>NC_064633.1:196707998-197332998 GCF_023864275.1 Schistocerca cancellata
AGGAAGAGGCCATCCTCCTTCGAGAGTTAGTTGTGAGGGGTAATCAAGAAGTTTTTATCACGACATGGAAAAAATAAAGTTCCGTATTTAATTTTTATATGTCTGCATGTACAGGTGTGCAGTGTCGGTACATACTGAAATCCTCGCGTCACGTACCGTGACACACTGATGTAGAAACCAAAATGCAAAAGACTTTCAACTTGATCTGACTTTGTCAGAGGTTTCTGGACTTACGTATGCACCTGTCACTTCTTGTGACGTACGAAGGTCATTTTCCATGTATAAAAATGTTTTGTCTGGTAAATGTACGAGCTTAAGTGAAGAGAATTCGGAGCAAATGGTTGTTGCGAACTGTTTTAGAAGCAAACAGAAATAATTATGGAAGTGAATTGCTACACCGCATATTCCTTTTGTTTTGCTGTCTCATTGGGCACATGTAATGATATGATACTGCATTAATGGCTCAAATGGTTCAAATGGCTCTGAGCACTATGGGACTCAACATCTTAGGTCATAAGTCCCCTAGAACTTAGAACTACTTAAACCTAACTAACCTAAGGACATCACACACACCCATGCCCGAGGCAGGATTCGAACCTGCGACCGTAGCAGTCCCGCGGTTCCGGACTGCAGCGCCAGAACCGCTAGACCACCGCGGCCGGCCTGCATTAATGCATGCATGTTTTACGATCTGGGCTCTGATAATGACGCATTATTATACAGAGTGGTCACAAGCAGTCTGAAAAACTTACAAGCTTGTTGCAGTGTAGGTTCTGCCGAGAAATAACCGTTACGGAGAAAGTTCGATACGTTGCGCCTTTTCTGAGTTAATTAGCATTTAAGTTAGCCAATCAGGCCGATTTGCGTGCAGGTAAGAGCGCGCCGCCAGATACAATTAGTGTCAGTCGTTCTCATAGCGTAGGTGATAGCCCAAGAGACAAGTCAGCCTTTGGCTCGGGTTCAACCGTACTAACCATGTGTAGTTTTTCGTTTGCTCTCTTTTTCGCATTTAGGAAACCAAACGAAGATCACGTCTGGCAACACAGTCTCTTGCAGGCCGCTTGTTGCGCGCGCAACGGCCTGATTGGCTAACTTCATTTACAAATAACTCGAAAACAGGGCAATGTATCCAATTTTTTCCTTAACAATTATTTCTGAACGAAACCTACCTCGCAACACCCTTGTAAGCTTTTCAGACAGCTCCTGACCACGACGGACGTGATATACACTCCTGGAAATGGAAAAAAGAACACATTGACACCGGTGTGTCAGACCTACCATACTTGCTCCGGACACTGCGAGAGGGCTGTACAAGCAATGATCACACGCACGGCACAGCGGACACACCAGGAACCGCGGTGTTGGCCGTCGAATGGCGCTAGCTGCGCAGCATTTGTGCACCGCCGCCGTCAGTGTCAGCCAGTTTGCCGTGGCATACGGAGCTCCATCGCAGTCTTTAACACTGGTAGCATGCCGCGACAGCGTGGACGTGAACCGTATGTGCAGTTGACGGACTTTGAGCGAGGGCGTATAGTGGGCATGCGGGAGGCCGGGTGGACGTACCGCCGAATTGCTCAACACGTGGGGCGTGAGGTCTCCACAGTACATCGATGTTGTCGCCAGTGGTCGGCGGAAGGTGCACGTGCCCGTCGACCTGGGACCGGACCGCAGCGACGCACGGATGCACGCCAAGACCGTAGGATCCTACGCAGTGCCGTAGGGGACCGCACCGCCACTTCCCAGCAAATTAGGGACACTGTTGCTCCTGGGGTATCGGCGAGGACCATTCGCAACCGTCTCCACGAAGCTGGGCTACGGTCCCGCACACCGTTAGGCCGTCTTCCGCTCACGCCCCAACATCGTGCAGCCCGCCTCCAGTGGTGTCGCGACAGGCGTGAATGGAGGGACGAATGGAGACGTGTCGTCTTCAGCGATGAGAGTCGCTTCTGCCTTGGTGCCAATGATGGTCGTATGCGTGTTTGGCGCCGTGCAGGTGAGCGCCACAATCAGGACTGCATACGACCGAGGCACACAGGGCCAACACCCTGCATCATGGTGTGGGGAGCGATCTCCTACACTGGCCGTACACCACTGGTGATCGTCGAGGGGACACTGAATAGTGCACGGTACATCCAAACCGTCATTGAAACCATCGTTCTACCATTCCTAGACCGGCAAGGGAATTTGCTGTTCCAACAGGACAATGCACGTCCGCATGTATCCCGTGCCACCCAACGTGCTCTAGAAGGTGTAAGTCAACTACCCTGGCCAGCAAGATCTCCGGATCTGTCCCCCATTGAGCATGTTTGGGACTGGATGAAGCGTCGTCTCACGCGGTCTGCACATCCAGCACGAACGCTGGTCCAACTGAGGCGCCAGGTGGAAATGGCATGGCAAGCCGTTCCACAGGACTACATCCAGCATCTCTACGATCGTCTCCATGGGAGAATAGCAGCCTGCATTGCTGCGAAAGGTGGATATACACTGTACTAGTGCCGACATTGTGCATGCTCTGTTGCCTGTGTCTATGTGCCTGTGGTTCTGTCAGTGTGATCATGTGATGTATCTGACCCCAGGAATGTGTCAATAAAGTTTCCCCTTCCTGGGACAATGAATTCACGGTGTTCTTATTTCAATTTCCAGGAGTGTATGATTAGTAATTTCGTTAACTCTGCTGGGAAGATAATTGTTTCTCCTCGAGAAGTGAAGGTAAGCAGGTAATAGCTTTCACCGTCAGGGCCAGTCTAATATTCCCCGTATCCCTCAGTTTCTCGACACCGACTACCACAGGGCAACAGGAAAAAACTGGCTATTTGCTAAAACTACTGGCTCGTGGGTTTTGTTCCAGAATATGATGTGGCTGGGATAAACGCACAGCGGCCAGACACGTGGAAAACAACACGGTTGTATACTTCAATAAACAGTGAGACTGATCCTGAAAGGGAAACACTGACAAGCTCACCGGGGAAAAAGTTAATTGCTCCCGCACGCGCGCACAGATGAATCGTTAAGCCTTTATAGATGGCGTAACGTCGAATCATGTGCCCAACTGCACGTGCACTGCCTCTGCGTGAGCATAAGGAAGTAGCGATCAGTGACACATGTATGCTTCAAGAGGAAATTGTACGTAAACATGGGTAGATGTATGGACGTGAAAGAGTGGCAAAAACGGACAATCGTGTTTAGCCGTGCCCATGGCCATACAGTGTGTGAAGTTACTGGACATGGGTTGTTTCGCCGGTCACTGTGGCCGAGCGCTTCAGTCCGGAACCGCGCTTCTGCTACGGTCGCAGGTTCGAATCCTGCCTCGGGCATGGATGTGTGTGATGTCCTTAGGTTGGTTAGGTTTAAGTAGTTCTATCTAAGTCCAGAGGACTGATGACCTCAGATGTTAAGTCCCATAGTGCTTAGAGCCATTTGAACCATTTTGGGTTGTGTTTCGCGGCAGACTCTTCAACGTGTCTACAAGCAGTGGCGTAACACACGTGGCAGCCCGCCCGGTTGGCCGTGCGGTCTAACGCACGGCTTTCAGGTCGGGTAGGAGCGCGTGGTCCCCGGCACGAATCCGCCCGGCGGATTTGTTTCGAGGTCCGGTGAACCGGCCAGTCTGTTGATGGTTTTTAGGCGGTTTTCCATCTACCTCGGCGAATGCGGGCTGGTTCCCATTATTCCACCTCACTATATCGTCGATCGCTGCGCAAACAAGTTCTCCACGTACGCGTACACCACCATTACTCTACCACGCAAACATAGGCGTTACACTCGTCTCGTGTGAGACGTTCCCTCGTGGGTCCTCCGGGGGCCGAACCACACAATAACCCTGGGTTCGGTGTGGGGCGGCGGAGGGGTGAAGTGGACTGCGGTAGTCGTCGTGGGGTTGTGGACCACTGTGGCTGCGGCGGGGACGGAGCCTCTCCGTCGTTTCTAGGTCCCCGGTTAACATACAACACTCGTGGCCATGAAACAAGTCTGAATCGTAGTCAGGAAAAGATCCTGACGGAGAGGGATGAAAGACGCGTTTCGCAGCTTGCCAATCAAAATCGCAAGCAGACAAGAGAGGAATTGCTGCAGGAAGTGAATGAAGGTCCATTTCAAGACTGACGGAACGTAATGTGGTCTGACGAACCACGTTTTTGCCTATATTCATATGACGCACGTCGTAGAGTGCAACGAAGGCCACATGAAGCATTTCATCCTGAATGTGTGCAAGGTCAGGTGCAAGCCGGGGGCAGGTGTGTGACTTTTTTGGGGACTACGCTTATCATGAATATTGGGTCCGCTCACTGAGAGGACTACTGCAGCATCTTTATTTAAACATTCTGCATGGTCAGGAATTGCCTTTCAGCGAATTTCTGCATGGTGAGTGTGCTATTGACACCCCTCTTTTTCACGACGTCAACAGCAAAGTTCATCGGGCTGCAAGAATACGTGACTGGTTTTCTGAGCACTCCCCCACCATATTATATCTCGACTGGCATGCAAAATAACCATGCTTGAACCCCAGAGAAAATCTGTGTGACTTGTTGGAAAAGCAGATAAAACGCCGACATCAGAATCCCCGTAATTTGGCGGAACTGCCCGATCAAATCCCCAGAGAAAGGCTTAACCTGGATGCGACGTACCTGTACAAACCTGTGGTCTCACTTTCTAACAGAATCCATACGGTTATCATGTTCAGGGGCGCTATTTAATGATGCTTGTAATGATTCCTTTAGGGGTGACTAATTTTTTGTCTGATGAGTTTATAGTACTGTTTACTGTACGAAACAATTACTGCATCTGAAGGATTCAAGAGAATAGTTCAATAAAAAATTAAATCATTAACTGAAAATATTGTCTGTGTCTGTCACCACCAAGGTAATTCGTAGAACAACTATAGTTTCTGACCATAGCCTACCTGTGACATGAATAACACTTGAACACGCTGCAAGTATCTATACCGGAAGACACACCATGGCGGACCCCTTAGGCTAACGGCTCACCCAATAAGTAACGCCTAATGAAGAAATATCAGACCAACTGTATGATTTGATTGAAGAGTTTATAGCCCACAGGACACAGCATGCCATTCTCAACAGAGAAAAGTCTTCAGAAGTAATTTCGGAAGAGCTCCAGGAGAGTGTTATAGAACGATAACTTTTCGACGAAGTAGGTGACGTCGCAAGTTCCTTGAGGCTTTTCGTTGATGATGTACACAGGCTACAGAGAGATCGCAACGCTAGAAAATTCAATCGAAATGAAGGAAAAACTGCAGAGGTCCGACGCTTGGTGCAGGGAGTGGGAATTGACTCTCACAATAAACAAAAGTAACGCACGGCGAATACTCAAACAGATAGGCCCTTTATTGTATGATGACACGATTGCCGAATAATCACTGGATGCAGTTGTTTGTATAAAATATCTGGGAGCATGCGTGAGGAGCGACATGAAATGGACTGACCACATAAAACTAATCGCTAGTAATGCATATGCCAGACTGGAAGAATCGTCAGGAAATGTAACCCATCAAACAAGCAAGTACTTAGAAAACACTCGCTCGACCAATAAGTGAGCACTGTTCGTCAGCACAGGATCGTATCACATAAGACTGATCGAGGAAGTAGAGAAGATCCAAAGAAGACCAGAAAGTTTCTTGACAAGCTCACTCAGTAACGCGAAAACGTCACGGAGATGCTACATCTACATCTACATTTATACACCGCAAGCCAACCAACGGTGTGTGGCGGAGGGCACTTTACGTGCCACTGTCATTACCTCCCTTTCCTGTTCCAGTCGCGTATGGTTCGCGGGAAGAACGACTGCCGGAAAGCCTCCGTGCGCGCTCGAATCTCTCTAATTTTACATTCGTGATCTCCTCGGGAGGTATAACATCTACATCTACATCTACATTTATACTCCGCAAGCCACCCAACGGTGTGTGGCGGAGGGCACTTTACGTGCCACTGTCATTATCTCCCATTCCTGTTCCAGTCGCGTATGGTTCGCGGGAAGGACGACTGTCTGAAAGCCTCTGTGCGCGCTCTAATCTCTCTAATTTTACATTCGTGATCTCCTCGGGAGGTATAAGTAGGGGGAAGCAATATATTCGATACCTCATCCAGAAACGCACCCTCTCGAAACCTGGACAGCAAGCTACACCGCGATGCAGAGCGCCTCTCTTGCAGAGTCTGCCACTTGAGTTTGTTAAACATCTCCGTAACGCTATCACGGTTACCAAATAACCCTGTGACGAAACGCGCCGCTCTTCTTTGGATCTTCTCTATCTCCTCCGTCAACCCGATCTGGTACGGATCCCACACTGATGAGCAATACTCAAGTATAGGTCGAACGAGTGTTTTGTAAGCCACCTCCTTTGTTGATGGACTACATTTTCTAAGGACTCTCCCAATGAATCTCAACCTGGTACCCGCCTTACCAACAATTAATTTTATATGATCATTCCACTTCAAATCGTTCCGCACGCATACTCCCAGATATTTTACAGAAGTAACTGCTACCAGTGTTTGTTCCGCTATCATATAATCATACAATAAAGGATCCTTCTTTCTATGTATTCGCAATACATTACATTTGTCTATATTAAGGGTCAGTTGCCACTCCCTGCACCAAGTGCCTATCCGCTGCAGATCCCCCTGCACCCCGCCACAATCCTCCAATGCTGCAACCTCTCTGTATACTACAGCATCATCCGCGAAAAGCCGCATGGAACTTCCGACACTATCTACTAGGTCATTTATATATATTGTGAAAAGCAATGGTCCCATAACACTCCCCTGTGGCACGCCAGAGGTTACTTTAATGTCTGTAGACGTCTCTCCGTTGATAACAACATGCTGTGTTCTGTTTGCTAAAAACTCTTCAATCCAGCCACACAGCTGGTCTGATATTCCGTAGGCTCTTACTTTGTTTATCAGGCGACAGTGCGGAACTGTATCGAACGCCTTCCGGAAGTCAAGAAAAATAGCATCTACCTGGGAGCCCGTATCTAATATTTTCTGGGTCTCATGAACAAATAAAGCGAGTTGGGTTTCACACGATCGATGTTTCCGGAATCCATGTTGACTCCTACATAGTAGATTCTGAGTTTCCAAAAACGACATGATAGTGGAAAGCAATATATTCGATACCTCATCCAGAAACGCACCCTCTCGAAACCTGGACAGCAAGCTACACCGCGATGCAGAGCGCCTCTCTTGCAGAGTCTGCCACTTGAGTTTGCTAAACATCTCCGTAACGCTATCACGCTTACCAAATAACCCTGTGACAAAACGCACCGCTCTTCTTTGGATCTTCTCTATCTCCTCCGTCAACCCGACCTGGTACGGATGCCACACTGATGAGCAATACTAAAGTATAAGTCGAACGACTGTTTTGTAAGCCACCTCCTTTGTTGGTGGACTACATTTTCTAAGGACTCTCCCAATGAATCTCAACCTGGCACCCGCCTTACCAACAATTAATTTTATATGATCACTCCACTTCAAATCGTTCCATACGCATACTCCCAGATATTTTACAGAAGTAACTGTAAAGTGTTTGTTCCGCTATCACATAATAATACAATAAAGGATCCTTCTTTCTATGTATTCGCAATACATTACATTTATCTATGTTAAGGGTCAGTTGCCACTCCCTGCACCAAGTGCCTATCCGCTGCAGATCTTCCTGCATTTCGCTGCAATTTTCTAATGCTGCAACTTCCCTGTGTATTACAGCAGCATCCGCGGAAAGCCGCATGGAACCTCCAATACTATCTACTAGGTCATATATATATATATATATATATATATATATATATATATATATATATATAGAGAGAGAGAGAGAGAGAGAGAGAGAGAGAGAGAGAGAGAGAGAGAGAGAGAGAGAGAAAAAAACGGTCAATAACACTCCCCCGTGGCACGCTAGAGGTTACTTTAACGTCTGTAGACGTCTCTCCATTGAAAACAACATGCTGTGTTCTGTTTGCTAAAAACTCAATCCAGCCACACAGCTGGTCTGATATTCCGTAGACTCTTACTTTGTTTATCAGGCGACAGTACGGAACTGTATCGAACGCCTTCCGGAAGTCAAGGAAAATGGCATCTACCTGGGAGCCTGTATCTAATATTTTCTGGGTCTCATGAACAAATAAAGCGAGTTGGGTCTCACACGATCCCCATGCTCAGTGAACTCCAGTGGTAGACGCTGCGAGAGAGGTGCTGTGCATCACTGTGTGGTTTATTGTTACATTCCGAGATCCTGCGTTCCAGAAGTCAACCAACATATTGCTTTCTTCAACGTATATCTCTCGGGAAATCATCATAAAGGTAAAATTAGAGAGATTCGGGATCACACGGTGCCGTACCAACAATCGTTCTTCCTTTCCACCACTCGCTTTTGCAGCAGGAAATGGGGAAAGGGGGGGGGCGGGGGGGGGAGGGAGTGGCAGCAAAACAAGGAGTATCCTCCGCCACGTACCACATGGTGTCTTGTGAGACTAGATGTAGATGTACACTACTGGCCATTAAAATTGCTACACCATGAAGATGACGTGCTACAGACGCAAAATTTAACCGACAGGAAGACGATGCTGTGATTTGCAAATGATTAGCTTTTCACAGCATTCATACAAGGTTGGCGCCGGTGGCGACACCTACAACGTGCTGACATGAGGAAAGTTTCCAACCGATTTCTCATACACAAACAGCAGTTGACCGGCGTTGCCTGGTGAAACGTTGTTGTGATGCCTCGTGAAAGGAGGAGAAACGAGTACCATCACGTTTCCGACTTTGATAAAGATTGGATTGTAACCTGTCGCGACTGCGGTTTATCGTATCGCGACATTGCTGCTCGCGTTGGTCGAGATCCAATGAGGGACGTTTGCAAGACAACAACCATCTGCACGAACAGTTCGACGACGTTTGCACGAGCATGGACTATCAGCTCGGAGACCATGGCTGCGGTTACCCTCGACGCTGCATCACAGACAGGAGCGCCTGCGATGGTGTACTCAAGGACGAACCTGGGTGCACGAATGGCAAAACGTCATTTTTACGGATGAATACAGGTTCTCTTTACAGCATCATGATGGTCGCATCCGTGTTTGGCGACATCGCAGTGAACGCACATTGTACAAAAAATTTGCAAATGGCTCTGAGCACTATGGGACTTAACATCTTTGGTCATCAGTCCCCTAGAACTTAGAACTACTTAAACCTAACTAACCTAATGACATCACACAACACCCAGTCATCACGAGGCAGAGAAAATTCCTGACCCCGCCGGGAATCGAACCCGGGAACCCGGGCGTGGGAAACGAGAACGCTACCGCACGAACGCACATAGGAACCGTGTATTCGTCATCGCCATGCTGGCGTATCACCCGGCGTGATGGTGTGGGGTGCCATTGGTTACACGTCTCGGTCACTTCTTGTTCGCATTGACGGCACGTTGAACAGTGGACGTTACATTTCAGATGTGTTACGACCCGTGGCTATACCCTTCATTCGATCCCTGCGAAACCCTGCATTTCAGCAGGATACTGCACTACCGCATGTTGCAGGTCCTGTACGGACCTTTCTGGATACAGAAAATGTTCGACTGCTGCCCTGGCCAGCACATTCTCCAGATCTCTCACCAATTGAAAACGTCTGGTCAATGGTGGCCGAGCAACTGGCTCGTCACAATACGCCAGTCACTACTCTTGATGAACTGTGGCATCGTGTTGAAGCTGCATGGGCAGCTGTACCTGTACACGCCACCCAAGCTCTGTTTGACTCAATGCCCAGGCGTATCAAGGCCGTTATTACGGCCAGAGTTGGTTGTTCTGGGTACAGATTTCTCAGGATCTATGCACCCAAATTGTGTGAAAATGTGATCACATGTCAGTACTAGTATAATATATTTGTCCAATGTGTAGTGGTCTGGCCCGACAGCCAATCCACTATGACTGGTAGCCGAAAGGCACGCGTTTAAGCTCACGCAGCCTGGCGTGAGGTCTGGAACAGTTATAGGAGTTGAGTCTAGTAAAAAAAGGAGGTAACTGGTTGAATATTTAACTTTAATCCACAATTGGTGAACATCTCTCTTAAAGGTACATGCATCACAAGATAAATATCAACTGATAAATGGCGCCTTGCTAGGTCGTAGCAAATGTAGCTGAAGGCTATGCTAACTATCGTCTCGGCAAATGAGAGCGTAATTTGTCAGTGAACCATTGCTCGCTAAGTCGGCTGTACAACTGGGGCGAGTGCTAGGAAGTGTCTTTATACCTGCCGTGTGGCGGCGCTCGGTCTGCAATCACTGACAGTGGCGACACGCAGGTCCGTAGTATACTAGCGGACCGCGGCCGATTTAAAGGCTACCACCTAGCAAGTGTGGTGTCTGGCGGTGACACCACACAATGAATACCCGTTTATCATCTGCATTTATTCTTCGTGTAGCAATTTTAATGGCCAGTAGTGTAGTTATGCGATACTGTTCGTTCAAATGGTTCAAATGGCTCTGAGCACTATGGGACTTAACATCAGTGGTCATCAGTCCCCTAGAACTTAGAACTACTTAAACCTAACTAACATAAGGACATCACACGCACCCATGCCCGAGGCAGGATTCGAACCTGCGACCGTAGTGGTTCCAGACTGAAGCGCCTAGAACCGCTCGGCCACACCAGCCGGCGCGTCGCCTTCCATTAACCAGAACCCACCAACGACGCAGACTGGAATGGGCACAGGAACGCCAGCACTGGTGTGTTGAAGGGTAAAATGTAGTGTTTTCGAACGAGTTCCGCTTCATCTTGTCCTGCAGTGATGGCCGCGCACATTTTCGTCCCCGCCGTGGTGTAGGCAATCGGGTACACTGCATCGCTAAGCGGCCAAATGTGATGGTTTGGAATGCCAAATTCAGAAGAACGCAAAAAGTGGCTAAGTTTCACGGAAGTTCGAAATTTAGTGCGGACGTCAATGCGAGATGCTTTTAATAGTTTCCACAATGAAATATTGTCTCAAAATATGGTGGAAAACCCAAAGAGATTCTGGTCGTATGTAAAGTACACCAGTGGCAAAAAACAGTTAATACCGTCACTGCGCGATAGCGATTGAAATGTTACCGATGATGGTGCCACTAAAGCGGAGTTACTAAATACAGTTTTCCGTAATTCCTTCACGAAAGAAGACGAAGTAAATATTCAAAAATTCGGAACCAGAACAGTTGTTAGCATGAGTGGCATAAAAGTAGAATCTTAGGTGTTGCGAAACAAATCACTTAAAAAAAAGCAAGTCTTCAGGTCCAGATGGTATACCAGTCACGTTCCTCTCAGAGTTTGCAGACATAATAGCGCCTTTCTTAGCAATCATATACAACCGCTTACTTGACAAAAGGTCTGTTCCTAAAGACTGGAAAGTAGCACAGGTCACACTCATATTCAAGAAGGAAAATAGGAGTAACCCATTGAATTGCAGACCCATATCACTGGCCTCAGTTTGCAGTAGGATTTTCGAGCATATACTGTACTCTAACATCATGAATCACCTTAAAGAAAATGACTTATTGATACATAACCAACACGGATTCAGAAAATATCGCTCTTATGCAACACAACTAGCTCTTTATTCCCATGAAGTAATGAGTATTGTCGACAAGGGATCTCAGATCGATTCCACATTCCTAGATTTCGAGAAGGCTTTTGATACCGTTCCTCACAAGCGACTATTAATTAAATTGCGTGCATATGGAGTATCGTCTCAGTTGTGTGACTGGATTCGTGATTTCTTCTCAAAGAGGTTACAGTTCGTAGTGATAGACGCTAAATCATCGAGTAGAACGTTCCTGATTTACATAAATGATCTAGGTGATAATCTGAGCAGACCCCTTAGACTGTTTGCAGAGGATGCTGTAATTTAATGTCTAGTAAAATCATCAGACGATCAATTCCAATTACAAAATGATCTAGAGAGTATTTCTGTATGGTGCGAAAAGTGGCAATTGGCACGAAACAAAAAAAAGTGCGAGTTCATCCACATGGGTACTAAAACAAATCCGATAAATTTTGGGTATACGATAAATCGCACAAATCTAAGGGCTGTCAATTCGACTAAATACCTAGCAATTACAATTACGAGCAACTTAAATTGGAAAGACCACACAGATAGTGGGGAAGGCGAAACAAAACTGCGCTTTGTTGGCAGAACACTTAGAAGATGTGACAAACCCCCTAAACAGACAGCCTTCATTACAATTGTCCGTCCTCTGCTGGAATATTGCTGCGCGGTATGGGATCCTTACCAGGTAGGATTGACGGAGGATATCGAAAAAGTGCAAAGAAGGGCAGCTCGTTTCGTGTTATCGCGCAAGAGGGGTGAGAGTGTCACTGATATGATACGCGAGTTGGGGTGGCAGTCACTGAAACAAAGGCGGTTTTCTTTACGGCGAGATCAATTTATGAAATTTCGATCACCAACTTTCTCTTCCGAATGCGTAAATATTTTGTTGACACCCACCTACGAAGGGAAAAATGAACATCATAATAAAATGAGAGAAATCGGAGCTCGAACGGAAAGATTTAGGTGTTCCTTTTTCCCGCACGGCATTCGAGAGTGGAATGGTAAAGAAGTAGTATGAAAATGGTTCGATGAACCCTCTGCGAGGCACTTGGGTGTGAACTGCAGAGTAACCATGTAGATGTAGACACCACGCGATCTCGCCTCCTACGTCTTGAGGGCAATCTGAACAGCTACCGCTACATCAGGGAGGTTTTATAGCCAGAGGCACTGCCGCTCCTAAACACCCGCCCCACATGCCATATTTCAGCAGGACAACGCCCGGCTGCAAGTGGCGAGGAATGTTCAAGCCTTCTTCGAAGAACGACGGACAGCACTGCTTCCCAGACCTGCCCTTTCGCCTGGCATGTCGCCCATGGTCAGCCGGCAACGTGTTCGTTCTTGTCCTCCTGCAGCCTCAGTTGATGTTTTGTGGACGCACGAACATGCGAGTATTTTCCAGGAGCATATTCATCCGCTCTTTGATTCCATGCGACGATGTCTAGCGGCTCTGATTGCAGCACGTGCTGGCCCTACTCCGTACTGAATTTCCACAGTCACCCTGCATGAACAGGGTGATCAAAAAGTCGGTGTAAATTTGAAAACTGAATAAATCACGGAATAATGTAGATAGAGAGGTACAAATTGACACACATGCTTGGAATGACATGGGGTTTTATTAGAACCAAAACGTACAAAAAATGTCCGACAGATGGCGCTTAATCTGATCAGAATACCAATAATTAGCATAACAAAGTAAGACAAAGCAAAGATGATGTTTTTTACAGGAAATGCTCAATATGTCCACCATCATTCCTCAACAATAGCTGTAGTCGAGGAATAATGTTGTGAGCAGCACTGTAAAGCATGTCCGGAGTTATGGTGAGGCATTGGCGTCGGATGTAGTCTTTCAGCATTCCTAGAGATGTAGGTCGATCACGATACACTTGCGACTTCAGGTAACCCAAAAGCCAATAAACGCACGGACTGAAGTCTGGGGACCTGGGAGGCCAAGCATGACGAAATTGGCGGCTGAGCACACGATCATCACCAAACGATGCGCGGAAGAGATCTTTCACGCGTCTAGCAATATGTGGTGGAGCGCCATACTGCATATACATCGTACGTTTCAGCAGGTGTTTATCAGCCAGGCTGGGGATGATGCGATTCTGTAACATATTGGCGTACCTCTCACCCGCCATGGTAGCAGTTTTGCTATCCAGCGCCATCTGTCGGACATTTTGTGAACTTTGTTTTTTTTCTGTTCTAATAAAACCCCATGTCAATCCAAGAATGTGTGTCAATTTTTACCTCTCAATCTACATTATTCCGTGGTTTATTAAGTTTTCAAATTTATACTGAGTTTTTGATCACCCTGTACAGGTCCTTAATGTTAATCATTTGTATAGTGCCATATCCCTAATCGGTGGAATAAAATTTCACTGTGATCACATCGCTCGGTCTTGGTGTCTCGCTTTTTCCAAACAGTAGTGCAGACTGTGACCATGCCGTGCCCGCTGCAGCGCGCCATCCGCTGTGGTAGTCCACGGCACGGAACTGGGGCAGCCGCATCGATCGACCGAGACTCTCCCGCGCCACCAATTATGCAATGCAGGCTACGCTCATAAAGGAGAGCGAAGGGACGCCGCGCCATGAAATTTAAAAACACAGCAAACAGTAATTAAAGCCGCTGCTCCGGCTGTAAGCAGACCAAAATATTCCGATTCCCACTCCCTCCGCCTGCCCCACTCCTTTCATAATCTAAATCGCTTCCTTAGGAAAGATTCTCGTCTTCTACCTGTAACATTTTACGACCTCCGAGAAAGATAAGAAATTAATTTCACTTTTATGCATTATATAGGAAATGCTTCAATGTAAAAATGTGTCCTTTTAGGATGTTTCCTTAAGAGCGGGCAAAAATTTAATAGGACATAGTGGATGCTCCACTGAACAATTTGAGATAGAGAACCTGTGGTCTGAGGAGCCACGTTAGAATACATAAAATACTTTTTTACTTACATTAGTTACAGTTAACTGCAAATACCATCATTGACACAACGAACGTACCATTTGTACCTGTCAAAAAAAAAAAAAAAAAAAAAAAAAGGTTCAGATGGCTCTAAGCACTATGGGACTTAACATCTGAGGTCATCAGTCCCCTAAACTTAGAACTACTTAAACCTAACCAACCTAAGGACATCATACACATCCATGTCCGAGGCAGGATTCGAACCTGCGATCGTAGCAGCAGCGCGGTTTCGCACTGAAGCGCCTAGAACCGCTCGGCCACAAGGGCTGGCGGGACTGTTGATCTCAGATGTTACGTTTATAGTGCTGAGAGCCATTTCAACCATTTTTGTAGTCGGTCACCTCGCAAGAGGCCATTGCTCACGGAGGCACATAAAGACGACAACATTGAAGTTCATCGGGCTGGAAGAGGACGTGAGTGATTTTCTGAGCCCCCCCCTCCCCCCCCGTTCAGTTACTTTGCTACTGGCCTGCAAAATAATCAGACTTGAACCCCAGACAAAATCTGTGGGACATGTTGGAACAGCAGGTAGAACGCGAACACCAGCATCCCCCGCAATTTGGTGGAACTCCGCGATCAAATTCTCAGCGAGTGGTTTACCTGGATGCGACTTCCCTGCACAACCATGTGGACTCATTTCTTACCCGAACCAGGCGGTTAAGTCCAGGGGCGGATTTACACGGTATTAAATGATGCTTGTAATGATTTCTCTAAAAGGTGACTAATTTTTTGTCTGGGGAGCTTAGTTGGAAACTTTAATAAATGTTGCATATAAAACATTTTTGATTTTGACTGTGGTTTCCACTTCGTGCCAAATCAGATCTTATTCAACAAACAGCCCTCGTATCACGCCATTAGCCACCCAGAAACCTATATTCTTTTTTAAAGATCGAATTCCGATTTAAGAAAAGCTAATTTTTCACGTATCTCATTGTTTATGACGTCATATCTCGTGAACTACGTGTCGTAAAATGATACAATTTTGCATGTACATTCAGTGGTATATTGGATATTGTGTGGAAAAATGTGTTGCTAATAGAATTGAAAGTACGCAAATAACAAATTAAAACGGCATGCCTGATTATGTAGTTTCACAGCATAAATACCAAGAATGTAGTAAGTGTTTTAACTTATTTCCTCGTATCATTTTTTCCCAGGCGTCAGCAAGAAAAAGTTTCGAAAGCGTTTGAAATTATGTGCAAAGTTTCTTGTAAGTCGCTAAGAGCGCTCATTCTCAAATAATGGACGAATATAATCTGGGAAATTTTCACGCCGTGACGCTGCCTCAAGACATACATATGCTTTCTAAACTTAATATTTAAACCTTTAATGCAATTTTGCGCCTCTTAATGTGTGAATTATGGCAGCATTTAAAATTTTTGAAAGCAGTCATTAACCGAATGGAATATTCAAAATCAAATTTTTGTTGCCCCTGCAATGAGTTACTAGGCAAACTGCAACTGTAATAGTGCACACTGTGCACCGTTTAGTAATACAGATAACATTTTGTAAGCGTAGCATATCTTCCGAAGCGAAGTTCTTTGTTGCAGGCGGATTGTGGCCGAGCGGTTCTAGGAGCTTCAGTCTGGAACCGTGCGACTGCTACGGTCGCAGGTTCGAATCCTGCCTCGGGCATGGATGTGTGTGATGCCCTTAGGTTAGTTACGTTTAAGTAGTCCTAAGTTCTAGGGACTGATGACCCCAGAAGTTAAGTCCCATAGTGGTCAGAGCCATCTGAACCATTCTGAAGTTCTTTGTTAGTTAGACACACATTCATTAATGTTCGTTTACACGTGCCACATTTTATCGGCAGTATGTGGCTGCAATAGTGTTGCCGCCAACATTGGCTGCAATAGTGTTGCCGTCCACATTGGCTGTAATGCACTAAAATACCATGGTATAGCCGGACAGTATTAGTGCGGACTAGGAAGTCACAGGTAGTTGCCGACGTATTGAATACGCGCTGCCGGTAAATTTGACCGAGGGTACAGTATCTACATCTAACGAGGGTAGAGTATCTACATCTACATCTGTACTCCGCGAGCCACCTGACGGTGTGTGGCGGAGGGTACCTTGAGTACCTCTATCGGTTCTCCCTTCTATTCCAGTCTCGTATTGTTCGTGGAAAGAAAGATTGTCGGTATGCCACTGTGTGGGCTCTAATCTCTCTGATTTTATCCTCATGGTGTCTTCGGAAGATATAAGTAGGAGGGAGCAATACACTTCTTGACTCCTCCTGTTATCGAAACTGCAACAAAAGCCCGTCCCGAGCTACTGAGCGTCTCTCTTGCAGAGTCTTCCACTTGAGTCTATCTATCATCTCCGTAACGCTTTCGCGATTACTAAATGGTCCTGTAACGAAGCGGTCTGCTCTCCGTTGGATTTTCTCTATCTTTTCTATCAACCCTATCTGGTACGGATCCCACATTGGTGAGCAATATTCAAGCAGTGGGCGAACAAGTGTACTGTAACCTACTTCCTTTGTTTTCGGACTGCATTTCCTTAAGATTCTTCCAATGAATCAGAGTCTGGCATCTGCTTTACCGGCGATTAATTTTATATGATCATTCCATTTTAGATCACTCCTAATGCCTACTCCCAGACAATTTATGTAATTAACTGCTTCCAGTTACTGACCTGCTATATTGTAGCTAAATGATAAAGGATCTTTCTTTCTATGTATTCGCAGCACGTTACACTTGTCTACATTGAGATTCAATTGCCATTCCCTGCACCATGCGTCAATTCGTTGCAGATCCTCCTGCACTTCAGTACAATTTTCCATTGATACAACCTCTCGATATACTACAGCATCATCCGCAAAAAGCCTCAGTGAACTTCTGATGTCATTCACAAGGTCATTTATATATATTGTGAATAGCAACGGTCCTACGACACTCCCCTGCGGCACACCTGAAATCACTCTTACTTCAGAAGACTTCTCTCCATTGAGAATGACATGCTGCGTTCTGTTATCTACGAACTCTTCAATCCAATCACACAATTGGTCTGATATATTTCACATGGCCGGACCATACCTATCTCTGTCCTTGTCTCTGGATGATATCCCCCCTCTCTCTCTCTCTCTCTCTCTCTGTCTTACTTCCTCCTTCTCACACCGACAGCTGAACTCACCTAATCTGAGTGGTGAATCAGTGCATCAGTTCTAAAGATGATGATAGTATGGGGAGGCATTCGATTTGTTTGTTAGTCCTACGTCCGCGGATAAATCCGCCAATTCACCCTGTCCTCCGGGCAGAACTGAGAGATTAGATCCATAGGGCAGGGCCTGCATATTTAATGGAAAACAATAGGTCTGAAATCGGCACGCTGGATCCGTCAAAAATACATCGTCCAGTCACATTAATGTGACTACCGACTATGTTCGACGTCATAATGCAATAACCAGGTGGGAGCATTAAGAGTGGAGGGTGTATAAAGCGTGTCAGGGAGATGTGGAAAACGTGCAGTCATTGTCGTAATGCGGGAACGGAGCGGTTTATCTGATGTCGAAACGAGCATGATCATTGACTTTCCGACCAATGAGGAAGCATATTCGAAAAGGCCAATTTTGTAAACCGTTCGCATACTACCGCGGTTGAAGTATACCGTGCATGGCAAAATGGCGCCATCCGAGCCGCCTATAAATATACAAAAAATAAGTTTTAAGCTAAAACACATTAGGGAGTATTATCTTGAACTAAATGATCTCAGCAAAAAGCTTTTAAACTCCAAAAACATTACAGCAAAGGCGATTTTAGCTGAAAGACGGAAACATAAAAGGAAAAATAACATAAAAACTAAATATGCTGGATAGCATGGAATGTGGTCGGAAAAAACATCAGTAGTGATGTTCTTTCGTCTGACGTGAGAAGAGCGTGGTACAAGGTAGTCAATAACATCATCAGCACTAATGAGCGTCTCTTTGCCATCGGTTTAAGTGACACTAACCTCTGCAGCAAATGCAACGTCGTTGATAGTGTGCCTCATCGTTACACATGTGGAGATTGGATTATCAGCTGGAGGTGGACCAGGGAGAAAACTGCTCAAATAACAAGAACTTCAGCAAACAATGTACCGACTGACATTTTCTTCAGACCAGAAGAAAGTTATTACCCTCAGGCAAAAAATAACACAGTGATTTGGTTAATGGGCAAATATACAAGTTATGTTTTTAACAATATTGGGAGCGATGAACATATTGAATACAAGATGTATATGGAAAATGAATTCGAGAAAATATTTAAATATCAGAATCACAATAAGAAATACGGTAACATGCTCGGAATTGTCTTCAACAGAATGGGTGTAGGTTAGGAACTGGATTCCTTGAAGAGAGGGGATGGGTTGGGTTACGTTCCCGACTCTAACCTCACCTGCAAGTCACACATGAAAAATAAATCAGTACTACAGCAGATACAAAAATATGACGGCAAACATCTGGTGTCTGTTACAAAGGAAGATCTTGAACTCCCTAAGGATGCGTTTAGAAGACTGGAACTGACAAAAATAACAAGGCAGTGAAGGATTTTCCGATGTCGCTGTTCGGGACTGCTCTTCTGTCCACGTAGTTTACCCTGGAAGGAACACACGTCAAGGATTTACTGACTGATTAATTTGGGTTTGTGAAATGATGATGAGGAACCTCAGGCTGCAGAAGAAGAAAATGTGCATGATGAACTGCCACCAGTTGAAGGTGACAGTGAAGGAGCTAAATTGTACTACTGCTGCAGACTGAATATGATTCCTCATCCTTTGAATGCTGTAATTTATGACGGCAATCATCTGTACCCTTATTTATGTCATTTCATTGTAGCCCTTTTTTGTTACTGTCTTTGTGGAATGAAAAAAAAAAAAAAAAAACGCCGGCGTTTAGGCAGCTACAGTGCACCACGGGTCATAGGCGAACGACGGGTGTGGAGATGCGTACGGGCGAGTAGACGTGCAACTGTCGAGCAACTGACAGCCCAGATGAATGAAGGTACTACCAACAGTGTCTCCCCAACGACCGTTGCTGGTTTTGGGTCTCTGCAACAAGCGCCTGGTTCATGCACGCAGGCGACAAAGGCTGGAATTTTCATGCCAGAACCGAAAAAGGACGTACACTGAGTGGCGACAGGTGGCCATTTCAGATGTATAACGTTTTATGCTCCATGTTCAAATGTTCAAATGTGTGTGAAATCGTATGGGACTTAGCTGCTAAGGTCATCAGTCCCTAAACTTACGCACTACTTAACTTAAATTATCCTAAGGACAAACACACACACCCATGCCCGAGGGATGACTCGAACCTCCGCCGGGACCAGCCGCACAGTCCATGACTGCAGCGCCTCAGACCGCACGGCTAATCCCGCGCGGCTTTTATGGGCAGATGGCCATTGGCGTGTACGGCGTGAAACCTCTGAAAGCAAACACCGAGGGAGCATTACAGTGTACGGAATGTTTTCCAGCACTACCTGGATGATCTCGTCATTCTGGAAGGCACAATGTGTCAACAGAAGTATGCATCTATCCTTGGAGACCATGTCCACTACTACATGCAGTTTGTTTTTTTCTCGGTACGATGGCATCAACCAACAGGACAATGCAACATGCCTCAGAGCTCGAAATGTTCAAAAATGGCTCAAATGGCTCTGAGCGCTATGGGACTTAACATCTGAGGTCATCAGTCCCCTAGAATTTAGAACTACTTAAAAACAGCACTCCGTCGTCAGGCCACGAGTGGCCCACCGGAACCATCCGACCGCCGTGTCATCCTCAATGGAGGATGCGGATAGGAGGGGCGTGGGGTCAGCACACCGGTCTCCCGGCGCCGCGCGGGATTAGACGAGCGGTCTAAGGCGCTGCAGTTTTGGACTGTGAGGCTGGTCCCGGCGGATGTTCGAGTCCTCCCTCGGGCATGAGTGTGTGTGTTTGTCCTTAGGATAATTTAGGTTAAGTAGTGTGTAAGCTTAGGGACTGATGGCCTTAGCAGTTAAGTCCCATGAGATTTCACACACATTTGAACATTTGGTCTCCCGGCCGTTATGATGATATTCTTGAGCTAAGACGCTACTACTCGGTCTAGTAGCTCCTCAATTGGCATCACGAGGCTGAGTGCACCCAGAAAAATGGCAACAGAGCATGGCGGCCTGGATGGTCACCCATCCAAGTGCCGTCCACGCCCGACAGCGCTTAACTTCGATGATCTCACGGGAACCGGTGTATCCACTGCGGCAAGGCCGTTGGCTACTTGGAACTACTTAAACCTAACTAACCTAAGGACATCACACACATCGATGCCCGAGGCAGGATTCGAACCTGCGACCGTAGCGGTCGCGCGGTTCCAGACTGAAACCTCTAGAACCGCTCGGCCACAGCGGCCGGCAGCTCAAAGTGTACTTGCGTTGTTCGAAGAGCACCAGGATGTGTTTATCGCACCCCCATGGCCACCAAACTCGTCGGATTTAAATTCAATCGAGATCCTGTGGGACCACTTAGACCGGATTGATCGCACCATGGATCCTCAGCCGAGGAACCTAGTGCAGCTCGCCAAGGCAGTGCAGTTAATATGGTTCCACATCCCTGTCTATACCTTCCAGAACCTCACTGACTCTCTTCCTGCAAGTCTGCCACTGCAAATGTGGTTATTCAGGCTTCTTACAGGTGGTCACGTGACTGTGAGTGGACAGTATACCTGCGTAATTGGTCCTACGGAGAAATCCGCTCGTGTCGGACGAGCTACTAACAAGGGAACCTCCCCATCGCACCCCCCTCAGATTTAGTTATAAGTTGGCACAGTGGATAGGCCTTGAAAAACTGAACACAGATCAATCGAGAAAACAGGAAGAACGAACTACGAACAAAATAAGCAAAATATACAAACTGAGTAGTCCATGCGCAAGATAGGCAACATCAAGGATTGTCTGAGCTCAGGAGCGCCATGGTCCTGTGGTTAGCGTGAGCAGCTGTGGAACGAGAGGTCCATCGTTCAAATCTTCCCTCGAGTGAAAATTTTAATTTTTTTTTCAGACAATTATTATCTGTCCGTCACTTTTTTGGGAGTGATTATCACATCCACAAGAAAACTTAAATCGGGCAAGGTAGAAGAATCTTTTTACCCATTCGCCAAGTGTACAAGTTAGGTGGGTCGACAACATATTCCTGTCATGTGACGCACATGCCGTCACAGTGTCATATAGAATATATCAGACGTGTTTTCCTGTGGAGGAATCGGTCGACCCATGACCTTGCGATCAAATGTTTTCGTCCCATTGGAGAGGCACGTCCTTTCGTCTACTAATCGCACGGTTTTGCGGTGTGGTTGCAAAACACAGACACTGAACTTATTACAGTGGACAGAGACATCAATGAACGGACAGATCATAACTTTGCGAAAATAAAGAAGGAAAAATTTTCACTCGAGGAAAGACTTGAACCTAGGAACTGTCGTCCCGCAGCTGCTCACGCTAACCACGGGACCACGGCGCCCCTCGGCTTATGCTCTCCTTGATGTTGCCTATCTTGCACATAGACTACTCAGTTAGTATATTTTGCTTTTTTTTTTCATAGTTCCACACAACATCTTCCTGTTTTCTCGATTGATCTGTGTTCAGTTTCTCAAGGCCTATTCATTGTGCTAACTTATAACTAAATCTGAGGGGGGTGCGATGGGGAGGTTCCCTTGTAAGCATAAATCCGCTCGTGTCGGACGAGCTACTAAGCACAGGCGCTTCCCGCAGTGACCGAGAAAAAAACAGGTACGCATCGTCCGAGATCGTGGCGGGGCGTGGCGGGCGGTGGGGGTGCCTTATTGATCGGAGGGCCCAACCCTGTCCGGGCAGCGCCTTGATCCGCCCGCGTCGCGCAGCCCGTGCGCTTTAATCCACTTTAAGCTACGCGCCACATAAACAGCGCGACGCGACGTCCCCCCCCCCCCCCCCCGCCCACCATGCCGACGTCGTGTAATAAAAGCCCGACGCCGGCGCTGCGGAGCCGGCGGCCGCAGATTTAGCGACGCTAACGAGCTCCTTCCGCGACACAATTAATCACACGCTCCCGACCAAGCTGACCGCTCTTTCATTACACTGTGAATCTAAGTCGCTACTGGCAGAAAATTCCTCGCTGTCTCCACAGCGAAAAGAATTTTTATGGTCGTCCCATACGATTATATTTTCAGTCTCACCGAACAGTAATACATGATCTTACCACCATCTCAAACGAGGGAGTGCGTAATTTTCACGTCGCAAAATACACTCTGGAAAGAAAACACACACCGCGAAGGATTTATCCAAATGAGAAGGAAATCAATAGATGTGATTTATACAGGGTGGTCCATTGATAGTGACCGGGTCAAATGTCTCACGAAATAAGCATCAAACGAAAAAACTACAAAGAACGAAACTCGTCTAGCTTGAAGGGGGAAATCAGATGGCGCTATGGTTGGCCAGCTAGATGGCGCTGCCATAGGTCAAACGGATATCAACTGCGTTTTTTTTAAATAGGAACCCCTATTTTTATTACATATTCGTGTAGTACGTAAAGAAATATGAATGTTTTAGTTGGAGCACTTTTTTCGCTTTGTGACAGATTGCGCTGTAATAGTCACCTAACACATACGAAACGCAAATTCATAGCGACCCATGCTATCCAATCCAAACTCTAAGAATTTTGTGCTGTAGTTTCCCTAATATCGAAACACCACACTAACTATGACTCTTACGGAAATGATAGGCAGTTAATCATGAAGCTAACGAATGAAGCTATCAGATGTGCTAAAATCAGAGTTTATTGCCAAATAGTTTCTTTAATATTATTTGAGAAAGACTGCAGATTAGCGGGCTTGCGCGGCTTGATGTTTACACAGTCAAGCGAGGTTGACAGGTCCCTCATTCAGCACATGCTGGCAACTACGCTACCCACCACTCGCTGTATACTGGACTGTCAAAAGTCGCAATATAATTTTAAACGTACCATAGACGTGAAGAATAATGATGTAGAATATTAAAAAGCTTTTTTTAGTTAAAAAACTTTAAGACTTTCCACATAAAAAATTCGAAGGTATATTTTTCGGCAAGCCGTCTTATAAACGTAAGTGGAGTGTTTCCCGCCTGCGAGGTATGCAACCCTTCCTTCGACTGTGGGCGGCGTACTGCGAAGCAGTCAGGCGCTCACAAACACAGCTAGCAGCAGAGATCGACTCCGCTCCTGACAGCTATTAAAAGGAGTGGCTGGGAGGGCAACGACCGCGTCGGAGCTGTCAGCTGTCTACCAGGCCGCGTGCAATTAGCAAAAACATGCTGACGTCAGCCTCGCTGTTCAGACACTCGATGCCAGTCGTTCTCGGACGGGATGAACTGGGAAACGGCAACTCGACTTTCTGACAGTTTTCCCCAGATTATCTTCAATATTACTGGGTGACAATTATATAACTATATGAAATAAAATCGTCATAACTTCTGAACAGTTTGCGTTAGGACGTTTAAACTGCAACGGTTTGGAGTGGGGCATGTTGGGAATTAGTATGCGCATGTGTGGTTCGGTTTAGCGACGAAGCCCACTTTCATTTGGATGTGTTCGTCAATAAGAAGCATTGGCGCATTTGGGGCGACTGAGAATCTGCATTTCGCAATCGAGAAGTCTCTTCAGCCTCAACGGGTGACTGTGGTGTACAATGTCCAGTCGCGGAATAATCGATTCCTTGATGGCACGGTGACTACCGAACGGTGCGTGAAGATTTTGGAGATGATTTCACCCCCATTAGAAGCTTTCTTCTTACTTTCTAACTTCTCTTGTACCGAGTGGTTCCACAACTCATCACATATTCTATTACTCTTTTGGATTTCTTTTTCTCCCAGTGCTTCGCAAGCTGCGTTATGGATGGCTTCTTTGACCATCTCATACATCTTATCAGCAGAGGTTTCTTCAATGGCAACAAGTTTTTCTGCTAGCCTTTGCTGGTACAAGAAGTGGGTAGAACTATGGTCATGGCTTTGTATAGTACAATGAATATTATTGGCTTTCTCTGGTTCAGCTTCCACTTGAATTTCCGTGTCTTTGATAAACTTGAATAACATCTTAGACATTAGCACAAAATGGTCTGATCCGCACTCTGCACCTCTCATGGCCCTCACGTCTTGTACTGCTAGCTTTGTTGTTTGCTTTATTATGGCATAGTCTATAATGGAGGTTAACGCTTGGTTTCGTCCATGTGTATTTGTGGATGTCTTTATGTTTGAACCATCCATTCATAATTCTTAAGTCATTTTGCATGCACAATTCTATCAATCTTTCACCATTATCATTTATGGTTTCTTCGCCATATTGTCCCACTATGTTGTCATTAGCTTTCCATCCTGTTCTGGCATTTAGGTCTCAGTAAAATGACTTCTTTGCGATTCCCTATATTTTCAAAAGATCCCCCCCATTAGGGCCTTGTCATAAACGCATCTAAAACAGAATATCTGAAAGGGGGAGAAAATACTGTTAACGACTTAGAGCTCGGTTCTGATACTGTTAAAGTATGTCATAATTTCAAGTACTTGAGATTGACACTGTCGTCCAATGGTAAAAGTATGGATGATGTAAAAAATAAATTAGGCCAATCTTTCACCATTATCATTTATGGTTTCTTCACCATATTGTCCCACTATGTTGTTCAAAATGGTTCAAATGGCTCTGAGCACTATGGGACTCAACTGCTGTGGTCATAAGTCCCCTAGAACTTAGAACTACTTAAACCTAACTAACCTAAGGACATCACACACATCCATGCCCGAGGCAGGATTCGAACCTGCGACCGTAGCGGTCGTGCGGTTCCAGACTGTAGCGCCTGTAAACGCTCGGCCATTATGTTGTCATTAGCTTTCCATCCTGTTCTGGCATTTAGGTCTCCTAGTAAAATGACTTCTTTGCTATTCCCCATATTTTCAAGAGATCCGCCCCATTAGGGTCTTGTCATAAACGTATCTAAAACAGAAAATCTGAAAGGGGGAGAAAATACTGTTAACGACTTACAGCTCGGTTCTGATACTGTTAAAGGGTGTCATAATTTTAAGTACTTGGGAGCGACACTGTCGTCCAATGGTAGAAGTATGGATGGTGTAAACAATAAAATAGGCCAGGGCAAGCGAGCCATAAAACAACTAAATGATATTCTCTGGAACAAAAACATAACGCGTAGAACAAAACATACTATCTACCACACAATTATTGAAAGTATCACAACATATGGTGCAGAGTTGTGGGAACTAACTCAGAGGCAGAAAGATCGCCTGCTGGCTGTCGAGATGGATACTGTCGAGATGGATACCTGGAGACGGAGTTGTGGTTACTCCAGACTTGACCATATTAGAAATGACAGGATCAGAGAGGTTATGAATGTCAAAAGCACAATCCTAGACTACATAGAAAGGAAGCGCCTGCTCTGGTATGGTCACTTACAGCGTATGCCAGACACATGATGGCCAAAACGGGTATGGCAATGGACTCCACATCAGAGAAGAAAGCTCGGTAGACCTGCGAGATGCTGGAAAGACGACGTCAACGAAGCAATGGCGGCGAGAGGTCTTAATGAACGAGACTGGAATGACCGTGAACGATGGAGATTGGGATGCGAGAGGCGGCGACAGCCGTAGAAAATATATATTTCACCCCCATTATATAAAGTAACCCCGATTTCGACAACATGAGGTTCACGCCAGACGGAGCTCGACCCCATCGAAGCAGAAGAATGTTTGATGTCCTGGAGGAGCACTTTGGGGGCCGCATTCTGGCTCTGGGGTACCCAGAGGCCACTGGCACGGGCCTCGATTGGCCATCATATTCTCCGGACCTGAACACATTTGACTCCTTTTTGTGGGGCTACATTAAAGACAAAGGTGTAGAGATATAACCCCATAACCATTTCTGAGCCGAAAACAGCCATTCGGGAGGTCATCGACAGCATCGATGTTCCGACACTTCAGCGGATCACGCAGAATTTCACTATTCGTCTGCGCCACATCATCGCCAATGATTGCAGACATATCGATCATGTCATAACCTAAACTCGAATATCTGTAGTGACGTTTACACGTAGAATAACGTGTGTGCACGCCGTAGTTTGTAACTAATTTACGTTTTCTTTCACATAATTCAAAAATGGTTGAAATGGCTCTAAGCACTATGTGACTTAACATCTGAGGTCATCAGTCCCATAGACTCAGAACTACTTTAAACCTAACTAACCTAAGGACATCACACACATCCGTGCCCGAGGCAGGATTCGAACCTGCGACCGTAGCAGCGGCGCGCTTCCGGTCTAAAGCGCCTAGAACTGCTCGGCCACATGGCCGGCTCATAATTCAATAATTGTCACCCTGTATATATCTTTTTCCGCCGATTGTTTACACCGCTATACAATAAAGTTATATCTGTCTCAAACATTTTCAAAGTATGAATATTTTTATAACAAGACGTTTAATATAGCGTATGATAAAAATAGCGCTTCTCCATGCCTAAAATCTTTGGTTGAGTGCACATTTGTCAGTGGTGAGTGGCAGCCGCAACCTGCCATTTCTCTCTCTTGGCGCATTGTCGTTTGCAACCAAAAATGAACAATTTGGAGTAGATGGGACGGATGTGCAGGTGCCGGCTGCCTCCGTACAAGTTCCTTTAAAACTTTCCAGTCCTGATTTAGGCCGTTTCAACGTTCCGTTTCAAAATCTTAATATTCAGTAAAACGGACTCCACTCAAAACGCATAACATATAGACTGCCGCCAGTTGAAAACCGCACTGCCAGTTAGGATGACAAAGCAATTATATTCAGCGCTTTTTTTTTCCAGCGGAAGGCAACGCTATGCAGTACCGGCATCTTTTTCCTTTGGTTTAAATGAGTGTTCGATTTATATAGAGTGAAATGTACTACAAACACCTGGTAGATGGCACTGTTTTCGCGAATCAAATTGCCATTTTTATTTTTTATAAGTTGACACCACACTTATTTCATAGGTCTGCAACGGAAACAGGAAGGTGCGCTCAGTTCACTTGCTATTGCCGTGTTTCTTGTTCTGTGGCGATTTCACTGTTACAAGCTGGTGTTTGGGAGTTATTCACGTCAATTTTGAGTAAATCTAGATTAAATAAGTGCAACCATTTTTCAACAAGTAAAATAAGTAGCTTCTTGATGCTAATTAGTAAAAAAAAGGAAAGCCGAAGAAGCGGAAATTGTCGAATCTGCACATGGTCAACACAAAAAAGATTTTGATCATGACTGGCTCGAATGTTGGACACTGTTGCAGAAAAATGATTGTATTAGAGTTTCTCTTCGTGAACGTTCAGATCCAGTGTGTCTTTTCCTAGATGTAATAGCATTATCAGATGTAACTGCAAATGGACTTCTAAATTCTTTAATTTGTCATATTGAGAATACAGGACTCGCTGAAGAATCTTAAAGGAGTAACTTGTGATTGTACAGCTGTGGTATATTGTGGTATATGGTGTGCTTGACGGTGTAAGGATGCTAATGTAAGAAAAGTTTCCTAGTATCTTTTTCTGGCCTTGTGCTAATCACCGCATTGAACTATATGTTAGTGACACGGTGAACAGTGTGGCAGGGATGAAATGCTTCAAGAGTCTTTTTTTGGACAGTTTTCACGTAACTGCTTCACGTACGAATGCTAGGGAACTAGAGGCTTGTACAGCGACTCTAGAGCTTCAGACTTTTTCAAATTGGCAGCGTTTTTAAGCACACGCTGCGTTGCATCTAGCTTTCGCAGCGTTTCTGCACTATGGCAGGGCAATGAAGCCCTCGTCCTTCACTTTCAGGAGGCAAAAGAAGACAATAAAAGAAGCGAAACAGATCGCTGTCTTCATGAGGGTATGTTGAAAAAAACAACGTCATGCGAGTTTGTTGTTGATTTGTACCTTACATTTGATGCTCTCCGACAACTTAGCGAAATACGTGTAGATCTGCAAGAGAGAAAAGTTGACTTGTACAAAGCTCACAGAAGGATAATTAATACAGTTCAAAGTTTTCAAGAAAGCGTTGAAAATCCTGACCCACACTGCAGTATCTTTCTTCATAATAAGAATACCGTAAAGATCGAAAATGACTGCCACAGTCTTGCGATTACTTCGTCTGATTTTTGTAAATGTCCGAAAGAAGCTGCTGGAAAGCGTTTTTTTCAAGGGGATGATGTTGATTTCACTGAAAGAGCCAAGATTTTAGAATCTATCTATTGGCCAGGAAACATCGGACATTGGGTGAAGCCGAAATTAGGAAGTTAGCACGCAGATTTCGTTTCAGTGAAAGATAAGCAATTCATGATATCTGAGAATATCTTCAAGAAAATAAATTCACAGATATACAACTTCCGCTGAAGCACACTTTGTGTAGAGCTCCAACGTCTTCCAGAGAACGTGAAAGGGGTTTCTCTCAGGTGAAGGCTATAGTTGTTTTATCTACACTCCTGGAAATGGAAAAAAGAACACATTGACACCGGTGTGTCAGACCCGCCATACTTGCTCCGGACACTGCGAGAGGGCTGTACAAGCAATGATCACACGCACGGCACAGCGGACACACCAGGAACCGCGGTGTTGGCCGTCGAATGGCGCTAGCTGCGCAGCATTTGTGCACCGCCGCCGTCAGTGTCAGCCAGTTTGCCGTGGCATACGGAGCTCCATCGCAGTCTTTAACACTGGTAGCATGCCGCGACAGCGTGGACGTGAACCGTATGTGCAGTTGACGGACTTTGAGCGAGGGCGTATAGTGGGCATGCGGGAGGCCGGGTGGACGTACCGCCGAATTGCTCAACACGTGGGGCGTGAGGTCTCCACAGTACATCGATGTTGTCGCCAGTGGTCGGCGGAAGGTGCACGTGCCCGTCGACCTGGGACCGGACCGCAGCGACGCACGGATGCACGCCAAGACCGTAGGATCCTACGCAGTGCCGTAGGGGACCGCACAGCCACTTCCCAGCAAATTAGGGACACTGTTGCTCCTGGGGTATCGGCGAGGACCATTCGCAACCGTCTCCATGAAGCTGGGCTACGGTCCCGCACACCGTTAGGCCGTCTTCCGCTCACGCCCCAACATCGTACAGCCCGCCTCCAGTGGTGTCGCGACAAACGTGAATGGAGGGACGAATGGAGACGTGTCGTCTTCAGCGACGAGAGTCGCTTCTGCCTTGGTGCCAATGATGGTCGTATGCGTGTTTGGTGTCGTGCAGGTGAGCGCCACAATCAGGACTGCATACGACCGAGGCACACAGGGCCAACACCCGGCATCATGGTGTGGGGAGCGATCTCCTACACTGGCCGTACACCACTGGTGATCGTCGAGGGGACACTGAATAGTGCACGGTACATCCAAACCGTCATCGAACCCATCGTTCTACCATTCCTAGACCGGCAAGGGAACTTGCTGTTCCAACAGGACAATGCACGTCCGCATGTATCCCGTGCCACCCAACGTGCTCTAGAAGGTGTAAGTCAACTACCCTGGCCAGCAAGATCTCCGGATCTGTCCCCCATTGAGGATGTTTGGGACTGGATGAAGCGTCGTCTCACGCGGTCTGCACGTCCAGCACGAACGCTGGTCCAACTGAGGCGCCAGGTCGAAATGGCATGGCAAGCCGTTCCACAGGACTACATCCAGCATCTCTACGATCGTCTCCATGGGACAAAAGCAGCCTGCATTGCTGCGAAAGGTGGATATACACTGTACTAGTGCCGACATTGTGCATGCTCTGTTGCCTGTGTCTATGTGCCTGTGGTTCTGTCAGTGTGATCATGTGATGTATCTGACCCCAGGAATGTGTCAATAAAGTTTCCCCTTCCTGGGACAATGAATTCACGGTGTTCTTATTTCAATTTCCAGGAGTGTAGATCATCTACGCTTCTATGGACAGCTTCTGCAGTGCTATCTATAAGACTAGTAGGGCCTCTTCTCGCTTAGTTAAAACGTAATAAATGTGTAGATTCATTGCAGCTCTATAATCGTTTTTCTGCAGTTGATAGTAAAAGTAAGAAGCAGCCTGTAAAAGATGAGTGTACATCGGAGGTTATGTTGAAATTGTGGAATAACATCATCTTTGTGAGTATCGGCAACCTTTTTTCAGAAAAAAGGATTGATCGCAAACGGTGGAGTCAAACTAATGGGACAACCGTTGTGACTTGGCAAGACAGCCAAGTCACTATGCGAGGATGCCGAATGGCACACGTTTATGCTCATGCAGGCTGGCGTGAGGTCTGGAACAGGTCAGAGAAATAAGACTAGCAAAACAGGAGGTAACTGGTAGAATACTTAACTTTAATCCACAATTGGTGAACATCTCTCTTGACTGTCCATGCTTCACAAGATAAATAGCAAAGGATATGGCGCCTTGCTAGGTCGTAGCAAATGACGTAGCTGAAGGCTATGTTAACTATAGTCTCGGCAAATGAGAGCGTAATTTGTCAGTGAACTATTGCTCGCAACGTCGGCTGAACAACTGGGGCGAGTGCTAGGACGTCTCTCTAGACCTGCCGTGTGGCGGCGCTCGGTCTGCAATCACTGACAGTGGCGACACGCGGGTCCGACGTATACTAGCGGACCGCGGCCGATTTAAAGGCTACCACCTAGCAAGTGTGGTGTCTGGCGGTGACACCACAACAACCACCTATGTTCGACGCCAACGTGCAATAACCACTCACAGACGGCAGGTTCCAGCACTAGCACTGGAGGGTATATAAATATTATCGAGGGGTGGGTGGGTGGAGGGGGGGGGGACGTGGGAAAAAGAGTGCAGTCGTTGTAACGCGGAAACGAAGTGATTTATCTGACATCCAGAAGGGCATAATCATTGGCTTTCGGTCCGAGGGTGGAGTCTGTAAACTCTGCTTATGGGGGGACGTTGATGAAAAACACATACTATTTCAAAAATGCACCAAAGCCACAGTTTTGGAGATACGGCAATGAAATTTTGTACCACGCTTTACAGGAAAGTAACACATTTGCATATAAAACCCTTTGATTATATATATATTCCACTTTTTTTAATGAAATTTGAAGTTTTATTTTCAAAAATAATGTGTGTTCCTTTTTCACAGAAAGTATTCAAGAGGTTTCTACAAAAAAATCTCTGTTTCAAATCTTTATGTGTTGTAAGCTTCCCTCATGAGGTTTTTGGAACAGGTGAAATAGGAGAATTTTCATAATTTTTTAATTATAATTCCACAAGTACAATTTTAAATTCATGCAAAATTCCAAGTACTTTGCCCCATATCTCAGCTTGTAATCAGAATTTCAAAATTTTCTCTTGAGGCAACATTTATTAGGTTTACAGAAATATGTGTACAAAATTTCATAATTATAGCATTCATAGAATCTGGGGAAAAGGTACATAAACTTTAAAAAACAAACTTTTCAGGAAACGCAATTTAAAGTTCAATCTAACTTTTTTTCCTTACGTCACTTCTTCAGGAGGAACCACATTTGTACTTTGGGTCGTCTTTCCCTTCAAGGCTTCTCATCTGGTTTATTGTTGTCTGTCTTCGTCCTTTGCCAGGTCTTCAACTGACTTTTCAGCAGCAGAGACGCGCTGTAAATATATTTTTCTCAGGATGTCTTGAGTAATCATTAAATACAATAACCGCATCATAAGTTGCAATTCTGACAACTGTAACAGATGCAAACGTGTTTTTAGGGCATCTTTTCCATATGAGTTTATAAGATACGGATCAGAGTCAAAGATGATCTGTAAAACCAAAGAGTATGTATCACGGCCTTCTAGATGTATCCCGCACAAGGTTGGTTGAAAGTAATACACAGAATTGTTGTTCACTGAGCTGGTATTGAAGGGTTACTTCAAAACGTGTGTGGCAGGGAGGCCGCGTCACACTTTTAATTAATTTTCAAGCACTTCGGACGCGACTTCAACATTGAAACTTTGGGAACTTATTCTCCACGAGTTGCACTAACAAATAAAAAATAAATCGAAAATTGACATTTCTGGTCAATTCCATCAACGACCCCCCTTAAAGCAGATCGTGCATGGCAAAATGATGCTGTCCAAAACTGGCGCCAAGGCAACTGTGATGCATCAAGGGCCATAGACGGCAGGGGTGAACGACACCTGCGGGAGATGTGTACGGGCGAACAAACGAGCAACTGTTGAGCAGCTGACCGCTCAGATGAACCAATGGATTACCAACAGTGTCTGCTCAACGACCTTTCGGCGAACGTTGCTGTGTATGGGCCCCCGCACAGGCGCCTGTTTCAAGCACCCAAGCTGACTGCTGATCTTCGGCGACGAAAGGTGCAATTTGCAAGCCAGTGTCGCAACTGGACGTCCATTGAACGGCGACATGTCGCCTTTTCATGTGATTCACGTTTCATGCTCCATCCAACAGATGGCCGTTGGCGTATACGGCGTGAAACGTCTGAAAGCAAACACCCTTCTACCAGGAGGGAACGTCACGGTCTGAGCAACGTTTCCGTGGCATCGTCTGAGTGATCTCGTCATCCTGGTATTCCATGTGCCCCATGGTTACTCTGCGAGGTCACATTACTGCCAAAGATTACGTGAGCATTTTAGCTGATGAGGTCCATCCCATGGTACTATGTTTGTTCTCCAGTGTTGCTGCTGTGTTCCAATACAACAGGACCCCTGTTCACATGACTCGGATAGTCCAGGACTCGTTTTGTGAGCATGAGGATGAATCGTCGCATCTCCGCTGGCCACCAGTCATCAGACCTCAACATTAAGGACCCTTTGTGGTCTACTTTGGAGAGCAGGTTGCGTGATCGCTATCCACCTGCATCTTCGTTATCTGAACTTGTCACTGTTTTGCAGGAAGAATTATGTAAACTACGAGGTGCAAGTTCTAAGGCCTCCGATTTTTTTTTTCTCCGGACTGGAAAGAGATAGAAACATGCGCATTGTTTTAAAATGAGGCCGCGTTCATTGTCAATACGTCCCAGAGATGGCAGCACCGTACGGCAGATGGAATTTTACCGCCAGCGGCGAGAATGAGAACTGTTTTAATAACTTAAAATGGCGACGTTTTCCTTAGTTGAACAGCGTGCCATCATTCGTTTTCTGAATTTGCGTGGTGTGAAACCAATTGAAATTCATCGACAGTTGAAGGAGACATGTGGTGATGGAGTTATGGATGTGTCGAAAGTGCGTTCGTGGGTGCGACAGTTTAATGAAGGCAGAACATCGTGACGACCACACAGCTGCCCGTGCATGTTGTTCGTCGGTTGTGTCAATGGATGAGACGTGGATGCCATTTTTCAATCCGGAAACAAAGCGCCAGTCAGCTCAATGGAAGCACACAGATTCACCGCCACCAAAAAAATTTCGGGTAATTGCCAGTGCTGAAAAAATGATGGTGTCCATGTTCTGGGACAGCGAGGGCGTAATCCTTACCCATTGCGTTCCAAAGGGCACTACGGTAACAGGTGCATCCTACGAAAATGTTTTGAAGAACAAATTCCTTCCTGCACTGCAACAAAAATGTCCGGGAAGGACTGCGCGTGTGCTGTTTCACCAAGACAACGCACCCGCACATCGAGCTAACGTTAAGCAATAGTTTCTTCGTGATAACAACTTTGAAGTGATTCCTCATGCTCCCTACTCACCTGACCTGGCTCCTAGTGACTTTTGGCTTTTTCCAACAATGAAAGACACTCTCCGTGGCCGCACATTCACCAGCCGTGCTGCTATTGCCTCAGCGATTTTCCAGTGGTCAAAACAGACTCCTAAAGAAGCCTTCGCCGCTGCCATGGAATCATGGCGTCAGCGTTGTGAAAAATGTGTACGTCTGCAAGGCGATTACGTCGAGAAGTAACGCCAGTTTCATCGATTTCGGGTGAGTAGTTAATTAGAAAAAAATCGGAGGCCTTAGAACTTGAATGCACCTCGTATACAGCACCTGTGTTTATCCATTCCAAGACGACTGGGAGCTATTTTGAATGTCAACGCGTTTCCTGTATTCTGTTACGCATTACGATGTACTGTGTTTTTGACGTTTCGACACCACTGTCCAATCGCTGTGAGTTGTCTCTTTGAAAGACAGCGTCATGCTATACTCGAATTTAGGCAACAGCGTCATAAATGCAACGGCTTTTGTCCAAATTGCCAGCTACGCGAACCAAAGGCGATCGTGTTCTGTGTCCAGTGCGACCCCATACCATCACGTCAGGGGCAGAGCCTGTATGGCGGTGACGGATGTAGTATGCCGACGCTTGTTACCCTCGGAGCCTCCACACAGTCTTCGACAATCGCTAACAAGTTAGTGCAGCTATTTTATGCGCTTCCATTTTCGTAAGGAAACTGTATGGTTCGCGAGCCAAATAAAGCCGACATCGGCCGCTGGAGAGGGCTGATGCCGCAAATCGCGTTAACCAGCACGTTCCGTGTGTCGTCGGCGCTGTCTCTCGTGAGGACAGACGTCGTGACCGTGTCGTTAGCTGCCTCGTACTGCGTGAGGACGGATTAAGAATGGAAAACACTTAATGCCACTTCACGTTAGAAAATGCGAATCAGACTATTACAAGACGTAAAGGAAGAAATCACAGTATAAACGAAAAGTACTGACCCTATCCTGTCTCTCTCTCTCTCTCTCTCACACACACACACACACACACACACACACACACACACACACTCACTCACGCACGCACGCACGTCTCAGACATCAATAATACGAGGCGTGCTTTTTAAGTAAGGTCGGTTTGAACATAAGTGCACAACGAAAGGTTATTTCAAAAAAGTAAATTTATTTTCAGAAAGTACAGCGCTATTACAAATGATTGAAGCGATTTCATAAATTCACTGTAGCTCCATTCATTGACATATGGTCACGACACACTACAGATACGTAGAAAAACTCATAAAGTTTTGTTCGGCTGAAGCAGCACTTCAGTTTTCTGCCGCCAGAGCGCTCGAGAGCGCAGTGAGACAAAATGGCGACAGGAGCCGAGGAAGCGTATGTCGTGCTTGAAATGCACTCACATCAGTCAGTCATAACAGTGCAACGACACTTCAGGACGAAGTTCAACAAAGATCCACCAACTGCTAACTCCATTCGGCGATGGCATGCGCAGTTTAAAGCTTCTGGATGCGTCTGTAAGGGGAAATCAACGGGTCGGCCTGCAGTGAGCGAAGAAACGGTTGAACGCGTGCGAGCAAGTTTCACGCGTAGCCCGCGGAAGTCGACGAATAAAGCAAGCAGGGAGCTAAACGTACCACAGCCGACGGTTTGGAAAATCTTACGGAAAAGGCTACAGCAGAAGCCTTACCGTTTATAACTGCTACAAGCCCTGACACCCGATGACAAAGTCAAACGCTTTGAATTTTCGGCGCGGTTGCAACAGCTCATGGAAGAGGATGCGTTCAGTGCGAAACTTGTTTTCAGTGATGAAGCAACATTTTTTCTTAATGGTGAAGTGAACAGACACAATGTGCGAATCTGGGCGGTAGAGAATCCTCACGCATTCGTGCAGCAAATTCGCAATTCACCAAAAGTTAACGTGTTTTGTGCACTATCACGGTTTAAAGTTTACGGCCCCTTTTTCTTCTGCGAAAAAAACGTTACAGGACACGTGTATCTGGACATGCTGGAAAATTGGCTCATCCCACAACTGTAGACCGACAGTGCCGACTTCATCTTTCAACAGGATGGTGCTCCACCGCACTTCCATCACGATGTTCGGCATTTCTTAAACAGGAGATTGGAAAACCGATGGATCGGTCGTGGTGGAGATCATGATCAGCAATTCATGTCATGGCCTCCACGCTCTCCTGACTTAACCCTATGCGATTTCTTGCTGTGGGGTTATGTGAAAGATTCAGTGTTTAAACCTCCTCTACCAAGAAACGTGCCAGAACTGCGAGCTCGCATCAACGATGCTTTCGAACTCATTGATGGGGACATGCTGCGCCGAGTGTGGGAGGAACTTGATTATCGGCTTGATGTCTGCCGAATCACTAAAGGGGCACATATCGAACATTTGTGAATGCCTAAAAAGCTTTTTGAGTTTTCGTATGTGTGTGCAAAGCATTGTGAAAATATCTCAAATAATAAAGTTATTGTAGAGCTGTGAAATCGCTTCAATCATTTGTAATAACCCTGTACATAGTTCACATACTTCACTCTGTTTTTCGACATAGTTGCCAAATTTGTTCAAACACGTGTCACACCTCTCAATCAACTTTAAATTAACCTCTTCATAAAAACTTCCCACCTGCTCCGATAGCCAAGAGTTCACTGCCGTTTTCACGTCGCTGTCATAACTGTAACGGTTACCACTGAGGTGTTGTTTGAGGTAGAGGGACAGATGGTAATCAGGACTGTAAGGTGGGTGGTCTAAAACTTCCCAGCCAAAACTGTCCAATAAATCGCTGGTCTGGCCTGCAGTGTTAGGTCTTGCATTGTCATGGAGAAGGACAATTCCCTTTGTCAGCATGCCGCGTCTTTTGTTTTGAATCGCTCTGCATAGCTTTCTCAGGGTTTGGCAGTATGCTTCTGCATTGATAGTGGTTCCTCGTTACATGAAGTAGGCCAACAAAACACCATGCCTATCCCAAAGCACCGACGCTATGTGATGATGATGTTTGGTTTGTGGGGCGCTCAACTGCGTGGTTATCAGCGCCCGTACAATTACCCAATCTTTGCTCAGTCCAATTTCGCCACTTTCCTGGATGATGATGAAATGATGAGGACAACACAAACACCCAGTCATCTCGAGGCAGGTGAAAATCCCTGACCCCGCCGGGAATCGAACCCGGGACTCCGTGCTCGGGAAGCGAGAACGCTACCGCGAGACCACGAGCGGCGGACACCGACGCTATGTTTTTGCGCTAAGACAGAGTATGTTTGGCCTTCACCTTTACAGGCGAGTGTGTGTGTGTGTCTCCATTCCATGCTCTGTTGCTTCGATTCGGGCGTGATATGCGAAATCCATGTTTCGCCCCCAGTTACAATCTGACTCAAGAAGCCGTCACCTTCTTCGTGATAACGAGTCAAGAACTTCATCGCATACTCAAATCTTAGGTTTTTGTGGTCGATTGTTAGGAGTTTCGGGACCCAACGGGAGCACAGTTTCCTAAACTTTAGGTGTTCAGAAACAATGTTGCAAAGCACTGATCTCGACACGTCAAGAAATTCGTTAGAAAGACCTGTTATTGTGAAGCTCCTATTCTCACGAATCCTCGCTTCAACTGAAGCCACCAAATCGTCTGTAATCAAAGAAGGGCGACCGGAGCGGTCCTCATCATGAACGTTGTCACAGCCATCTTTGAATTCTCGTACCCGCGTACGCGCTTTGCTTTCACACATAACAGTAGCACTGTACACTTCGCAAATCTGTCGATGAATTTCTCCAGTATACAGGTTCCTTGCTGAAAAAAACCGTATCACTGAGCGAACCTCACACGCGGCGGGCGAGTTGATAGTCTTAAACATTTTGAAAGCACAGAACAGAACCGTACAGGTTAGCTACAGGGATGAAACTGAACACAGTTATTTCCGCGGCATGCCGGTGCACGACGCACGCGCTCGTTGCGGTATGCGCGCGAACTACTAGTGTCTGCAACAAAACGGACCTTACTTAAAAAACACGCCTCGTACATCTCGTGCAGTAAAATATACGTGAGGCGCGCGGTCACCGCGCATCTGTGGCAACGTCACTCGTGGGCCAGTCAGCTTGGCAAGCGCGAAAGCAACGTCACCTGCCGTTATACAACACCTGCGCTAGCCAAGGCTAAGGCGGGCTGTCTCGCGTCAGCTGTCACATCAAGGCGCAGGAAGTCCTTCCGGCAGAGCCACGCTGCTTTGTTAGTTTGAAAAGTCGGTCGCCGACGGACATAGAAGGGTCACCCTAAGGCAGGGCTTCACAACATACGTGCTCGCGGAGCAAGCTGTGAACAGCAAGGCGCGAGCACGCTACCCCCACTACCGGACCAGAGCGGAGAGTGGGGAGAGTCACGTGGGGCACACAACAGCTGCCGCCAGTCAATGTAAATCCGCGGCCACCTGCAGGGATATCACTCACGAATTATTACTGCGACAAATGAAACAAATAAAGGAGAATGTACACATGCTACATAATTTGATTAGCTTAGTGTACGCCTCTACATTCGCATTAATTTGTGAACTGTTACACAATAAAAGGTGTCACTGAAGTGTGGTATTCTCGGTTATCTTGTACTTTTTGCCCTTTACAATTGCGTCTATGTTCGGAGTAGTTGTTCTTGTGCATTTTAGGCGCAGCGTGCAGTTTAAATTTCGATCAGACAATGCGTTTCTCAGGCGCGTCTTGTTACATTTCATTGCAGAGAACAGTTGTTCACAAACATACGTGGAACCGAACATTGATATTATTGTAGCCGCCAGTTTGTGCAAACGAGGAAATCTATCCTGAGGGAAGTGTCTGTAGAATTCCAAAATGTTTTTCTTGTTCTGAAATTTGTCTCTGTAATTTATTGCTGCAGCTCAGGACGAATCTCTTAAATATTCGCTGAATATGGAGAGAACAGATCAAAATCACTGTCTAGTGCTGTCAGATCTTGAAAGCGCTGATCAACTAAACTATGTGAATAACGTTCACAGTCTTTGTGAACATCTTGCATGGATGATAATTTAGGAAAATGAGCTAGGTTTCCTGTTTCCAGCTGACTCACCCAAAGTGTCAATTTCATTTTAAAAGCTCGTATTCGATCTATGAAATGAGTAATTAGCAGATCTTTACCTTGTAGTAAAATGTTCAAAGCATTCAGATGGCTAGTTAAATCTGCTAAGAACGCGAGATCGCATTCAAACGTGCGCGCGCATTTCCCCTCCCTCCCTTCCCACCCTACTCCGCGACCTTGCATCTGCTCGCGAGCACGTGCCTGAGCAGACGCGAGTACTCGCGCTCAAAACCGGCCAGTTATTAAGCCCTGCGCGAAGGCAAAAACAAACGTTCTGCTACGTCGGGATGTTATCTAACGCCACACATGACTTAACTTCATCCGAAACAGATCTACTGAAGTTCAGGTATTTCATGTAGAATGCGTAACTATCTCCCTGTCGGATTTGACATCAGTACTAGAAGATTACATAAACTTTATGTCCACCTCCCTAGGCGATTAGCCTGCGCAACTAACTGTCATGCGGAGGATCCGGGTTCGACTTCCGGCATCCCAGCCTTACCGTGAGGCCTGGGAGGGGGTGCACTTAGCCCCACGATGCCAACCGAGAAGCTACTTGACCGAGTAGTAGCAGTCCCAGGTCACAACTGAGAATAGCCAGCAATGTGGTGCGCTACCACACTCGCTGAACAGCATCCAATGGGCGATCGGTCCGGTCTGTACTGGTGGACCGCTAGTCTGTGGACGGAGTTCACGTTTACGTTACATAAAATTTATGTCATACATCATCTCTGTTAACGCTAAGGAGAGATTAAGGTTTCAGACTAACAAAACACTTCTGCCCCGTTCCGCAGGATGCCTTAACCTGAGTTAGAAGCGAGACTTACTTGTACAATTAGACTAGACGAGATCTTTTTTCAATACATAACGAGGCAAGGCATTCTGGGCTGAGTGTTTTGAAACGTGCTTAAGGAACTGCTTTTAGACCACTGCACTTCAGTTACTATGCTCAACATTCAGTTACTATATTTTTTTTATTCTATTGATGACCAGCAGGTCTAGGTGTTACATTATATTTTCAAGGATTATTCCTAGAGCTCGTTATTTACATCTCTGTCGGCTTACGTTTTCTATTTCCTCCGTTTTGGTAAGAAATTATTGTCTATCATCTTGCGCACAGGTCTTCAGGCTTTTCGGCGCGGCTTTGTCATCTTGGAAAGCCAGGTTTTCCACCGGTAACACGTGCCGTACTTTTACGATATTTCGATCGCGTAACTCGCAACTTTATCAGGTGCTTCCTGAGGCAGAATCCAGTTTAGACAGGCATAAATATTGGATCCGTTTCGTGCTGGATTCAGCCTCAGGATGCACCTGATTAAGACTGCGAGTTATGCGGTCGAAACATCGTGCAAGTACGACGCGGATTACCGGCAGAAAGCCCAGTTTTCCAAGATAACATTTTCAGTACAGGTCAGAAGAATTAAATTACCATATTTTTATAATATACGGGCGATCTGACCCAGCTTTGCACGAGTAGCGCTAAGTAGCTACAGTCGGACGACTTGTCTGGCGTAGCGGTAATAAATTATACACAGAAACCACCCTCCTGAAACGGTCTACCTTGCAAAAAAATCCTATCAAAAGCCCCACAGGAGTTCCTGACAAGGGAACCTCCCTATCGCACCCCCCTCAGATTTAGTTATAAGATGGCACAGTGGATAGGCCTTGAAAAACTGAACACAGATCAATCGAGAAAACCGGAAGAAGTTGTGTGGAACTATGAAAAAAATTAGTAAAATATACAAACTCAGTAATCCATGCGAAGATAGGCAACATCAAGGACAATGTGTGTCACGGAGCGCCGTGGTCCCGTGGTTAGCGAGAGCAGTTACCAAACGAGAGGTCCTTGGTTCAAGTCTTCCCTCGAGTGAAAAGTTCAAATTTTTATTTTCAGTTTATGTGACAAACTCTTATGTTTTCATCACTTTTTTCGGAGTGATTATCACATCCACAAGAAAACCTAAATCGGGCAAGGTAGAAGAATCTTTTTACCCATTCGCTAAGTGTACAAGTTAGGTGGGTCGACAACATATTCCTGTCATGTGACGCATATGCCGTCACCAGTGTCGTATAGAATATATCAGATGTTTTCCTGTGGAGGAATCGGTTGAACTATGACCTTGCGATCAAATGTTTTCGGTTCCCATTGGAGAGGCACGTCCTTTCGTCTACTAATCGCACGGTTTTGCGGTGCGGTCGCAAAACACAGATACTAAACTTCTTACAGTGAACAGAGACGTCAATGAACGAACGGACAGATCATAACTTTGCGAAAATAAAGAAAGTAAAATTTTCACCCGAGGCAAGACTTGAACCAAGGACCTCTCGTTCCGCAACTACTCACGCTAACCACGGCGCTCCTTTTGCTACAAACTCCTTGATGTTGTATATGTTGCGCATGGACTACTCAGTTTGTATATTTTACTAATTTTTTTCATAGTTCCACACAACTTCTTCCTGTTTTCGCGATTGACCTGTGTCCAGTTTTTCAAGGCCTATCCACTGTGCCAACTTATAACTAAATCTGAGGGGGGTGCGATGGGGAGGTTCCCTTGTGAGATTAGCATTCACATACAGACAGAAAACCACAGTGGACGGAATTTAATTTAATACTACGTCCTGATATAGAATTTTCGCACACAGAGCAACATCCAGAATGAAATTTTCATTTTCCCTGGCAGATAAAAACTGTGTGCTGGGCTGAGACTCAAACTCGGGACCTTTGCCTTTCGCGGGTAAGTACTCTGCCGACTGAGCTACCCAAGCACGACTCACGACCGCTCCTCACAATTTTAGTAAGCTAGGTGACGAGGTACTGGCGGGAGTAGAATTGTGAGAACGGTCGTCAGTCGTGCTTGGGTAGCACAGTCCGTAGAGCAATTGCCCTCGAAAGGCAAAGGCCCCGAGTTCGACTCTCGATCCAGCAGACAGTAGTAATCTGCCAGGAAGCTTCAAAGGATAGTATTAACAGATAGCGCCAGCGTTATTTATCCTGCTTCTAGAGTACATCTAGCTTAACTGCGTTAATGGTTAATTAATTTTTTACTACTTTTCACTTCCAAAAGGCTTTCTCCATACTGCTGTTATAACTGCGGAAGTAACTCTGGTACGTTTTCACGACTAGACTGCTGAACAGATTTTCATGAAATCTGATATGGAAATAGCCTGAAGTTTGAGGAAGAAAATACGCTACTTCAGAAAGAAAGGGCGTTAAAGAGGGGATGTACGGATGCACGCGACGCTTGCGCAGAGGTTTGGCTGCTCGGAGTGTTTATACAGGACGACCCATGTAAACCTGAACTACTTCACTAGGCCATTATTTCCCTCTGAAAGTTCGTAGAAACGGGAAAGTTGTTTTGATGATCTCAGCAGCTCTGGGATACCGCAGGTTGTTGACAAGTTAATTGTTGCTGTTGCGCATGATGTCCTTTGTCCGGTAGAATGCCGCGCTTGCTCGGCTGGTAATAGTTCGTTGGTAGCCTCGTCGGTCACGGTTTATGAAGTCTGTGGGGTTGTAGTTTGGGCCGCGCGACAATAACGAGTAAACTAGTGATTCGTTCGCAATCTTTAAAAAACTGGTTCAAATGGCTCTGAGCACTAAGAGACTTAAAAGCTGAGGTCATCAGTCCCCTAGAACTTAGAGCTACTTAAACCTAACTAACCTAAGGACAACACACAACACCCAGTCATCACGAGGCACTGAAGCCTAATAACACTGTAAAAGAACATACACTACTGGCCATTAAAATTGCTACACCAAGAACAAATGCAGATATTAAACTGGTATTCATTGGACAAATATATTATACCAGAACTGGCATGTGATTACATTTTCACGCAATTTGGGTGCATATAGCCTGAGAAATCAGTACCCGGAACAACCACCTCTCGCTGCAACAACGGCATTGATACTCCTGGGCATTGAGTCAAACAGAGCTTGGATGGCGTGTACGGGTACAGCTGCCCATGCAGCTTCAGCACGATAACACAGTTCATCAAGAGTAGTGATTGGCGTATTGTGACGAGCCAGTTGCTCGGCCACCATTGACCAGACGTTTTCAGTTGGTGAGAGATCTAGAGAATGTGCTGGCAAGGGCAGCAGTCGAAAATTTTCTGTATCTAGAAAGGCCCGTACAGGACCTGCAACATGCGGTCGTGCGCTATCCTGCTGAAATGTAGGGTTTTGCAGGAATCGAATGAAGAGTAGAGCCACGGGTCGTAACACGTCTGAAATGTAACGTCCACTGTTCAAAGTGCCGTCAATGCGAACAAGAGGTGGCCGAGACGTGTAACCAATGGCACCTCATACCATCACGCCGGGTGATACGCCAGTATGGCGATGACGAATACACGCTTCCAATGTCCGTTCACCGCGATGTCGTCAAACACGGATGCGACCATCATGATGCTGTAAACAGAACTTGGATTCATCCGAAAAAATGACGTTTTGTCATTGGTGCATCCACGTTCGTCGTTGAGTACACCATCACAGGCGCTCCTGTCTGTGATGCAGCGTCAAGGGTAACCGCAGACATGGTCTCCGAGCTGCTGCAAACGCCGTCGAATTGTTTGTGCAGATGGTTGTTGTCTTGGCAACGTCTCCATCTGTTGACTCAGGGATCAAGACGTAGCTGCACGATCCGTTACAGCCATGCAGATAAGATGCCTGTCATCTCGACTGCTAGTGATACGAGGTAGTTGGGATCCAGCACAGCGTTCCGTATTACCCTCCAGAAACCACCGATCCTATATTCTGCTAACAGTCATTGGATCTCGACCTACGCCTGCAGCAATGTCGCGATACGATAAACCGCAATCGCGATAGGCTACAATCCGACCTTTATCGAAGTCGGAAACGTGATGGTACTCATTTCTCCTCCTTACACGAGGCATCACAACAACGTTTCACCAGGCAAAGCCGGTCAACTGCTGTTTGTGTATGAGAAATCGGTTGGAAACTTTCCTCACGTCAGCACGTTGTATGTGTCGCCAGCCGCGCCAACCTTGTGTGAATGCTCTGAAAAGCTAATCATTTGCATATCACAGCATCTTCTTCCTGTCGGTTAAATTTCGAGTCTGTAGCACGTCATCTTCGTGGTGTAGCAATTTTAATAGCCAGTAGTGTATTATATTCTCTCGAAAAACCTAAAATTCACAATATTTTTTGAACACTCCTGGTAAAGAGGCTTCTGTTATGAGAATCTCCTGCTGGAATTTCACTAGCAAACTCCATCGCTTAGCATCGTTTTAGAAGCCACATTTAAAAAGGCAGCCCCGGCCTCTCTAGCAGGAATTTATCGACGGATTCTTTTGCAAAGTAGAAGAATGCTGTTACCCCGCAACACAGTTGCCGACCTCGGTGTTTCACTGCTTTATCTCTCTCCAAGCACCCGGCGTCTACTTTTATATGAGGAAGTTAGAGGAGTCAGCTGCGGTAGAAATAACGCCGAAGTATTCCCATCCAAAACTTTTCCGGCGGTGGAAGGAGTTCCGAGATTCTTCCTGCGCCGAGGCCTTGACGTGGAGTACTACCGGGTCAGCCTGCATCATATTTCCCTACCGTTTACAATCACTAGCATATAAACGTAAATTTTAAGTCTTTTCGGAGGCTGAATAATGTTAGTGTATTTACTCTTCTTTGAGTACTCTGTTTGTGGATACTGACTTCGACAACTGGCTTCCTTAGAGAGAGACAATTTTAAGATCATGGCTATGGGCAAGCGTGAATAATTAAAATCAAATGTGAATGTTTAGCTACATCTTTATAGAAGGCTGTCCTGGCACTGAAAAAATCTCAACATCGTGTACACTCATACAATGAAGGCTTTCACGACCAGACGTTTCAGTTGCCGAGAATTCTTCCGGGTTGTATGGCCGTGGTCTATGGAACTCTTCAATCCCTGACGTTTCATCCAAGGCTACGTTGGACATCTTCGGAGGTGCTCCTGGTTGTGCTGAGTCTTGCCGACTGACGAGTCGGACGTTACCCTTGGCCACACCATCAACCTGCTCATAAAACTCATCCTCGCACTGAGTTCTCTAGTAAGGAAATAAATAGAGTTTTGCGACCGAATAACAGGAGGCCTGAGGACAACAAGACACAGCGATGGAAGAACACGGTTTTCTACCATTTATCAAAAAAGTAACGGATCAAATCAGCAAGATTTTAAGGAAACATAACGTTCGACCGAATTTCAGACCAACTAAGAAAATAGGCCAAGTACTTCGTTCCGTTAAAGATAAACGTCCCCCTCTGTCTGCAAGTGGTGTAAACAAGATTCCGTGTACATGTGGTAGGGTCTACATTGGAACTACAAAGGGAAGTGTGAACACACGCTTAAAGGAACATAAAAGTCTTTGCCGACTAGGGAGATAAGTCAGCCGTGGCGGAACATGTTCTTCAGTCGGGTGATCACGTAGTGAAATTTTCGGAAATTGAAGTTTTATGTACCATGACGAACTATTATCCACGCCGGCCAGATTGGCCGAGCGCTTCTAGGCGCTACAGTCTCAAACCGCGCGACCGCTACGGTCGCAGGTTCGAATCCTGCCTCGGGCATGGATGTGTGTGATGTCCTTAGGTTAGTTAGGTTTAAGTAGTTCTAAGTTCTAGGGGACTGATGGCCTCAGAAGTTCAGTCCCATGGTGCTCAGAACCATTTGAACCATTTGAACTGATGACCTCAGATGTTAAGTCCCATAGTGTTCAGAGCCATTTGAACCATTTTGAAAAGATACCCCACCGTTTACTATTATAAATAGTGAAGGAGAATATATTATTGATGATCAAAGTCTCTCTTACGTGTAACTGTTTTGTTTATTAAACTTACAAAAAAACACTACGAATTTATGCAGCAGCATAGTATGTACTGACACAGTCCATGACGACATAGCTTTGCTGTACATGGTCCCGCGGAACCTGATAGACAAATAGGTGGAATGTCCCCAACACTCTTGGAATACGTCTATACTTATTTTTTGTGTCTGAAGATTTCTCTATGTTGGAATAGCTTGCTGGGTGGTGTCTGCTAAAAATTTTTCAAGCAAATCACAAAGCTGGCCTGATATTTCGTATGCTCTTATTTTTGCGACGGTGTGGAACTGTATGGAACGCCTCTCGGATGCCGCTTCTTCAGGGCGAGATCAGCTGACATAGGCATACGCTCTGAGATGTTGACCGTGGTCCGGACACCTTATACGGCGATATTAACAGACGCGATCGTGTGCGCTGGAGCCCTCGGTTTAGTAAAACACGGCGGCTCCGTTAAGCCGTAGGCGCCTTGTGGCGTAAACGACAAAGGGAGGCAATACGGCGGAACGACACGCGTGGCTGCCGGCTGGAAATAGCGCGGCGGCCAGCAAAAGCCGGAGGCGAGTAAACAGAGGCAGCCAGGTCAGGGATGCAGCCGCCTTTCAAAGAACTGCTAAAAACTCATCTCTCGCAAGTCTCCTGGATTTAATAATATGAATAGCTTTAGCATAACGTCCAGCACATTGGAACTCATAAAAATGCATTCAGAGGAATTTAAGACATTAGCTGCCTGTGGGGGCACTAACATATATCAATGGGGCAAGGTGAAAATTTGCGCCTGACCTGGATTCGAACCCGGGTCTACTGCTTGCTAGGCAGACATGCTGTCCTTTTTTTTATGTCTCATTTTGTTCGTTTTAGTTCGTCACATTTGCTCGGGGCGGGCGTCGCAAGACACCCGTTTCGGTTCGTCGTTGATCCATTAACTCAGTTTTTTTATTACAGAGGGCAGCTAACACTCCGACCGAACACGCTGAGCTACCGTGTCGGCTTTGTCGACTACACCATCCGGACACAGTAATCACCACACCCGCGTGTACCACCCAAGCACGCCTCCCGCGAGACCTAATTCTCAACTTGTATGCTGCTGACGGTGTGCCTCTGCTCATTAGCCGCCTCATTACTCGCGCCGTTCCGGTAAGTGTTCAAGCTTGGCGTGCATCTGCCCTGAAGGGATCACTGACCGTCTTCAACTTAATTATATGTAAGGGCAAGTGGACATTGATGTACCGGGTGACGAAAAAGTCAGTATAAATTTGAAAACTTAATAAACCACGGAATAATGTAGATAGACAGGTAAAAATTTACACACATGCTTCGAATGACAGGGGGTTTTATATATAAAAAAAAACCGAAGTATTGCTAGACGCGTGAAAGATCTCTTGCGTGCGTCGTTTGGTGATGATTGTGTGCTCAGCCGCCAATTTCGTCATGCTTGGCCTCCCAGGTCCCCAGACCTGAGGTTACCTGAAGTCGCAAGTGTATCCTGATCGACCGATGTCTCTAGGGATGCTGAAAGACAACATCCGACGCCAATGCCTCACCATAACTCCGGACATGCTTTACAGTGCTGTTCACAACATTATTTCTAGACTACAGCTATTGTTGAGCAGTGATGGTGGACATATTGAGTATTTCCTGTAAAGAACATCATCTTTGCTTTGTTTTATTTTGTTATGCTAATTATTGCTATTCTGATCAGATGAACCGCCATCTGTCGGACATTTTTTGAACATTTTGGTTCTAATAAAACCCCATGTCATTCCAAGCATGTGTGTCAATTTGTACCTCTCTATATACATTATTCCGTGATTTATTCAGTTTTCAAATTTACACTGACTTTTTGATCACCCGGTATATAAATGGGCAAGATGAAAACTTGTGCCACACAGAGATGTCCGGCACAACTTATCAACTTGCCCCACTGTAATAAATAAATGCCCACTTGCAGGTAATACACTAGTATCCGGACACCCCCAAAAACATACGTTTTCCATATTAGGTACATTGTGCTGCCACCTACTGCTGGGTACTCTATATCAGCGCCCTCATTAGTCACTACACATCGTGAGAGAGCAGAATGGGGCGCTCCGCAGAACTCATGGACTTCGAACGTGGTCAGGTGATTGGGTGTCATTTGTGTTATACGTCTGTACGCGAGATTTCCACGGTCCTAAACATCCCTAGGTCCACTGTTTCCGATGTGATAGTGAAGTGGAAACGTCAAGGGACACGTACAGCGCCGCTCGATGTGGCCGAGCGGTTCTAGGCGCTTCAGTCCGGCCTGCGCTGCTGCTGCGGTGCAGGTTCGAATCCTGCCTCGGGCATGGATGTGTCTGATGTCAGGTTTAAGTAGTACTAAGTGTAGGGAACTGATGACCTCAGATGTTAAGTCCCATAGTGCTTAGAGCAGGGCTTAAGAACTGGCCGGTTTTGAGAGCGAGTACTCGCGTCTGCTCAGGCACGTGCTCGCGAGCAGGTGCAAGGTCGCGGAGTGGGGAGGGAGGGGAAATGCGCGCGCACGTATGAATAGGACCGCAGCGTGCCTATTGAATTCGCGCCGACTGTGTAACGTTAAAAGTACTACGATCAGCTCTAACAGTCACTTCGCTGGTTAAGAATCATGTCAAGTCGCCGTTGTGTAACCCTAACCATGCTTTCGCAGTTCAACCCCCATTGGGAGGAATTATATCTGTTTACAGAAAAAGATGGTGTTGCAAAATGTTTAGTATGTCACAAAACGCTGAATTCTTTTAGGAAATTTAATTTGCAGCGACATTATACACTCCTGGAAATTGAAATAAGAACACCGTGAATTCATTGTCCCAGGAAGGGGAAACTTTATTGACACATTCCTGGGGTCAGATACATCACATGATCACACTGACAGAACCACAGGCACATAGACACAGGCAACAGAGCATGCACAATGTCGGCACTAGTACAGTGTATATCCACCTTTCACAGCAATGCAGGCTGCTATTCTCCCATGGAGACGATCGTAGAGATGCTGGATGTAGTCCTGTGGAACGGCTTGCCATGCCATTTCCACCTGGCGCCTCAGTTGGACCAGCGCTCGTGCTGGACGTGCAGACCGCGTGAGACGACGCTTCATCCAGTCCCAAACATGCTCAATGGGGGACAGATCCGGAGATCTTGCTGGCCAGGGTAGTTGACTTACACCTTCTAGAGCACGTTGGGTGGCACGGGATACATGCGGACGTGCATTGTCCTGTTGGAACAGCAAGTTCCCTTGCCGGTCTAGGAATGGTAGAACGATGGGTTCGATGACGGTTTGGATGTACCGTGCACTATTCAGTGTCCCCTCGACGATCACCAGTGGTGTACGGCCAGTGTAGGAGATCGCTCCCCACACCATGATGCCGGGTGTTGGCCCTGTGTGCCTCGGGCGTATGCAGTCCTGATTGTGGCGCTCACCTGCACGGCGTCAAACACGCATACGACCACCATTGGCACCAAGGCAGAAGCGACTCTCATCGTTGAAGACGACACGTCTCCATTCGTCCCTCCATTCACGCCTGTCGCGACACCACTGGAGGCGGGCTGCACGATGTTGGGGCGTGAGCGGAAGACGGCCTAACGGTGTGCGGGACCGTAGCCCAGCTTCATGGAGAGAGTTGCGAATGGTCCTCGCCGATACCCCAGGAGCAACAGTGTCCCTAATTTGCTGGGAAGTGGCGGTGCGGTCCCCTACGGCACTGCGTAGGATCCTACGGCCTTGGCGTGCATCCGTGCGTCGCTGCGGTCCGGTCCCAGGTCGACGGGCACGTGCACCTTCCGCCGACCACTGGCGACAACATCGATGTACTGTGGAGACCTCACGCCCCACGTTTTGAGCAATTCGGCGGTACGTCCACTCGGCCTCCCGCATGCCCACTATACGCCCTCGCTCAAAGTCCGTCAACTGCACATACGGTTCACGTCCACGCTGTCGCGGCATGCTACCAGTGTTAAAGACTGCGATGGAGCTCCGTATGCCACGGCAAACTGGCTGACACTGACGGCGGTGGTGCACAAATGCTGCGCAGCTAGCGCCATTCGACGGCCAACACCGCGGTTCCTGGTGTGTCCGCTGTGCCGTGCGTGTGATCATTGCTTGTACAGCCCTCTCGCAGTGTCCGGAGCAAGTATGGTGGGTCTGACACATCGGTGTCAATGTGTTCTTTTTTCCATTTCCAGGAGTGTATGTCGTACCACATATGCCCGTAAGACTACGGAAGTGGAAAATGTGATGGACCAGATCGTGCACATGAACTTATTAAACTTAAAAGGAAGCTATCCGAAGAAGATCTGGATGACGAAGAAAAATCGACTGAGGCAGCTCTCAGAGTGAGATACAAAATAGCTTTGTTTTTAGCAAAATCCCTGCGCCCCTTCACTGATGGCGATTTAATAAAAGATGTTTGCTAGTTGCAGCGAAACATTTGTGTCCATCTCAAGTTGAACAGTTTCGGATTGTGCCATTATCTGACATGCCCATTATGCGTCGCATACAGGACATGGCAGACGACGTCCAGAGCCAGCTTGCAAATATCTATAAAGATTGTATGGCGTATTCTCTAGCTCTGGACGAAAGTGTTGATATCACTGGAACAGCGCAGCTTTTCATATTTATTAGAGGTGTTAATAGAGATCTTCAGGTGAGGAAGGAGCTCCTCGATGTAGTAGCCATGAAGAACACTACAACCGGAGGTGATATTTTAAGTAGTGTTGAAGAAAGTGTTGAAAATATAGGATTGTCGTGGAATTCTTCAGTTTCAGTGTCCACAGACGGTGCACCAGCGATGACAGGGAAAACATTAGGTTTCGTTGCGCTGTTGAAGGAGAAAATGCAAAAGCTGACCGTGCCAAATGAAATAAGGGGCGTTCACTGTGTGATCCACCAGGAAAACTTATATGCAAAGAGTATCACTCTAAAAAATGTGATGAGTGTTGTTGTTCGTACAACCAATTATATAAGGAACCATGGGTTACAACACACAATTTAAAAGCTTTCTTGAGGATGTAGAAAGCCAGTATGGTAGCCTGCCTTATTACAGCGAGGTCCGCTGGCTTAGTCGTGGCGAATTATTAAATCGAATTTTTGTCTATTAGATGAGATAAATATGTTAATGGAAATAAATAACATGTGTGTTCCTGAATTGAAAGAGCCTTCATGGAAATGTGATCTCGTGTTCTTAGCAGATTTAATTAGCCATCTGAATGCTTTGAACATTTCACTACAAGGTAAAGATCTGCTAATTACTCATTTCATAGATCGAATACGAGCTTTTAAAATGAAATTGACACTTTGGGTGAGTCAGCTGGAAACAGGAAATCTAGCTCATTTTCCTAAATTATCATCTATGCAAGATGTTCACAAAGACTGTGAACGTTATTCACATAGTTTAGTTGCCATTAAGGAAGAATTTGATCAACGCTTTCAAGATACGACAGCACTAGACAGTGATTCTGATCTGTTCTCCTCTCCATATTCAGCGAATATGGAAGAGATTCGTCCTGAGCTGCAACTAGAAATTATTGACATGCAGTGTGACAGAGAATTCAGAGACAAATTTCAGAACAAGAAAAACATTTTGGAATTCTACAGACACTTCCCTCAGGATAGATTTCCTCGTTTGCACAAACTGGCGGCTACAATAATATCAATGTTCGGTTCCATGTATGTTTGTGTATAACTGTTCTCTGCAATGAAATGTAACAAGACGCGCCTGAGAAACGCATTGTCTGATCGAAATTTAAACTGCACGCTGCGCCTACGATGCACAAGAACAATTACTCCGAACATAGACGCAATTGTAAAGGGCAAAAAGTACAAGTAACAGAGAATCCCACACTTCAGTGACACCTTTTATTGTGTAACAGTTCACAAATTAATACGAATGTAGAGGCATACACTAAGCTAATAAAATTATGTGGCACGTGTACATTCTCCTTTATTTGTTTCATTTGTCACAGTAATAATTCGTGAGTGATATCCCTGCAGGTGGCCGCGGATTTACATTGACTGGCGGCAGCTGTTGTGTGTCCCACGTGACTCTCCCCACTCTCCGCTCTGGTCCGGTAGTGGGGGTAGCGTGCTCGCGCTGCTCCGTGCTCGCGCCTTGCTGCTCACAGCTTGCTCCGCGAGCACGTATGTTGTGAAGCCCTGCCTTAGAGCCATTTGAACCATTTTGAACACGTACAGCACAAAAGCGTACCGGCCAACCTCGTCTGTTGACTGACAGAACGCCGACAGTTGAAGAGGGTCGTAATGTGTAATAGGCAGACATCTATCCAGACCATCACACAAGCATTACAATCTGCATCAGGAACCACTGCAAGTACTATGACAGTTTGGCCGGAGGTGAGAAAACTTGAATTTCATGGTCGAGCGGCTGTTCATAAGCCACACATCACGCCGGTAAATGCCAAACGACGCCTCGCTTGGTGTACGAAGCGTAAACATCGGACGACTGAGCAGTGGAAGAACGTTGTGTGGAGTGACGAATCACGGTACACAATGTGGCGATCCGATGGAAAGGTGTGGGTATGGCGAATGCCCCGTGAACGTCATCTGCTAGTGTGTGTAGTACCAACAGTAAAATTCGGAGGCGGTGGTGTTAAGGAATGATCGTGTTTTTTGTGGAGGGGGTTTGCACCGCATGTTGTTTTGCGTGGCGCTATCACTGCACAGGCCTACACTGATGTTTTAAGTACCTTCTTGCTTCCTACGGTTGAAGAGCAATTCTGGGATGGCGATTGCATCTTTCAACACGAACGAGCATCTGTCCATAATGCACGGTCTGTGGCGGACTGCTTACGCGACAATAACATTTCTGTAATGGACTGGCCTGTATAGAGTCCTGGCCTGAATTCTATAGAACACCTTAGGGATGTTTTGGAACGCCGGCTTCGTGTCAGGCCTCATCGACCGGTATCGATACCTCTCCTCAGCGCAGTTCTCCATGAAGAGTGGAGTGGACTGCCATTCCCCAAGAAACCTTCCAGCACCTGTTTGAACGTATTCCTGCGGGAGTGGAAGCTATCATCAAGGCTAAGGGCGCACCAACACTATACTGAATTCCAGCATTACCGATGGAGGGCGCCACGAACTTTTAAGTCATTTTCAGCCAGGTGTCCGGATACTTTTGATCAGAAAGTGTACGTTTCATTCCTTTGTGTCTGGATTCATATTGGCTGCAGGATCAAAATTATAACAGATATGTCCGAAAGAACAGACACCAGATATATATCAGAAAAATGGCTTTTGAAAAATACAGCCGCGCGGAGTGGCTGCGCGGTTAGAGGCGCCACGTCACGGACTGCGCGGCCCCTCCCGCCGGAGGTTCGAGTCCTGCCTCGGGCGTGTGTGTGTGTGTGTGTGTGTGTGTGTGTGTGTGTGTGTGTGTGCGTGTGTGTGTTGTTCTTAGCATAGGTTAGTTGAAGTTAGTTTAAGTAGTGTGTAAGCCTAGGGACCGATGACCTCTGCAGTTTGGTCCCGTAAGAACTCACACACATTTCATTTTTTGAAAAATACAGGTCCGAAAATTTGAGAAGTACTGTTAATCAGACAATTGAATACCCCACCCGTGGACAATGATAGGGGACAAATTGGTGGTTTGGAAACTGAGCAGAAAGGTTTCGACAAAATCTAATAAATATGATCTTTCGACGCTATTTTTTTTTATTCAGATAACTCACTGTCTTCAAATACATCTGCGATAATGGCACATTTTGAAAATTGTAAATTCGATCCAAGATTGTATTCTTCAATGGGTACTCAACATTGTTTACTTGCAAACTGAGTGCACTTAACATGGGTTAGCATTCACTTAGCACTGTTAACTTGCCGGGCGAACTAACAAAAAATTACTGTGAGATCTCTCAAAAATACTAACTTTAAAGGTTGTAAGGTACCCTTCCTGTTCAAACTATATTTCATTTTCTTATTTTCCGTTTCACAATTTTTTCCCGCGTCTGTAGGTGTCATGTAGCATTCAGTTAGTAAAGCGGTACTGCAGAATGCGTACAGTGTGAATTAAGATATCAGTTCCCACTCCGGCTGCAGAAGCTGGAACCTCGTCGGGACACTAAGGTCGTGGTGTAGAAATGAAATAAAAATTATTATAATTACGTTTTATTTAGAACACAATTCATGGAACTTGTTGTGGCAGAAGTAGTTGAAACACCATATTTTTCGGAAGATTCCAGCTTTTTCAGCTGGTTTTTCTTTGCTCTCACACATTTGTAAAACTCCATGCAAGTCAGTGTGTAGTTAAACTGGCGTTTCAAGACTTGTTTGTGCAGCCCCTGGCGGCAGTCGATTTCTTTCATCAGTCCACTGGGCCGGCATCACCAAAAATACTCTTTCTACAATGGCGTTGGGTGCGGGAATAGAAAACAAATACTCGCTGCTTAAATAGTTCCAGCCCCGTACTGCTGAAGAAGTGCGATATTTTCTCGAATGATTGCGCTAGATCTAGAAGTTGCCTGTATCGTCGATGCAGGATACGCAACATGCAACACGATAGTGAGACCTTGTCAACATAAACTTGTTGACGGAAATAAAACTAACGTTGCGCTAACGGCATTACTTCAGTGACTGAGCCAAGCTTATAACAGTATTTTGCAAAATCGGGACAAAATTGGGTGTAGTCAGGATGTTGAGACAAGAAGGTCTATACAGGTGACGGCCCCGATGTATCGGGACGGATGGCAACCCTAACTATACAGCGTTGGCAGTTGAAGATGGTGCGAGGTGCTGTGGCTAGATATGAGCACGCCCGTTAGGTAAGCAGCAAGGCACATAGGGAAAGCACAGTTATTCTGGCCCGAAGCAAGTAGTTTGCTTAATAAATATTTGCTAATAAAAGTCACTGTTTAAAATAGAGATATTAGGAGAAGCCTACGGGTCATAAGTACGTTTTGACAACGATATTACAACGCTAGAAATCGATCATCTGAATAAATAAATGAATAATATTTAAGCTAACGAAAATGTACGAACGGCTACGAATTATCACGAGTGTAAGTGCGAGGTACAGGCTGCGCGCCATGATAGTCGCCGATAGGGTGTATTCTGATCTGGCTCTGTCGTAAGACTATACTGTCAAGGCAGCGCGGTCTAGGGGCGCCTTGTAACGGTGCGCTTCCCCCCGTCTGAGGTTCGAGTCCTCCCTCGGGAATGGGGGTGTGTGTTGTCCTTAGCGTGTTAGTTTAAGTAGTGAGTAAGCTTAGGAACCGATGACCTCAGCAGTTTGATCCCATAAGACCTTACCACAAATTTCCAAAGAAATTATACTGTCAGGAAATCGACACACAGGGGGGGGGAGGAGGGGAAACAGGAAATGAAGAGAGAGGAGGGAGATGGAGATGTACACACACACACACACACACACACAAAGAGAGAGAGAGAGAGAGAGAGAGCGGGGGGGGGAGCGAAGAGAGCCGGCCGGGGTGGCCGAGCGGTTCTAGGCGCTGCAGTCTGGAACCGCGCGACCGCTACGGTCGCAGGTTCGAATCCTGCCTCGGGCATGGATGTGTGTGCTGTCCTTAGGTTAGTTAGGTTTAAGTAGTTCTACGTTCTAGGTGACTGATAACCTTAGAAGTTAGGTCCCATAGTGCTCAGAGCCATTTGAACCATCTTTTTTTGGGGGGGGGGGGGGAGATGGACAAAAATGGTTCAAATAACTCTAAGCACTATGGGACTTAACATCTGAGGTCACCAGTCCCCTAGACTTAGAACTACTTAAACCTAACTAGCCTAAGGACATGACACACATCCATGCCCGAGGCAGGATTCGAACCTGCGACCGTAGCAGCAGCGCGGTTCCGGACTGAAGCGCATAGAGCCGCTCGGAGAGATGGACAGAAAGAGGGGCAAGAACAAGATTAGGATGTATATCCAATTACCACACATGTTTAGCAACTGCGAAACATTGCTGGGTTCGCTAGTGTTGGTATAAAAACATAAACAATTGTTCCATATTAATATGTAGCTTAACTATGAATCTCTTTAATACAATGGTTACAAAGAATAGTATAATACTCGTAGTTACAGAGTAGATAAATCATAAAAGTGCATCGTCGCTGGCCGCTCTATGCCCAATGGGCTATCTACGTAATCCCTTGGCGCCGTTTCTTCATTCCCTTTTCGGCGCTGCAGCAGTTCTCGGATTCGCTTCAGACTGGAATTTTTACGCTTTGTGGATTCCTTTCGTTGTGACCCTCGCACTGACTCGTGTTTTCTACAGTTCCGAGCATACTGACGAGTCATATGGGACGACGTCTTTCATCGTTTTGTATTTTTCAATTTAATACCGATTTCGAAGTACACTACGGCGAAGATTTTTATTGTCTCACTTTGAGTCATCGTAGTGCTCCGCAAGCTATTCACAATAACACACGAATTAGCTCACAGGTGGGCAACCGACGGACCGCGGGCCGCAACCGGACCGCGATTCCTTTCTATCATACCCGCTGAGGAAATTCCGGGCGAACCTGTACACTCAAAAACGTTTGTTTTGAGGCCTGATTTGCTGGTGTGCATTTTCGCGAAAGGAGTCCATTCACATCCGTGCTTTACCCCATAAAAAGGTACTTCACGGACGCTATAGTTCGAATTTTATGCGACAGGACCGCTGCCATCGCGTCGTGTCACTTGACGAGGCGGCTGGCGAGCTTAAGTGCGTTTGTGAATCAGGCCCGCGGGTCACAAAATGTTGGCCATGTCTGTTCTCGCTGAACGTGTTTCCACGCTACACCAATTTATACACTTACAGAAAACTAATTCGTAACAATCATACGCCGCGCGGGATTAGCCGAGCGGTCTCAGGCGCTGCAGTCATGGACTGTGCTGCTGGTCCCGGCGGCGGTTCGAGTCCTCGAGTCCTCCCTCGGACATGGGTGTGTGTGTTTGTCCTTAGGATAAAAATGGTTCAAATGGCTCTGAGCACTATGGGACTTAACTGCTGAGGTCATCAGTCCCCTAGAACTTAGAACTACTTAAACCTAACTAACCTAAGGACATCACACACATCCATGCCCGAGGCAGGATTCGAACCTGCAACCGTAGCGGTCGCGCGGTTCCAGACTGTAGCGCCTAGAACCGCTCGGCCACTCCGGCCGCCTGTCCTTAGGATAATTTGGGTTAAGTAGTGTGTCAGCGTAGGGACTGATGACCTTACCAGTTAAGTTCCATAAGATTTCACAGACATTTGAACATTTTTTTGCAGTTTCTCCTGAATCATCTAAAGTGATGGACGAAATTAAGAACTGATCGTTTTTATCATTTTCTGTAATAGTGGAATATTTCAAACCAATGCAAATTTGTCGAATAAAAATTACTCCTTTTTTTAAAAAAAGGTTTATTTAAAACCAAAAAATTTTCACTGTTATTATGGCTAGTTGATTTTTTTATTCTGTTACCAGTAGAAAATGAAAAACACTTATTATGAGCGAGACCAAACAAATACCAAAAAATACCCGTTATTAGGAACTAAAATACCGATATTGGTTTTGACCAGTCGGTTTTTCGCATCTGTAACAGGAAGTTAATTTTAAACCCCGGCGGCTTGTTAATGTTATTTCCGTGTAGCTCTTTTCAGACGGCTGCCTGGGGTGTGGGTGCTGTTGAATGACACAGCTGTCCAGACACATGTATCCGCCGCGAGACGCGGCTGCAAGCTCAGATCGCGAGCTCGTCGCTGGACGGACGCCCCCACGCGGCCACCGCAGGCGAGCTTTCTCGCGCCGCGCGCAGGGCTGATGAAATGAAACGGCGCGCTCGCTTATTAGCGCCCGACTGGCAGATTACACGGCGTGCCCTCCGACTTGCCTCGGCGGCTTTCTCTCGGGCTGTCAGTGACCGCCGAGGCGGTGGAAGGCTGCTCGGTCCACCGGGCTATGCAGGGACGCCTGGGGAACCGCAACCACCTTAGACAGTAGTCGGCAAACGGCGGCTCGCGAGCTATATGCCACTCCTTGGTCCCCCGATTGTGACGCTCCACAGAACACCTCGAGCGGTTGGACACGTGCAGTGCTAGAGCTTTTAATCATCGCTTATTTCAAGAATTTTATGTTGAAATGGAGAGCGACAGAGAGTTCGTCTGCTGCACAACAAGATACATTGGTTACCAAGAGGACACGTTTCGAAACACTTCGCTTTCTTACTAAGAGAAACTGAAGTATTCCTTACATGAGGAGGGTGAACCGTCAATTATGGCGGTTCACAAACAACAACTCAAGTACACATGTTATTTCAAAACGTTATCGAGGAAGTAGGGGCCAGGAGAGGCCGGTGAAATAACACACACTGCTAAGGTTATCTTTTTATTTTAAAAAGCTTTCTCAATAATAACTTTTTAAGTCTGACATTTTGAGGGAAACATTCCACGTGGGAAAAATATATCTAAAAACAAAGATTCTGTAACTTACCAAACGAAAGCGTTGGTATGTTGATAGGAGACAATAAAAACACACAAACACACACACAAATATCGAGCTTTCGCAACCCAAGGTTGCTTCGTCAGGAAAGAGGGAAGGAGAGGGAAAGACGAAAGGATGTGGGTTTTAAGGGAGAGGGTAAGGAGTCATTCCAATCCCGGGAGTGGAAAGACTTACCTTAGGGGGAAAAAAGGACAGGTACACTCTCTCTCTCTCTCTCTCTCTCTCTCTCTCTCTCTCTCGCACACACACACACACACACATCCACATCCATCCGCACATATAAAGACGCTTGTGTCTGTATATGTGCGGATGGATATGTCTGTGCGTGCGAATGTATACCTGTCGTTTTTTCCCCCTAAGGTAAGACCGCTCGGCTAATCCCGCGCGGCGGAGAAACTGCAACTGTGTAATTCATGGTATAAATAAAGAAAACTGCACCAATTAATTATATTTTGATGCTTATACGTGCACAACACAGTGCATTTATGCATTTGTTCACCTGAATACGTTTGTTGATGCTTGCATGTGGAACTTTCTGCCTCTCTTGCGTCTTTTTGAAGTCAAAAGATTTGTATCCCGCCAGGAAGGCGGCCCGTGGGTCTCCTCTTGTAAACTGAAGGGTAGGACGAATGTAGGAAGGAGCAGGAAAAGGTGAAATGTTTCGGTACTGCGTATAGGTTACAACTCTTTTACTGGGGTATGAACATATACAACTGATAAGTAATAAACTTTGCGTAAAGATGAGTACGTAGGTGCGAAACCGTTCATCAATCCAATCTAACATCGGCTAGAAGTTTAAAAGGCAAAATCTGTAGTGGCTCGACTACTATGAAATAGAAACAATGTTGCTTGGTTGTCTACTCGGAAACAAATGGGCTGAATCTGGAGCGGCGCTCGTAGAGTTGCACAGCGCCGGCTAGAGGGCGCTGTCGTCTGTGTCGGTGTCGTAGTGCCAACCTAAGAACTTGCACCAACGCCGTGGCATCGTAGCTATCGATACCACAGAAGGTATTGTGCCTCCTCCATTATATAGAATATTACATAAACGCAAATCTTTACTTACAGACGACATTAATTATTATTCTGAAGATACTGAGTTACACACGCCAAATTACACGAACTTTATTTACAGCTACCATTAACGTTACTAAAAGACAATTAACTCTCAGTTTATTTTCTTTCTGCGACAGCATTCTTTTATTCCCAGTGTTGCAGTTACAAATTCGCTTAATCTCGTTTTAAAAATTGGACCCCTTGTTTCCGAAAACATGCACCATCATTTCAAAAAACGAGTTCCAGCGAACTGGGACTTCTTGTTTCGATTTTAATTACAGCAAAGCTATAAATTACCAATCATGGACACCGAACGGTGTATGCGAAGAATTAGAAGTCGGTATTTCGAGAACGATTTGAACCAATAATGGATGAACACAATCCACGAAAGGAACTGCAACTGAAGTAAGAACGGTGGAGCTGGAATGAGGAACGAGTGACCACAGAGACTGACCAAACAAGAGCAATGTGGGAACGAAGAATGGCGGAAATAGAAAGGGAAACCCGACCGACTGAACGAGACTAAGGTGGGAAGGAGGAATGGTGGAACTGGAAAGAACAACGAGGAACAAGACCGACTGATCGAGACTGACCGAACGAGACTGAGACAGGAACGAGGGATGACGGAACTGGAAAGAGGAACGAGACCGACAGAACGAGACCAACAGAACGAGACCGACAGAACGAGACCGACAGAACGAGACCGAAAGGACGAGACCGACAGAACGAGACTGAGGAGGAAACGAGAAATGGAGGAACTAAAATGAGAAATGAGACTGCCCTGAAGAGAACAGTGATCGACCATTCCCTAAAAGTCATTTCCGACCATTCCCTAAAAGTCATTTCCGAGTCCTGTTCAGTTTAGTGAACCATTCTTTCACGACTGACCCAACTCCAACAACCTGAAACAAAGTTACTTAAACATAACTAACATTAGTACACTGTTAGGGACAGGGTGCCCGAAATGATCGTGTTATGCTAGAGAAAGAATACTGAACCCACGTGATATTAAACAAAGTGACAAAGAGAGTGGTTGTGGTGACTTCGTACCACATGACTGACGATGCTAGCTTTTGCTACAGGTAAAATCACAGACATCTGCACACGATGTCTGTTCGAAGTAATGATGAAGCAGGCTGTGGCTAGCTGCAAGGCGGTAATTCCAGGAACTAAGAGCATTCGCAACAGTGCCGTAGCAGCAGTCTCGAGTCCAGCTCGAATTTAAACAGAATGGGGTGTGTGCATTCCGGGCTGGGGTCACTACTCTTTAGTGAGATTCCGACTGCTAAAAAATACGGACACTGCCAACTAACCAGGTGGAGCAGAGACCAAGGAGTACCTGCTGCGACATAGGGAACTGACTACGTGGTTTGCTAACAGAAATTACACATTTTGCTTCAGTTCCAACAGTCGAAAAGCGGCCCTCATCTTCTCCCTACACCTCCATAAGGAACATGATGTCTGGGGTCATCAGAGCCCATACAAAGTCCCAATTTTTTACACAGCCCAATTTTTGTACACAGTCCAGTCTAACCACAGTCACGAATGAAGATGATGATGAACTGATGAGGGCAAAACAAAGACCCAGTCGCAGGCAGAGAAAAATCACCCACCCGGCCGGGAATCGAACCCGGGACCCGGTGATCAGAGGCTGCAATGCTAGCCACTAGACCATGAGCTGCGAAATCCACAAGGAAGAGGAAGGAACTGTTTAAAACTTGGGAGACCTTTTAACGATTTTCTCTATTTTGAGCAAATTAACTCCTCCCAAGATGACCACAGTTGTAGTCCGATTTCGGATTTCTATTCCTCAGTACATCTTAAATAAGTTTAATAGGTTTTCTTTCTATTGGAATTATGTTAAGTGGTTAAACTGTTATTGAAAATTAATGTTCAAAAAAAGACTGACAGCTTTAGGTTGGTTATTACTAAAGGAGCCGGTATATGGAATTGATAAAACTGATTGTTAATCATAACATGTATCTCTCTTTGCCTGGGTACTTGCGCGGGAGTAGATGTACATGTCTGAAAACATGGCGAGTCTGGGAAGGGTCTTTGCCGTACAAGTGCCTACCTCATCTGACTACAAGTGCCTACCTCATCTGACTCAGGCTGATACCGGAAAACCCGAGAACCGAGATCTCAGTTCTGACGTGTGTTGCTTAATGTGCAATATTCCAGATTTCAGGCTGTTATTTTAATACGACAAGCTCGGAGAGTATAAATAAAAATTTCAGATTTAATCATCTCGATGAAGCTCAGTGGCCTGGCCAAAGAAACTGGTACACCTGCCCAATATCGTGTAGGGCCCCGCGAGCACGCAGAAGTGCCGCAACACGACGTGGCATGGTCTCGACTTATGTCTGAAGTATTGATGGAGGGAACTGACACCGTGAATTCTGCAGGGCTGTCCATAAACCCGTAAGAGTACGTGGAGTGCGGGTCTCTTCTGAACAGCACGTTGCAAGGCACCCCTGATATAATCAGAAACGTTCATGACTGGCGGGTTTGGTGGCCAGCGAAAGTGTTTAAACTGAGAAGAGTGTTCCTGGAACCATTCTCTGGCAATTCTGGACGTGTGGGGTGTCGCACTGTCCTGCTGGAATTACCCAAGTCCGTCGGAATGCACAATGAACATGAATGGATGCAGGTGATCAGACAGGATACATACGTAGGTGTCACCTGTCAGAGTCGTATCTAGACGTTTCAGGGGTCCCATATCGCTCCAACTACACATTCCCCACATCCTTATAGAGTTCGTAATAGAACATAAAACTTCAGTTTCCGAAAATTTAACTACGTGATCACCTGACTGAAGAATATGTTCCGCCACGGCTGACTTGTCTGTTTTCCCTAGTCGGCAAAGACTTATTTTTCTTCAACCGTATATTCACACTGCTCTTTGTAGTTCCAATGTAGACCCTACCACATGCACACGGAATCTTGTATACACCACTTGCAGACAGAGGGGGACGTTTATCCTTAACGGAACGAAGTGCTTGGCCTATTTTCTTAATTGGTTTGAAAATCGGTCGACCGTTATGTTTCCTTAAAATCTTGCCGATTTGATGCGTTACTTTTTTGATGAAGGGTAGAGAAACCGTGTTCGAAGACCTCCTGTTATTCGGTCGCAAAACTATTTATTTCCTTACTAGAGTACCCATTCTTGTCAAAAGCCTGCTTTAGATGTTTTAACTCGGCGTCCAGGTATTCCGGTACACAAATCCTTTTAGCTCTGTCCACTAGATGCTGACATGCAGGGTCCTTGGATTCGTGAGGTTGTCTCCATACCCGTACACTTCCATTCCAGGTATTCCGGTACACAAATCCTTTTAGCTCTGTCCACTAGATGCTGACATGCAGGGTCCTTGGATTCGTGAGGTTGTCTCCATACCCGTACACTTCCATTCGCTCGATACAAGTTGAAACGAGACTCGTCCGACCAGGCAACATGTTTCCAGTCATCAACAGTCCAATGTCGGTGTTGACGGGACCAGGCAAGGCGTAAACCTTTGTGTGCATAAATGGGCCTTCGGCTCTGAAAGCCCATACCGACAGTGTTTCGTTGAATGGTTCGCACGCTGACACTTGATGATGGCCCAGCATTGAAATCTGTAGCAATTAGCGGAAGGGTTGTACTTCCGCCACGCCGAACTATTCTCTTCAGTCGTCGTTGATCCCGCTCTTGAATAATCTTTTTCCGGCCGCAGCGATGTCGAAGATTTGATGTATTACCGAATTCCTGATATTGACGGTACACTCGTGAAATTGTCGTAAGGGAAAATCCCCACTTCATCGTTACCTCGGAGTTGCTGTGTCCCATAGCTCGTGCGTCGACTATAACACCACGTTCAAGCTCACTTAAATCTTGATAACCTGCCATTGTAGCAGCAGTAACCGATCTAACAACTGCAAAAAATGGCTCTGAGCACTATGGGACTTAACTTCTATGGTCATCAGTCCCCTAGAACTTAGAACTACTTAAACCTAACTAACCTAAGGACATCACACAACACCCAGTCATCACGAGGCAGGGTAAATCCCTGACCCCGCCGGTAATCGAACCCGGGAACCCGGGCGTGGGAAGCGAGAACGCTACCGCACGACCACGAGCTGCGGACGATCTAACAACTGCGCCAGACACTTGTTGTCTTATATAGTCATTGCCTACCGCAGCGCCGTATTCTGCCTTTTTACATATCTCTGTATTTGAATACGCATGCCCATACCAGTTTATTTGGTGTTTCAGTGTATCTGCATATATAGGGTGAAACGCCTAAAACTTGCTCAGCAGGAAATGGAATGTGCTATTGATGTGTGGTTCTCACAGAATGGATTGCTAGTCAGGGACTGGTATTTTTAGCTAGCCAACATATTGTAACAATACTTGGAACGTGAATTTTTTGTGCAGACATACGCTTTTTTTTAAATGGAACAATACCTGTTGACACTAACAAAGTAAAAACAGGGTAAATTAGAATGTCAGTGGTGTTTGTTGCAGGAGTCTGGTGCGAGTTGTTTACGAGATATCGTATTTTGAAAAGTTCCCACACCGATGTTGGACAGTACCTGTAATAGCACACACTAAAGAATAACTCAAGTGCAGTTATGTGGATTCTGACCACTAACGAGACAACTAACTATCACAGGTTGTGTTCAAAGTGACCACCGGCAACGACAATACACGCTTCCAGCCTCACATGGAACGACTGCTGCACGCGTGGTAGTGTTTCTGCGGAGATGTCGGAGAAGGCTGCAATAGTACGGCGTTGCATATCATAGGGTATAGTTAGTATGTCCTTGTAGATAGCGTCTTGCAGCTTTCCACGCAGAAAAAAGACTACAGGCGTCAAATCCGTGGAATGCGCTGGCCACGGTACAGGTCCTGTGCGTCCAGTCCAACGATTTGGAAACATGCTGTAGTACTTCGACCACTATGGACCGGACAGCCATCATTTTGGTACCACTGGTTCCTCCTACACTGCAGAGCAACGTCTTTTAGCATCTGTGGATTATGGTCTGTTAGGAGACCGTGATATCTGTGGGGGTTCAGTATACCGTCTATGAAAAACGAGCATATGATTCTATCCCTGACGTTTCGTGCAAAGCTACGTTTGACATCTTCGGATTTGCTCCTGGTTGTGCCGAGTCTTGCCAACTGACGAATCGGACGTCGAAAAACGACCACATCCCGTGGAAAGTGGGCGTGTTTGGATTTCACGTGATAGGAGAAATAAACCTTGTCAAGGATAAAATATAACTATCCATCATAGTACGTCAAAGATAAAAACTTCTCATCGATTCTGTAGGGCCACTGTCCATATATCGCTGAGTTTCACAGCTTCTTCTCTTCTGTTAAAATTATCCCCATGTTTATATATTTCGATGGCTTCTCTGTACAGCCGTGGATAATAGTTCGTAATAGTACATAAAACTTCAGTTTTCGAAATATAACTACGTGATCACCCGACTGACGAACATGTTCCGCCACGGCTAACTTGTCTGTTTTCCCTAGTCGGCAAAGACTTATTTTTCTTCAACCGTGTATTCACACTGCTCTTTGTAGTTCCAATGTAGACCCTACCACATGTACACGGAATCTTGTATACACCACTTGCAGACAGAGGGGGACGTTTATCCTTAACGGAACGAAGTGCTTGGCCTATTTTCTTAATTGGTTTGAAAATCGGTCGACCGTTATGTTTCCTTAAAATCTTGCCGATTTGATCCGTTACTTTTTTGATGAAGGGTAGAGAAACCGTGTTCTTCCATCGCTGTGTCCCATCGTTGTTCGAAGACCTCCTGTTATTCGGTCGCAAAACTATTTATTTCCTTACTAGAGTACCCATTCTTGTCAAAAGCCTGCTTTAGATGTTTTAACTCGGCGTCCAGGTATTCCGGTACACAAATCCTTTTAGCTCTGTCCACTAGATTTTTAATTACCTGCAAGCCCCCTCGATGAAAAACACGACCACAATATAACACCACCGTCTCCGAATTTTACTGTTGGCACTACACACGCAGGCAGATGACGTTCACCGGGCATTCGCCATACCCACACCCTGCCATCGAATCGTCACATTGTGTACCGTGATTCGTCATTCCACATAACGTTTTTCCAATGTTCAGTCTTCCATTACACCAAGCTTGGCGTCGTTTGGCATTATCGGCGTGATGTGTGGCTATGAGTAGCCACTCGATCATGAAATCCAAGTTTTCTCAGCTCCCGCCTAACTGTCAGAGTACTTGCAGTGGATCCTGATGCAGTTTGGAATTCCTGTGTGATGGTCTGTATTGATGGCTGCCTATTACACATTACGACCCTCTTCAACTGTCGGCGGTCTCTGTCAGTCAACAGGCGAGATCGACCTGTACGCTTTTGTGCTGTACGTGTCCCTTCACGTTTCCACTGCACTATCACATCGGAAACAGTGGGCCTAGGGATGATTTGGAGTGTGGAAATCTCACGTACAGACGTATGACACAAGTGACACTCGATGACCTGACCACGTTCGAAGTCTGTGAGTTCCGCGGAGCGCCACATTCTGCTTTCTGACGATATCTAATGACTACTGAGGTCGCTGATATGGAGTTCCTGGCAGTAGGTGGCTTCACAATGCACCTAATATGAAAAACATACGTTCTTGGTGGTGTCCAGATACTTTCGATCACACAGTGTATCCATTAGGAGAATGCGGCGAAATTTGGAGTTAATGGGGTCTGGCAGTAGGCGAGTGCCTTTACTAACAGCACAACATCGCCTGCAGCGCCTCTCCTAGGCTCGTTACAATATCGGTTGGACCCTACGTGACTGGTCAGAGGAGTTGCGATTTCAGTTGGTAGGCGCAGATGGTAGGGTTCGAGTGTGGCACAGACATCAGGAAACCATAGACCCAAGTAGTCAACAAGGCTATGTGCAAGCTGGTGGTGGCTCCATAATGGTGTGGGCCGTGTTTAAATGGAATGGATTGGGTCTCCTGGATGTTCGGCTAGTTCAGGGGCGGGCAGGAATCCTGCACATGTGCGGTGCACTTGCACGCGTGCAGTTAACAGGTGTTCCGCGTGCACACAGGGGCAAGCTGGCCACCCGCTTATCCCCCATCCCCACCATACCTTCTGTCCGCTCCTTCCTCTGTAATGCGTTTTGTTTCCTAGCTTGCTTTATTGAGTGAATGAATAAGGTTAGTAGGAGTGCTTGAAAGAAATCATGGTTTTAAAGAGTACCTATTGCCTACGATACGTTTTATTTAATTATCACAGGTGGAGTTTACAATACGTTTAATATCTGGAACAAAATTTCTACATACAGACAAACACAAACTGTTACCTAAATTTTCATCACTGATGTTTGCTCTTAACCGAGAGTTATTAATTCAGCAAACGGTTTTCCAGCTCTCGCTATATTAAGCGCAGTCTTATAACTTGCACATACCGCTGGGCTATTATTCTTGTCGTCCTGAAAACTTGAAAACAGTGCTCCATAAAATGTTAAATCAGTTAGATGAGAGACATGACGAGAGAAAGTCGCAGATCTCTCGTGACAACACCAACTATGACAAATTCAAATGGCTCTGAGCACTATGGGACTTAACTGCTGTGGTCATCAGTCCCCTAGAACTTAGAACTACTTAAACCTAACTAACCTAAGGACATCACACACATCCATGCCCGAGGCAGGATTCGAACCTTCGACCATAGCGGTCGCGCGGTTCCAGACTGTAGTGCCTAGGACCGCTCGGCCACTCCGGCCGGCCAACTACGACAGATTCATCTGGTATCGTCAGATCGCTCTTCTTAAGCTCAGTCAATTCCCCATCCGCTCAGAATCCGACAATAAATTGTACTCGTCCTTGTGAAATTTATTACAATGGCCTTCAATACTAAACTTCCGTTGACCAGCGAGAATACTGCCACATATTAAACATTTCGAATTTTCACGTTTTTGCACAAAGAAAAAATGATTCTCCCATTACTTTTTTAAAAATAGCAAATCTCCACTTCTCCGTTTCTTGAAATACAACGTTCACTACATAGTGCTCGCTTCGCATCAACGTCCGCAGCTTAGCCTGGCACTACACTGCCGCAACCTGCCGGCTGTCGCCACTGCCCCATTCGACGGTTGCACGCGAGCAGCACACGTGCAGCGCTGTGCGCTCATGAGCCGCGTGCAACGTTTGCCCGCCCCTGGGCTAGTTGGAGATCATTTGCATGGACGTCATGTTCCCAAGCAACGATCGAATTTTTGTGGTTGATAATTCGCCATGTCACCGGGCTACAACTGTTCGCGACTGGTTTGAAGAAATTCTGGACAATTCGAGGGAATGGCTTGGCCACCAAGATCGCCCGACATGAATCCCATCAAACACTTACGAGACATAATCGAGAGGTCAGGTCGTGCACAACACCCTGCACCGGCATCACTTTCATAATTATGGACGGCTACATTGGCAGCATGGCTCAGTATTTCTGCAGGGAACTTTCAACGGCTTGTTGAGTCCATACCAAGTCGAGTTGCTAGCAGTACGCCGCAAAAAAGGGGTTCCGACACTGTATCAGGAAGTATCCCATGACTTCTGTCACCTCAGTGTACAATTTCCCGAAACTGGTCTGCGAATACAGTTCAAAGGAAAAAAAGTACGTTTTCGGCGGATGTCCTTCCCTGACAGTATCTCATGAACAAGTAACTCAATCATGTGAAACGCAAATTTAAAGCAGCCAGCGATCGACCAAATTAGAGCGTGAAAACCATATATATAGAAAATCTCGAATGCCATGTAGTTTCTTCCCTTGCGATATGAAGAAACACCAGAGGCACGTGGTATAACTTCTGCCGTACGCTTAGATAACGCAGTACGGATGTATACAGAACTGTAACCACTGTTTAAGAGTACTTGTGTTGAATAATCAGCTCTCTCCAAATGGTTCAAATGGCTCTAAGCACTATGGGACTTAACATCTGAGGTCATCAGCCCCCTAGACTCATAACTACTTAAACCTAACTAGCCTAACGACATCACACACATCCATGCAGGCAGGATTCGAACCTGCGACCGTAGGAGCAGCGCGGTTCCGGACTGAAGCGCCTAGAACCGCTCTGCCACAACGGCCGGCCGGCTGTCTCCGATTGTGAATTGTGAACTACGCATGTGTTGCCTCTATGAAAGAAACACGCATCAAATTGAGGACAGAAAACACTTTTAGAGGGAATGCAACGCTTTGAAAACTAAGAACCTGGTACAGTAAAAAATACACGTTGCGGTCAAGAAAGAGGTTATAACAAGACAGTTATCTGTCTCTTTACATCTTAAACAGTCGCGGCTCTCAAAACAACAGCCCAAGATTGGCGGGAAGAAGTTATCAAGGAAATGATCGTAAGCATACCAAACAGGAAGTGGGAACTTACATTCAGCAGATGGCAGGCACTGCTACAGGGCCACGTCTCTCTTCCTTCCCTTAATTTGTTTGTTAAGCGCGCCGATGAGATGATGACTCCGAATCAACTCGTAATTGGATCAAAGCCGTCGTCGGTGAATACAGATAAGCGCACGGAGAGAAAACAAAACGCCTAAGCCAAGCTTTGATCACCGTCCTCTGCAGGTAACAGCTGAAGCAGTGTTAACAGTATAGGTGCGCCAACAAATTTTATTTTTCTGTTCTACTTTCCGCATTGTCTTTACGTTTTAACTAGAGCAAACAACGCATACGATATGCGCATGCGTGTCATGTCGACACTAACTTCCCGCCCTTGATGAGAATCTCGTGGCCCCAATTCAGTTGCATTTGTTTACAAAGGGACTGACCCTTGAGGAAACGTGATCAGTATTATGGTTCAAAAAATGGTTCAAATGGTTCTGAGCACTATGGGACTTAACAGCTATGGTCATCTGTCCCCTAGAACTTAGAACTACTTAAACCTCACTAACCTAAGGACATCACACAACACCCAGTCATCACGAGGCAGAGAAAATCCCTGACCCCGCCGGGAATCGAACCCGGGAACCCGGGCGCGGGAAGCGAGAACGCTACCGCACGACCACGAGCTGCGGACTCAGTATTATGATCTGATCTGAATGCACTTCATGGGGATAATATTAACAGTTAGTGGTGGAAATATCTTTGTGTGGAATTCACACGATCACTGACAATTAGAGAACAACACCGTATTACTGGTAATCTCATAGAGTGCTGCCACACTTGCCACATCAAGAGACATTTCTTCGCCTCCCTTTCTAAGTTTTTTTAGAGGAAGCGACATTATTATACGAAGAACAAATTGCAACTTTAGGTCGCTACCCATTACAGTCCCGAATATCCGGCCCTGGAATCCAAAATGAACATGAAAAATACAGAGGGAGGATTTATGAAGAACAGACACAACACTTAATGCAGTCACGGCGAGAACAAATAACTAATATTATACCTAAAGTAGTGGAAAGCACATCGTATGTTAATGGGTGTCGAGAAATGTAAATGGAAACAGACTGAATCTCCCAGGAGGAGGCAGCATGTGATATGAAAGAAATTGTCATCGATAAGGAACAGATGCTAAAAGAAAAATACGCTAAAACAAAACAGTGACCACTGAAGACATTCTAGTTCAAATTTTCCAGTGCTTCCTCGTACGAAGATGGAATGTGCCTGCTCTGTCCGATGGGAATTCCCAAAATCACCACCGAGCGAGTTGGCGCAGTGGTTAGCACACTGGACTCGCATTCGGGAAGACGATGGTTCAACCCGTCTCCGGCCATCCTGATTTGGGTTTTCCGTGATTTCCCTACATCGTTCCAGGCAAATGCCGGGATGGTTCCTTTGAAAGGACACGGCCCATTTCCTTCCCAAGCCTTCCCTAATCCGAGCTTGTGCTCCGTCTCTAATGACCTTGTTGTAGACGGGATGTTAAACATTAATCTCCTCCTCCTCCTCCCAAAATCACCGCTGCATAAAACACGATGCAAAACATACAAAGCCGGCGGGGGTGGCCGAGCGGTTCTAGGCGCTACAGTCTAGAACCGCGCGATCGCTACGGACGCAGGTTCGAATCCTGCCTCGGGCATGGATGTGTGTGATGTCCTTAGATTAGTTAGGTTTAAGTAGTTCTAAGTTCTAGGGGACTGATCACCTCAGAAGTTAAGTCCCATAGTGCTCAGAGCCATTTGAACCATTTGCAAACATACAAGCATTAACGGTTACTACATAACCACGGTAAATAGCCTGCTGGAGACCGTTTGGTGTATTGAGATGCCCCATTTAATTTTCAAGTACCTTTTCTCATTCTGTGCAATGAACAAGAATTTTCAGTCTCTCGTTGCGAATTTGTAAACTTTCGAAGACTGAGGACTACTTAGTCTGAAGACAAAGACCTAACTTATTTTAACTAACAGTTAAATGGTGACACAGTGGAAGATCGCAGGGATGTGTTGCTTAGTGCATAATCTGTTTCAAATGTAAACTCTTCAATACCCAAAATGGCTCTGAGCACTCTGGGACTTAACTTCTGAGGTCATTAGTCCCCTAGAACTTAGAACTACTTAAATCTAACTAACCTAAGGACATCACACACATCCATGCCCGAGACAGGATTCGAACCTGCGACCGTAGCGGTCGCGCGGTTCCAGACGAAGCGCCTAGAACCCCTCGGCCACTCCGGCCGGCTCTTCAATACCCCTTATCGTGCAATTATTAATAACTCACCGATTACAACCAAACACGGTTCTTGTTTGGAAACGGCTGTTGTATTTCGTGGTTTTTTTGTAGTGTGTTTCTATCCACATTGTCTACCGAGAATGAAGAAAGAATACTGAAGCTCACAAGGGCCTACAAGTTTATCTTGGAACTCCAACTCAAAAGATAATGATAATTAAAAAGATATAAGGGCAGATGGTTAAATAGGCAACAAACTTAGGACGTTGAAGTCTAATAAATTGAGAAAACTCACTGAAATTTTAAATAAATATCTCACACGGGGACATGTGAGAATAATGACTTTCATTGTCCACTTGCAAGGAGCCAGATGTCTATGAAACGTCATAAATATCATAGGGAACGCTTTCGAAGTGATTATTTTCTATGTTTATTTTTTCAAATCAATTTTAGTAGGCCTACTACAATTAAAGTCTATATCTTAGTCCACATTCAACATAATTTCCATCAGTGTTACAGCACTTATAAGGGACAACCAGTTTTTGAATATCATTGTCATAAAAGCCTATCACCTGCAGCCAGTATCCAGAGTGAGCACACCGGGTAGTTTAAGTGTCCTGTACGAGTTTCACAAAGAATACATCTTGAAACTTAGGAAACTCATTAGATAAGCATGAAATTTTAAAGCATATTTCCTTGAACTTTTGTGTCAAATTTCTGCACCAAGATCAGTGATGACTGATTGTCACCCAATTTGCATTCCGTCAACAACATTAGTAGGGCCTTCTCAAACACTCTAACCTATTTTCTCTGCATTCCGTCCCTCATTGTCTATTCTCCAAAAGAATTCACCTATTTTCCGATACATTTAGACTACTTTCACGTCTTTTGTATGCAGAAAACGAATCACTACCGTTTCACATTCGGCGGGACTTCCAATTAACAGGGACATTTTAAATAAACACAATCAAACTTAAACTCGCACGAATGCTTCCAATATGGCCTCTGTGGTAGCTATTTAGCTTATAGTTGCAAATACTCATAAGGGAAACTCCACATCGCATAATCCTCACATTTAGTGGTAAGTGAGCCCAGTGGATACCCTGTCAAAAACTTAACACAGATCATGCATGGAAACAGGAAGAAGGTGTAATGAACTGTGAAAAAAAGGCAGAATAGAAACAGGGTTAGCATTACAGGCTTATGGTTATCACCCCTGCATTATGTATTACTAGATCAATACTCTTAAATCTCCAGCTATAATTAAATTCAATTATTTTTCGATAGTAGGTAAAAGGCTTTTAGCAGAATAATAGCAATATCAAACAATAGTAGTCACAATACCCTCTGTACCATAAACAATCAAAATCAAGATTCAGGAAATTAATATATGGAAAATGTTTATATAAAAGAATAATATATTTCGTTCTCATCAGCTGTAAATGGTAGGAATTAAATCTAGAGCCTAATTAACAAAATATAGATAATTGATCGTTTAGCACTGTTAGAATGCTTATCTCTGCAATTTCAATATTAATGCGATTTTTACGTGTTTAGAAAATATCTTAAGCTAGTTCTAGCAAATTGGGGGATATTATAGAGTGTTTGGAAATTTGTAAAACTATTTCATATTATAAATTACGTTTTGCATTATTATAAACATTAGTACATTGTAGGAAGAGTACAAATACTCGGCCTCGAGTATTGTTAGGGCAGATGAGTGTTGGAAGCACTAGAGGACAGATCTGTGCGTACAGTTGAGATAAGTTCCTGCATGATTCTGATTTGGATTTACAATAGAGCAACTCGTGTGTTGGACATTGTCTAAAACAGCACATTAGAACAGTGCATTGAGGGATTATTTCGGAGTGCTAAACAGATTTAATATCGAAAAAGGCAGAATGATATGTGACTTTATATTCGTACTTTGTTGAGCATTAGTGTTTAACAATGCAATGGACCTCACACACGCATTTCTATCAAATTACTGCAACTAGACTATTTAATATCGCCAGTGTAGTATGTGCTACCATCGGTTAGCTGTAGTAGTAAGAACGAGAGGTTTATTACACCGAAGACTGATCATGAGCTAGTACGATACAGATTTTGAATTGAATAAATCTACGTACTTACTTTACTTCAGTTGTGGCCTACATCATTGTAGTGAAGTCCATTATGGTATCGAGTATTTATTGAACAAGCATATTTTAGCTCACGTATGCAGTCGTCGAAGAACAGCGAAGGCAAGATATTCTCAGGTATTAAAACCATTTTTAACTACTCACTACCGGTAGGGACGTTACAAGGGGACGGTCCAAGCTTAACAACTGAAGGAAGACGAGAAGCGCCGGCGTCGTGGTTGAGGGCACGGTATTGGATTGCTAGGCGAGCGAGCCGTGTTTAAAGCTCCCTCGTACCTTTAAAATTTATTTATTTATTTATGCGTTTATTTATTTATTTATTGCACTTCGCTTCATCCAAATTTGTGTCTGTGTCTTGGTGTAGCGTCCGTTTGCAACATCGATGTGTAAGAAAGGGACCTATAATAAAAGCTGATTCTGCACAGCTACTCTATTACCAGCCGAAAGGAAGTGGCTTTCGAGTGGGAACCGCAAACGTTTGATGAGAAGACAACAGGTCAACCGAATCCTCTACCGGAAAACACGTCTGGTGTATCATACGCGGCATTAATGACAGTAGGTGTGTCGTATGGTAGGAACTAATTTGTACGGCTGGTGAGTGAGTGAGATATGCCTCCTTGCCCCATTTAGGTGTTCGTATGAATGTGAATGCGATAACTCCCAAGGAAATGATGAAGGCATAATAGTCTGTCACATAAGCTGTAACCAATGAACGCAACAGTTTTACAATCACACAGTTTCTCTGTCTTCTATATGTTTTCGTGGGTGCTGAACAGATTTTCAAAGTCTCACCAAGATTTCGGCCCGGAAATGTGTCAAAAACGGAAAAACTACGAAAATGGGACTTTTCTAGGTTATTCAGCAATAACTCGAAAGTGACGCAATTTTTGGGGAAGATGGCTATTTATGATAATCAAAAGATGATTAAATTTCCCACAAAATAGGAGGTATAAGTGACTTCTTTCCTGACCGACCGTATGGTGTAGAGTGCGTGTTGAAGTTAGTGCAATATCAGAGCTGAGGAGATGGGCCATTTCAGAACCCCCCCCCCCTCCCCCACCCACGCGCCCATATCGTACTCTGCTCCACATTCATTGTCCACAAGCGATTTCCATCCTCCAGAAGCGTCATGATGTTATGGAAATGGTTGGTAGTTGATACTTGCCGTGGTGGAACGTTAAGATACTTGTGAGATGGTACTGACCTCCCCGTCCTGACAAAGGGAAGTTCGGTCGTGTGTGTTTCGCTTCCCTGCACCGGCAGTTGTTTACGAGTCCGTCCTCCGGTGGTTGCTTAGAATGTATTCGCCGTCGCTAAATTCAGTTTCAGAGTATAATATGGTCTTACATAATGAGTTAAGTGAGAAATGTCTTCGTTGTGATGGTGTACTGGACGGTGGGAAAAAATTGTCATCACTTAGGCCCGAAATTGACCAGAAGAATGTTGTCGAAGCAAGTAAGAACAGGAAGAATGGGACAGCTGCTGATCTGATGGGCAAAACTGTGGTTAAGGTTTATCAACCACGTCGAAAACAGCACACTAATGACACATTGAGGAAAATGAGCGATCGAGAAGGTTCCACAAACACATTTCGTAGAAATAATCTTCAACAAAATTATGAGAACACGTGTCGCCCAAGAAAAATTCCTCTCTAATTCGAAGGACAAGGACTGTTTAGTATCAGTTTTAATGGACAATTTTGCCATTATCAGGCACTGCTTCCAAGCAAGCTGTGGAAGATGCAGACGTTTAGATTATTAACACCACACTGTGTTAGCCCCCACACGTTGAACTATAGGATATTTTGGGGAAGACGTCACAGCCTATTACTGATTAAACTAGGGAAGGGGAAAATCCCACATCAGTTTCACTCTCCTCATGGAACTGGCCACCCCGCTCGATAGAATATGCTGCATTTGCACGCAATCAGTGGCTGTAACATTACTTCTGCTCTTTTCAATCACGACAAGGAAAATACTGACTTTCAACGGGACGTACAAATATTTAAAGATCGAACGTGGACAATGAGGCTGTATTGGAGTGCAGTATACGATTCCTCATTAAGTTGTATGGCGATGTAAGTGGAGTGTCCCGGAACCACATCCACATCCGATACAGAAGCAACATCATAACAACTGTCATCATTTGCGCTTCGTTGCCGCCAACTGAAGATGCTGCTTGCCAAAAGATCCTCCGAGTATACAAATAGGTACAACAGTTCCTGACTAAAGATAAAAATTACGCTAACTTCAACACAAGCTACGCGTCATACGATTGGTCTGACGAAAAATGTCGTCCAAACCTATTTTGTGCAAAATTGTATACTATTTTTTTCATAATTAGTCAATTCGCCGAAAAATGTATCGTTTCAGAGTAACAACGGAAAAACACAAAGTCCAATTTTTGCGTGTTTTTCCGTTTTTGGTCTATTTCTGGGTCGAAATTTTGGGTGAGACTTTAAAAATTCGGACTGAAGGCCCTCGAAAACATATAGAAAAACTTCTACGGAGTTCTCCACGAAGAATCACTACGGGACTGGACTAGTATCTGTGTGGTATAAAGTACGGACAAGTGGAATTACGACTTATCTTAGTAGCACAGGCCTATCTACTAGCTGCCTATAACGGCGGAGCCTGACATGAGAGGCCTTCTTGGCGGTGTTTACACCGGAAGAGCCAATTCTGGCCGCCTTGTCTTTCGATTTTAGCGCATTTTTGGATACTTTTACGTGAAATTTCAATGCCAACATAAACAGGCGTTGTATCACTACAGTCGCCTTTCCAATAGCTTTCGAAAGCTGTTAACAAAGGACATTGTTCTATTCATTAAACAAACTTGTTTCAATTTATTCAAACATTATCAGTTAAGGCGATTTAACTTTCTATAAAAGTGAGTGTCCCTCTGCATGTTAGCATTTGCCGAAAACCTCGTTTCGATCATTCGATCATTTGAACCGAACATCAAATAAAAAGGAATGTTACGTCTTACGAAGCCTTCTCACACAGACAAACTTCAGCAACTGTAGGTACTACATCTGCAGTTTAACATGTACCTCCTCTCACAGCTAACCGCATGCAAGGCTCCTTCAACACGCCAACGTAATGTTTGGACACGCTGTGCGAACAAACAAACAAGCAGCCTTTCACAGACACACGGTAGTTTTCACAAGATGTTCCACTTCGTTTATGTCTCGCCACTGTTGGTGCTTCCTGAAAATACCACGGAAAACCCAGAGTATTGCTAAGATAGCAGTCATCTTTTGTGTATAGTCAAATTAAGAGGACTGCTTTAGGATCGAATATGAAGGTACTAAAAACGACGAATGGCGTCTAAATGTAGACTCACCTCTTTAATGCTAGGATAAATGACGGCATGAGCAACTCACCTGCAACAGAAAAAAGATACATGTTACTAAACAATAACAGATTTCTAAACTGTCATACATCGCGTTTCTTAACATTATTTTATGTTTCTACTGTACAAATGTAATAATTTAAGCTACAATATGGTATCCAGTTGTCACACTAGTTTTCCAATAGTATTAGTAAAATATAGTGCACAAACGCACCAAACATTGTCGTAGTATTACTGGAGACATCAGAGTCCGCTGCTAAGTGTGGCAACACCTTTTTGTCTCATAAAAGGAATAACCCAATAAAGGCTCCCCATTATTATTCCAGTACATCGCTCTGTCATTGTTGTCGTTGTTGTCGATACGTTAGATTTAAGCCACGACGGGGCGCCAGAATGACACGTTACTACTCTTACAAATTCAAAAATAGTAACTTCAATGATTTAATATAAATTTTAAAAAAGGGGAGGTGTCACCAGATGGTGGTTGACCATATTGTCGTCCGCAATAAATACGGCTACGGCTCAGCGCGGCAATACAGCCAATGCTTCGTACAGAGTTCAGCGTGAAGCTGAGAATGCAGCATATAAGGGAAATAAACCACCATCGAAAACTTTTATATGATCGTGGGGCCTGTGTCCGACTGGTGTAGACCGCACAACGACGTCATTTTTAGTACACGACTGACCGAATCATTCTTTGCATAGTTTCCGAGAAACTCCTGCAAGATACAAACAAAATGAACGGTCCAAGTATCTCAGGGACTTGTAGTGTAAGACTCAATGAAAAGTTCAAATGGTTCAAATGGCTCTGAGCACTATGGGACTTAACTTCTGAGGTCATCAGTCCCCTAGAACTTAGAACTACTTAAACCTAACTAACCTAATGACATCACACACACCCATGCCCGAGGCAGGATTCGAACCTGCGACCGTAGCGGTCGCGCGGTTCCAGACTGTAGCGCCTAGAACCGCTCGGCCACCCCGGCCGGCTCAATGAAAAGTATTCGGTCATTAATGTCCATTAACAATGTTCCGTCGACGCCTCTGTTCCAGCGGCGATTCTCTGAAAACACGTCATACAAATTAAAAATCATATAAAAGTAACACGGCTTTTGTTAGAAATGAAAGGCAGAATAACTTTAACTTCATACTATATTAAGATAATCTAATTACCATTCACACAATAATCTTTACAATGAGCAGAGCAGAATCGTGCTCATGTCTTAACGAGAGTGAGACAACGAAAGACAAAACTCGCAAGGAATAACAAAACATCCGAAGTAAAAAAATATAAGACGAAAGAAATTAGTCCGGCGATTAGGTACGACGTTTTTGGAGTTGATACACACACGTAAATGCGTAAACTTAAAGTAAGTGCACAGGTGCATCGTTTACAGAGTTATTTCACAAACAGTTCATACATGCAAAATAGGATGAAATAAAAAGTAGTAACAGAGCATCCAGATGATGCAACTTCACACCCTAGCATTCTGTTTCAGTCTCACTGGTGGAGCAGCTTCCAACATCTGTCACAATACTCGTAAACAAATGCCGTCTCCTTCATTGTAAAATCTCTGGAGAAGACTTTGGATAATAGTCCTCCTTTCAACTTCGTCATCTTTGGTCAACAAACATGGGGTCCAATGGGATCAGACTTATAGATAACCTAAGCACTGAATCATTTCATGCATTGCACTGGGAACGAGATCATCACATGCGGCATGTGTTCCGTTCATAGTACGACGCACTGACCCACTGCCCTAAGCAAATATGATGTTACAGGGCTATTACATATGATTGAAGCGATTTCATAAATTTACTGTAGCTCCATTCATTGACATATGGTCACGACACACTACAGATACGTAGAACTCATAAAGTTTTGTTCGGCTGAAGCCGCACTTCAGGTTTCTGCCGCCAGAGCGCTCGAGAGCGCAGTGAGACAAAATGGCGACAGGAGCCGAGAAAGCGTATGTCGTGCTTGAAATGCACTCACATCAGTCAGTTATAACAGTGCAACGACACTTCAGGACGAAGTTCAACAAAGATCCACCAACTGCTAACTCCATTCGGCGATGGTGTGCGCAGTTTAAAGCTTCTGGATGCCTGTGTAAGGGGAAATCAAAGGGTCGGCCTGCAGTGAGCGAAGAAACGGTTGAACGCGTGCGGGCAAGTTTCACGCGTAGCCCGCGGAAGTCGACGAATAAAGCAAGCAGGGAGCTAAACGTACCACAGCCGACGGTTTGGAAAATATTACGGAAAAGGCTAAAGCAGAAGCCTTACCGTTTACAATTGCTACAAGCCCTGACTACCGATGACAAAGTCAAACGCTTTGAATTTTCGGCGCGGTTGCCACAGCTCATGGAAGAGGATGCGTTCAGTGCGAAACTTGTTTTCAGTGATGAAGCAACATTTTTTCTTAATGGTGAAGTGAACAGACACAATGTGCGAATCTGGGCGGTAGAGAATCCTCACGCATTCGTGCAGCAAATTCGCAATTCACCAAAAGTTAGCGTGTTTTGTGCAATCTCACGGTTTAAAGTTTACGGCCCCTTTTTCTTCTGCGAAAAAAACGTTACAGGACACGTGTATTTGGACATGCTGGAAAATTGGCTCATGCCACAACTGGAGACCGACAGCGCCGACTTCATCTTTCAATAGGATGGTGCTCCACCGCACTTCCATCACGATGTTCGGCATTTCTTAAGCAGGAGATTGGAAAACCGATGGATCGGTCGTGGTGGAGATCATGATCAGCAATTCATGTCATGGCCTCCACGCTCTCCCGACTTAACCCCATGCGATTTCTTTCTGTGGGGTTATGTGAAAGATTCAGTGGTTAAACCTCCTCTACCAAGAAACGTGCCAGAACTGCGAACTCGCATCTACGATGCTTTCGAACTCATTGATGGGGACATGCTGCGCCGAGTGTGGGAGGAACTTGATTATCAGCTTGATGTCTGCCGAATCACTAAAGGGGCACATATCAAACATTTGTGAATGCCTAAAAAAACTTTTTGAGTTTTTGTATGTGTGTGCAAAGCATTGTGAAAATATCTCAAATAATAAAGTTATTGTAGAGCTGTGAAATCGCTTCAATCATTTGTAATAACTCTGTAGTACGGCACAGCTTCAGAGGCTTTCATTTTCCACCAGCAAATAAACGGGTGTTGTCACATCTGCTACAAAACAACATCAGGCGGCATGATAATCAGCAGTAAGGTCGTTCTCACACGGAACGAGAATGTGTTCACGGACAGAGAGCTGGTCGAGTTTTGTGACGTCGTAGTGCGGAATTTCACGTTACACAGCATGCAGCAGCGTGGAAGACCGAATAAGAGAAGTCAGAATTTTGCTTCTTGGAAAGCAACGTGGCCAACGACATGCAAGGTCGCGTTCTACGCCACAAGACTTGGAAGACCCCATACGGGGTTTCGTAGTTTACAGCTGAAGCCCATATTTGACGTGTTTGTATTATGACTTACGTCCGATGAAAATATGCTGTTTCAGAGCATCAGCGCACTGAGGATCAGCCGGCCGGAGTGGCCGTGCGGTTCTAGGCGTTTCAGTCTGGAACCGCGTCACCGCTACGGTCGCAGGTTCGAATCCTGTCTCGGGCATGGATGTGTGATGTCCTTATGTTAGTTAGGTTTAAATAGTTCTAAGTTCTAGGGGACTGATGACCACAGATGTTAAGTCCCATAGTGCTCACAATTTCAGAGCCATTTGAACACTGAGGACCTCGCGAAAACTTGTTGTTGGTAAGACTTGTTGTGACAAAATGATGGAAAACATTGTATTGATGCTTAAAGAAATTTTGTATTTGGTTGTTTTCGAATTATAGCTTGTGTATTATGAAAATATGCTGTTTCAAGGCAACGGCAAATTGAAGATTAATCAAAAACGGTACGAATTCTTATAATTAAATGTCAACCAATAATATATGATGATTAAACTCTTCAGGGGATCTTAACATAAAAGAAATGGGCGTATGTTTACCAAGTTCAGCATACTACAGTGAACAGAGCCGCCGTGTTTCGAAGGCAAGTGAAGTTGGTTCGCATGACGCTATAACCAAAAAAATTTTTATTCCCCTTCGTGTGCTCTAACAGGTTCTGGGGCTTTCTTAATAATACTATAGAAGTATGGTCTGAAGTATTCGAGGTCATGTAAACACAAGAGCGCTGTCTCTCAGGAGCGAATTTATTCGTTGTGAACATGCCACAGAACATGGATCGACGAATTGCAAGATTTCTTTTTATGTCGCTGCCCGATCAGATATCAATTAAGAAATTATTTATTTGCCCAAAATACGATCGAAATTTTGAGCTATAGAATTCCTTTATAAACATTATATATATATCATCATCATCAGTTATCTGCTATATTAGCAGGGCCTTTGCCTCTCCATTTTCTGCGATCCATTGCTTCCTTCTTAAGGCTGCTGTATGTTGTACCGTCCATCATGTCATCCAGCATCTGGAATCTCTTCCTTCCTCGCTTCCTTTTCCCTTCTACATAACCTTGTAAAACTATTTTTATCAGTCCGTCATTCTTTCTTAATATATGACCAATCCAATTTCTTTTTCTTCTCTTTATTACATCTAGTAACTGTCTTTTCTCTCCCACTCTTCTCAGTAGCTCTTCATTTTTTACTCTGTCCATCCAACTTATTCTTTCCGTCTTCCGCCATGTCTAGATCTCAAAAGCCTCCAGGCTTTCTCTGTCTTTTTTCCTCATAGCCCATGTTTCAGCGCCATATAGAAGACCACTCCATACAAGACATTTTATGAGTCTCTGAGTTCTCTGTACAGACCGCTGCAGAAGATTCTCCTTTTCTTATAAAACGCCTCTTTTTCCATTGCTATCCTTGTTTTAATTTCTGTGGTGCACTTCCAGTTGGTGTCTATCCTGCTTCCAAGATACTTAAAATTTTGCACCTGTTCTAGTGTTTCTCCATTCAGCATAATTTTTATTTCCTTAATTCCTCCTAGTGCCAATACTTTTGTTTTTTTGTGTTAATTTTCATTCCATATTTTTTTCCGTTAGTTGCAATGGTGTCCACCAAATCCTGTAATTCTTTTTCCCCTGTGGCTAGAAGGACCATGTCATCAGCAAATCTCAAACACCCTACTCTTCTTCCTCCAATTTCTATTCCTTTGTCATCTAATGAGCATAGGTCAATCATATTTTCCAAGTAAAGGTTGAAAAGAGTAGGTGATAAACAGCATCCTTGTCTTACTCCTTTTCCTAGTCTGATCCAGTTTGTACTTTCTCCTCTCACTTTAACTGAAACTTTTTGATTAAGATATAATGAGTTTTTAAGTCTTCTGGTTTTCCAGTCCACTCTCTTTTCCCTCATTATAGTCGCCAGCTTGTCCCAAACCACATTATCAAATGCCTTTTCTAGATCGATGAAGCACATATATAGGTATCTTCCTTTTTCAATAAACCTTTCTCCCAAGATTCGTAGGAGACCTATTGCATCTCTGGTGCCCGTATTCCGTCTAAAGCCAAGCTGCTCCTCGCCAAGATTCTCCTCCATTACTTTTTCAAGTCTTTTATTAATTATTCTTAACATCACTTTGGCTGCATGTGAAATGAGGCTGATTGTCCTGTGTTCGCTGCATTTCTTGGTTCCTTGTTTTTTCGGCAATGGAATCATTACTGTTGTCAGAAAGTCCTTAGGCCTTTCACCACTGTCATATATTTTATTACATAACCTCAATATTTCTCTTATTCCATCGTGGTTCAAGCATTTTAGTATTTCTCCCGGTATTGTATCTGTACCTACCGCTTTGCCATTTTTTATTGCAGCTATGGCAGACTTTACTTCTTCCATTATGATGGTCGGTCCTTTCTCGTCATCGCTTACACTGTTGTGTGATTCCAGTTCCAGAGTTTCCGGTTTGCTATTTGTGTCATATAGCTCTTTTATATATTCTTCCCATCTCTGGAGGACATCGTCAGGATCTTTGTACACTACCTCTTCGTCTTTACTCAAAATTTCCATAGTAGCATTTCCTGCTCTGTTTTGTTCCCATGTCATAGTCTTTACTCTGTTGTATAGTAAGTCGTATCTTCCCTTCCTGTCCAGTTCTTCAATTTCATCACATTCCTCTTTAAGCCATTTTTTCCTAGCCTGCTCTGTTTCTCTTCGCAGTTCATTATTTAACCTTCGGTATATCTTTCTTGCATCTTCAGTGTTCTTCACTCAATACCGGGCTGGTCCTCACATCCCGCCTCAGCTACACGGCTCGCAGACATTTGAACACTTTCGTCACTATTCCACGAATTACACTAGTCGCAGACAATTGGGTTATACTACTTCTGTCCCGTGGGGTATGGAGTGGCGGCAGGAAGGGCATCCGACCACCCCTTAAACTAACATTGCCAAATCCGATTAAGCATGCCGACACTGCCTAACTGCGGGAAAAGGCACAAGTGAAAGAAAGAAGACAGAACAACATGACTAGCAGATTAGCAAGGGAGAAAATGTGTGTTTTAATAGAGGTAACGTAGGAATGTTATTTTCGTAAACAAATAGTGTGATTTGCGAGCCAGATACCACCGACAACTGCCGATGGAGAGCGCTAATCACGATGAGGAGCACGCTGGTGAGATGTACCACCTAATTTCTAAACGTGCCCCAGCCACGATGTAAACCACGTCCGTCGTGGTTGACGAAGAGAAACACACCCCGTGTGAAGACGGCTTAATGGTGGTGTGACTTCATCACAGCGGCGCTGCTCCCGCTTTTGGCTATTGCCATGCAGCCACCGCCATTATCTACGCGCTGCCTCTAGGAACAATTACTCCTCGCCAGGGCCCGAGATCAGACGCGTCGGATTCCTATCGTCGCCGCGGAGCGTCTATTGTCCCCCCCGGTCGATGAGCCCCTCCCCCGGTTCCAGGGACTCATCAGCCGCCTATTCATCGCAGGCTCAAATACAGGCGCCGTTCTCATCTGTTTTAGAGATGCGCAGTCCGCCATCGGCGCCTGCGGTTTTGTACTGTGGCCGGTGCAGACGTGCGTATCTACACATCACGACCCATTACTCTCACTACACCATCCTGTAACGTGACGGAATGGCGATGACTGACTTAGCATACCAAGCTCCGGAGACCTACACAACGGGTACTCCATTAACAGATAATCTAGACTGCGGACAATGCCGCGATTCAACAAAACCACACAGGAATACATTTAGAGTTACAATAACAATTACACATTTACGAAAGAAAGTGAAATGATAGTCGACGCAGTAACAGATAATATACACTCATGCTCATAAATTAAGGATAATGCTGATACATGGTGAAATAACGCTCTGGTGGGCGGTTTGTGGTTTTGAATCACCTCGGGGTATGACCACGCGGTGCATTTGACCTGCGGTCGTCACACGGTGGCGCTGGCAGCAGTCCACATACGCAGAGGTGTGTTCGTGCATATCAGAGTACAGTGCAGCGAGTAAGTGTGAAGAAGTTTTCAGAGGTGCTAATGGTCACTGTGAGTTGAAAATGGCTCAAAGAACACATATTGATGACGTTACGAGGGGTAGAATACTAGGGCGACTGGAGGCTGGTCAAACACAGCAGGTCGTAGCACGGGCCCTCCGTGTGCCACAAAGTGTGATCTCAAGATTATGGCAACGATTCCAACAGACATGAAACGTGACCAGGCGCTACAGTACGGGACGTCCACAGTGTACAATACCACAAGAAGACCGAATCACACCATCAGTGCCCGCAGACGGCCACAGAGTACTGCAGGTAGCCTCGCTCGGAACCTTACTGCAGCTATTGGAATATTTGTCTCCAGACACACAGTTTACAGACGACTGAACAGACATGGTTTATTCGCCCTGAGACATGCAAGGTGCAGTCCACTGACCCCTGGTCACAGGAGAGCCCGTAAAGCCTGGTGTCAAGAACACAGTACATGGTCATTGGAACAGTGTCGAATCCAGGTATAATCTGAACAGCGATTCTCGCCGGGTTTTCAACTGGCGTGAACCAGGAACCAGGAACAAATCCCTTGAAAGGGACCAGTATGGAGGTCGTGGTTTGATGGTGTGGGGTGGGATTATGATTGGTGCACGTACACCCCTGCATGTCTTTGACAGGGTAAATGTAGCAGCTCCGGTGTATCGGGACGTCATTTTGTTCCAGTGTGTCCGCCTTTTCAGGGGTGCAGTGGGTCCCACCTTCCTCCTGATGCATGACAACGCACGGCCCCACCGAGCTGCCATCGTGGAGGAGTACCTTGAAACAGAAGATATCAGGTGAATGGAGTGGCCTGCCTGTTCTCCAGACCTAAACCCCATCGAACACGTCTGGGATGCTCTCGGTCAACGTATCGCTGCACGTCTTCAAACCCCTAGGGCATTTCAGGAGCACTGGTGCAAGAATGGGAGGCTATACTCCAGCAGCTGCTCGACCAATTGATCCAGAGTATGCCAACCCATTGTGCGGCCCGTGTACGTGTGCATGGTGATCATATCCCATATTGATGTCGGGGTACATGCGCAGGAAACAGTGCCGTTTTGTAGTACATGTGTTTCAGGACGGTATTCTCAACTTATCACCAACACCGTGGACTTACAGATGTGTGTCATGTGTGTCCCCTATGTGCCTATGCTATTAGCGCAAGTTTTTTGTAGTGCCACGTTGTGTGCTACCACATTCTGCAATTATACTTACTTTATTAGGATGAGCGTAGACTGCGAACAATACCGCGACGAAACATACACAAATAGCAATAATGGGTGGTTATAATTAAACTTTACCTATTTTTAACACGTTATAACAAGAAAACTAACTACCGTACGACTACCAAACTTGGTAGCATTAGTGCCCAGTGTACGGGGTGCATAACTGCGCCACCGTCCAGTTCAAACTATGGCCATCAGCTGCCGTGATCAGTCATCGTGATTCATAGTCTCACACAGCTAACTAATAGCAGCGCACTTGCTGACGGCCGGCCGGTGTGGCCGAGCGGTTCTAGGCGCTTCAGTGCGGAACCGCGCTGATGCTACGGTGGCAGGTTCGAATCCTGCCTCGGGCATGGATGTGTGTGATGTCCTTAGGTTAGTTAGGTTTAAGTAGTTCTAAGTCTAGGGGACTGGTGACCTCAGATTTTAAGTCCCATAGTGCTTAGAGTCATTTGAACCATTTTTTTAACAATATATAAACGAAACAAAACCAGATGAAACAAAATACAATACTAACGCAATTGCATTAACATATGTTATATCATGCACGCCTACAGTAACAAATTCAAAATAGACGTAGGCGACACATTAAATGGTGCCCAGCTATTGTTGGCAAATTGACATATTAAATGTGTGATTAGTTGTAGCACCTGTTTACAATTACTGTAAGTGTAAAGACACACTCACTGAAGCAAAATAATACATTACACGAGCACCAACATTAGCGAGTAGCGGAACATTTTCACGTTTCTTGCCGGCCGCAGTGACCGAGCTGTTCTAGGCGCTTCAGTCTGGAACCGTGCGACCGCTACAGTTGCAGGTTCGAATCCTGCCTCGGGCATGGATTTGTGTGATGTTCTTCGGTTAGTTAGTAGTTCTAAGTTGTAGGCGACTGATGACCTCAGGTGTTAAGTCCCATAGTGCTCAGAGCCATTTGAACCGTTTCACGCTTATTCTTGAGCCATTTCGACTCTATTATTTTAGACGCTGTGACTCGCGGAAATATCGACACTATTTCATTTAAAGTACCCAGTACGTGTCCACACGTAGGTCGTGTGACGGTCTGAACTTGGTTCGGGACACTTTCATTAAGGTGTCGTGACATCTTTGGGGGAATGGCAGCCCTTTCTTGCTTTCTTGACCAAGAGCAGAAACCAGAGATGGCAGTGTTGCTGGACATGTGGTTTCGAGCGAAGCTGACGTTCTACTTCGTCCCACACGTGTTCCACTGCGTTCAGGTCGGGACTCTCGGCAACCCAGTACATTTCAGGAATACTACTATCCACAAACCATTGCGTCACATATACCGCCTTATGGCGGGATACACTGGCAGGCTGATACTAACAGTGGTCTTCTCCGTGATGCTTCTCTACTGTACGCAGTACACAAAGCTGTGAAATATGTTCTCATCGTTCCGCATTTAGCGTTTTCTTAAGCGCAATGAGGAACGATACCATAACCACGAATCAACCTCCCCACCCACCATACCTCAATAACAGCCCCTCCGTACTTCACTACTGGCACTACACATGATGGCAGACGGGATTCTTCAGGCATTCACCAAACCCATAGCCTTCCATCGAAAATTTTCACAGGGTGTAACTCGGTCCATCATTTCAAATCACTTGTTTCCAGTCATCAGCTGTACTTTGGCGTCGCTCTTTCCACTAACTCAAGCGTCGCATAGCACTCACTATAGAAATTGCGCCTTACTGGGCGCTGCTCGACCACCCTTCTTTTTAACACCCTACGCACAGCCATTGCGCTATCTCACTGCGGCCAGCACTTTGTAAATTCCTTCCCGCAAATTTCATGCGATTTTTTTACATCTGGCTGGGCAATGCTCGAAGCTCCCTATCTGTCAGTACATGATGCCTCCCTGTTCCGGTCTAACTGCAATTATTCCTTCGAGTTTCCGCTAGAAAAGCACGTCGCCAAGAGTCCACTGAAGCAGCTTTGGAAGGTTGAAATTCCCCTTACGGATTTGTTTCTCAGATGACATCGACGTTCGAAGTCGCTAACTCTTCTGACAAACCCATTTCGCTGTTTCTGGTTCTCAACTGACTTGTGTGTCTTCCTCTCGTGAATCTACTGATTAATTTCGCTTACATAGGGACGACCGGATCCTTCTAATCAGAACACGTGTACCCACGTGTTACAAGACATTTTATACCACGCACAAAATACAGCAATAAGTACAGCGGTAATTATTCTACAAAAAATAAATAACAAGGTTACATTACAAATATACACTACTGGCCATTAAAATTGCTACACCAAGAAGATGACGTGCTACAGACGCGAACTATAACCGACAGGAAGAAGATGCTGTGATATGCAAATGATTAGCTTTTCAGACCATTCACACAAGGTTGGCGCCGGTGACGACACCTACAACGTGCTGACATGAGGAAAGTTTCCAACCTATTTCTCATATACAAACAGCAGTTGACTGGCGTTGCCTGGTGAAACGTTATTGTGATGCCTAGTGTAAAGAGGAGGAAGGTCGGATTGTAGCCTATCGCGATTACGTTTTATCGTATCGTGACATTGCTGCTCGCGTTGCTCGAGATCCAATGACTGTCAGCAGAACATGGATTCGGTGGGTTCAAGAGGGTAATACGGAACGCCGTGCTGGATCCCAACGGCCTCGTATCACTAGCAGTCGAGATGACAGGCATCTTATCCGCATGGCTGTAACGGATCGTGCAGCCACGTCTCGATCCCTGAGTCAACAGATGGGGACGTTTGCAACACAACAACCATCTGCACGAACAGTTCGACGACGTTTGCAGCAGCATGGACTATCAACTCGGAGACCGTAGCTGTGGTTACTCCTGACGCTGCATCACAGACAGGAGCGCCTGCAATGGTGTCCTCAACGACGAACCTGGTTGCACGAATGGCAAAACGTCATTTTTTCGGATGAATCCAGGTTCTGTTTACAGCATCATGATGGTCGCATCCGTGTTTGGCGACATCGCGGTGAATGCACATTGGAAGCGTGTATTCGTCGTCGCCATACTGGCGTTATCACCCGGCGTGATAGTATGGGGTGCCATTGGTTACACGTCTCGGTCACCTCTTGTTCGCATTGTCGGCACTTTGAACAGTGGACGTTACATTTCAGATGTGTTACGACCCGTGGCTCTACACTTCATTCGATCCTTGCGAGACCCTACAGTTAAGCAAGATAATGCACGTCTGCATGTTGTATGTCCTGTACGGGCCTTTCTGGATACAGAAAATGTTCGACTACTGCTCTGGCCCGCATATTCTCCAGGTCTCTCACCAATTGAAAACGTCTGGTCAATGGTGGCCGAGCAACTGGCTCGTCACAATACGCCGGTCACTACTCTTAATGAATTGTGATATCGTATGGAAGCTGCATGAACAGCTGTACCTGTACACGCCATCCAAGCTCTGTTTGACTCTATGCCCAGACGTATCAAGGCCGTTATTACGGCCAGAGGTGGTTGTTCTGGGTACTGATGTCTCAGGATCTATACACCCAAATTGCGTGAAAATGTAATCACGTGTCAGTTTTAGTATAACATATTTGTCCAATGAATACCCGTTTATCATCTGCATTTCTTCTTGGTGTAGCAATTTTAATGGGCAGTAGTGTACGTTTCTATCCTCCGTAACCTGTCAGGAACACGAGATCTGTTCAAAAAATTCCGGAACATTCGTAATTTCTCGCTAATGGTTGTCTTGCACCGATCTGCCATTGGAATCCTTGCACACGCCTGTGCTTAATGTGTAACTGCCGGAAGTTTCATTGTTGTTCGTCGGTTAGTTACTGTTAAATAATGTACTGAGTGGAACGTTATGTCACTCAATTTGTGAATTTCGAGATGGCAGAAATAGAGGAGCAACACGTCTGCATTAAATTATGCATGAAACTCAAGAAAACTTTTACAGAGACACCCAAATGATGCAGGAAGCCTACGGTAATGAGTGCTAAAGCCGTACAAATGGTTCACACACGTTAAAAAGGGCCGGACGGACGTTAAAGATGACCCTCGTTTAGGACGCCTTTCGACGTCTACCGACGACGCTGTAATCAGAAACGTCAACTAAATTGTACGTGCCAATAGAAGACAGAATGTCCGAGAGATTGCACAAGAATGTAACATTTCACTTGGATCATGTCACGAAATCACGACACAGCATCTTCGAATGCATAATGTTGCCGCCAAGTTCGTCCCAAGGCTCATGAATCAAGAGCAGAAAGTCGTTCGCTTGGCAATCTGGAGCTTTTGGATCGCGCAACTGATTACGAGAAGTTCGTTAACAGACTGTTGATGAGACGTGGGTCTACGGTTATGATGTTGTGACCAAGCTTCAATCTTCATAATAGGTCGGGAAACGTTCTCCAAGACCAAAGAAGCTCGTCATGTCAGATCAAATGTCAAAGCTATGCTCACAATTTTCTTTGTCTTTGAAGGATTAGTTCATCATGAATTCGAGCCACGAACGTTTATTAGATGATACGATCGGGACGTGTTGTGACGCCTGCGAGAAAATGTGAGAAGGAAATGGCCTGAAATGTGGCGAGACAATTCATGGCTCTTGCATCACGATAACGCACCCGTACATTCATTCCTGTTGGTGCGTGACTACTGCACAAATAACGAAATCACTGTGCTGCCTTATCCTCTGTACTCTCCAGACCTGGCCCCTGCTGACTTTTTTTTTTTATTTCCAAAGTTGAAAACCCTGTTGAAAGGCAAATATTTGCAACGATAGACGAGATAAAAGGAAATTCGCAAACGACGCTTCGAGCGATCCAGCAAGAGGGGTACTAAGACAGCTTCCGGAAGTGGAAACGGCGTTGGGAGCGGTTTATAAATTGTGGAGCAGAGAGACCGTAAGTCACTAGAAGAGCGTAGCGTTCCAAAGGATTAGAAAAGGGCACAGGTCATCCCCGTTTTCAACAAGGGACGTCGAACAGATGTGCAGAACTGTAGACCTATATCTCTAATGTCGATCAGTTGTAGAATTTTGGAACACGTATTATGTTCGAGTACAATGACCATTCTGAAGACTATAAATCTACTCTGTAGGAATCAGCATGGGTTTCGAAAAAGACGATCGTGTGAAACCCAGCTCGCGCTATTCGTCCACGAGACTCAGAGGGCCATAGACACGGGTTCCCAGGTAGATGCCGTGTTCCTTGACTTTCGCAAGGCGTTTGATACAGTTCCCCACAGTCGTTTAATGAACAAAGTAAGAGCATATGGACTATCAGACCAATTTTGTGATTGGATTGAAGAGTTCCTAGATAACACAACGCAGCATGTCATTCTCAATGGAGAGAAGTCTTCCGAAGTAAGAGTGGTTTCAGGTGTGCCGCAGGGAAGTATCGTAGGAGCGTTGCTATTCACAATATACATAAATGACCTTGTGGATAACATCGGAAGTTCACTGAGGCTTATTGCGGATGATGCTGTGGTATATCGAGAGGGTGTAACAATGGAAAATTGTACTGACATGCACGAGGATCTGCAACGAATTGACGCATGGTGCAGGGAATGGAAATTGAATCTCAATGTAGACAAGTGCAATGTGCTGCGAATACATAGAAAGAAAGATCCTTTATCATTTAGCTACAATACAGCAGGTCAGCAACTGGAAGCAGTTAATTCCATAAATTATCTGGGAGTAGGTATTACGAGTGATTTAAAATGGAATGATCATATAAAGTTACGCCAGACTGAGATTCATTGGAAGAATCCTAAGGAAATGCAATCCGAAAACAAAGGAAGTAGGTTACAGTACACTTGTCCGCCCACTGCTTGAATATTGCTCACCAGTGTGGGATCCATACCAGATAGGGTTGATAGAAGAGATAGAGAAGACCCAACGAAGAGCAGCGCGCTTCGTTACAGGATCATTTAGTAATCGCGGAAGCGTTACGGAGATGATAGAGTAACTGCAGTGGAAGACTCTGCAGGAGAGACGCTCAGTAGCTCGGTACGGGCTTTTGTTGATGTTTCGAGAACATACCTTCACCGAGGAGTCGAGCAGTATATTGCTCCCTCCTATGTATATCTCACGAAGAGACCATGAGGATAAAATCAGCAAGATTAGAGCCCACACAGAGGCGTACCGACAATCTTTCTTTCCACGAACAATACGAGACTGGAATAGAAGGGAGGACCGATAGAGGTACTCAAGGTACCCTCCGACACACACCGTCAGGTGGCTTGCGGAGTATGGATGTAGATGTAGATTTCGAAGGAGAAGATGCGCAACAAGTAAAATGTAAACGGAAAAAAATTTTGTGGACAAAGTTCCGGAATTTTTTGTACAGACCTCCTGTGCATTTTATTTTACAACACTGAGCATGAACAGAAAGTTCCTTTCTGCTACGATCCCCTAGAAAGCAAAGCCTTCGATATTACGGAAGAAGGAGCGCTGACCCGGCTTTGTACTGAAGAAACCGGTCTGTGTGAGTGCGCCAGTGCTCTCCTGGAATCGCTGCTTGTACCCTCTACCGGGAAAATCTGCGCTCTGAGGCTGCGGCTAACAGGAAAGTACGCTGCACGGAGGCACACGTGTGCGCTGCCTGCATAAAGAGAAGCTGACAGCGGTAGCGCCGCCATCCCTCCCCTTACGGCCTTATTTCTCTCGAACAATCGATCGTTCACATACAGCACAGAAGGAATAATAGATGAGGACGGACGAGTGACGCCACCGAGATCCGTACTTCCTACCTGGAGGTTGGTGAATTCTTAAAGGCCGTAGCACGCCAGGCGATGGTAGACAGTGTCTTATGTAAGCACCATGCAGTAAATTCCAATCTCGAACGCGGTTTCGTGATGATCAGAACTACCACATGACTTTGATGTATAAGTTAGCGAACAAAAGTACGGTAATCTGGCTTCACCTACGGGGACTATCCGGAAAGTAACTTCCGTTACGCCGAAACTACAGTAATGGAATACTTAAAGCTAATTTATTACGAAAATCTTAAAACTACGTCATGCTACACTGCTGACTATTAAAGCTGCAAACAGAAGGAAGAATAGGATGAAACGAAAAGTTCCCAAATAATTCGTTCAAATTAATAGATACGGTGGAGAACAGAAAAACAAATACATTTGGTTATTAAAATGCACGATGCATTTCTACCCCTGTGGGTTCATCTTCAGGTGTTAACGCAGTCACGGAAGAAACATTGCTGGGCCGGTCGTTGTGGTCGAGCGGTTCTAGACGCTTCAGTCAGGAACCGCGCGACCGCTACGGTCGCAGGTTCGAATCCTGCCTCGGGCATGGATGTGTGTGATGTCCTTAGGTTAGTTAGGTTTAAGTAGGTCTAAGTTCTAGGGAACTGATGACCTCAGAAGTTAAGTCCCATAATGCTCAAAGCCATTTGAACCATTTTTGAAACATTGCAAACAATGGATAAAATTAAGAAATATAGTTATGGTACAGATACATACGGTCGCTGACGGAAATTTCGGATGCTAGGGACCGTTTACACAGAAGATAGTTTAGAGTGCTAAACACAGCAGTGGCATTCACAGAAACTGCACGAGTGCGCGACCATTGGTATGTATGCATGCAAACACAACGTCGGACCGCTGACTGCCGTGTCCGTTCGAAAATTCCCGGCATCTCGGAATGATACCAGCACCGACGGCAGTTTAGCGACGATGTCTTCTTCTGTTTCCTCAACCGTTTCAGACGCCAGATGGTTAGATCCATCTTTCGGATCCGCTGTTCTCGTCCTTTCTTTCCGCATTTGCAGTTAAATTATAGGATATGGTTTCCGACTTTTTGCAAACACACTGTTTTTTCATTTTACCCAAACATGTTTCAGCACATACGTGCCATCATCAGTGGGTTTTCTGTTTACTGAAAAACTGTACGAAGTGAAAATATTTTAGGTTCTAATTGATTTACTAAAGTGAGGCCTAAACAAAGTTTTTGTTCATTTTGCTTCTTACCGTGATTTTACACTACTGGCCATTAAAATTGCCACACCACGAAGATGACGTGCTGCAGACGCGAAATTTAACCGACAGGAAGAAGATGCTGTGATATACAAATTATTAGCTTTTCAGAGCATTCACACAAGGTTGGCGCCGGTGGCGACACCTACAACGTGCTGACATGAGGAAAGTTTCCAACCGATTTCTTATACACAAACAGCAGTTGACTGGCGTTGCCTGGTGAAACGTTGTACTGATGCCTCGTGTAACGAGGAGAAATGCGTACCATCACGTTTCCGACTTTGATAAAGGTCGGATTGTAGCCTATCGCGATTGCGGTTTATCGTATCGCGACATTGCTGCTCGCGTTGGTCGAGATCCAGTGACGGTTAGCAGAATATGGAATCGGTGGGTTCAGGAGGGTAATACGGAACGCCGTGATGGAACCCAATGGCCTCGTATCATTAGCAGTCGAGATGACAGGCATCTTATCCGCATGGCTGTAACGGATCGTGCAACCACGTCTCGATCCCTGAGTCAACAGAAGGGGACGTTTGCAACACAACAACCATCTGCACGAACAGTTCGACGACGTTTGCAGCACATGTACTATCAGCTCGGATACCATGCCTGCGGTTACCCTTGGCGCTGCATCACAGACAGGAGCGCCTGTGATGGTGTACTCAATGACGAACCTGGTTGCACGAATGGCAAAACGTCATTTTTTCGGATGAATCCAGGTTCTGTTTACAGCATCATGATGGTCGCATCCGTGATTGGCGGCATCGCGGTGAACGCACATTAGAAACGTGTATTCGTCATCGCCATACTGGCGTATCACCCGGCGTGATGGTATGGGGTGCCATTGGTTACACGTCTCGGTCACCTCTTGTTCGCATTGACGGCACTTTGAACAGTGGACGTTACATTTCAGATGTGTTACGACTCGTGGTTCTACCCTTCATTCGATCCCTGAAAAACCCTACATTTCAGCAGGATAATGCACTACCGCATGTTGCAGGTCCTGTACGGGCCTTTCTGGATAAAGAAAATGTTCGACTGCTGCCCTGGCCAGCACATTCTCCAGATCTTTCACCAATTGAAAACGTCTGGTCAATGGCCGAGCAACTGGTTCGTCACAATACGCCAGTCACTACTCTTGATTAACTGTGATATCGTGTTGAAGCTGCATGGGCAGCTGTACCTGTACACGTCATCCAATCTCTGTTTGACTCAAAGCTCAGGCGTATCAAGGCCGTTATTGCGGCCAGAAGTGGTTGTTCTGGGTACTGATGTCTCAGGATCTATGCACCCAAATTGCGTGAAAATGTAATCACATGTCAGTTCTAGTATAATATATTTGTCTAATGAATACCCGTTTATCATCTGCATTTCTTCTTGGAGTAGCAATTTTAATGGCCAGTAGTGTACATTATGTGATTTTACATTATGTGGTTTTTACATTATGTGTAGTATCCTGCACTGATAGCTTGTCATATGTAAACCAAACTATGTAAATGTAAAATGCAAATGTAAATTTCGTGGGTAATCTAACACATTCCTTGATTTTTAAAAACGTGATTTTTGCGTGTCATAATGTTTTGCGTATATATTTGTTACTACTCACGTTTTGTTGTGACTGAACTTTCTCCTTGTGGATTCCGAGGACAGTGCACACACATATTAATGTAATTTATTTCTTTGTAAACGACTCTTTACTTCGCAAGACGCGGTGAGCACTATGTTGTGTTTCCTAAATCCGTCGGCGTTCATTTTTTCCCGAGAGAGTCTGGCGCCGAATTTGTATTTTGTTTACTTTTTCTGTTTACGTGTGTGTGTGAGCTGCTTTAGCTGTTTGAGTTGCCTTTTCTGGTAAGTTCCTTCAATGTGTTAAATAATGTGCCTTTACAGAGTGCAGTGTTTGCATTTAAAACTTGTTTGCCTTATGCTATTGCCTACTGTATGTGGAAGTTCTCTCCTATTGTCAGTTTGTGGTATAGGCTATGGCTGGATTTCAATATTTTTAAATCTGTTTCTATTGTAGTTGGATAGTGGCTACTGGACATTAAGTGGTCAGCAAAAGTTCTATGGGTGCTGTTACTTCTTAGGGCTCTGAGGTGTTCTGAGTACCTTGTTTTAAAGTTCCTGCATGTCTGTCCTATGGATACAGACTGACAAGTGTTACATGTGAGTTCATATACTCCTGTGTGAGTTCATATACTCCTGATCTGTTGAATTTATCTGTGGGTGTCTCCAGTGTTCTGAGTTTTTTCTGTGTTGTGTTGTCTGTCATGTATCCTATTTGAAGTCTCTGTTTCTTCAATATGTTGCCTATTTGTGGACAATTTCGTTATTGTAGGTGAGTATATGCCATTTATTTTTTTGCGTGTTGTACTGTTGTGTTCACATACAAAACAAAATGGCACATACTCAAGTCCGAGAAATGGCCGTAAGTTGCTTGGGCACGAACTGCTCGTACACATCTTTTGGGCATTTTGTGCTGCGACCTCGACCTGGGAAGTTGAAATAACAATGGACATCGCGAATATCCGTCATGTGCTCACACCTTTCTTCATCGCTAAACCCAGAATCCTTATGAGGTCACTTAAATTGTCCATATGCCTGTCCGAATGTTAAGACCACTTCTTTCTCAGCAACGCGTAGAGGTATCAGATTGAAATTTACGCCACATAAAAAGAGATACAGTTCCCTGGCGGTCTAAAATATTCAAGCTTCTACGTCAATGCCTTGAGAAAGGCTTGGGAGAGCCAGCTACGACAGAACTCTTCCATCTGCTGTGCAAGATGTATGAGGCAGGTAAAATACCCTCTGAGTTCACGAAGAATGTAGTAATTGCAATATCAAAGCAAGCAGTTGGTGACAGGTGTGAAAATTACCGAACTGTCAGTTTAATAGATCATGGCTGCAAAATACCAACAGGAATTTTTTACAGAAGTATGGAAAAAATTGAGGAAGCTGACCTCCAGGAAGATCAGTCTGGACTCCGGAAAAATGTAGGAACACGCGAGGCAATACTGTCTCGAGCACTTATCTTAGAGCCGCACGGGGTGGCCGAGCGGTTCTAGGCACTACAGTCTGGAACCGCGCGACCGCAAAGGTCGCAGGTTCGAATCCTGCCTCGGGCATGGATGTTTGTGATGTCCTTAGGTTAGTTAGGTTTAAGTAGTTCTTAGTCTAGGGGACTGATGACCTCAGAAGTTAAGTCCCATAGTGCTCAGAGCCATTTGAACCATTTTTGAACTTATCTTAGAAGACAGGTTAATGAAAGGCAAACCTACGTTTATAGCAGTTGCAGACTTTCAGAAAGCTTTTGACAATGTTGGCCCGAATACTCTCTTTAAAATCATGCTACTCTATCCTGTGTAAGGTTCTTCATCTCCCAGTACCTACTGCAACCTACATCCTTCCGAATCTGCCTAGTGTATTCATTACCAGCCGAGCAAGCGCGGCATTCTACCGGACAAAGGACATCATGCGCAACAGCAACAATTAACTTGTCAACAACCTGCGGTATCCCAGAGCTGCTGAGATCATCAAAACAACTTTCCCGTTTCTACGAGCTTTCAGAGGGAAATAATGGCCTAGTGAAGTAGTTCAGGTTTACATGGGTCGTCCTGTATAAACACTCCGAGCAGCCGACCTCTGCGCATGCGTCGCGTGCATCCGTACATCCCCTCTTTAACGCCCTTTCTTTCTGAAGTAGCGTATTTTCTTCCTCAGGCTTCAGGCTATTTCCATGTCAGATTTCATGAAAATCTGTTCAGCAGTCTAGTCGTGAAAACGTACCAGAGTTACTTTCGCAGTTATAACAGCAGTATGGAGAAAGCCTTTTGGAAGTGAAAAGTAGTAAAAAATTAATTAACCATTAACGCAGTTAAGCTAGATGTACTCTAGAAGCAGGATAAATAACGCTGGCGCTATCTGTTAATACTATCCTTTGAAGCTTCCTGGCAGATTACTACTGTCCGCTGGATAGAGAGTCGAACTCGGGGCCTTTGCCTTTCGAGGGCAATTGCTCTACGGACTGTGCTACCCGAGCACGACTGACGACCGTTCTCACAATTCTACTCTCGCCAGTATCTCGTCACCTAGCTTACTAAAATTGTGAGGAGCGGTCTGAGTCGTGCTTGGGTAGCTCAGTCGGCAGAGTACTTACCCGCGAAAGGCAAAGGTCCCGAGTTTGAGCCTCAGCCCAGCACACAGTTTTAATCTGCCAGGGAAAATAAAAATTTCATTCTGAATGTTGCTCTGTGTGTGAAAATTCTATATCAGGACGTAGTATTAAATTAAATTCCGTCCACTGTGGTTTTCTGTCTGTATGTGAATGCTAATCTCACAAGGGAACCTCCCCATCGCACCCCCCCTCAGATTTAGTTATAAGTTGGCACAGTGGATAGGCCTTGAAAAACTGGACACAGGTCAATCGCGAAAACAGGAAGAAGTTGTGTGTTGTTGTTGTTGTGGTCTTCAGTCCTGAGACTGGTTTGACGCAGCTCTCCATGCTACTCTATCCTGTGCAAGCTTCTTCATCTCCCAGTACCTACTGCAACCTACATCCTTCAGAATCTGCTTAGTGTATTCATCTCTTGGTCTCCCTCTACGATTTTTACCCTTCACGCTGCCCTCCAATACTAAATTAGTGATCACTTGATGCCTCAGAACATGTCCTACCAACCGATCCCTTCTTCTAGTCAAGTTGTGCCACAAATTACTCCTCTCCCCGATTCTATTCAGTACCTCCTCATAGTTACGTGATCTACCCATCTAATCTTCAGTATTCTTCTGTAGCACCACATTTCGAAAGCTTCTATTCTCTTCTTCTCTAAACTGTTTATCGTCCATGTTTCGCTTCCATACATGGCTACACACGACACAAATACTTTCAGAAACGACTTCCTGACATTTAAATCTATACTCGATGTTAACAAATTTATCTTCTTTAGAAATGCTTACCTTGCCACTGCCAGTCTACATTTTATATCCTCTCTATTTCGACCATCATCAGTTATTTTGCTCCCCAAATAGCAAAACTCATCTACTACTTTAAGTGTCTCATTTCCTAATCTAATTTCTTCAGCCTCGTCTGATTTAATTCGACTGCATTCCATTACCCTCCTTTTGCTTTTGCTGATATTCATGTTACATCCTCCTTTCAAGGCACTGTCCAATCCGTCGGCAAACCTGTTAGTTTTTATATCTTCGCCATGGATTTTTAATTCCTACTCCTAATTTTTCTTTTGTTTACTTTACTGTTTGCTCAATATACAGACGGAATAACATCGGGGATAGCTTACAGAACACATCTCGGAGACATGTATATTCTGAAACAGCAGTTTGCCAAGATGTTAACGGTGTAACACTTTCTATTACGCCAGTGTATTTCATGCCTCACCACTTCGCCAGAAATGCGACTGCTTCATTTTACATAAACAATCGTGTAGCTGCGAAGTCAGACAAGTTCACGGCAATTTTCCTCGGGAGGATCTGGCCTATACGTCGTATATCTGCAGATCCGTTCGCCGTGAAATGTTTTATTCATCGCCTCTCGGGTCGGCGAGCTGGTCAAACTTTCATACCCGCCGACGTCCACTGGCCGCAATTTCATTTTCCGGCACTCTCCATCAGAAATGAGAGTTGCCCGACTAACTAGAAACTGAGCAACTTGCTTTATTAGCAGTGAACAAACGGCCGTTTGATCCACAGTTTAGCATCGCGATATACCAAGCATGAAGGATCTATTTTTAATAACTACGAACATTTGCCTTTTCCGCGTGCTTTTCGTGACTGTGGAATATGCGAGTACGAACTTGCCTGTTTTCACTTGCTAGACCGAAGTGACTGAACACACAGTAAAATTTGCCATCAACCCTAAAAGTAGCTCAACCTCACATTCTATACGCATGCATTTATTCCGTACTGTTATTACCAGAGGGGTGTAGATAGCCACTAAAAAAAACCAAAATGTACAGGCAATTATCCACAAAGAATGTTAGAAATATGGACTAAAATTCTGGAATCACTCATTACAATATGGGAAATTTGCGCCAAAAGTTCATCAGTCCACATTAAAAAAGAAGTTAATCAGTACAGAATATGGACTATTTACAAAAATGGAAATAGTAATTTCTAACATCAAAATGGTTCAAATGGCTCTAAGCGCTATAGGACTTAGCATCTGAGGTCATCAGACTCCTAGACTTAGAACTACTTAAACCTAATTAACCTAAGGACACCACACACATCCATGCCCAAGGCAGGATTCCAACCTGTGACCGTAGTAGCAGCACGGTTTCGGATGTAAGCGCCTCGAACAGTTCGGCCACAGCGGCCGGCTTATACATCTCGTCCCAGGCGCAAAAAGATTGGAGCATTGCCAGAAGAGAGTACATGTTCCGGGTTTCCTGCTGTACGGATGACAGATGCAAGTGAGCAGTTATTGTCTTGAGAACACGCAGCTGCTCAACACGTCACCAGCTCCAGCAAAGCCGGCCGGTGTGGCAAAGCGGTTCTAGGCACTTCAGTCTGGAACCGCGCGACCGCTACGGTCGCAGTTTCGAATCCTGCCTCGGGCATGGATGTGTGTGATGTCCTTAGGTTAGTTAGGTTTAAGTAGTTCTAAGTTCTAGGGGATTGATGACCTCAGAAGTTAAGTCCCATAGTGCTCAGAGCCATTTGAACCAAGCTCCAGCAAATGGTACAATCACACTGAAGACGGCCTACTGCATGTGCCGAAACCGGTCATTTTACGAGAAAATAAATTATATTTTGCGATCGTGACTGTTTCTTCATAATAAGCAATTATCACAAGTAAGATCGCTGACAATCCCAAGCCTACTGGTTAAAGTCACATATATGTTATGCCTAGAAAGCTTCGTAAATACTGCAAACGAAAGGCATTCAGCATACAATCTTGTTCGGCCGTTGTAGTCGAGCGGTTCTAGGCGCTTCAGTCCGGAACTGCGCGACCGCTACGGTCGCAGGTTCGAATCCTGCTTCGAGCATGGATATGTGAGATGTCCTTAGGTTAGTTAGGTTTAAGTAGTTCTAAGTTCTAGGGGACTGATTATCTCAGATGTTAAGTCCCATAGTGCTCAGAGCCATTTGAACCGTCTTATTTGGCGTATAGTGCCCAGGCTCAAATGGTTCAAATGGCTCTGAGCACTATGGGACTTAACATCTGAGGTCATCAGTTACCTAGAACGTAGAACTACTTAAACCTAACTAACATAAGGACATCACACAACACCCAGTCATCACGAGGCAGAGAAAATCCCTGACCGCGCCGGGAATCGAACCCGGGAACCCGGGCGCGGGAAGCGAGAACGCTACCGCACGACCACGAGCTGCGGACAGCGGCCCGGCCTCAGCACCATACAAGACAGTGCTTATCATTCCTGCCTGATAGACAAGCATTTTTTTGGTCACCATAGTCTGTTTTCCTAAACTCTCGTGCGGAACTTCCAGAAAGTGCCAATTCTTGCGTTTATTTCGTCGTCTAGAGAAAGATGTTCTGACACTTGTCAACCGAGGTGGTCGAATTTGTCGACTAAATTCAACAAGGAGCGTCGTAGGCGGTGTAGAATTGGCACCTGGCGGTCATGTGACCGTCAACCGCTGACGTGAGCCATAGCAGTGAAGTGGTTTGTATGTGGCAGTCATGGGATCAGCGGAGTAAGGTGACGTCAAGACGTTGATAAAATGGCAGAAAGAAGTTATCGTGCTTGGAAGTGCCCTGTTTATTGATGGACGGGGGTAATCCCAAAAGTAAGGTCTCCTATTTTTTTGTAAGTACATAGACCTGTTTATGTCTACAATAGTTTACAGCTTGACATTTATCTGTTTTTCGACATAATCACCAATTCTGTTGATGCATTTTTGTAGACGCTGTGGCAGTTTCTGTATGCCCATGTCATACCAGCTCGCCGCCAGCTCCGCGGCTTTGGCGAATGATGTCACTGGCGTAATTATTGCTTGGTCTCAGGTGTAAAGTGGTATGCCCAGGTTTCGTCACCTGTGACAACTGAGTCCAGAAAGTTGTCCTGTTCGGCTGCAAGAAATGCGCGGGAAGCATCAGCTCGTTTCCGCATGTGGTCCTCAGGCAGCATGCGTGGCACCCATCTTGCGCACACTTTCCGGTAGTTAGTGTTTCCGTCAAAATTCTGTGAGCGCTGCTTCGGGAAACCTCAGGATCCAACGTGCAGAGTTCATCCAGGCTCCGCCGATCTTCACGCATGCTTTGCTCAATCTTCAACACTGTCTCATCAGAAATTGGTGGTCTCACGTTCCCTTGTTCGTCGTGAATTTCGGTCCGACCAGCTGGAAACTCTCTACACCAGTTACCAACATTTTTGTCATCCATGCACGACTCACCATACACTTCCGTCAGTTGGCGATGGATTTCAATCTGCGCAGTGCCCTTTGCGTTCAAAAACCGAGTAACTGCGGGCAATTCGCACTTGGCGGTAACATCCAACGGGAGTTCCATTCTCAACGACTGCCAAGCCATGACCGAGCGCCCCAGCGCGGTGTGCGCATGTTTACACACAGCGCGTGAAGCACTCTTCATAACAGCGTGACCAACTGCCACACAAACAGAGTTCTGTACTTATAAAAAAATAGGAGACCTTACTTTTAGGATTACCCTCGTATCAACGCCGACTGACCCGCTTGTCTAGAGGAAATGGTGCAACCACTCGTAGCCGCGTGAGACGGCGAAAGAACATAAACGACAGGGACCAGAGACCAGTGTCACGCACTGTAAAGACAATCACATTCAAACCTGGCAGTAGTTGCTGCTGTCAGTGCAAGCAGATCCATCTGGACCTGTTTCTTCGCCAACAATGCGAAGCAGACTGCTTGCAATGGACATTTGGAATCCAGTAAATCGCTAAAGGCCATTTCTACAGCAGCATATACACAGTCCAGTCACTAATGTGACCATACTACGAGGTGCATTCAAGTTCTAAGGCCTCCGATTTTTTTTCTAATTAACTACTCACCCGAAATCGATGAAACTGGCGTACTTCTCGACGTAATCGCCCTGCAGACGTACACATTTTTCACAACGCTGACGCCATGATTCCATGGCAGCGACGAAGGCTTCTTTAGGAGTCTGTTTTGACCACTGGAAAATCGCTGAGGCAATAGCAGCACGGCTGGTGAATGTGCGGCCACGGAGAGTGTCTTTCATTGTTGTAAAAAGCCAAAAGTCACTGGGAGCCAGGTCAGGTGAGTAGGGAGCATGAGGAATCACTTCAAAGTTGTTATCACGAAGAAACTGTTGCGTAACGTTAGCTCGATGTGCGGGTGCGTTGTCTTGGTGAAACAGCACACACGCAGCCCTTCCCGGACGTTTTTGTTGCAGTGCAGGAAGGAATTTGTTCTTCTTCAAAACATTTTCGTAGGATGCACCTGTTACCGTAGTGCCCTTTGGAATGCAATGGGTAAGGATTACGCCCTCGCTGTCCCAGAACATGGACACCATCATTTTTTCAGCACTGGCGGTTACCAGAAATTTTTTTGGTGGCGGTGAATCTGTGTGCTTCCATTGAGCTGACTGGCGCTTTGTTTCTGGATTGAAAAATGGCATCCACGTCTCATCCATTGTCACAACCGACGAAAAGAAAGTCCCATTCGTGCTGTCATTGCGCATCAACATTGCTTGGCAACATGCCACACGGGCAGCCGTGTGGTCGTCCGTCAGCATTCGTGGCACCCACCTGGATGACAATTTTCGCATTTTCAGGTCGTCATGCAGGATTGCGTGCACAGAACCCACAGAAATGCCAACTCTGGAGGCGATCTGTTAAACAGTCATTCGCTGATCCCCCAAAACAATTCTCTCCACTTTCTCGATCATGTCATCAGACCGGCTTGTGCAAGCCTGTGGTTGTTTCAGTTTGTTGTCACACAATGTTCTGCCTTCATTAAACTGTCGCACCCACGAACGCACTTTCGCCATAGCCGTAACTCCGTCACCACATGTCTCCTTCAACTGTCGATGAATTTCAATTGGTTTCACACCACGCAAATTCAGAAAACGAATGATTACACATTGTTCAAGTATGGAGAACATCGCCATTTTAAGCATTTCAAACAGTTCTCATTCTCGGCGCTGGCGGTAAAATTCCATCTGCCGTACGGTGCTGCCATCTCTGGGACATATTGACAATGAACGCGGCCTCATTTTAAAACAATGCGCATGTTTCTATCTCTTTCCATTCCGGAGAAAAAAAAATCGGAGGCCTTAGAACTTGAATGCACCTCGTACAGCAGCATATACACAGTCCAGTCACGAGTGTGACCATCTACCAAAAGCGTCAATAACAGTTCTCAGCAGGACGGACTGTCACGAGGCCTGCAGGAAGACGGTAAATGAGGTTCTGCAAGGTACCGACAGGGATGTGAAGGCTAGGTGACTCCAGTGCCGATGGTCAGCTGCGCTAGGTTTTCATGGCGTGTACAGCTCGATCGAGGTGGTCCCACAGGTTCTCGACTGGGTTTTAAGTACGGGAAGTTTGGTTTTGCTCTTCGAACCCCGCACACTCCGAGCCGTGTGACATATTGCATTGTTCTACTGCTACATGCCAACATGCCGAGGATAAACAAACTTTATGAAGGGGTGGACATGGTCCCCAAGGATGGAGGCTTAGTTGTGCCTTTTACAATGTCGAGAGCACCCAGGATTTTCACGAAAACATCCCCCAGATCATGACGCTCCTTCCTCCCTTATGGTCCTTCCCGAAGATTGTAGCAGGATGTTTGATTTCAGATGATTCACGCCAACGGCCATCTATCTATTGGAGTGTAAAACGTTATTTCTCTGAAAATTCCATCTGTCGTCAGTCTATGAACGTCCAGTTGCGGTACTGAGAGCAAATTCCAGCCTTCGACGAACAGCAGTCTGCAAGGGTCCATGAACCAGGCGCCTGCTCTGAAGGCCGTTACGCAGCAACTTTCGCTGAACGGTAGTTAACAAAAAAATGGTTCAAATGGCTCTGAGCACTATGGGACTTAACTGCTGTGGTCATCAGTCCCCTAGAACTTAGAACTACTTAAAGCTAACTAACCTAAGGACATCACACACATCCATGCCCGAGGCAGAATTCGAACCTGCGACCGGAGCAGCAGCGCGGCTCCGGACTGGAGCGCCTAGAACCGCACGGCCACCGCGGCCGGCGGTAGTAAACAGACACTGTTGGTAGACCCTTGGTTCATCTGGCCGGTCAGTTACGCAAGAATAGCACGTGCGTTCGTCCGTACACATCTCCAAAGCCGTCGTTCACGCCTGTCATCTCTAGCCTGTGGTGTGCCAAACTTGCCTCGGCGCCGGATTTGAATATTTTAACCATGGAGGCACGCGAACAATTTACAGACTTAGCCGTTTCGAAAATGCTTCCACCCTTGGTTCCAAAGTCAATGATCATGCAGTTTTGGTCGTCAGATAAATCGCTCCGTCTCCTCATTACGTCAGAGACTACTGTTTTCCGCAACCCCCTGGCACACTTTATATACCCTCCACTGCTAGTGCTGCCACCTGGCTTGTAAGAGTGGTAACTACACATTGACATCGAACAGAGGAGGTGGTCACATTAATGTGACTGGACCACATATAAGTGCTCGTCCTCACTGGTAACTGGGCCGTATCTGACTGGTATGTAATGAAGTCCGATGAGCCCGATTTTACCACTCTTCAAACTGTGCCAGGCACAGTGAGTACCGACTGCCCCATGAAGCGTTCAGTACGCAGTGTGTGGAGTCTGTACTGCAAGCCGGACGTGGTTCTGTCATGTTTCCTGGGTGCTTTTCGGTACCTGTTTTGGGTTCGCTCATTCCGGCTAGTTTGAAGATGAAACAGCATATACGATTATTTCAATACTCTCGGTGAGCTTGCGTTGCACTTTCTTCTGCATCTTGATGATGAGCATGCTGCGTACATTCCCGTCTTCCCATGTGTCAACAGACGTGCTCATAAGGCTGCACGGTTCGAATCCTGCCTCGGGCATGGATGTGTGTGATGTCCTTAGGTTAGTTAGGTTTAAGTAGTTCTAAGTTCTAGGGGACTGATGACCTCAGACGTTAAGTCCCATAGTGCTCACAGCCATTTGAACCATAAGGCTGCACGCATGCGTTCCTGGTTTGACAAACACTCAGCACCTCGACCGGCCCGCTAAACCACCCGATCTTAATCCTACAGAACGTCTCTCGGACTATTTCCAATAGCGAATGATACGTAGCAATCATTATATCTGCAATTTGCTAGCTCTACGGGATATAACGAACAATCAGTGGAGTCACTTTGTGGACTTCGTATCTTGCCAAAGACAAGCCATCATGAAGAATAGTGACGATATTATCTACCTCTACATGTACATCTATATCTACACACACACACTGCAAGCCACCGTACGGTGCGTAGCGGAGGGTGCCTTCTAACATTGCTATCCGTTTCCCTTCCTGTTCCTCTCGCAAATAGAGCGAAGGAAAAACGACTGTCTATTTGTCACCGTAAGAGCCCTAATTTCTCTTATCTTCGTGGTGCCTACGCGAAATGTATGTGAGCGGCAATACGATCGTTCTGTAGTCAACTTCAAAAGCTGGCTCCCTAAACTTTCTCAATAGAGTTTCGCGGAAAAAACGTCGTCTTCCCTCCAGGATTACCATTTGGGTTCCCAAAGCATCTACATCTACATACATACTCCGCAATCCACCATACGGTGTGTGGCGGAGGGTACCTCGTACCACAACTAGCATCTTCTCTCCCTGTCCCACTCCCAAACAGAACGAGGGAAAAATGACTGCCTGTATGCCTCTGTACGAGCCCTAATCTCTCTTATCTTATCTTTGTGGTCTTTCCGCGAATTGTAAGTTGGCGGCAGTAAAACTGCATTGCAGTCAGCCTCAAATGCTGGTTCTCTAAATTTCCTCAGTAGCGATTCACGAAAAGAACGCCTCCTTTCCTCTAGAGACTCCCACCCGAGTTCCTGAAGCATTTCCGTAACACTCGCGTAATGATCAAACCTACCAGTAACAGATCTAGCAGCCCGCCTCTGAATTGCTTCTATGTCCTCCCTCAATCCGACCTGATAGGGATCCCAAACGCTCCAGCAGTACTCAAGAATAGGTCGTATTAGTGTTTTATAAGCGGTCTCCTTTACAGCATCTCCCTAATACTCACTTTGTTTTGGTAAATGACGCTTTCTTTTTATATGAATATGCAGCAACAGACAGATTTGTCGGAATGCGCATTATCTGCACTTAAACTCCAGTGAACGACATACGGGCACATATACAATAACCGGCCCTCTACTTTGCAATTATGACTGTTACGGAACTAGAAGGCAGGAAGATTAGAGTTTAACGTCCCGTCGACATCGAGGTGATTATAGACAGAGCACAAGGATGGGGAAGGAAATCGGTCGTGTCCTTTCAAAGGAGCCATCCCAGCATTTGCCTTCAGCAGTTTAGGGAAGTCACGGAAAACTTAAATCAGAATGGTCGGGCGGGGACTTGAACCGTGTTCTGCCGAATTCACTAAATCAAAGTCGTATTCGAGTAAACAAGCGTTAGACTCGCCGCCTGTAATTAGCTTTTCTGTGGCTTTCTTAAATTACTCGAAAGAAATGTTCGGACGGTATTCGACGAAAACTTACACCCTAAAATTGGAGAAATCAGTGCTACTCCGTTGTACCATTGCAATAATGTCTTCCCTTTCCTCAACTGTCTGGACGGTCTCACGTGTACACTGAGCAGTGTTCTGGATTCACATAATGTTTGAAAATCCCTGAAGGAAAAGAGCTTTCAAGCTTAACTTAGAGGTATCAATGAAATGTCTCCAGTTTTCGGAAATGTGTTCAATTATAAAATATGCTATCAGACCATTTACAGCATTGAGCGCAAAAAGGTTGTTTTCCATTTCAAAGAATGGTGTTGATTCTGACTCTCGATGTCTATATGGAGATATTTTCATATTTTTTGCAAGATATTCCACTGCTGAAATTTGGAGCCAAGAAGTTCGGCCTTGCTTTTTGATAACTCCAGATTACGAAATAAATCATTAAGTAGTTCTTGAGAAATTTTATGTGGCTTACTGGCGAGATCAATTCTGGTGTATAATCTGGATCTTGTTATAAAGACTCAGCCTGTTGTTTATATTCACTCTCCGCGTCTTCATCAAATTCTAGGATACAACATTCATGAGGGATAGGAACAGGTACACCTTCTCCATATGATACTGGTCGTGTACCTGATGTCAAAGTTGGGTATGTGATGGTCTGCTTTTTTTTTTCTCTACATTCCATGTTTAAGAGGAGGTGCCATACAAAAATAACAGTCAGTGACATGATTTGATGGTTCTCGCCATGTCATGGGAACTGAGAGTGATAATGACTTTGCCGGCCATTGTGGCCGTGCGGTTCTAGGCGCTTCAGTCTGGAACCGCGTGACCGCTACGGTCATGCCTCGGGCATGGATGTGTATGATGTCCTTAGGTTTGTTAGGTTTAAGTGGTTCTAAGTTCTAGGGGACTGATGACCACAGATGTTAAGTCCCATAGTGCTCAGAGCCATTTGAACCATTTGATAATGACTTTACAGCTTTGTTTAACCAACAACGCAGATTTACTGCACATTAGACCTAAATCTGGTGACCATGGTTTATCCTCAACTATTTTACAGTCAAAGTAATGGTAATATGCTGTCTTCAGTAATGAAGTCAGTCCACGTTTCTGAGACGCAGTAGTCACTTCACCGCACACACAGCAAAAGCTATTTTCGCTGTCAACGCATTTACGTGATTTCTTACAGGTGAATTATCTGAAACGTAAATAAAATAAATTTGCTAAAGAAAATTTAGTTTATGAATATGTATTTTGCAGCCTTGAAGATAAATAAAAGTCTGCGCTTGATTTCTTATTTACCTGCGATAATGTAACTTCAAACACAGAAAACTTATGAAAAAGAAGAGCAAATTCTTTCTCTAAGTGCAACAAAAGATAAGATCATGGCTTCTCTGGGACCAAAATATGGCATTTTCAGCGTCGAAAGCCTTTATTTGTAACTATAAAAATGACCAACAATGAATGGAAATAAACTATTTTTAACTCGGACAGATTTTGAGTTAAGACCAGGGAAACCAAATTTTTGTCTCTGCTGGAAACCGTTAGGCAGGCAACCTGGAACCGGAAATTCAAGTGACCATTTTAACCATTTAGTGATTTGCAGAAGTTGATGACGAAATTCTGTAAGTAGAATTTTACTGTTACTTAACATAATATGTCTTCGGGTGAAATTAGCGTATGCTACCTAATGTTTTACTCGAATTGGGCCTCTTTATAGACTACGTATATAACTGCTTCTGGTTTAACTCCCGGTTATTCTAATAATGTTTCATTCAACTGGGTGCTGTTGTTTCCGATCTTCTGACCACCTTCCTTCACTTTTCATTTTTGGTTTTATCTGCAGATGGGAATCTGAATGCTTCTTTCCAAACGTAGGTCTATCTCTGTTCAGAACATCGCATTCTTCAGTCGTTAACTCGTTTAGATCACCTCTGATTTCCTGGAGCCATTTGCACCAGGGAGATTTTTTCCGTTGTTGTTGTTGTGGTCTTCAGTCCTGAGTCTGGTTTGATGCAGCTCTCCATGCTACTCTATCCTGTGCAAGCTTCTTCACCTCCCAGTACCTACTGCAACCTACATCCTTCTGAATCTGCTTAGTGTATTCATCTCTTGGTCTCCCCCTACGATTTTTACCCTCCACGCTGCCCTCCAATACTAAATTGGTGATTCCTTGATGCCTCAGAACATGTCCTACCAGCCGATCCCTTCTTCTGGTCAAGTTGTGCCACAAACTTCTCTTCTCCCCAATCCTATTCAATACTTCCTCATTAGTTATGTGATCTACCCATCTAATCTTCAGCATTCTTCTGTAGCACCACATTTCGAAAGCTTCTATTCTCTTCTTGTCCAAACTATTTACCGTCCATGTTTCACTTCCATACATGGCTACACTCCATACAAATACTTTCAGAAATGACTTCCTGACACTTAAATCTATACTCGATGTTAACAAATTTCTCTTCTTCAGAAACGCTTTCCTTGCCATTGCCAGTCTACATTTTATATCCTCTCTACTTCGACCATCATCAGTTATTTTGCTCCCCAAATAGTAAAACTCCTTTACTACTTTAAGTGTGTCATTTCCTAATCTAATACCCTCAACATCAGCCGACTTAATTCGACTACATTCCATTATCCTCGTTTTGCTTTTGTTGATGTTCATCTTATATCCTCCCTTCAAGACACCATCCATTCCGTTCAACTGCTCTTCCAAGTCCTTTGCTGTCTCTGACGGAATTACAATGTCATCGGCGAACCTCAAAGTTTTTATTTCTTCTCCATGGATTTTAATACCTACTCCGAATTTTTCTTTTGTTTCCTTTACTGCTTGCTCAATATACAGATTGAATAACATCGGGGAGAGGCTACAACTGCTCTTCCAAGTCCTTTGCTGTCTCTGACGGAATTACAATGTCATCGGCGAACCTCAAAGTTTTTATTTCTTCTCCATGGATTTTAATACCTACTCCGAATTTTTCTTTTGTTTCCTTTACTGCTTGCTCAATATACAGATTGAATAACATCGGGGAGAGGCTACAACCCTGTCTTACTCCCTTCCCAACCACTGCTTCCCTTTCATGCCCCTCGACTCGTATAACTGCCATCTGGTTTCTGTACAAATTGTAAATAGCCTTTCGCTCCCTGTATTTTGCCCGTGCCACCTTTAGAATTTGAAAGAGAGTATTCCAGTCAACATTGTCAAAAGCTTTCTCTAAGTCTACAAATGCTAGAAACGTAGGTTTGCCTTTCCTTAATCTTTCTTCTAAGATAAGTCGTAAGATCAGTATTGCCTCACGTGTTCCAGTATTTCTACGGAATCCAAACTGATCTTCCCCGACGTCGGCTTCTACTAGTTTTTCCATTCGTCTGTAAAGAATACGTGTTAGTATTTTGCAGCTGTGGCTTATTAAACTGATTGTTCGGTAATTTTCACATCTGTCAACACCTGCTTTCTTTGGGATTGGAATTATTATATTCTTCTTGAAGTCTGAGGGTATTTCGCCTGTTTCATACATTTTGCTCACCAGATGGTAGAGTTTTGTCGGGACTGGATCTCCCAAGGCCGTCAGTAGTTCCAATGGAATGTTGTCTACTCCGGGGGTCTTGTTTCGGCTCAGGTCTCTCAATGCTCTGTCAAACTCTTCACGCAGTGTCGTATCTCCCATTTCATCTTCATCTACATCCTCTTTCATTTCCATAGTATTGTCCTCAAGTACATCGCCCTTGTATAGACCCTCTATATACACCTTCCACCTTTCTGCTTTCCCTTCTTTGCTTAGAACTGGGTTTCCATCTGAGCTCTTGATGTTCATACAAGTGGTTCTCTTATCTCCAAAGGTCTCTTTAATTTTCCTGTAGGCAGTATCTATCTTACCCCTAGTGAGATAAGCCTCTACATCCTTACATTTGTCCTCTAGCCATCCCTGCTTAGCCATTTTGCACTTCCTGTTGATCTCATTTTTGAGACGTTTGTATTCCTTTTTGCCTGCTTCATTTACTGCATTTTTATATTTTCTCCTTTCATCAATTAAATTCAATATTTCTTCTGTTACCCAAGGATTTCTACTAGCCCTCGTCTTTTTACCTTTGATCCTCTGCTGCCTTCACTACTTCATCCCTCAAAGCTACCCATTCTTCTTCTACTGTATTTCTTTCCCCCATTCCTGTCAATTGTTCCCTTATGCTCTCCCTGAAACTCTGTACAACCTCTGGTTCTTTCAGTTTATCCAGGTCCCATCTCCTTAAATTCCCACCTTTTTGCAGTTTCTTCAGTTTTAATCTGCAAGTCATAACCAACAGATTGTGGTCAAGAGTCCACATCTGCCCCTGGAAATGTCTTACAGTTTAAAACCTGGTTCCTAAATCTCTGTCTTACCATTATATAATCTATCTGATACCTTTTAGTATCTTCAGGGTTCTTCCATGTATACAACCTTCTATCATGATTCTTAAACCAAGTGTTAGCTATGATTAAGTTGTCATCTGTGCAAAATTCTACCAGGCGGCTTCCTCTTTCATTTCTTACCCCCAATTCATATTCACCTACTACGTTTCCTTCTCTCCCTTTTCCTACACTCGAATTCCAGTCACCCATGACTATTAAATTTTCGTCTCCCTTCACTATCTGAATAATTTATTTTATTTCATCATACATTTCTTCAATTTCTTCGTCGTCTGCAGAGCTAGTTGGCATATAAACTTGTACTACTGTAGTAGGTGTGGGCTTCGTATCTATCTTGGCCACAATAATGCGTTCACTATGCTGTTTGTAGTAGCTTACCCGCATTCCTATTTTCCTATTCATTATTAAACCTACTCCTGCATTACCTTTATTCGACTTTGTGTTTATAACCCTGTAGTCACCTGACCAGAAGTCTTGTTCCTCCTGCCACCGAACTTCACTAATTCCCACTATATCTAATTTTAACCTATCCATTTCCCTTTTTAAATTTTCTAACCTACCTGCCCGATTAAGGGATCTGACATTCCACGCTCCGATCCGTAGAATGCCAGTTTTCTTTCTCCTGATAACGACATCCTCTTGAGTAGTCCCCGCCCGGAGATCCGAATGGGGGACTATTTTACCTCCGGAATATTTTACCCAAGAGGACGCCATCATCATTTAATCATACAGTAAAGCTGCATGCCCTCGGGAAAAATTACGGCCGTAGTTTCCCCTTGCTTTCAGCCGTTCGCAGTACCAGCACAGCAAGGCCGTTTTGGTTATTGTTACAAGGCCAGATCAGTCAATCATCCAGACTGTTGCCCTTGCACCTACTGAAAAGGCTGCTGCCCCTCTTCAGGAACCACACGTTTGTCTGGCCTCTCAACAGATACCCCTCCGTTGTGGTTGTACCTACGGTACGGCTATCTGTATCGCTGAGACACGCAAGCCTCCCCACCAACGGCAAGGTCCATGGTTCATGTGGGGGAGATTTTTTCCAGTTGACATAAAAATTATCTTGCAGATGCTGTTTTCATTCATCTGAATCAGATGGTCGTAAAATATCAGTCCACATCTTTTCATCAATTTTTTTGTACAGGTCTACGTTACTCCTGTTCATGTATTCAATGTTATGTTTTATTGGCCCCAATATTTTTGTTGGCGTTTCCTCTCTTTACGAAACAGATAGAAAAATTTAAATATATAGGTGCATATACCAACGAAAATTAACTGGGTATGACAGAAAGTTCACAATACAACAAAACAGAAAAGTAATAGGGTGTATGAATTCCTTTTGTGGGACAAGAACATCTGTAATAACAATAATAAGAAAAGAGTGGGTAGGCTAATGGTTGAATCTGTTCTATGCTATGGGCCTGAACTATGGATTTTAAATGCTGACCTGGAAAGAAGAATAACAGCTATGGAAATGGATTATTTACGATTGAGTGCCAGCATATCAAGAATCGAAAAGAAAACTAATGACGAAGTGAGAGCTCGAATAAAGGCAGGTGAAACATTGACAGACAAAACAGAAAGAAAATGTCTAAAATGCTATGAGCATCTGTTGAGAATGTCAGATCATCGATGGCACGTAATACGGAGGCTTGGCAGAAGGTAACAGGAATATAACAAAATGTTGTTATTAATTGATTTTTGTTTACATTTTCTATTTCTCCTGTCTTAGCCAAAAGCACGCATTCGCCTGCGTATAAGCATTCTGGTTTTTATTACTCCTTAGCTGAGGGATTAGTGCGTGTGACTGCCATACACAGGGCCCGGGATCGATTTCCGGCCAGGTAGGAATTTTCTCTGCTCGGGGACTGAATGTTGTGTTGTCCTCATCATCATTTCATCATTATCGACAGGCAAGTCGCCCAGTAACGCGTCAACTGAACAGACTTTGAACTCGGCGGCTGAATTTCCCCGGGTGGAGACTCCCGGCCATCAATGCCATGCGATCATTTCATTTTTCACTGTAATATAATACAGCAACTTTGCTCGAAGGAATACAGATCTCTTACTATGCCCGTCCTTAATGAAAGGCCACCTTCATTTTCCATTGGCCTGAGTTCATTAGCTTCCCCTGTCACGGTCGTTCTTCGCTGTTACTTCACCAAGGTATTTAAATTTATCGACGCTTTTAATTTTCCCGTAATCTGTGTTCATGACATTTGGAGCATCTTTTATACTCGTCGTATGTTTTGTTTTTACGTATAGTGAAATAGTAATATACATATTATACCTGTGTTTCTAAAGTGTAGTGTATGTAAACAAACATGAAATTAGAAAGGAAAGGGCTTGAAGTGCACATAGACAAAGGTCTCGTCTTTCGCGGACAACGGTCTTAAAATTAGGTATGCGGTCACACCAAGCGCGATGTCTTAAACTGGCGGCAAGTTTCGCGTCCGCTAAATTCGCGCGCTGACCTAGTAATTTCCGCCGGAGTGACTCAATTCGACACATTCTGCGCATTCTGCCCTGGTTTCCGGAGCGTTGGCAAGACCGGCGTGATGAAGTCATTGCGTGACTTACTGTCATTTCGCCATCGTATTTCGCGTCAGCGACTGCTGCTAATTAGACACGCTGTTAAGGAATGCTGCAGCCAGCATCTATTCATTCACGCACTGGAACTTCGTCGAACCGATGTCCACCTTCAAGGAACTATAGAACTTCCAGATTTCACTCCATCACTCCTGTTTCTAATACTGATCCCTTTCACCTTCCTCAATTAGCACGCTTTGTAGTTTTAAGAAAGCTGCGAATTTAAGAGAAACTAGATTGGTGCGTCAGTTTTTACGACATTCTTGCGATCCACGTTGTTGCTACCTGCCCGAAGACTGGTTTCATGCAACTCCCCACGCATGTCTATCTAGAGCAAGTCTATTCACATCTGCAAAGCAACTTCATCCGACATCCATTTGAAGCTGCTAACTGTTTTCCAGCCTTGTTCTCTCTCTAGAATTCCCTCTCACCCCTATCAACACAAACAGACACACATATTTCTCCCTTCATTATCAAATTGACCATTCGTTCAAGCTTCAGAATACGAACTATCAAACGATCCCTTCTTTCACTGTGGTTGTGCCATAAATTTCTTGTCTCGCCATTTGGTTTCAGTAGCTCTTTGTTTATTTTCTGACCTACCCACCTAAAAAAAATGGTTCAAATGGCTCTGAGCACTATGGGACTTAACATCTATGGTCATCAGTCCCCTAGAACTTAGAACTACTTAAACCTAACTAACCTAAGGACGTCACACAACACCCAGCCATCACGAGGCAGAGAAAATCCCTGACCCCACCGGGAATCGAACCCGGGAACCCGGGCGTGGGCCTACCCACCTAACCTTCAGCATTCTTGTAGCATCACATTAATATGCTTCTTGTCTGCACTGTTTGCCGTCCACGATTCACCTCCGTACAAGGCTACACTCCAGATAAACATTTTCAGAAAATACTTCCTATTACTTAACTTTATCGTGAGAAAAGGTGAAAAAAACAGCAAAATCACATGCAATAGAACAGGGTTCGCTGAATACACCACGACTAGGTTTCCACGTCTTTAACAACTTCTTGTTCAGAAGGATCAATTATTAACACCTAAAGTGGACAACATTATATACATATTTAAATATAGGTACCTACTGAGGTGGGATAGCGATATGCACATATACAGCTGGCGGTAGGATCGTATACACAAGATACAAAAGGGCGGTGCATTGATGGAGGTGACATCTGTATTCAGGTGATTCGTGTGAAAAGGTTTCCGACGTGATTATGGGCGCATGACGGGTATTAATAGGTTGAACACGGAATAGTAGTTGGTGCCAGACGCATGGGACATTCCATTTCGGCAATCGTTAGGGAATTCAGTATTTCGAGCTCCACTGTGACAAGAGTGTGCCGAGAATACCAAATTTCAGGCATTACCTCTCACCATGGACAACGGAATGGTTGACGGCCTTCAAAGACCGACAGCAGCGGCGTTTTGCGTTCAGTTGTCAGTGCTTACAGAAAAGCAACAGCAGAAATCAATGTGGGACGTACGAGGAACATCTCCGTTAGGACAGTGCAGCGAAATTTGGCGTTAATGGTCTATGGCAGCAGACGACTGATGCGAGTACCTAAGCTAACAGCACGATGTTGCCTACAGCGCCTCACCTGGGCTCCTGACCACTGACCATATCGGTTGCACCCTAGACGACTGGAAAACCGTGGTCTGTTCAGATGGATACCGATTTCAACTGGTAAGAGCTGATGGTAGGGTTCGAGTGTGGTGCAGACGCCAGGAAACCGTAGACCCAAGTTGTCATCTAGACACTGTGCAAACTGTTGGTGGCTCTACAATGGCATGGGCTGTGTTTACATGGTATGGATTTGAGGCGTAGCGCCGTATAACGATCCTGCCTTGGAGGCGGTTAGGAGATGTGTCCCAGAGCTGGATAGTGACAGATGGTGACGCGAGACTGGATGCGCACGTAGTTTATGTATCAGCCGATGGAGGACAGTATTGGATAGGGGACTGATTTAGTTTCGATTGTGCCCAGTAGAGTGCACTAAAATAATACAATGTTTTTCATAAACTGTTCTGGTTTTTCATAAAGTGTTATTATGTCTTTTTGTGTATGTAAATGTTAAAAATGTGTTTTAGCTATATGAATGATGCATGAGTGTGGATTAATGTTAATATGAAGATAATTGTTTAACGAGTTATGTAATAGGATTTAGTGTGGGAACATTTCGAAGAAGTATGGATATGAACAAAGGGGATTTTTGTAGAATAGATTTGTAAAGTAAGTTTATGGTGAAGGGAAAGTTTATTCAGGTATAAATAACAACAGTAAATAACTTTATGCATAAACAAAACTTCAGCTTATTAGATAATTACGTTGGTAAAAAGTGCAGTCATTAGGTTTACTATTTTGCGATTTGTTATGGATGAAAAGCGCGGACTCACGCGGAAGAATGTTGTTTTGCTATTGGCTGTTGTGTAAACTGACCAATGGTAAAGCAATATTCTTCGCGGGCCTTTCTCTGCTGGTAGAGAAGACTTAAGAGTATTCTAAAGAAGAGTCGAAGCCTCGCCATGAAAGAGATCGAACGTGTGCAGTAGTAGTTCCGATGGAAATGATAAGTTGCCGTATCTAGCAGTGTTTCATACATCAAAAGTGTTGGAAAGTGACGGCATAATTATTCCGATGGGTGCGTAGAAATTTCGGAATTTTTAAGTGAATTTTGTGACGAGATAAGACATATATTCCGCGTGGCGTATTGGGCAGGTCGGTGGCTCAAAACTGTGACTGCATTTGGTACCGACAGACTTAATATTTGGCGAGCATTATCAATCAAAAACAATCAGTATTTTTGTAGCGATGCAACACCATAAACTTGCTAACGTGAGTGAAAGGGATTAAGACTAGCACGGGCTTGGCAGTGATACTTGTTCACCTAAGTTTCAGAATATATTAATTGAGGACAAAATTTCCAAACTTTCATTTCGTGTTTCTCCCGAAACGTGGATTAGTGATTTTAATTGCTGCCTGGTTCACGTCGAAGTACAGTAGGTTTAACTCGGCTTTCCTACTGATGATCTGCTGAGAAAATGTTCACAGGTAGGTGCAGGTTCGTCGTAAAGGGACGGAAAGAACCGCGCCGCCGTAGACTGGGTCCTCTGGTCCAACTGAACCTATCATTGACTGGAAATGGTTATGTTCGGCTACCTGGAGACCATCTGCAGCTATTCATGGACTTCATGTTCCCAAACAACCGAGCCACAATTGTTCGCCGTTGATTTGAAGAACATTCTTGACAATTCCAGTGAATGTTTTGGCCACCGAGATCGCCCGATATGAAACCCATGAAACCTTTATGGGACGTAATCGAGAGGTCAGTTCGTGCGCAGAATCCTGCACTGGCAATACATTCGTAACTACAGATGGCTGCAGGCCGCTGTGCCCGAGCGGTTCTGGGTGCGGGACCGCTACGGTCGCAGGTTCGAATCCTGCCTCGGGCGTGTATGTCTTTGATGTCCTTAGGTTAGTTAGGTTTAAGTAGTTCTAAGTTCTAGGGGACTAATGACCTCAGATGTTAAGTCCCATAGTTCTCAGAGCCATTTGAGCCATTTTGAACGGATGGCTGTAGAGGCAGCAGACGCAGCGTGGTTCAATATTTCTGCAGGGGACTTCCAACGACTTGTTGAGTCCATGCCACATCGAGCTGCTGCACTACGCCAGGCAAGAGAAGGTTCTACACGGTATTAAGGGTGTAACATGGCTTTTTTCACCTCAGTCGAAGGCAAAAGTAAGAGGAAATCACGCCTGTTGGTTACAAGGTGTTGTGGAGGTACGTCAAATATGTAGCCAAAAGGCACAAATGTAAATCCACTTCACCTCCGTAATAATAAAACCACGAAACAGGAAGTGCTTCATAAATGCAAGTAGTAAACTGCCACAGCGCTGATGCCTCTCGAATTGAAGACGGTTTAGGACGCGAGAGGGAAGTAATGTACACGCAAGATAAATGCGCACAAGGGAGAGAATAGCATTGAAATGACTATAAAATGACTACAATATTAAAATATTGACGTAAGGAAATGGAGACATAGTGCCCGTATGTTAGTACAAAAAGACAAACATACACCGTCTTGTAAATAGTCTTCACGGGTTTACCGCCGGATCACGTTGTGCAAATTCTACAATATTTCCTCAGAGCAACTCATCTACATCTACATCCATACTCCGCAAGCCACCTGACGGTGTGTGGCGGAGGGTTGTTTGGGTACCTCTATCGGTTCCCCCTTCTATTCCACTCTCGTATTGTTCGTGGAAAGAAAGATTGTCGGTATGCCTCTGTGTGGGCTCTAATCTCTCTGATTTTATCCTCATGGTCTCTTCGCGAGATATACGTAGGAGGGAGCAATATACTGCTTGACTCCTCGGTGAAGGTATGTTCTCAAAACTTCAACAAAAGCCCGTACCGAGCTACTGAGCGTCTCTCCTACAGAGTCTTCCACTGGAGTTTATCTATCATCTCCGTAACGCTTTCGCAATTACTAAATGATCCTGTAACGAAGCGCGCTGCTCTCCGTTGGATCTTCTCTATCTCTTCTATCAACCCTATCTGGTACGGATCGCACACTGGTGAGCAATATTCAAGCAGTGGACGGACAAGTGTACTGTAACCTACTTCCTTTCTTTTCGGACTGCATTTCCTTCCAATGAATTTCAGTCTGGCATCTGCTTTACCGACGATCAACTTTATATGATCATTCCGTTTAAATCACTCCTAATGCTTACTCCCAGACATCTGCCCGACATCTTCAGATGGTTCAACCTTGCTGGTGGCTAGGCACGACTGACGGTACCCGCACGTCGACGCCCCGTTTCTAGAGGAGGAGGAGGAGGATATTAGTGTTTAACGTCCCGTCGACAACGAGGTCATTAGAGACGGAGCGCAAGCTCGGGTGAGGGAAGGATGGGGAAGGAAATCGGCCGTGCCCTTTCAAAGGAACCATCCCGGCATTTGCCTGAAGCGATTTAGGGAAATCACGGAAAACCTAAATCAGGATGGCCGGAGACGGGATTGAACCGTCGTCCTCCCGAATGCGAGTCCAGTGTGCTAACCACTGCGCCACCTCGCTCGGTCCGTTTCTAGAACACGCGCGCGAAGAATGCACACGCGCGTAATCAATGGCGTAAGTCAAATATAAAATAACATGAGATACATCATTTGTAAGTGATAAAGGTGGAGAAGAGGGAGCGAATAAGTGAAATGACGAAAAGAAAGGGGAGGGTAGAAGGGGGACATGATATTAGTTACCTACATGGTGATCGTCACCATAAATTCCTATGAAAAATTCGCGGTAGATATTTTGGTATAAAAAATACTATGAAAATGCATCAGCAGAAATTATGAATTACATAATCTGCGGTTTACAGTTAAGACCGAAATGCAATGTTATACACAAAGAGAATAACAAAATACATGGGATAACCAAATAATCAAAGAATAAGCAAATAAAGCGCTGTATGTTTGTCTTTTCATACTATAATACGAGCACTGATTCCCCCTTTTCTTATGTCAACATTATTTTTATTTTAGTTGTTTTCTAATCATTTCAGTGCTATTTTTTCCCTAACTTGTGCGCGTTTATTCCGCTCATACATGTACTGCCCTCTCGCGTCCTAAATTTTCCTCAGTTCAGGAGACATGAACGCGACGTCAGTTCACTAGTGGCACTTGCGAAACACTTTCTAATGACAGTCAGCACGGTATTTTCTGGTTTTATTATTACGGAGGTTTGATTTTCATTTGTACCTTATGGTCATATATTTAACGTACCTCCATAACATCATGTAAGCAAAAAGTATAAAAATTCTTTGTCAAGCCAGTTATTTGTTTTAACTTTTGCCTTATATTCTAACATGCATGTAATATTAAACATTTCAGGTATTGATCATTGATCCTTTTGAGGAAGACGTTTAGAAAGGCGTCGAAACCTAGGTCATGGTGCTTTGTTCTAATGCAATTAATTTAGTTGTTTTTTCAGCTCGTGGTCGTGCGGTAGCGTTCTCGCTTCCCGCGCCTGGGTTCCCGGGTTCGATTCCCGGCGGGGTCAGGGATTTTCTCTGCCTCGTGATGACTGGGTGCCCTTAGGTTAGTTAGGTTTAAGTAGTTCTAAATTCTGGGGGACTGATGACCATAGATGTTAAGTCCCATAGTGCTCAGAGCCATTTGAACCATTTCATGTTTTCCTCAGGAAGAGGACATTACGGTTGCTTCCTCCACCCATTTTAAAAACTTAAATTTATATCAAGCGTTAACCTTTCAGACGCACTGACTACAGTTGAGCACATTAAATTATACTGTCACTGTCACTCTCTCTCTCTCTCTCTCTCTCTCTCTCTCTCACTCACTCACTCACTCACTCACTCAGCTGCTGCAGAAATATTTTTCCCCAGTGGAAACCTTATGTATGCATTCGTGAATACCATGTACAAGTGCTGCCAATTATTGGGCTTCACTATAAAAATATCATAAAGTCAACGTAGCAGTGCGCAGCAGCGTATGACCTTCAGGATGGACGGAAGTGGTCGATTACTTATATTTCACTGTATAAATGAATATTATTATTGTTATTTCACATGGGAAGCTAACGACCTTGCCGCAATGGTAACACCAGTCCTGTCAGATTACCGAAGTTAAGCGCTTTCGGGATGGGCTAGCACTTGAATGGATGACCATCCGGTCTGCCGAGCGCTGTTGGTAAGTGAGGTACACTCAGCCCTTGTGAGGTAAGCTGAGGAGTTACTTGATTGAGAAGTGGCGGCTCCGGTCTCGGAAACTGACATACGGCCGGGAGAGCGGTGTGCTGACCACATGCCCCTCCATATCCGCATCCGCACGCTTGCGGGGTGAGGATGACACGGCGGCCTCGGTACCGCTGGGCCTTCATCGTCTGCTCGGGTGGAGTTTACTTTTTTTACACGGGAATTATCGAATGACCAGTTGATTTAGTACGACAGTGAATATTTCAAAATTAGTTATTTTAGTCCAAATGTACAAAGTATATTTTGAAAACGGGTACATATTTTTATTTGTTTTATAAACCTTGCATAAAAAATCACTAAAATATCCTCTAAGAGCATTACAGCATACAGAAAAATTTTCCTTCCTTCAGAAAGAAAATCAGGTCTGATAGCACTTTTTTTGCTACTGCCAGTCTACATTTTATATCATCTTTGCCGCACGGGGTAGCCGCGCGGTCTTAGACGCCTTGCCACGGTTCGAGCGGCTCCCCCTGACGGAGGTTCGAGTCCCCCTCGGGCATGTGTGTGTGTGTGTGTGTGTGTGTGTGTGTGTGTGTGTGTGTGTGTGTGTGTTGTCCTTAGCGTAAGTTAGTTTAAGTTAAATTAAGAAGTGTGTAAGCCTAGGGTCCGATGACCTCAGCAGTTTGGTCCCATAAGACCTTAGCACAAATTTCCAAAAAAATATCATCTTTACTTCAGCCACTGTCAGCTATTTTGTTGCCCAAGCCGCCATTTCGTTTCGAATTTCATTTTATAGGGAGTTTGTTAACTTTATTCGACTGTCGTAAACTATACCGAGTCCTTAAAAGGGCGCCTTCCGACAGTGTGGTAATTACGCTCTTGACATATTTAGTTCAACTGTCTTTCGGAGCACGGTTGAGTACAGGCAGCCACACTGCATCATTTGTACAGGTGTCAAGGGTGATACCGCAGGCCAACACAGAAACTTGAGTTCTGCAATTTACATGTTCTACCGGCAGATCGCCGTCCCGTTACGTGACATACTGTGACGACACTTACCCTGCCACGAACACCGTTTAGTTCCACTATAGTCTGTTATACGGTCAATGGGAAATGTTAATGTGGTCGAAGGGTCGTCGCCCTTCAGACCCCGTTGTGTCTTCATCTGCGCCCGCTAACTACATTGGCCAGCGTCCAGCGGTGAAAGTGCAATTCCTCGAAATGTCACTCCGAACAAGACCCTTTTGTACCTCTCTTTGTGCTGTAAAACCCGGTGCAGTGTCTCCACACTGCGAGCGAACACCATGCCTAACGCAATGTTAGTGTATTCATTACACAGACGACGGGCTTAACAGTTACCAGCAGTCGTTCGTATTAACGCCCCGTAATCATATCCATTCAAACGCTAACAACAGGCTTCACATCGGCCGGGGTCTCGCTTTAATGCACTTTCACGCCATGCGTTACTCAATCCCTCGAACGTTTCAGGACAAGGGAAGCAGCTGTGGGTAGCAACTCAACAGAAACATCTAGGCACGTTTCTTAACTTCTCTAGAATTTTAAGGGAAGACGAGAAATCTTAAATAAACTGAGATACCCAACAGGTGATAACAGATGTGAAAATTACCGAACTATCAGTTTAATAAGCCACAGCTGCAAAATACTAACACGAATTCTTTACAGACGAATGGAAAAACTAGTAGAAGCCGACCTCGGGGAAGATCAGTTTGGATTCCGTAGAAATACTGGAACACGTGAGGCAATACTGACCTTAAGACTTATCTTAGAAAATAGATCAAGGAAAGGCAAAACTACGTTTCTAGCATTTGTAGACTTAGGGAAAGCGATTGACAACGTTGACAGGAATACTCTCTTTCAAATTCTGAAAGTGACAGGGATAAAATACAGGGAGCGAAAGGCTATTTACAATTTGTACAGAAACCAGATGGCAGTTATAAGAGTTGAGGGACATGAAAGGGAAGCAGTGGTTGGGAAGGGAGTGAGACAGGGTCCCCGATGTTATTCAATCTGTATATTGAGCAAGCAGTAAAGGAGACAAAAGAAAAATTCAGAGTAGGAATTAAAATCCATGGAGAAGAAAAAAAACTTTGAGGTTCGCCGATGACATTGTAATTCTGTCAGAAACAGCAAAGGACCTGGAAGAGAAGCTGAACGGAATGGACAGTGTCTTGAAAGGAGGATATAAGATGAACATCAACAAAAGCAAAACGAGGATAATGGAATGCAGTCGAAATAAATCGGGTGATGTTGCGGAAATTAGATTACGAAATGAGACGCTTAAAGTAGTAAAGGAGTTTTGCTATTTGGGGAGCAAAATAACTTATGATGGTCGAAGAAGTGGGGATATAAAATGTAGATTGGCAATGGCAAGGAAAGCGTTTCTGAAGAAGAGAAATTTGTTAACATCGAGTATAGATTTAAGTGTCAGGAAGTCGTTTCTGAAAGTATTTGTATGGAGTGTAGCCATGTATGGAAGTGAAACGTGGACGATAAGTAGTTTAGACAAGAAGAGAACAGAAGCTTTCGAAATGTGGTGCTACAGAAGAATGCTGAAGATTAGATGGGTAGATCACATAACTAATGAGGAGGTACTGAATAGAATTGGAGAGCAGAGAAATTTGTGGCACAACTTGACTAGAAAAAGGGATTGGTTGGTAGGGCATATTCTGAGACAACAAGGGATCACCAATTTAGTATTGGAGGGACGCGTGGAGGGTAAAAATCGTAGAGGGAGACCAAGAGATGAATACACTAAACAGATTGGGAAGGATGTCGGTTGCAGTAGGTACTGTGAGATGAAGAAGCTTGCACAGGATAGAGTAGCAAGGAGAGCTGCATCAAACCTGTCTCTGGACTGAAGATCACAAGAACAACAACCCAACAAAACTGGAATCTTACAAAAATTTAAGAGTTTTCATGCTAAAGAGGCTACGTACCAGTTTTGCACAAGTTGTGTTCTCTACTTCGTTAGCTTGTACGGGAACAGGTCTTTTGCATTTATTGAGGTCACAAAAGTTTAAGGCAGCGATATGCACATATGCACATGGTGTTAGTATTGGCGGAGCAGCTATTTGCACACAGATGATTCATGTGAAAAAGTTTATGACGTGATTACTGCCGCACGACGAGTACGAACAAACTTTGAACGCGGAATAGTAGGGAGCTAAACGCACAGGGCATTCAGTTTCGGAAATCTTTAGGGAATTCAATACTCCGAGATCCACAGTGTCAAGAGAGTGCCAAGAACACAAGATTTCATTACCTCTCGCCACGGACAACACAGCGGCCAATGGCCTTCACTTAACGACCGAGAGCAGCGGCGTCTGCGGAGAGTTCTTATTGCTAACAAGCATCACTGCATGAAATAACCGCAGGAATGAATGTGGGACGGGACGTATGACGAAATTATGCGTTACGGCAGTGCGACGAAATCTGGCGTTAATGCTTTATGGTAAGAGATGACCGGCGCGAGTGCCTTTGCTAACAGCACGACATTGCATGCAGTGCCTCACCTGGGCTCGTGACCGTATCAGTTGCACCCTAGACTACTGGAGAACTGTGCCCTGGTCAGATGAGTACCGATTTCAGTTGCGAAGAGCTGATGGTAGGGTTCGACTGTGGCGTTGATCCCACGAAGCCATGGACCCAGATTGTCAAAAAGACACTGTGCAAGCTGGTAGTGGCTCCATAATGGTGTGGGCTGTGTTTACGTGGTCACTGCTGGAAACGGTTATGTTCGGCTACTGAGAGACCATTTGCAGCCATCCACGCACTTCACTTGGAGAACAGGCTGGAAAATTCGAGAGGCTGATTTGGTCACCCATCGAATGTTTACGGGACATAATCGAGAGGTGAGATTGTACACGAAATCTTCCACCGCAAACACTTTCGCAATTATGGACAGCTTTAGTAAAAGCGTGGCTCAATATTTCTGCAGGGGACTTCCGACGACTTGTTGAGTCCATGGCACCTCAAGTTGCTGAACTATGCCGGAAATAATGAGGTCCAACACGATCACTGGAAGTATCTGATGACTTTTGTCTCCTCTGTGTATTGAAAGGGCTATCTCTAACGATGGCTGACGTATGAGCTACGAAGGCTAGTAGATGGCATGAGAGATAACTCCTATCACTTATTCCGGCTAAATAGGGTAAATGCAGATTGTGTTACAGGAGTTTACTGTACTGGACATAGAGATTATACACTTCCACTTGCTCCTGCCGCTGTGAAGCCTATCTCTTGCGTGTCTTTATTGGCAGCAGATAGTGAAAACAATATGAATAATTCAGCAAAGGGAGGTAACAGAAAAACTGCCGACTGAAAGAAACAGTGAGCATGACTTAAAGAGTGAGTGGTAAATCACATCATACACAGTGTAGAAAGGAAATACCGCGAAGATTAAATCAAACAATGAGATAGGTTTTGAGGTTATCTTACTATGTTTTCTTGTTCTACTGTTTACACTTCGCATTTGTCTTATTGTCTGGTACTGTCGTTTCAGGATCCGTGTAAGAGTCACCTCGATTGCACGCCAGCTTCGCCCCAAATGAAGAGACGACTTTTGAGCCATTCTATACTAAAAAGGAGCCAACTCAAGAGACGTTTCTAATGGGATTGATTCATGTCATGTCTGTGAATCGCAGGCGGAATGGAATATTAACCGCCGACAGAGCACGTCAATACATAATGCATCTCATGGTGCGGGAAATCATAAACGAGCCAGTAATCGTAAGGTCATGGATATTTTTGTTATCAATAAAAAAACTGAAATCTTGGCAACAAAGAAGAAGAATGGTGATGGATAGCAAGCAGCTCATACGATCATTAGCACAACTAATATACTGTATATATATGCCTCAGGGGTTAAAATCACCACACCTGGGGTAAATCTGGTAAAAAAAGATTTGGTGAAATAGAGGGATGGGAAATGATTACAGTGTTGACAAAACGGTGGAGAAATGAAGGTTTCAAAATGATCACAATCGCTGAGTTCACCGGTGCAAAAGCATTGTCTTCAGAGAAGAAAAGAGACCTCAGAAATATGACGAAATACCAACGCGAAGAGCACGAACAGTTTTACAGTAAACTGTCCTAAGACTGAACGGAAACTGACTAATAGAGATAGAAATGTTACAAAACTTCTTAAATGGACTTCGCCATTTAAGCATTTCAGTGCAAATTTATTTAGAAATGTCAGTGTTTATTTGTTATATTTGGATCATGTCAAGTGATAACTTGCTTTCGTTAAGTCAATGAGCAAGTGTTAACGTGGTATTAGTGCATATTTGTACTACCGATATTTGAATAAAGTTTATTCTGTATAAGTTAGATCGAAAGACTGGTTCGATGCAGGTCTCCATGCTGGTCTACCTGGGAGCTCTGAATAGTTGCGATAATTTTGCGGAATAATGCGTTAAACTTGACCGAGGAGTGCCGCAAAGTGATCGTGAATGAGCAAGAAAGACGAACACGCGAAATTCCTAACTTTACTTGTAAACTTTTGAGTAACAAGAATCCGCGCGGTGTATTGTGCAAGTCAGGACCGAGAAATGAACGTTTCAAGGGAGTTGTGGAGTATTTGAGCGAGGAATCACATCAGATTAGCACGAACTCTGCGGCGTTTCTGTATCAAGTAAGAGGTTTCCATTGAAGAGTTGTCTATCCTTCAATCGCTTAGTTAACCTGATACCAGAAAACATTTGATGCAGCCTATAGAGGCGTGTAGTGCGGTTAGTTTCCGCTACAGATTTTCTAGCCAAAGAACATTATGAATTTTCTATCAGGTCAGGCGAGTGGACCGTACTGTAGAAGAATTTCACCACAAGGTGAGCGAACACTGTTTCTGTACGAGGAACAACAAAAACCGAGCCGTTGCACTATGTTGGTCCGTCTTCGGAACGCAACAAAGTAGCCATTACGTGTGGCACGGATTAGAGAAGTCTTTGGTGGGTTTCTAGACGTATGTAGCATCAGATGTCTGTGCTAGGGCTGCTGATATAACATCGATAATCGACACAAATAATTCAACCCAAGGGTTATCGATATCAGTTGCGATACATTCTTTTACTGATATATCGAAATGGCAACGTCGAGTGCCGATATTTTTATTTTATATTATAGGTTTTTCGCGACTAGCGTGCTATTTCTTCAGATCGGCAAGCTCCAAAACTAGTTGTTGAAACTCATAAACAGAAATCTAAATGACAATAATGGTCTTTGCGGTGGACGGACACGTGTGAGGGGAAATGCTGATGAAATCAGCGCTCGGGGCTACCAACAGAAACTGCAACGTTTAATTTAACCACGCAGTTTTGACACTTTCATTGCTAGGTCGCTGACGTTTGCAGAAATGAAAAAACAGGGGACATAAAGCGTTCCAGACAAATTCTATATGTGACGAAACCGAACTACGGATCTAACGGACAGCTTCTACTGTGCCACTTACACGCAGTTACCATTGTTAGCAAAGTGGTTATCGCCAAGCCTGAACGCCCATCGGTTTCCTTTCAAAAAAATTCTTGTTCTGCAGGGAATAAGCAGGCTGGTAGCTTGGTGATGTACAGAATATCTAATGATAAATCAATACCGCAATATACAGCTCTAAAACCGGCAGTATATTTACTCTGCGCAGCTTGTTTCCTCTTTTATTTATTTATTGCCATTATGTCGATATATCGATTACTGTTTTCCATGTATCTAACACCCGTAAATTACTGGCCGGTTGTTTGTCGAGATGGTGTCCTATAGCGTCCCAGACGTATCCCAACGTGTTCATAGCAGACGAATTTGGCGGCCAAGAACTCAAGTGAATTGGCTGTCATAGTCCTCAAACGACTGAAGCACGATTCTGGCCTTTTGACAGGGACAGTTAGTTGCTGGATGACAACATCGCCGTCGGGGAAGACAGTTCAGCATGAAGGGATGCAGGTCGTCTGCTATTATCATTACGTAATCCACAGGTGTCACGGTGCCTTCGATTGCTTCCAAAAGCCCCGCGATAGCGCAGGTGAATGTTTTCCGTAGCGTACCACTGGCCCCGGTGATGGCTGATGGCGCGGTGCAAGTTTCGAGGAGCCATTCTCTTGGATAATCGCGTACACGCGCACTACTACCGACCTTGATTAACTAGGGACGTGGTTCGTGATACATGGGGTCAGGTGACACGTTTCCATTGATCTCCAGTCTAATCTCGATTATCCCATGCCCACTACAATCGTATTTCATGATGTCGGGTGAATATGGGAAAAAGCATGGGTTCTCTGCTGCTGCGAAGCCCCATGTTGAACAATGTGCGTGCACCAGCATGGTACTCTGTCGTCAGACCTGCCACAGCACGCCGCCTATTCTGTTTTACAGTGCGGTCAAGCCTGTGACCTTGACGTTCTGTGATGAGGCGCGGACATGCAACACCTTGTCCCCTTCTCGTGGTTTTCCCGTCCTTGAACCACTTTCCTGAGAGGCTCACAACAGTAGCACGCGAACTGCCGACGAGTTCGTCTTTTTTTTTTCATATCTCGTTTCCAGGCGTCGAGCTGTTACAGTCGGCGCTTTGTCAAAGGCGCATACACCCAATGATTTCCCCATCTGCGTCAGGTACCGTCACTAGAATGATTCCCCATTCAGCTTAGCTTTGTTCCTTCACTTTCCTTACCGCGTCGCGTGCTCGCAACGCTACGAGGCGAACTTAAATCTAGGAGGAGCAGGAGATTAGTGTAACGTCCCGTCGACAACAAGGTCATTAGAGACGGAACAGAAGCTCAGATTAGGGAAAGGTTGGGAAGGAAATCGGCCGTGCCCATTCGTAGGAGTCATCCCGGCATTTGCCTGAAGCGCTTTCGGGAAATCACGGAAAACCTAAATCAGGATGGCCGGACGCGAGTTTGAATTGCCATCCTCCGGAATACGAGTTCTAACAATACCACCACTTGCAAAGTAGGTTAGAAATCAGATTAATAATGTTGCTCACGCAGCATACGTTCGCTTTATCGGGCAACAACAAAGTTATTGACTGTGGATGGTATCGTCAGAATGGAAATAACGAAGTAACTGTAAAAAGTCATTAATTTTGGCACTTATCTTGAATGGATTCCCACGCAGATTTCGTCGAAGTTGTTACGGCTCATCTTGATGATTCTAGGGTGATTCCACTTTGACTGCTGGAAGGTCCAAGTCTGTATTTTAGCAATATTTGAAGACCTAACAAATGCGCTTTTCCGGAAATTCTTAATTATCAAACAATCCCAGATCAGAACAATGGCATGGTAGAAATAATTTTTGACTTGGAGTTCACAATCCACATTTTTATTACACTTCTTGTAAATTCACATATACTTCTTCTTAATTGTCACATCATCAAGAAAACAGTTTTGTATCAATCTTCATATATTTAATTTCCACTTTAACCAAACACAAGACTCGATTGTTTTTTTACAAAGCGAAATAACAACTTAACTTCTGCAAAGTGAAACAAAGACTGCTCTGTGCGCATTCGCGCCAAAACGGTTACAAGTAAGTCAAAGATTATGACAGTCTCACAGAAATGAATACACACAAGAACCATATCCCTGTAATATATCGATGCATCGGAGTACCTATACATTAATAAAACCAAATGTGAATATTGTCACAAAAATATGTCTGTTACTTCGCAGAAAAGTAGTACGATATTACTGGTATCGAGAACTGGGGTTGGAGTGCCGTAATGGTCACGTAAATAGAGAACCATTACAGAGTACAGTGTGCTAACCACTGCGCCGTCTCGCTGAGTCGCATTAAATCTGGCGAAGTACAGTGTTCTTTATGTTTCGACTCATAGATGTTTGATGATGCCTTGTTGCCGTACGCATCCAACAACTAAGGATGAGTTGGTGACAGACCTTTTTATTTGTGTATACAACGACAAGGCAGCTTCGTTTTCGTAGTTTTTAATTTTCCAGAGTGATATCGATCACATTCCATTCATCACCGGTCTTTACTTTTAAGCCTTTACGCGATAATTTTTTGTGGGGTTCTACTAATTTTATATACTTTCTAGCACAGTCTCATAAGATATAATTTGGCTCATTCATAATCATATGAAAGTGCGCTGGAAAGTATAAAAATTAATACAACACTTGGAAAAAATTCTAAGAAAGCTCTAAGAGCAATATATAAGACTGTCAGTGATGAATGTGTGCTCGATACCTGTTCAGTAAACAAAAAAATTTAAAAACCAAGCAGGCTTATTATTATACAGGGTGGTGAATAACAGTATGAAAAAATTGTAAAGGTATTGCTCAGTAGGTCGTGTTGAGAAATAATTGTTAGAAGAAATTCGGTACGTTGCTCCGCTTCCGAGTTAGTTAGCAATGAAGTCAGAGAATCGGACCGTTGCGCCCGCAAATTGAATCGGCCCGCTAGGTCCAAACAGCGTCAGTTGTTCTCATAACGTGGATGATAGCACACGAGACTGCTCAACCTTCGGCTCGGGTTCGACCCTTACTACCACCACATGTCCAATTTTTGGATCGCTCTCTTGTTCGGTTTTAGGAAATCACACGCAGAACGCATTTGGCGACGCTGTCCCTGGCGGACCGCTTGAATTTACGCGCGCCACTGCCAGACTGGCTAACTTTAAGGCTAATTAACTCCGAAATGGCGCAGTGTATCACATTTTCTCTTAATAATTTTTTCTCAGCACGACCTACTCTGCCCCTGGAATACCCTTGCATGCTTCTCAGATTGTTACTGAGCGCTCTGTATATATAAACACAGATGTCTTTCGTCAGCTATCTAAAGGCTACAAGCCACCTCCAATAAAAAACATAAGCATATGCTGTTACAGCATTGTTCCGCTTCAAATACAGAATACGAATTACAGCACTACACCGCATTTGATGGTCCGTCTCCACAGTTGAGTGATCACCCCAGCTGACTGGCATGTGGGGGGACCCGGGTTCGATTACCGGTACTACTAGGGATGTTTCCTTGGTGGCGGGACTGGGGCCCTATTCTGTATCGTTCTGCCATTTTGCCGAACGGTTCGGTGAGCGGTATCTTTCTGCCATTTTGCCGAACGGTTCGGTATGCGAGCGAACCGAACCGTCTTGTATTCGAAACAGAGCCCCATCATTATTCAGTAAGTATTTCGAAAGGTCCTAGCGAACCGAAACGCTGTTGTCAGTTCTCCTCGCGCCAACCAATGAAAAGCAATCTGCCTCGGATGCGCGCATGCGCACTGCAGCGCCACGGCGGCACGAACTCTAAGCAGCTAGCAGCCTACACAGGCATGCCATTCTTCACAGTACCAAAAAGTGTGGTTAGAGTATGTAATGCTGTTCAAATTTCACTGACCACAGGCTTACATGAATGCATCATAACGATAGAATGTTGACTGTGTTCTGGAAACTGTCGTAAATGTCACATTATGTCATTTAATTCTCATTCACATCGACATCTTGTTTTGGATTTTACGTTTCGGAATATGAAATGGAGTGTAGTACCACATTGTACAAATACATCTATACAAACATTCGTCATTTTTTCTGTTTTCCATCATTCCTTAGTTGCTTCAAAATTCGTAGAGGTACGGTCTGTCTATGAAACTGATTGAAGGCAGTTCGTTTATTGCCATACGCGTTTCGCCTTCTTTATTCGTGATGATGCTTCACAAATAAAATAAGCGCAACGGTATGGGAATAAACTGCCTTCAGTTAGCTGCAAAGACGGAACACATCCCCACGAACAAGAAAAATTGTTTAAGAGAGTGTCAAAGAATAAGAACATGTATAGAATGTGGTTGCAGCTCGCTCCTAGAGATCCAAATGATGAAGTAGCCTACTTCCCTATATGATACATCAACGATAAAAACAAAATTTAAAAAATCGCCCTTTCGAGATCGTGTGGCGAGTGCAGCTATGGAAGTTCGTTGTAGTTTATGACATGCATCTGATGAATTTAAATGTTTCATATATGGTGGTACAGTCTGAAAATATTGTGGCGGGAATCTTTCATTTTTTTTCCCATCGTAGATAAATACTTGTAACAAGCTAGAGTATAAAGACCATTGCTACTAGTTTCATTCGCAGTAATTTACGTTGTGCTCTTAGATTCCTGTGTGACCACACACTCGGAAATCGCTACGTATTTCGAAAAAATGATGAATTATTTGTGACAACAAGTAGTATAAATGTCACACAGGGTGTATACACGGAGAAGGAAAAAAAATTCCCGGATTTTTCCCGGATTTCCCGGTTGAAAATACACTTTCTCCCGGGTGAAAATACACTTTTCCCGTGTTAAGTGATAGTATACTTTTCCTTGGCACTGTAAAATTTATCAGTACTTTGAATGTTTATGGTTTTATATGGCGACGTAGAATATCCCGGCACTTTAGAAAACGAAACTAAGGGGGGAAAAACACGTTTTGGAAAGATCTCTGATGTGCAGCAACATGTACGCTGCATAGTTTCGTGTTATGAAGGTATAACTTCGAATTCCACCAAACACCGCATGTTACTTTCCAAAGCATTGAAATCGAGATTGCAACGCGCTTTGGTACGCCAGTCATAGCTCATGTCACGTGATCTCGCCAGCTGAAGACAGCATAGAACACGTGATGTAGTCAGCCAATAGCAAGATCACTCATAAGTAGTGCGAAAATACAAATAGGAAAAAGTTAATGGTTTAAATTAATATACATAGTGTTGCTACAAGAAAAACAAAGCTTTCACATATAATCGTGGTCTCGAAGATTAATAAGCTGCAAGAGAAGCTAAGCTTCCACATATAATGTTGATCTTTTTTGCGCATCTTACACTTTGAGTTGTATCACACAAATGTGCCAGTAAAATTTTTAATAACGACGTAAATTTCTGATCTTCTGGGCTCGAAATTCTTCTCGATGGTCGTCCTCAAAGAGTTGATTTTTAATTGAGAGTCAAATGCTCTGTGATTTAAGAAATTGATCGTACATTCTCGCACATAGTTCATCTTGTGTAAAAGGAAATTTACTTTCAAAAAGTAACGCTTTTCAAACCACCATTTGCAATATTTTCCCGTGACGTGTTAGAAACTGATTCGTTTCAGCAGTTGTCAGAGAGCGCCAGATAACAGGCGCCCCAGTTCTTGCGCAGCTACGATGACGGAGGAAGCTCGTATGTTCGTACGTGTAAAACTTTAAAAGATTTTGCGCTATGTCACAAAAGAAACAAGACATCAGAGGATACTTCAAGAGTGTCGGAATTTCGTGAACCATACTAAAATGCATAATTCGGCTTAAAGTGCACATTCGTATGTCCAGATTCGGATGTAAATTTTCTCGACTACCACTACTGTATTGTCTCATGTTTGGTTCTTTATTATGGCATAATGCCATGCGAGCTAGAAAATGGAAAACGTGCACTTGAAATGCAGCAAACAGTTGAAACTAACCAACAGTGTGAAATTAAACACTCCGTTTCAAATAAATTGACTGCCTCATCGCTAAAGATTACTAAAAGTCAAATCTCTTTAGCAAACCGACAAAAATAACTTAATTATTCTGCAAGACGATTAACGCTTGACTGTCAGAGAGGTGGAGAAAATTTTAGCCTTCCGTAAACATGCGAACGTATTTTAATTCATTTGATAGCTCCCGGCCGCAGAAATCCGTTTCGTTTTCATTTAATGTGAGAGAAATAAATGAAGAGGAAACAGCAAAATCACTAAACGTAAATACGGGTCACGTGGAGACTACCCACCTCCCCACTACAGCTCAGACTGCTCTGTGCATCAGCCCCGGATCTACGACATTTCCGAACCGAGGCAGTATTAGGTAGTGGCGCCCAGCCACACATCCGTAGCCAGAAGCGGGAGAAGGTACCGCTCATACGCGACTCAACTGCGCATGCACAAGAACCCGCCCGCAACTGCTCAAACGAATCTAATGTAAACAGCAGTGACGTCACGCTCATCGGAGACAATTTGTTGTTAGGAAGCAATGCACAGTCTTCCTGAAGCATTTGACACACTTTGCTGTTGGCAGACGCTTGTATGAGCACTATGTTTTGCTGTTGTATATGGCGCATTTCCTTTGAGACTTAAGTTTTATTTTCGTTCATTTTTCCTCTCGTTCATGTTTTGTTGCTGCAGTATTATTCTGCAGAAGCGGGATACAGTAATATCCTTGTTGGAGTATTGATTCTTACCAGTCAAAATCACAAAAATATAACTGAAAACTAAAACAATAATAGATTTCCGGAATTCTAAAAAATTCCCGGGTTTTTCCCGGTTTTCTCCCGGATGAAAAAATTCCCGGGTTTTTCCCGGATCTCCCGGTTGTCCCGGGTCGTAGACACCCTGCACAGTCATTTGTTTCACGCACAGTAATTTCATCTTTCATTTCTTAAACATATGGAAGTCACGAAATCGGAGATACACGCCACTGAGAAAGCGCACTCTTACATGTAAATTACAACGAATATTTCAGAAAAATGCTTAACTTTGACGAAGTTCGTCGCCCTACCAACTTCGCTACCACAACTCGCATGCAGTCGGTGCTTTACTTTATAAAATTCCCTTCGAGAGAGACGCAGGCTGACTTCGTTGCCGAATGATAGTGTCGTAAGCAGTAAATGTATGAAATTTTGGAAAGTTTTCTCTATCAGACTTCACAAAATTCCTTTGCATTGTTACTTAAAAGCTTTAAAAGCGTTTCCATAATTAATAAGTAAACCATTTGCGGAAAAGGGTAAAGTCACTAGTAATTTCACCTAACACTTATGTAATATACGTAGGCAGATCCGATGTCTTGTTATTTGATGTTCAAATGGTTCAAATGGCTCTGAGCACTATGGGACTTAACATCTTTGGTCATCAGTCCCCTAGAACTTAGAACTACTTAAACCTAACTAACCTAAGGACATCACACACATCCATGCCCACGGCAGGATTCGAACCTGCGACCGTAGCGGTCGATTTGATGTTCTTTAAACTCTTAATTGCATAAAAATAACAGGTATTTTGAAAGAATATTGGCGAAATTTTTCTGGATGTTGTAATCACTCATAGTAACAACCTAACCTAACCATATTTATAACAAAGGAAAATAGTCTATTATGAACTCACTTTCCAAGAGGACGCGTCATATGGTGATTCTTTAGTAACACAACCACTAAATCCAAAGGTACAACCGCTCAATATGTTTAAAATAACAAATTATAGGTGTAAATGCCCCTTGCAAAGGAGGGAAAGCAGAAAGGTGGAAGGAGTATACAGAGGGTCTATACAAGGGCGATGTTCTTGAGGACAATATTATAGAAATGGAAGAGAATGAAGATGAAAATGAAATAGGAGATATGATACTGCGTGAAGAGTTTGACAGAGCACTGAAAGACCTAAGTCGAAAATAGGCCCCGCGACTAGACAACATTCCATTAGAACTACTGACGGCCTTGGGAGAGCCATCCCTGACAAAACTCTACCATCTGGTGAACAAGATGTATGAGACTGGCAAAATACCCTCAGACTTCAAGAAGAATATAATAATTCCAATCCCAAAGAAAGCACGTGCTGACAGATGAGAAAATTAACGAGCAACAGCTGCAAAATGCTAACACGAATTATTTACAGACGAATGGAAAAACTGGTAGAAGCCGACCTCGGGGAAGATCAGTTTGCCGGCCATAATGGCCGTGCGGTTCTAGGCGCTACAGTCTGGAACCGCGTGACCGCTACGGTCGCAGGCTCAAATCCTGCCTTGGGCATGGATGTATGTGACGTCCTTAGGTTAGTTAGGTTTAAGTTGTTCTAAGTTCTAGGGGACTGATGACCACAGCAGTTAAGTCCCATAGTGCTCAGAGCCATTTGAAGATCAGTTTGGATTCCGTAGAAATGTTGGAACACGTGAGGCAATACTGACCCTACGACTTATCTTAGAAAATAGATCAAGGAAAAGCAAGCTTACGTTTCTAGCATTTGTAGACTTAGGGAAAGCGTTTGACAACGTTGACTGGAATACTCTCTTTCAAATTCTGAAGGTGGCAGGGGTAAAATACAGAGAGCGAAAGGCTATTTACAATTTGTACAGAAACCAGATGGCAGTTATAAGAGTCGAGGGGCACGAAAGGGAAGCAGTGGTTGGGAAGGGAGTGATACAGGGTTGTAGCCTATCCCCGATGTTATTCAATCTGTATATTGAGCAAGCGGTAAAGGAAACACAAGAAAAATTCGGAGTTGGAATTAAAATCCATGGAGAAGAAATAAAAACTTTGAGGTTCGCCGACGACATTGTAATTCTGTCAGAGACAGCGAAGGACCTGGAAGAGCAGCTGAACGGAATGGACAGTGTCTTGAAAGGAGGATATACGATGAACATCAACAAAAGCAAAACGAGAATAATGGAAAGTAATCGAATTAAATCGGGTGATGCTGCGGGAATTAGATTAGGAAATGAGACGCTTAAAGTAGTAAAGGAGTTTTGCTATTTGGGGAGCAAAATAACTTATGATGGTCGAAGAAGAGAGGATATAAAATGTAGATTGGCAATGGCAAGGAAAGCGTTTCTGAAGAAGAGAAATTTGTTAACATCGAGTATAGATTTAAATGTCAGGAAGTCGTTTCTGAAAGTATTTGTATGGAGTGTAGCCATGTATGGAAGTGAAACGTGGACGATAAATAGTTTGGACAAGAAGAGAATAGAAGCTTTCGAAATGTGGTGCTACAGAAGAGTGCTGAAGATTAGATGGGTAGGTCACATAACTAATGAGGAGGTATTGAATAGAATTGGAGAGAAGAGAAATTTGTGGCACAACTTGACTAGAAGAAGGAATCGGTTGGTAGGGCATATTCTGAGGCATCAAAGGATCACCAGTTTAGTATTGGAGGGCAGCGTGGAGGGTAAAATCGTAGAGGGAGACCAAGAGATGACTACACTAAACAGATTCAGAAGGATGTAGGTTGCAGTAGGTAATGGGAAATGAAGAAGCTTGCATGGGATAGAGTAGCATGGAGAGCTGCATCAAACCAGTCTCTGGACTGAAGACCACAACAACAACAGGTGTAAATAAACCACAGCTAACCGAACAACAGGGCCATACCGAAATCCAAAACCTCTCGGTACAGCTGTCGAAAAATCGGCGGGATGACCTTTCGTTAACAGGTCTCAGAAGCTTACTGAATAGGATGGTTCAAATGGCTCTGAGCACTATGGGACTTAACATCTATGGTCATCAGTCCCCTAGAACTTAGAACTACTTAAACCTAACTAACCTAAGGACAGCACACAACACCCAGCCATCACGAGGCAGAGAAAATCCCTGACCCCGCCGGGAATCGAACCCGGGAACCCGGGCGTGGGAAGCGAGAACGCTACCGCACGACCACGAGATGCGGGCTTACTGAATAGGAAATTCGGATAAAGAACCGAAAATGACGTCACTACCGAGACTAACCTATTGCACCGATCGGTATGAACAATATAGAATAGGGCTCCTGGTATGGTGTCCGCTCATCCTACTGTGGCGAAGTGAGGAGCTACTCGACCGGTCAGTAGCGGTTCCAACCTCAAGAAACCCACCAACGGCCGGGCGAGCGGTGCGCTGACCACACGCACTGTATCCGTTGACGCCATTGTCAGAGGATGACACGGGGGCCGGCTGGGGCCTTACCTTTTTTTTACTCAATTTTATCAATCGGCTGCGTCATTTTGTCTTGGATCCCCTAGCTTCGTGCTACCATACTGTGTCGTGGGAATTTCAGTGCGTACCTGAAAACGTAACTGTAAAAAACAAGAAGTGACTTACGTTACTTATTTTGGGTGATAATCAAAACTCAGTGGGCGCTCCCGGTACTTGCTGGCTTTCGCGCCCAGGACAGAGGGAGACAAAAGCGGGGCGCAGCCGCTGGCTGTGTGGCGGTGCAGCAGAGCAGACCGGGGCACATGACACCGAGCCGGCTAAACATAACCGGCGCAGCGGCCGCTGCCCGTATCGACCAGCCGGCTGGCGCGTCTCGCCGTCTCAGTGCTGCAGCTCGCTGTCTGCCGCGGACCCACCGTTTACTGCACGCCACCCTAATCACACATCTACAGGATGACTTTTTCCACCGTGTAAAAACTCTGTAGACTGGTCGATGACAGGATACGGAACGAAAAAGGTCTAATGACCTTACGTCCGGAAATGCACGGTTTCCATACTAGAGACCAGTCATACTTTGTTGAGAGGCTGCGGTCGAATACGCGCTGTACCGTGCAGCCACGGTTACAGTATGCGTGGTTTCCTCCTAGAGGGTGGTACTGTCCCTCATACGTCATGCCCTAGTGCCCTCTCCTGCCTTAGTAATTGGCAAAGTTGTGTCCGATTCACTTCTGTTGCTGAGCCACGTTGTAGTGGATGTGATACAGCGATGTACACATTGGTTCCGTATTGTAATCTGGAGCTTGCCGGCATGGTGTTTGTGTAGTGTTGGCAGAAGAGCCAACACCGTGTTACTAATGGAGGCCGAAATGCACTCGTTTTAGCTCGCGCAGGCTGGCGTGAGGAGGGAAGGACTATGCTGATGTGAGGTCTGGAACATGACAAGGAATTAGAATTCAGAAAGCGGACGTAATTAGTTTGATACTTAACTTTAATCCATTAATGATGAACCTCGCTCTTGACGGTACATGATTCACAATATTATCTGTTCAGAATACATTCTAATTACTGAATATGGCGCCTTGCTAGGTCGTAGCAAATGACGTAGCTGGAGGCTATGCTAAACTATCGTCTCTGCAAATGAGAGCGTATGTAGACAGTGAACCATCGCTAGAAAAGTCGGCTGTACAACTGGGGCGAGTGCTAGGGAGTCTCTCCAGACTAGACCTGCATTGTGGCGGCGCTCGGTGTGCAATCATTAATAGTGGCGACACGCGGTTCCGACGTATACTAACGGACCGCGGCCGATTTAAAGCCTACCACCTAGCAAGTGTGGTGTCTGGCGGTCACACCACAGTTTGCATACGGAAAGGCAAATGGCAACGAAGGCGGGCAGCAAGGTTGTATCAGGAGGACTGGCGTAGTCAGCCATCGTATTAGGCTCCAAGAAGCTGTTCCCAGACCAGTGGAGATGACGAAATGTGGTGTGAGGTACCTGTGGCAGATGTTAGATTCGGTACCATTCCCGTGAGAAAGACCGCCTGCATAATGCTACTGCTCTGTGACTGGCTGCTGTGTTCGGAGCAAGGACGCCAAAACGTTAAAGTATAGCTATTATTATTAGTTAAACTACCCATTGGAATGACTTCACTTTTTAATATAAATATCTCTCAACAGCTGACTATCAATCAGTCATTTTAGAATTATTAAAAACAATTTAAATCAAAAACAAAAGACTGACGAAATTGCAGCCGAAGCACTTCGGAAGCGTTCGGGTCACGCCTTTTCTGGTATGGCGCCCGAATTGTTTCGGGCTGGCTGTTCGTCACTCTGGATTAGGCAGTCGAGAAGGACAGACATGTTGTCTGTCGTAGGATGTATTTCCAATTTTTATTTAAGTTCCTGTTCGTCACTCTGGATTAGGCAGTCGAGATGTACAGTCATGTTGGTTGAAATGGCTCTCAGCACTTTGGGACTTAACATCTGAGGTCATCAGTCCCCTAGAACTTAGAACTACTTAAACCTATTTAACCTAAGGACATCACACACATCCAGGCCCGAGGCAGGATTCGAGTCTGAGACCGTAGCGACCGCGCGGTTCCAGACTGTAGCGCCTAGAACCGCTCGGCTACTCCGACTGGCCTACAGTCATGTCGTCTGTGGCAGGATGTGTTTGCCAGTATTCAGTATTAAAAGATTCACTCCGGTAGTCATGAAGCACAGACACATGCCACAAATAGTGTAAAGACACATTTTCGTAAACGTTATTTTTGATCATTTACTTTGCTGTATCAGAAGGTGTTGTATTAAGATCATGTAGTCTTCTCGTGTGGCTATATTAAAATACGCGAGTGGCATCCCAAAGAAGTGATACATTATTTCAGAACAGAACCACGCTAAAAGTCAGTTTCAGCCTCAAGATACAGAACCTACGACATGCGTGCTGTTTTCTGCGCTGGGGACATCAACCTGAAGACAGCAGGTTAGTGAACGTATAACACAACCTTCGTATTCCACAAGGTGCAGTGGAAACAACTAGGCGCCTCACGTGTACTTCATGTACAGAACAAATGTGCTCAGTGACACGCCATCTGCAGTAATGCAGAGGAGGTAAAGGAAGATGACCGTTATTAACGCCAACAATCAATTCATTCCTCCTTTCTTACTGAAAACCACAGCATTCAGCGTTTGCGACAGTATTTCGCAGTTTGTCTGAGACGGCCGTTTCAGGAAGCAGTAAATCATAAAAGACGCACCCGAAATGTTTGTACTCCAGACTTGGAGGAGAATGTGATTAACACTGTGGAAAAGGAGGCAATTGGCACGCCAATACAGGCTAAGCCAGACGACTGTGTGGAACATTCTCCGTGATAGCTGTTACTACCCTTATAACTTAACGCTTGTGCAGGGCTTACTAGTGACAGACTTTCCACATCGGGAGTAATTTTGTTGCTGGTTTCTTTATCAGGCAACCGAGATCGCGGGATGTGTCTCATCCGTCCTATTCACAGATGAGGTCACCTTTAAGCGGAGTGGTATCTTCACCTTTCGTAACAGTCATCTGTGGGATTGTATGCAGAGCCCCCATGATAAAGTGACAGTGAATCTTCAGCATTGGTGTAGCCGGAGTGTGTGGGCCGGGATAATTGGCGACCGTATTTTGGGGTTCGGTTGGGTTGTTTGGGGAAGGAGACCAGACAGCGAGGTCATCGGTCTCATCGGATTAGGGAAGGACGGGGAAGGAAGTCAGCCGTGCCCTTTCAAAGGAACCATCCCGACATTTGCCTGGAGCAATTTAGGGAAATCACGGAAAACCTAAATCAGGATGGCCGAACGCGGGATTGAACTGTCGTCCTCCCGAATGCCGTATTTTGGGACCAGTCTTCCATGCACGTCGCCTAACAGGCCGGAACTGTCGGCGTTTCTTGCGTGTGACTTTGCACCCCTTCCTGAAAACAAGTGCCATTATGTGGCGGCTACACGATGGTGCTCCAGGCCACTTCGCCGTAAACGTCCGGACGCATCTCAATCTACATCTACATCTACATTTATACAACGCAAGCCACCCAACGGTGTGTGGCGGAAGGCACTTTACGTGCCACTGTCATTACCTCCCTTTGCTGTTCCAGTCGCGTATGGTTCGCGGGAAGAACGACTGCCGGAAAGCCTCCGCGCGCGCTCGAATCTCTCTAGTTTTACATTCATGATCTCCTCGGGAGGCATAAGTAGGCGGAAGCAATATGTTCGATACCTCATCCAGAAACGCACCCTCTCGAAACCCGGACAGCAAACTACACCGCGATGCAGAGCGCCTCTCTTGCAGAGTCTGCCACTTGAGTTTGCTAAACATCTACGTAACCCTATCACGCTTACCAAATAACCCTGTGACGAAACGCGCCGCTCTTCTTTGGATCTTCTCTATCTCCTCTGTCAACCCGACCTGGTACTGATCCCACACTGATGAGCAATACCAAGTATAGGTCGAACGAGTGTTTTGTAAGCCACCTCCTTTGTTGATGGACTACATTTTCTAAGAACTCTCCCAATGAATCTCAACCTGGCACCCGCCTTACCGACAATTAATTTTATATGATCATTCCACTTCAAATCGTTCCGTACGCATACTCCCAGATATTTTACAGAAGTAACTGCTACCAGTTTTTGTTCCGCTATCATATAATCATACAAGAAAGGAACCTTCTTTCTATGTATTCGCAGTAGATTACATTTGTCTATGTTAAGAGTCAGTTGCCACTCCCTGCACCAAATGCCTATCCACTGCAGATCTTCCTGCATTTCGCTGCAGTTTTCTAGTGCTGCAACTTCTCTGTATACTACAGCATCATCCGCAAAAAGCCGCATGGAACTTCCGACACTATCTACTAGGTCATTTATACATATTGTAAAAAGCAATGGTCCCATAACACTCCCCTGTGGCACGCCAGAGGTTACTTTAACGTCTGTAGACGTCTCTCCACTGAGAACAACATGCTGTGTTCTGTTTGCTAAAAACTCTTCAATCCAGCCACACAGCTGGTCTGATATTCCGTAGGCTCTTACTTTGTTTATCAGGCGACTGTGCGGAACTGTATTGAACGCCTTCCGGAAGTCAAGGAAAATGGCAACCACCTGGGAGCCTGTATCTAATATTTTCTGGGTCTCATCAACAAATAAAGCGAGTTGGGTCTCACACGATCCCTGTTTCCGGAATCCATGTTGATTCCTACAGAGTAGATTCTAGGTTTCCAGAAATGACATGATACGCGAGCAAAGAACATGTTCTAAAATTCTACAACAGACCCATGTCAGAGATAGTTTTGCGCATCTGTTCGACGACCCTTCTTGAAAATTGCAACTACCTGTGCTTTTTTCCAATCATTTGGAACCTTCCGTTCCTCTAGAGACTTGTGGTACACGGCTGTTAGAAGGGGGCAAGCTCTTTCGCGTACTCTGTGTAGAATCGAATTGGTATCCCGTCAGGTCCAGTGGATTTCCCTCTGTTGAGTGATTTCAGTTGCTTTTCTATTCCTTCGATACTTATTTCTTTCCTGATCGATGTATCGGACAAGGGGGTCCAGAAATGTGTTCTGCTCGTTCACCGGATCTCAACCCGTGCGATTTATGGTTATAGAGCCATCTCGAAAGTATCGTGTACACAGAGCCCACTCCAGATTTGGAGACAGTGGAGCTGCGTATTCATGGTGCCTTTGACACTGTTCGGATGCAGCCTGGCCGACGTGTACGTATGAGACAGCAGATGCTACGGAGCATACAAGCATGAGTTGAGGCACACGGAAACTACACTCCTGGAAATGGAAAAAAGAACACATTGACACCGGTGTGTCAGACCCACCATACTTGCTCCGGACACTGCGAGAGGGCTGTACAAGCAATGATCACACGCACGGCACAGCGGACACACCAGGAACCGCGGTGTTGGCCGTCGAATGGCGCTAGCTGCGCAGCATTTGTGCACCGCCGCCGACAGTGTCAGCCAGTTTGCCGTGGCATACGGAGCTCCATCGCAGTCTTTAACACTGGTAGCATGCCGCGACAGCGTGGACGTGAACCGTATGTGCAGTTGACGGACTTTGAGCGAGGGCGTATAGTGGGCATGCGGGAGGCCGGGTGGACGTACCGCCGAATTGCTCAACACGTGGGGCGTGAGGTCTCCACAGTACATCGATGTTGTCGCCAGTGGTCGAGTGGTCGGCGGAAGGTGCACGTGCACGTCGACCTGGGACCGGACCGCAGCGACGCACGGATGCACGCCGAGACCGTAGGATCCTACGCAGTGCCGTAGGGGACCGCACCGCCACTTCCCAGCAAATTAGGGACACTGTTGCTCCTGGGGTATCGGCGAGGACCATTCGCAACCGTCTCCATGAAGCTGGGCTACGGTCCCGCACACCGTTAGGCCGTCTTCCGCTCACGCCCCAACATCGTGCAGCCCGCCTCCAGTGGTGTCGCGACAGGCGTGAATGGAGGGACGAATGGAGACGTGTCGTCTTCAGCGATGAGAGTCGCTTCTGCCTTGGTGCCAATGATGGTCGTATGCGTGTTTGGCGCCGTGCAGGTGAGCGCCACAATCAGGACTGCATACGACCGAGGCACACAGGGCCAACACCTGGCATCATGGTGTGGGGAGCGATCTCCTACACTGGCCGTACACCACTGGTGATCGTCGAGGGGACACTGAATAGTGCACGGTACATCCAAACCGTCATCGAACCCATCGTTCTACCATTCCTAGACCGGCAAGGGAACTTGCTGTTCCAACAGGACAATGCACGTCCGCATGTATCCCGTGCCACCCAACGTGCTCTAGAAGGTGTAAGTCAACTACCCTGGCCAGCAAGATCTCCGGATCTGTCCCACATTGAGCATGTTTGGGACTGGATGAAGCGTCGTCTCACGCGGTCTGCACGTCCAGCACGAACGCTGGTCCAACTGAGGCGCCAGGTGGAAATGGCATGGCAAGCCGTTCCACAGGACTACATCCAGCATCTCTACGATCGTCTCCATGGGAGAATAGCAGCCTGCATTGCTGCGAAAGGTGGATATACACTGTACTAGTGCCGACATTGTGCTTGCTCTGTTGCCTGTGTCTATGTGCCTGTGGTTCTGTCAGTGTGATCATGTGATGTATCTGACCCCAGGAATGTGTCAATAAAGTTTCCCCTTCCTGGGACAATGAATTCACGGTGTTCTTATTTCAATTTCCAGGAGTGTATTTTCAACACATACTGTAACAGCAGTTGCATGGCACAGCACAGCCTCAGCAACAATGTCAATCGAATAAATGGTCTTTAGCATGGAAACCATGCATTTCCGGACATAAGTTCATTAGATCTTTTTTGTTCCGTATCCTCTCATCGATCAGTCCCTAGAGTTTTTACACTGGGAAAAAATTACCCTGTATACATATCAAAACAAGTCCCCGCCCCGCTTTTCAATCTGTATGCGATAATTATCGCCGTACAGACTCCCGCATGGAGGGCATAGTAACAGAGGGCCGTAGCTAAGTGTTTTGGAGTCGTAGGAGAGAGGTGACAGTCCTCAGTTTTCATGTTTTGTCCACAATTCCTTTAAGATTGAGGACAATAAATGTCCTCAATTTATTATTTTTTGTCCCTAATTCTCGAAATTCCTGTAATAACTGAAACAAAAGAAAGAAGCGCTGCAGTCATGGACTGTGCGGCTGGTCCCGGCGGAGGTTCGAGTACTCCCTCGGGCATCGGTGTGTGTGTGTTTGTCCTGAGGATAATTTAGATTAAGTAGTGTGTAAGCTTATGGACTGATGACCTTAGCAGTTAAGTCCCATAAGATGTCACACACATTTGAACATTTTGAACAGAAGAAAGTGCTCAACATTTTAAACTAGAACACAACTCAATACACCTGTGCATCAATTACTTATCGTCGTCGGAGCTGAATCGCTGGGACCACAAATAACGCTGAAAGGTACTGTGAGACTCTGAGAAAACTCAAACGGTCAATTCAGAACCGGAGAAGAGGAATGTTGAGCACCTTCTCCTTGACAACGCTCACCCACACATCGCTCGGCAAACCGTTGCTCTCCTGCAACAGTTTCAGTGGAACATAATCACCCACCACCCTACAGTCCTGACTTGGCGCCCAGTGACTATCACCTGTTCCCTAGGTTACAAGAACATTTGGCCGGAAAGCGATTCAGCTTCGACGACGAGGTGAAAGAAGAGGTTCATAACTTTCTGAATAGCATGGCGGCGAGTTGGTATGACATGGTCATACAAAAACCTGCCACAGCGTCTACAAAAATGCATCGACAGAAATGGTGATTACGTCGAGAAATAACTAAATGTTCAAACTGTAAACTGATGTAAACCATTGTAGAATTAAATAGGTCTATGTACTTATTAAAAAATAGGAGACCATAGTTTTGTGCCGGCCGGAGTGGCCTTGCGGTTCTAGGCGCTACAGTCTGGAACCGCGGGACCGCTACGGTCGCAGGTTCGAATCCTGCCTCGGGCTTGGATGTGTATGATTTCCTTATGTTAGTTAGGTTTAAGTAGTTCTAAGTTCTAGGGGACTGATGACCTCAGAAGTTGAGTCCCATAGTGCTCAGAGCCATTTGAACCTTAGTTTTGGGATTACCCTCGTACAAGAACTCCTTACCAGGCAGCGTGGGAGCACTTTGCACTGACGTCTATGGTGATCAAACACCCTATTAAGAACTATGTCCACCCTTTTGTAGTGTTCAGGGGATTGTCACGTCTTCAATGTAAATACTGTCTTTGAAGAAAAGTGTCATTCCTGTTCGTCTCATTGCTGCCACTACTCTGTAGCAGTTATTTCTATGTACTGCCCAAGTTTCATTGACCTATGTTACTCAGCTGTGACACTGCCCCCCCCCTCCCCCCAAAACAAAACTTACTTTCGTTCTTATGTTTCGCACACCATTGTACTAATAAGTTATTTCTCACAGATAATCACAACAAATAAGTGTAATCTTACTACTAGGGAAATCAAAGGTAGTTAGAACAACTATCAAAGCACCAGTGCGTTATTTTAGATGGCACTGTGTTAGCAGCCTTCGTGATATAAGTGGCGCATTATTGCTGAAGAGAAGTGTAGATAGGGTTACTGAGAAAGAGTTACTTCAGTGATCTAACGATGTCATTCCATGTTTTTTGCAGTTTGTGAAAGTCGCATCATTGGGATATGAGGGCCGGCCGGTGTGGCCGTGCGGTTAAAGGCGCTTCAGTCTGGAACCGCGTGACCGCTACGGTCGCAGGTTCGAATCCTGCCTCGGGCATGGATGTGTGTGATGTCCTTAGGTTAGTTAGGTTTAATTAGTTCTAAGTTCTAGGCGACTGATGACCTCAGAAGTTAAGTCGCATAGTGCTCAGAGCCATTTGAACCATTTGGGTTCAAATGGTTCAAATGGCTCTGAGCACTATGGGACTCAACTGCTGTGGTCATAAGTCCCCTAGAACTTAGAACTACTTAAACCTAACTAACCTAAGGACAGCACACAACACCCAGCCATCACGAGGCAGAGAAAATCCCTGACCCCGCCGGGAATCGAACCCGGGAACCCGGGCGTGGGAAGCGAGAACGCTACCGCACGACCACGAGATGCGGGCGAACCATTTGGGATACGAGGCGAAGATCTCAGAGGGTTTACAGGTTGTGTTGTGAATAGAATTTGAAAATGTACTGATGTTGGCGCTGGAATTTATGAAAATAAACTTTGAACTTAATCATTTGCATTTGCTGAACACCTGTAGGGTGTTTGGATTATATTCTAACAGCTGTGTCTCTCTAACCAAGAAGAACTGGGCACATGTTGTAAGGAATGTTTTATTCGAATTAGTTTATACTACCAACTTGTTCCCGAAACACACTGTATGCAGTACCAACTAAACATGATACTTCGATGGGACTAATCCGGAGGTATTACTCTACATTTAAAACTAGATACGTTACTTTGCGATACTGTAGCATGAAAACAAACTGTAATAGAACGGCATCATTAGAGAGACTGGCATCGTAAAGTTTATGGAGGCCTCCAGTTACACAAATGTCGACATACTGGATTGCAAGAACCATCTAACGATACAAACGGCCGACGCACACAGTAAAGATCGTAGTGTTCCGTGCTACAGTCACCAATTAAGAACCAACGCTAAAATCCGATTAGCTCAATTAGACCCTGCGACCATTAGCAGACTAACCACGGCACGTCACACGCTATTCTCTGAAACTACAAGGTCGTCCTGCCAACGTCCTGCAGGAGTCATTTTAAACATCATCTTACTCAAAATAGTGAAGTGTGACTGATTCCAGAAACTCTGAAACTGAACAGGAGGAATTAAGTGCAACGACATTCGTCCCAACGGGAAACGCTTTAATTTTTTACGTTGAACGTTAGCTGGTGAATAACTACAGCGGCACACAGCGGCAGCGAAAGTACTTGTTAAGGCCTCCGGTTTCTCATTTTCAATTTATTTCCAGTGGATAATGTGTGGTTCCTCGGGAAGTACTGCCTCGTCAACTAAAACGTGCTAAAGAAGTCCTGTACTTACACAGACGGGATGTTTCATACCATAAACACACTGACTGGCCCCTACCAAACAGATACTCCAATATAATTTTGGAAGTTTCATGCGGCTTTTCGCTGATGATGCAGTAGTATACAGAGAAGTTGCAGCATTAGAAAATTGCAGCGAAATGCAGGAAGATCTGCAGCGGATAGGCACTTGGTGCAGGGAGTGGCAACTGACACTTAACATAGACAAATGTAATGTATTGTGAATACATACACTCCTGGAAATGGAAAAAAGAACACATTGACACCGGTGTGTCAGACCCACCATACTTGCTCCGGACACTGCGAGAGGGCTGTACAAGCAATGATCACACGCACGGCACAGCGGACACACCAGGAACCGCGGTGTTGGCCGTCGAATGGCGCTAGCTGCGCAGCATTTGTGCACCGCCGCCGTCAGTGTCAGCCAGTTTGCCGTGGCATACGGAGCTCCATCGCAGTCTTTAACACTGGTAGCATGCCGCGACAGCGTGGACGTGAACCGTATGTGCAGTTGACGGACTTTGAGCGAGGGCGTATAGTGGGCATGCGGGAGGCCGGGTGGACGTACCGCCGAATTGCTCAACACGTGGGGCGTGAGGTCTCCACAGTACATCGATGTTGTCGCCAGTGGTCGGCGGAAGGTGCACGTGCCCGTCGACCTGGGACCGGACCGCAGCGACGCACGGATGCACGCCAAGACCGTAGGATCCTACGCAGTGCCGTAGGGGACCGCACCGCCACTTCCCAGCAAATTAGGGACACTGTTGCTCCTGGGGTATCGGCGAGGACCATTCGCAACCGTCTCCACGAATCTGGGCTACGGTCCCGCACACCGTGAGGCCGTCTTCCGCTCACGCCCCAACATCGTGCAGCCCGCCTCCAGTGGTGTCGCGACAGGCGTGAATGGAGGGACGAATGGAGACGTGTCGTCTTCAGCGATGAGAGTCGCTTCTGCCTTGGTGCCAATGATGGTCGTATGCGTGTTTGGCGCCGTGCAGGTGAGCGCCACAATCAGGACTGCATACGACCGAGGCACACAGGGCCAACACCCGGCATCATGGTGTGGGGAGCGATCTCCTACACTGGCCGTACACCACTGGTGATCGTCGAGGGGACACTGAATAGTGCACGGTACATCCAAACCGTCATCGAACCCATCGTTCTACCATTCCTAGACCGGCAAGGGAACTTGCTGTTCCAACAGGACAATGCACGTCCGCATGTATCCCGTGCCACCCAACGTGCTCTAGAAGGTGTAAGTCAACTACCCTGGCCAGCAAGATCTCCGGTCTGTCCCCCATTGAGCATGTTTGGGACTGGATGAAGCGTCGTCTCACGCGGTCTGCACGTCCAGCACGAACGCTGGTCCAACTGAGGCGCCAGGTGGAAATGGCATGGCAAGCCGTTCCACAGGACTACATCCAGCATCTCTACGATCGTCTCCATGGGAGAATAGCAGCCTGCATTGCTGCGAAAGGTGGATATACACTGTATTAGTGCCGACATTGTGCATGCTCTGTTGCCTGTGTCTATGTGCCTGTGGTTCTGTCAGTGTGATCATGTGATGTATCTGACCCCAGGAATGTGTCAATAAAGTTTCCCCTTCCTGGGACAATGAATTCACGGTGTTCTTATTTCAATTTCCAGGAGTGTAGAAAGAAGGATCTTATTGTATGATTATATGACAGCGGAACAAACACCAGTAGCAGTTACTTCTGTAAAATATCTGGGAGTATGCGTACGGAACGATTTGAAGTGGAATGATCATATAAAATTAATTGTTGGTAAGGCGAGTGCTCAAAAATGTTCAAATGTGTGTGAAATCTTATGGGACTTAACTGCTAACGTCATCAGTCCCTAAGCTTACACACTACTTAACCTAAATTATCCAAAGGACAAACACACACACCCATGCCCGAGGGGGACTCGAACCTCCGCCGGGACCAGCCGTGCAGTCGTCCATGCTGCAGCGCCTTAGAAAGGCTGGTGCCAGGTTGAGATTCATTGGGAGAGTCCTTAGAAAATGTAGTCCATCAACAAAGGAGGTGGCTTACAAAACACTCGTTCGACCTATACTTGGTATTGCTCATCAGTGTGGGATCCGTACCAGGTCGGGTTGACAGAGGAGATAGAGAAGATCCAAAGAAGAGCGGCGATTTTCGTCACAGGGTTATAGCGTTACGGAGATGTTTAGCAAACTCAAGTGGCAGACTCTGCAAGAGAGGCGCGCTGCATCGCGGTGTAGCTTGCTGTTCAGGTTTCGAGAGGGTGGGTTTCTGGATGAGGTATCGAATATATTGCTTCCCCCTACTTATACCTCCCGAGGAGATGACGAATGTAAAATTAGAGAGATTCGAGCGCGCTCGGAGGCTTTCCGGCAGTCGTTCTTCCCGCGAACCACACGCGACTGGAACAGGAAAGGGAGGTCATGACAGTGGCACGTAAAGTGCCCTCCGCCACACACCGTTGGGCGGCTTGTGAAGTATAAATGTAGATGTAGATGTATTCTCAACCTTGTTGGATACAATTTTATACGTAGGCGAGCTTATTCGCAACATTTGCAGAGAAGAAAAAAGACATATCTAAAGATGAGAAATGGTGTGAGTACCTGATGGATGTTGGGTGTGTGTAACGTTACTACAATTTTTCACGCAGAGCAACACAGCATACAAAGGACATGAAAATGCAGCTCATCGCCATTTTTCGACGTTTAAGGAAGGTAGATTTATAGGTATGTGGAATATGGAAGCATTACAGTAATAGATCGCACACCCAGTTGGCTATAGTGCAATGAGTGTTAAAGAAGCGTTGAGGAGGTGGACTGAGGACAACAGCGAGGCAAGAAGCGTAGGCGCAGGTCCTTCCAGAGAGGCTACACCTCAAGAGGATCTTAGGATTGTCAGACTGCTTCTGAGGACGGATAACAACAGCTGAAATTCGAGCATAGGGCACAGGCAGAATGTCATCACGAAATGCCGGAACAGACGGGTTGAGTTCTCGACTTACCATGCGTCATTCAGGGGTAGTTAGAATCCAACAAAATAATAAAAATCATATTTTAAGTTTGCAAGCCTGTAAAATAATTTCAAAATTTTTGGCTTACAATGGAACAAAATTTGTTAAGAACTTTTAATTAGAACAATTTCTATTTCATTATTCGGAATTATACGTGCACTCTTGTAAGTTACCCAACTTGTGATACATTCCTATTCAAACCATCGCATTAACGAAAACATTACGTATAGAAGGCTGCGGATATCACTCCTGTGTTGTAGAAACTTTGATCGTTCCGTTGGTACCACTGTTATAGCAACCAGTTGCGCTTAACAATCCGTTTTTGATCTGTGAGTTAGTATTTTGAGTCTTGAGCTTCGTTTGCCGCTCTTTCGGAGTTCGTTATTTGTGTTGTTGTTACGTGTAACGCTGTGTGTCATAGTTTCTACGATGCGTAGGAGTCCATCGTTATATAGAAAGCGTAATTTCGGAGTGAACAGATTTACAGACATCTATTGCGTAAGTGATTCCGCTTCATCACCTGTCGATGATAGTGAATGTTCTAATGTTTATACAGTTAAAAAGTGCGTAGGGGACACAACCACTAGTGCATCAAAAATGTTATAAAGCCCTGTGATTGAAGTTACATATGAAACTTGCAACGAACAGTATGTTTTAGATGGCTTTTCTATTCTGTTCTATTGTTCGATCACTCAACAAACTAATGCGACCTCGTGTGCCTAAGAATGCATTTGTTGGGATAAAAATCTTGAAATGGGGAATCATATATGTTCGTATTTCTTTCAGTGATGGTGACCTGAGTAGATCAAAGGCCATGGAAAGGCTTTGTGTTGTTCGCGGTGTTAACAACATCAAAAGTCTTCAGCTTCTGGACAAAGTGCGAGTAAGTCACGCCCAGTAAGCAGCTGAAATTAATACAGAGACAGCACGAAGAAGAAAGCTTCTAGGTGAAGAAGAACAGCCAGGAGATGACTCTGATTACTCTGCTGCACACTTTTCATAGCAAAAAGGGCATCTGTGAATTTTCGTAGTAAATTAATTTAATCTCATTTTCTAGCATTTGACATATTTAGTGTCATATGTACCTTTACCTCACAAATCACTAAACCAATGGCATTCAAATTTTCATATAAAATAGTTAAAAGGTACCACTGAACCGAAATTTTCCTCAATTAAAAAGGGCTTAAGGGGAAAAAAATTCATAAATATTATACCAACGAAAATGAAACATTGATTCCAGTTCAGTGAGCTAACAATAGACGCTGAAAACAGCTGTCAAAATTTCTGCCTTCTGGGTGTAACAGTTCCAGAGAAAAAAAGGTATATAAAGTTAGCAAATTTAACATTAGCGAGATAGGGCGTTCCAAATCCCTTTAATGTTGAGACATACTACAACAACAGGGGCTTGCGTGGTTTATAACCAGTATAAAGTTCGAGTGGCAGTCAACATTTTACAGGAGTAGACCTCACTTCTGGTTGTGGGAGTCAGATACAGCCCAATGTGTCCGTAGACGACCTGGCCAAAGGATGCAGAGATTCTCGCAAACCATATCTACCAACTTTTGCCATCATTTGTGCAGAGCTACTGCATATGAAAACAGGACTGACTGGGTAATTGTTGAATGGAGACTGAGTAATCGCTGGTATGTGGTAAGAATGGTAACCTTGTTGTTTTACCCTCCCCCCTCCATGCTTCAAATACAAGAGTGTATATGGTGCCTGTAGGAATCACACCTCATACTGATGTTGACCTTAGATCAGTTCCGAGTATATTGAAAGTTTAATCGTTTCATCCTCATTATGTAATGAGCATCTGCTCAAAACACTGTGCTGGTGCTTCATGGTGTAACACATTCCATTTCTGTCAGTGCATTGATGTGCAGCTAACATGAAGATAAGCGAGATTATCGTGTGTACTAACACATATAGCTAATCATTTCCACATAGCTCCATGCGGTAATGGGGTGAAACTAGAGTTGTAAAACTACCATAGATCATCACAAGTAACCATAGCAGTTTTGGTCAGTTAAGGTCGTAGCCTCATTACCTGTATGTTAGGTGTGTTGCGTACCTATCAAGAGTTACCTCATAACGATCGCTTTCTTTACGTATGCGATTAATGTCTTATTAGATTCCACTGAAGACCGGAATCAGTGAAATGTCTAGAAACTGAGTGAGGATATCTAAAGGGCCATGTCAACTAAAGGAATTTTTGTTCTACACTGTTACCCTCCTGTCTGTTACTTAAAAACAAACAGCACTTATAGCAAAATTGAAACTGTCAATGTTCAATTCAGGTTTTATTCGAAAATTGTTGATTTGTAATGTGGAACAGTGGGATGTTGCAGTAAAAATATGTAAAACAATATAGATTTATCATATCGATAGCAGGCAACGAAAACCTCATAACTCCATTTTGTTAAATTTTACAGGAGAAGGAAAAACGGTTTCTTAAAAAATATATAAAATGATAAAGATAATGTTGGTACATTTGCAACTATATAGTACAATCCTACTTATTTGCAGATTAGAGAAATCCATGCACTTTCAAACCTCTCTTTGATAATGGAGTTACTGATTACTAAAATTACGAGGTTTTCACAGACAGATGCAGTAACAGGGTACTGATTGCCTACCATCGATTAGCACTAAAAACGCAGTATAACAAGGTAAAATAAAAACTTACAACAAAAATATAGCAAACATCGCTTCAGTACTTCTCCGAACTGATATAAAAATGTTTCTCTTATTTATAAAAAGCTTCCGCGTTTATCAATAATAACAGGGCACTCTCGCCTCTGATCGTGATAATGAACGTTGTATTGAGTACGAAATAAAAACAATAATTATACAGAATTTTTGTTTGTGAATGTAAACAGTACGCAAAAGCGCAGAAGTTACGCTATCATCTAATTTTTATTTCTTATAAAATCCATTTATATTCTGTAAGGACATAAAATACACAATGGACTATGACTGAATGACGTGCAGTTCTGATTATGTGCAAAACAAACAAACAAAAGCAAAGGAAAGTCGTCGACTCACAGTTTCTCTCGCACACATTCATTTACGTTACTCTCCCTATCAATAGTTCCAATACTACCAGTAATCCTGCCATTTACTACGTCATTTATGTAGTTTTGGTAGAGTGCAACTGTAAGTAGAACAGACAGTCGCTGGTACAAAAATGTAAGTCAACTCGACACCATGCACTTATGAAGTATACACTCCTGGAAATTGAAATAAGAACACCGTGAATTCATTGTCCCAGGAAGGGGAAACTTTATTGACACATTCCTGGGGTCAGATACATCACATGATCACACTGACAGAACCACAGGCACATAGACACAGGCAACAGAGCATGCACAATGTCGGCACTAGTACAGTGTATATCCACCTTTCGCAGCAATGCAGGCTGCTATTCTCCCATGGAGACGATCGTAGAGATGCTGGATGTAGTCCTGTGGAACGGCTTGCCATGCCATTTCCACCTGGCGCCTCAGTTGGACCAGCGTTCGTGCTGGACGTGCAGACCGCGTGAGACGACGCTTCATCCAGTCCCAAACATGCTCAATGGGGGACAGATCCGGAGATCTTGCTGGCTAGGGTAGTTGACTTACACTTTCTAGAGCACGTTGGGTGGCACTGGATACATGCGGACGTGCATTGTCCTGTTGGAACAGCAAGTTCCCTTGCCGGTCTAGGAATGGTAGAACGATGGGTTCGATGACGGTTTGGATGTACCGTGCACTATTCAGTGTCCCCTCGACGATCACCAGTGGTGTACGGCCAGTGTAGGAGATCGCTCCCCACACCATGATGCCGGGTGTTGGCCCTGTGTGCCTCGGTCGTATGCAGTCCTGATTGTGGCGCTCACCTGCACGGCGCCAAACACGCATACGACCATCATTGGCACCAAGGCAGAAGCGACTCTCATCGCTGAAGACGACACGTCTCCATTCGTCCCTCCATTCACGCCTGTCGCGACACCACTGGAGGCGGGCTGCACGATGTTGGGGCGTGAGCGGAAGACGGCCTAACGGTGTGCGGGACCGTAGCCCAGCTTCATGGAGACGGTTGCGAGTGGTCCTCGCCGATACCCCAGGAGCAACAGTGTCCCTAATTTGCTGGGAAGTGGCGGTGCGGTCCCCTACGGCACTGCGTAGGATCCTACGGTCTTGGCGTGCATCCGTGCGTCGCTGCGGTCCGGTCCCAGGTCGACGGGCACGTGCACCTTCCGCCGACCACTGGCGACAACATCGATGTACTGTGGAGACCTCACGCCCCACGTGTTGAGCAATTCGGCGGTACGTCCACCCGGCCTCCCGCATGCCCACTATACGCCCTCGCTCAAAGTCCGTCAACTGCACATACGGTTCACGTCCACGCTGTCGCGGCATGCTACCAGTGTTAAAGACTGCGATGGAGCTCCGTATGCCACGGCAAACTGGCTGACACTGACGGCGGCGGTGCACAAATGCTGCGCAGCTAGCGCCATTCGACGGCCAACACCGCGGTTCCTGGTGTGTCCGCTGTGCCGTGCGTGTGATCATTGCTTGTACAGCCCTCTCGCAGTGTCCGGAGCAAGTATGGTGGGTCTGACACACCGGTGTCAATGTGTTCTTTTTTCCATTTCCAGGAGTGTACACAGTGTAATCTAAAGTATCCGGACACCCCCAGAAACATACGTTTTTCTGCCACCTACTGCCAGGTACTCCATATCAGCGACCTCAGTAGTCATCAGACATCTTGAGAGAGCAGAATGGGGCTCTCCGCGGAACTCAGGAATTTCGAACGTGGTCAGGTGAGTGGGTGTCACTTGTGTCATACGTCTGTACGCGAGATTTCCACACTCCTAAACATACCTAAGTACACTGTTTCCGATGTGATAGTGAAGTGGAAACGTGAAGGGACACGTACAGCACAAAAGCGTACCGCCGACAGTTGAAGAGGGTCATAATGTGTAATAGGCAGACATCTATCCAGAGCATCACACAGGAATTCCAAAATGCATCAGGATCCACTGCAAGTACTATGACAGTTAGGTGGGAGTGAGAAAACTCGGATTTAATTGTCGAGCGGCTGCTCATAAGCCACACATCACGCCTGTAAATGCCAAACGACGCCTCGCTTGGTGTAAGGAGCGTAAACATTGGACGACTGAACAGTGCAAAAACGTTGTGTGGAGTGACGAATCGTAGTACACAATATGGCGATCCGATGGCAGGGTGTGGGTTTGCCGAATGCCCGGTGAACGTCATCTGCCAGCGTGTGTAGTGCGTGGGTTTGCCGAATGCCCTGTGAACATCGTCTGCCAGCGTTTGTAGTGCCAACAGTAATATTCGGAGTCGGTGGTGTTAAGGTGTGGTCGTGTTTTTCATGGAGGGGGCTTGCTCCCCTTGTTGTTTTTCGTGGCAATGTCACAGCACAGACCTACATTGATGTTTCTAGCACCTTCTTGCTTCCCACTGTTGAAGAGTAATTCGGGGATGACGACTGCATCTTTCAACACGATCAAGCACCTGTTCATAATGCATGGCCTGTGGCGGAGTGGTTACACGACAATAACATCCCTTGTTGTGGACTGGCGTGCACAGACTCCTGACCTGAACCCTATAGAACACCTTTGGGATGTTTTGGGACGCCGACTTGGTGCTAGGCCTCACCGACCGACATCGATACCTCTCCTCAGTGCCGCACGTCGCGAAGAATGGGCTGCCATTTCCCAAGAAACCTTCCAGCACCTGATTGAACGCATGTCTGCGAGAGTGGAAGCTGTCATCAAGGCTAAGGGTGGGCCAACACCATGCTGAATTCCAGCATTTCCGATGGAGGGCGCCACGAACTTTCAAGTCATTTTGAGCCAGGTGTCCGGATACTTTTGATCACATAGTGTGTTTGTAGATGCAGTAAATCGGCAAGCGTCAAGGAAATTACTGAGCTTCAGATTTCGGGATTAACTGTTCTGATGTGGAGGTTCTTTCTAGTACTTCCTATATACGAGGGCTGTTCAGAAAGTAAGCTCCGATTGATCGCGAAATGGGAACCACAGTGAAAATTAGAAATGTTTTATTTTTAACAGTTAGCTACACCATCCAGCTACTTCTCTACGTAGTTGCCGTTCTGACTAAGACATTTGTCGTAGCGTTGTACCAACTTTCCAATACCCTCATCATAAAAGACAGCCGCCAGTGCTTTCCGCCAATTCTCTACGCTGGCCTACAGCTCGTTTTCTGTGCCAAAATGTTGTATTCATAGCCAGCGGTTCATGTGAGCAGAAATGAAACGCAGGGGGAGTCAATTACGGGCTGTATTGTGGGTAGTCAAACATTTCCAATTGAAAACGATGCAGGAGCATCTTCATTGCCCCTTCAGAATGCGGCTGAGAATATTGCCTTGTAGAAGAAACTGCACGACAGTTATGTAATGTTGGCTGTATAGCTTCAGGCGAAATTTCTCACCAGGTCCTCGTACTTGGCGGGAGACACTATTCTCTAGCCAACTTTACGCGATCACTGTGAGCTCAGAAATGAGAGGAGTGACGTGATGCTATCTAGGGTCATACTAGAGACACTGCCCAACACATCTGTGCAAAGCTTTATCGGATTATCATAGTCGTTTCCATTTCGCGATCAATCGGAGCTTACTTTCTGAACAGCCCTCGTACCTTTGAGGCAACGACGACAGAGGAAACTCGTTTGTTTGGTTGATTAGTTAGTTGCAAACGGCGCTCAACAGGAAAGTCATTAGTGCGCTAAACTAGTTTGAGGCTGATGTGGCCAAAATCATTAAAAGAACATTTCATTACCTAAAATACCAAATTTAAATATAATATAGTCTGCTTTGCTCTCACTCACTTGCGCTCCCATTTTCACGCGGAAACACAAAATACGTAAGATTCACTCTAGTCGACTTGTAAAATCCATTGTTAAAATATATAGATTACAGCTACACCTTAGCTAAAATGACGTAACAAGGAACTGTGAATGGATTATAACTGGGAAAAAATTGGATGAACCAGCCACCCTGAAAACGCATTAAAGTATATTGCCTAATAACCTATGTAGAAGACCAGACATCACACTAAATCTTTAATCTGAAACAACATTCGTTTAATAGTCACCTAAAATAGAAGGCAGATCAGCTGGAAAGCAGGTTGCAGCCTTCATGTGTTGATACAAAACACCTGTTAAAATGTGGTGCGCAGAGATCTGTACACTAGGGGGCCCTTTCGCCGGTGAAGACTCATTGCCTCATAGGACAGTGCCCTACCTGTAGTCGTGTGTAAAGTACTTCTTCCCTCCTCAACGGTCGGGAGGAAAAATGTCGTGGCCCTGTCATTTGTTTCACTGAGCACAGCTTGTTGTTCCTTAAGCTTAAATGTTGTTGTAGGTTACTGGTCCAGCGTATGGGCTCACAGAGCCAGAAAGGTCTACTGACACAGCACGGATTCAGAAAATACCGTTCTTGTGAAACACAACTAGCTCTCTTCACACATAATAATGAGTGATATCGACATGGGACGAAAAACTGATTCCTTATTTTTAGATTTCCAGAAGGTTTTTGACACGCTTCCTCACAAGAGACTTCTAATCAAAATGTACGCCTACCGAGAATCGTCTCAGCTGTGCGGATGTATTAGCGATTTCCTAACAGAAACGTCACAGTTCGTCGTAACTGACGGAAAGTCATCGAGTAAAACGAGAGTACTATCTGGTGTTCCCCAATGACGTCTTACAGGCTTCCTGCTGTTTCCGATCTACAAAAACTATTTAGGAGACACTTTGAGCAACTCTCTTAGATTGTTTGTAGGTGATGCTGTCTACTAAAGTCATTAGAAAATCAAAGCTAATTGCAAAATTATTTAGGTAGGATATCCGTATGGTGCGAAAATTGGCAATTGACCCTAAATAATGAAAGGTTTGAGGTCATCCACATGAGTATTAAAAGGAATCCGTTCCAATTCGGTTACACGATAAATGACACAAATCTAAAGGCTGTCAGTTCAACTAAATACCTAGGAATTAGAATTACGAACAGCCTCAATTGGAACGAGTACATATATAATGCTGTGCGGAATGCAAACCAGAGATTGCATTTTATTTGTAGAACACTCAGCAGATGCAACAGGTCTACTAAAAGACTGCCTACGCTACGCTTGTCCGTCCTCTCCAAGCGCATTGCTATGCGGTATGGGAACCTTACCAGATGGGACTGGTGGAGGAAATCGTAAAGTTCAAAGAAGGACAGCGCGTTTTGCGTTATCGTGAAGCAGTGGGGGAGAGTGTCACGTGTATGATAAGCGAGTAGTTGTGGAAATCATTAAAACAACGGCTGTTTTCGTTGCTGCAAGATCCTTTCGTAAAATTTCAATCGACAACTTTGTCCTCCGAACGTGAAAATTATTTCTTGACGCCAATCTAAATAGGGAGAAATGACTATCGTAGTAAAACAAGATAAATCGGAGCTAGTACCGAAAGATTTAAGTCTTCATTTTTCCCACGCAATGTTCGAGAGTGGAACGGTAGATAAACATGTTTTTTATCTATTTCTATTGGCTTTTGTGACGTGCCATGGAGCCATCTCAATAGCGGAAAGTCAACTGTGAAGATACGAACGAGAGGACAACAAAACACTCAGTCTTGAGAGGAGAAAATCTCCGACCCGGCCTGGAATCGAACCCGAGTATCCCTCGGCATAACATCAGTCACAGAATTCGACGAACCCTCTGCCAGGCACTTAATTGAGAACTGCAGAGAAGTAATGTAGATGAAGAAAGATAAAGGCAGCATACGCTCTATACAAATAAAACAACTGCCTGCGCCTGTCACTTGTTTATTTTGCCACTAATTGTATTGATGATTCACACCATCACCTTCAGGTGAGGAATTGTATACTTAAGTAGCCGGTTTTGGTTAAGAGTACAGTGGCCTTTTCTGACCAACGGCAACGTAGGTTATGCTCGTCTTTTGAGGACCCGTACAGTCGTTAAATGTCTGCTTACAGGCACCAGTTGTATGTTCTCTCCACTGTACTAGTATACTAGTACATTATGTCCACATCATCAGTTGAAAGACTATTGCCGCGCGGGATTAGCCGAGCGGTCTAGGGCACTGCAGACATGGACTGTGCCGCTGATGCCGGCGGAGGTTCGAGTCCTCCCTCGGGCATGAGTGTGTGTGTGTTTGTCCTTAGGATAATTTAGGTTAAGTAGTGTGTAAGCTTAGGGACTGATGACCTTAGCAGGTAAGTCCCATAAGATTTCACACACATTTGAACATTTTTTTGAAAGACTCTTCGGCGAGCAGAGGGAGATTTAATCCTTTACCTGACGGCCGCATATAGAACAACACCGACTGAGGAGCTGCTGGTGATGTTAGGCTTACTATCACTGCATCTGGCCGTAAGGAATGGAGGGGCACAGTATTGGCTCAAAAAGGGTGAATATATTAAGTTAAAGGACATACTGGACACAAGAGCCACATCACAAAACGAAATGAAGTCATGCATTGATACAGAACTCTGGGACAGGGCAAAAACGGCGAAAAGAACCTACCAGTTTATTCCTAATAACGACTAGAATGTCGTACCTTTCACCGTCCAAGGGAGCAATATACTACCTGTAGTCCATTTTGGTATCGTCAACAGTTTCGCACATACACTCCTGGAAATGGAAAAAAGAACGCATTGACACCGGTGTGTCAGACCCACCATACTTGCTCCGGACACTGCGAGAGGACTGTACAAGCAATGATCACACTCACGGTACAGCGGACACACCAGGAACCGCGGTGTTTGCCGTCGAATGGCGCTAGCTGCGCAGAATTTGTGCACCGCCGCCGTCAGTGTCAGCCAGTTTGCCGTGGCATACGGAGCTCCATCGCAGTCTTTAACACTGGTAGCATGCCGCGACAGCGTGGACGTGAACCGTATGTGCAGTTGACGGACTTTGAGCGAGGGCGTATAGTGGGCATGCGGGAGGCCGGGTGGACGTACCGCCGAATTGCTCAACACGTGGGGCGTGAGGTCTCCACAGTACATCGATGTTGTCGCCAGTGGTCGGCGGAAGGTGCACGTGCCCGTCGACCTGGGACCGGACCGCAGCGACGCACGGATGCACGCCAAGACCGTAGGATCCTACGCAGTGCCGTAGGGGACCGCACCGCCACTTCCCAGCAAATTAGGGACACTGTTGCTCCTGGGGTATCGGCGAGGACCATTCGCAACCGTCTCCATGAAGCTGGGCTACGGTCCCGCACACCGTTAGGCCGTCTTCCGCTCACGCCCCAACATCGTGCAGCCCGCCTCCAGTGGTGTCGCGACAGGCGTGAATGGAGGGACGAATGGAGACGTGTCGTCTTCAGCGATGAGAGTCGCTTCTGCCTTGGTGCCAATGATGATCGTATGCGTGTTTGGCGCCGTGCAGGTGAGCGCCACAATCAGGACTGCATACGACCGAGGCACACAGGGCCAACACCCGGCATCATGGTGTGGGGAGCGATCTCCTACACTGGCCGTACACCACTGGTGATCGTCGAGGGGACACTGAATAGTGCACGGTACATCCAAACCGTCATCGAACCCATCGTTCTACCATTCCTAGACCGGCAAGGGAACTTGCTGTTCCAACAGGACAATGCACGTCCGCATGTATCCTGTGCCACCCAACGTGCTCTAGAAGGTGTAAGTCGACTACCCTGGCCAGCAAGATCTCCGGATCTGTCCCCCATTGAGCATGTTTGGGACTGGATGAAGCGTCGTCTCACGCGGTCTGCACGTCCAGCACGAACGCTGGTCCAACTGAGGCGCCAGGTGGAAATGGCATGGCAAGCCGTTCCACAGGACTACATCCAGCATCTCTACGATCGTCTCCATGGGAGAATAGCAGCCTGCATTGCTGCGAAAGGTGGATATACACTGTACTAGTGCCGACATTGTGCATGCTCTGTTGCCTGTGTCTATGTGCCTGTGGTTCTGTCAGTGTGATCATGTGATGTATCTGACCCCAGGAATGTGTCAATAAAGTTTCCCCTTCCTGGGACAATGAATTCACGGTGTTCTTATTTCAATTTCCAGGAGTGTAGATATCGAGCGCTGTTCATTCAGAGTGGTTGGTTTCACGCCAGCACCGCGGGCGGCATAGATACCACTTGGATTGACAAGGACATAGCCAATGAGGGAAGGCGAGCGCATTCCTCCGTCAGTTGTGTTGATGAATGCGAAGCTTTCCCGTCGCCGACGTTGCTATCCGCAAACACTGACACTCTTGTTCTTGTTTATTTCTCTCGGTTCGCAATTCAGGTTTCGCATGCACGCAGTTGACTAGTTTTAACTTCACAATTGAATTCCTCTCGGTTGTCTTTCCGGATTTGTGTATGTTTTTTGACCGTCCACTCGGTCTTTTCAGCTACTTACCGATTTTCTCTGAAGCTGCCTAGTGGCTCTCCGCGACCTGAGTATTACAAAATCCATATCCCACCGCACCTCGGACACTTGTGAATATGCAGTTATCGGCGGCCTAGACTACATCGTCTCGGAATGTGCCAATAGAACAGGATACGAACGTCTCTGGTAATGCACAAGTCTGTAGCATAATAAAGAATGAGGAACTGTGGCACAACCTAAATTTGCTCACAGTCAAAATATCAGCTTGCGCACTACAAGCCTACACTGGCGGTAGACAACCCCGAAGAGGCGATACACCACAACAACAAGACGCACCATGGCAGCACATCCAGCTACAATGACCTTCCCGAAGTAGCAAGGAGATGAGCCTTGGGAAGGACCAGGAAGCATTTCCTGAGACCCTGACACCCATCTCCCAATCTCTACAACTTGCATTGCGTGGGACGGCAACACAGCCTCTGTGAATTCTGAGTTGTGCCTCAACGTGCCAGGAGCTAACAATCCAGTATAAATGTGAAAATTGAGTTTTTCTTCTGATACCAAATACAGTACTGTAGTGTAGTGCTGTACAGTAGAGCGGTCTAAGGCGCTGCAGTCATGGCCTGTGCGGCTGGTCCCGGCGGAGGTTCGAGTCCTCCCTCGGGTATGGGTGTGTGTAGTTGTCCTTAGGATACTTTAGGTTAAGTAGTGTGTAAGCTTAGGGACTGATGACCCTAGCAGTGAAGTGCCATAAGATTTCATACACATTTGAACATTTTTTTGCTGTATAGTGTTGTAAATTGCAATGTTGTGCGGTCTAGAATTATAAATTACAAAATCTGGGACGTAATACATTAGAGCTGTAGCATCTGCCTTCTGGTACGCCAGACAAACAGAGTACAGTATGTAGATACTGTCATACAAGAGGGTTGGCACTTTAATAGTGGCAACTATTTATTTACAGCTCGTACAAAACAGATACGTGTTTCAAAGTTTTACTGACCTTCAAAGTAGTCACCAGCATTGTGTATAACTCGTTGCCAGCGATGTGGAAGTCGTAGGATACTCTTAGCAGTGCCAGTTGTGTTGACAGTTCGAGCGTCGCAGTCTATTGCCCGACGAATTTGTAGCAGTTCTGAAGCGAAAGCCGTGAAGCGTTTCCTTCAGTTTAGAAATCGAGTTGAACTCAGGAAGGCTTAAGTCAGGGGAGTGTAATAGGTGGTATAGCATTTAGCAACCCCATCAGACAAATCAATAACAGCTTGCACTGTACGTGCTTGAGCATTGTCCTGCAAAATGATGGTCAGGTCCTGCAGGGAGTTTCATCACTTTTGTCTCTGAACTGGTCGTAGGTTGTGTTCCAAAAATGAACAGCATTCGAAAACAGTATTAGTTGTGTGGTGGTTGACACAGTCGCGTCCATATATCTAGGTATAACGATGCAAAGCGATACGAAATAGGCCGAGCAGGTAAGTACTGTAGTAGGTAGGGAGAATGGTCGACTTCAGTTTAGTGGGAGAATTGTAGGAAAGTGTGGTTCATCTGTACAAGACATTGCGTAGATAACAGTTGAGCGACCCCTTGTTGAGTAGTGCCCAAGTGTTTCGGATTCCCCCCTACAAGGTCGCATTAAAGAAAGACATCGAAGCAATTCAGAGACGGGTTGCTTGATTTGTCACCGGTAGACTCGATCAACACGCGAGTATTACAGAAATGCTCCGTGAACTCATATGGGAATCGCTAGAGGTAAGACCGACGTTCTTTCTGCGAAATACTATTAAGAAACTTAAATTTTTCCGCGTTATACGGAACGTGTTGAGGAATGCGACCGAATTGCAATTTTATGAAATAATGTATATATTCCCGTGCAGGAGCGTACGCTGATACATAACATCCTTGGTACAGACTGCAAATGAGCACAATCACACTTAAGATTAATATAAAGCACACGTAACAGTAATGCATCTATGACGGTAGCAGTACTAACTAAATATTAGCAAAATAGTGACTGAAGTACTAAACGAAATGACTAAGAGTGGTAAAAGATACCCTCCGTCATGCACCATATGGCGACTTGCAGAGTGTGTATGTAGACGTAGGTGTAAAAATGGTAGTATAAAAACAGGACTCACGTTTTTGAACACAGTGAGATAACAAAAGTTGTTCGCCACCTCTTTTCTTCTCGATCTTTTTTGTTTCTTTAAAGGATATCTGCCACTCATACGGCTCAGCTTGATGGATGTTACAGCAAACATCGAATAGTTGGCAATCCATTTTCTACAACTTCCGTTTCCGAGGTACAGGAAAATAACATTATTACTGCAACAGCGTTTAATTAAAATTTTTAGCTGTAGCAGAGGTTGCCTAAACATTCTATTTTTAGTGTTTTAACGGCGCCTGCATTAAAGTTTATTAGATTTCTCTCCAGATATGTTTCAAGGCGAGCACGAGCAATGGTGGCCATCAAAGGAACTGGCACGGAAAGGAGTGTGCACGATGTTGTCATTCACCTAGGTAACAAGGGGATGACGTAATTTGTACCTAATAATACCATTACAGTGTAGGGGAAACGTGAGCCTCCACAATGCTGGCGTGACGAACAGCGGTGCCCGCGCAGTTGCGCAGCCGTGCGAGGAAAAGTGCCCGCCAAGCGGTTCGCACGGCCGGCGGAGCGTAATACAATACCGCCGCGATCCAATCAATTACACCACTCTCGCTGATCCGTATCTGTCGCCGGTTTATCCATAACGGGGTTCCGAATGACGAGGTAAATTGTAAACAGCTGAAAATATCACGAATACCAGACATCGCTTTGTAACACAATCACTTGTTAGACTTCTATCGCATTACCCACTACTGTACGGAAATAGGAGTTTCATATAACTCGGAGTTTTTACAGAAATTTCTCTCAATATTTTTAAAAACACAGCTCACGGGTTAGGCCTAAAGCCCTCGGCACATGGACCGTGCATTCGAACATCGTCCGCAGCTCGTGGTCGTGCGGTAGCGTTCTCGCTTCCCACGCCCGGGTTCCCGGGTTCGATTCCCGGCGGGGTCAGGGATTTTCCCTGCCTCGTGATGACTGGGAGTTGTGTGATGTCCTTAGGTTAGTTAGGTTTAAGTAGTTCTAAGTTCTAGGGGACTGATGACCATAGCTGTTAAGTCCCATAGTGCTCAGAGCCATTTAAAACCATTTCAAACCATTCGAACGTCAACGTTAAGCGTGCCCAGTTTCTGACGTCATAGCGTGGAGCAAGCCAACACCGACTCAAAGGAAGGCCTCGGCGCTTGTTCGTGACGTCACGTCAGCTAGGCACGGCGAACGCCAGGTCAGTTGCAGGCATACTCATAATGGTGGTGTCTCCCTCTCTGACACAGCAAAATGTGAAACTATTGGCGGTATTGACTAACCCACATTGTTCTGAGAGATTTCTGCAATCAATTAATTGTGCAATTCATTGCACTTCTTAACAAATAGTGTACTCCTGAACTTAAATTTCCACCTGTTTTAAGGATTGACATACAAAAACAACTTCATGGTCCAGCAGCAACAGAATTCGTGCTTCTTTACCTTATTTGTAAATCTGAGGAAATTACGTTTGTACTGCGTTGCTTTTACAAGAAACTGTGAACATATTGGTGCTCTTCTTTAGGTATCTTGGTTGACTATGGGGTGAGGAGCACTGAATGTTAATGAAATATCTTGCGCTTGTACACGTTGGAGGGGGGTGGGGGAGGGGGGGGGACAGAAGAAGAGGCAAAAGAGAGATACTTGTTTTATCAAATAAAATTTTTTTATTTTATAAAGTTTCTCCTTTCAGTTCCAAAAGGAGAATATTTATCTTTTCTAATGTGCATGTTTAAAAAAGTTTAAGCTCAGCTGTATTTTCGATGTATGAAGCTATTTTGTTTCCTGTTTAGAATTACTTTCTAATCTAATGACTGGCGACAGTTGGACATTTACACATGTAAATTAGTTCACATTTCCAGTGGCGATGTCAAACGAAAATAAATAAATAAATAAATAAAAGAAACGAGTTTATTGTAAAGGGGTTGGGGTAAGTTTCGATAACAAAATGGATCAAATAAATATAGTTTCTTGAATGTAAAATTTCCGAAGCTTGCAATGGGGCAAAGCATCTTCTCATATTGATCTACGTTTGTTTTGACAGGATTCAGTAATACAGAACTATGATCTTGATTTGTAGCTTTACGATAGTAAGAAAATCTTTCATCTAAATAAAACTGCAGAATCCAAAACAATACCAAACAGTTTGTCCAAAAATAAGAGATTTATAGTGATAAGCACGCCCAGGCGTTTCTGCCTGCAACAGACCTGGCGTTCGCGGTGCCTAGCTGACGTGACGTCATCAACAAGCGCCGAGGCCTTCCTTTGTGTCGGTGTTGAGTAAGCACGTTCGTGAGTCTTTCCGAACGTGCAGAGCGATATCTACACTGAAGAGCCAGACAAACTGGTACACCTGCATAATATCGTGTAAGGCCCGCGCGAGCACGCAGAAGTGCCGCAACACGACGGGGCATGGACTCGACTAACGTCTGAAGTAGTGCTGGAGGGAACTGACACCATGAATCCTGCAGGGCTGTCCATAAATCCGTAAAAGTACGAAGGGGTGGAGGTGTCTTCTGAACACACGTTACAAGGCATCCCAGATATGCTCAATAATGTTCATGTCTGGGGAGTTTGGTGGCCAGCGGAAGTGTTTAAACTCAGAAGAGTGTTCCTGGAGCCACTCTGTAGCAATTCTGAACGTGTGGGGTGTCGCATTGTCCTGCTGGAATTGTCCAAGTCCGTCGGAATGCACAATGGACATGAATGGATGCAGGTAATCAGACAGGATTCTCACGTACGTGTCACCTATCAGAGTCGTATCTAGACGTATTAGAGGTCCCATACCACTCCGACTGCACACGCGCCATACCATTACAGAGCCTCCACTAGATTGAACAGGGTCCATGTGCCCCGAAAGCCCACATCGATGATGTTTCGTTGAATGGTTCGAACGCTGACACTTGTTAATGGAGAAGCATTGAAATCTGTAGCAATTCGCGGAAGAGTTGCACTTCTGTCAAGTTGAACGATTCTCTTCTGTCGTCGTTGATCCCGTTCTTGCTGGATTTCCTTCCGGCCGCAGCGATGTCGGAAATTTGATGTTTTCCTGATATTCATGGTACACTCGTGAGATGGTCGTACGGGAAAATCCGCACTTCATCGCTACCTCAGAGATGTTGCATCCCGCCGGCCGCGGTGGCCGTGCGGTTCTGGCGCTGCAGTCCGGAACCGCGGGACTGCTACGGTCGCAGGTTCGAATCCTGCTTCGGGCATGGGTGTGTGTGATGTCCTTAGGTTAGTTAGGTTTAAGTAGTTCTAAGTTCTCGGGGACTTACGACCTAAGATGTTGAGTCCCATAGCGCTCAGAGCCATTTTTTTGTTGTATCCCATCGCTCGTGCGTCGACTATAAAACGACGTTCAAACTCACTTAAATCTTGATAACCTGCCATTGTAGCAGCAGTAATCGATCTAACAACTGCGCCAGACACTTGTCTTATATAGGCATTGCCGACCGCAGTGCCGTATTCTGCCTGTTCACATATCTCTGAATTTGAAAACGCATGCCTATATCAGTTTCTTTGGCGCTTCATCGTAGTATGTCAGATATTCTGAATGTCCGTTTCAGATGGAAGAACGTCGCCTACGTCACATAACGTCATCTCTCTTCAATACAGAGAAGCGAGGCGCCATATTGGTTTTCAATTGACGCCCGTATGTATATATGCCGGTACTAAGCAGCAGTAAATCTCTCCAAAAACCGTTGTTAATTGGGCGATCGGTTGTAATTAAATGATGGGAAACGTAATATTCGTGGTTAAATAATTACTGTAACTTGCATATCATGAAGGTATGCCGTTTCAAGGCAATGGCTCATCGATTATCCATTAAAAACGCATTATTCTTGGTACAATTTGTTACAATTAAATGTCTTCCTTTAAATGAGATGTGTAAAACTCTACGATACACAGATTGTAAATGAAAAGAAGGAAAGTGGCATATTTTTGCTGAATAGCTGCACTCCGCACCATATATCGCACCGTGGTTCTCGGCAGACACATTTAATTAACACCCAACACCTCTAGTGCGAATGTGAGCAGCTGCCGCATTAGGCCATATATTTCGCAACGTGAGCTGTTTAATTAATTTCGGTATTCGTTTTTAATGTCAAAGACTGTCTCCAAACGCACACTCACAGGACATTAAATGATAACCTTTGGGCAATAGATACGAATTCGCTGAGTGTAATTACGCTAATTCCTTGAAATGAAGAACAGCTCTCTGGTCTGAATAATATCCACGTTTCTAGCTGCAGCATAACGGCACAGAAAAAGCACAGCTAATCTTCGCAGTATACAGGGTGTTCAAAAACTATTCGTCCAAATTAATACGCGAGGTAGAGAACAGTTTAGTTATGGTACATATGGTCCCTGAAGGCAATTTCTGATGCTAGGTACTATTTACACAGAAGCAGTGGCATGCACAGGAACTGCTCGAATGCGCGACAACTGACCTGTATGCACGCAGTACACCGTCGGAAATTAATTGCCGAGTCCGTTCGAAGATTCCTGGCGTGTACGCAATGGTACCGGCAGGTGCGCTATTTCAGCGACAGCAGCCGCTTCACATGCCCCAGAGGAAGAAATCCAAACCCATGAGGTCAGGTGACCTGGGTGGCCAGGCCACAAGGCCAAATCGGCCGATCCATCGATTCCTCCCAACATTGCTGAACTGGGCTGGCGCCCCATCGTGCTGGAAGTACCTTTCTCCAACGTTCAGAGATACATCCTCCACCAGTTCTGGCAACACATGTTCCACGAAGATGCGATATCTCCGTTCCTTCAGGCGGAATGGAAGAATGTATGGGCCAATCAACCTATCACCGAGAATGCTGGGCCACGCATTAACACCATATCGCTATTGATGAACACGACATAGAGTACCTTGTGGATTCACATATGGCCAAACAAGCGACTTGTGGTTACTGAAACAATCTTCACGAGTTAACAAAGCCTCGTCGGTGTACAGGACCTTGCCGGCCGCGGTGGTCAAGCGGTTCTAGGCGCTTCAGTCCCGAACTGCGCGACTGTTACGGTCGCAGGTTCGAATCCTGCCTCGGGCATGGATGTGTGTGATGTCCTTAGGTTAGTTAGGTTTAAGTAGTTCTAAGTTCTAGGGCACTGATGACCTTAGAAGTTAAGTCCCATAGTGCTCAGAGCCATTTGAACCATTTTTTTGGTGTACAGGACCTCGGCCGGAAATAAGGGGACAGGGCAGTCTGTCGTAAAAACTGTTGTGCGAACTGCACACGTTTTAGGAAATCTTCAGGTGCTACTGTTGCCTCGCGTCGAAGATGGAAAGTGTGACGCCTCTAATTACTGGTAAAAGTAATTACAGTGATATACAGTTAACAAAGAATATTTGTCACAATGAGTGTACTGAAACTTTAGATTTCTCGGTGAGGAAAGACGCCATGTTACCTTTTTCTTGTCGCTTGTCTTTTTGATCTTTTGCTTAGCTGTGGTTTTGCGGTCGCCGCTCTGTATGCAGTTCGATGTAGAGAGGCTTACTGCCTATTCATGTAAGTTGAATTACCGTTCAATAATAATTATCAGTGTTGAATTTTAAAAATTTGTTCTTGCTGTGAAACAGACAACTTTTCTTCTCCTTACTATTTTGTGAGAGTGGCCAATGTTTTGTATGAGTGGAAGCTCGTGCGGTATTTTAATTTAATTCCCAAAAGAAGCTTCAAATTATTTTTCTTCTCGCGCTCTACATTCTGAACAACCCGCGTTTTCAAGTTATTTACGAAGTCCGGTTTTCAGATAACACAACATGTCTTTGACTGACGAAAATTTATCTTTACGAAAAACCACATTAGCAAAAGCTTGCATGAACTTTGGTTTGAGCCTGACGAAGTAATACGTCAGAATTAAAAGAAGTTCCAATTTATTACAAGCCAGAAAGAAAAATATTTAATATCCATACCAGACATAATTCTTTGTTGCAGTAAAGTATATGACCTCAGAAAAATAATTCCTAAAATCACGATATTTTCAGTTTACGTAAAGTATATATATTTACAGAATGAAATTTTCACTCTGCAGCGGAGTGTGCGCCGATATGAAACTTCCTGCCAGGTCAAAACTGTGTGCCGGACTGCCCGGCTAGCCGCGCGGTATAATACGCTGCTTTCCGAGCGGGAAGGCGTGGCGGTCCCCGGCACGGATCAGCCCGGCGGATTATACTGTCGACGTCCGGTGTGCCGGCCAGCCTGTGGATGGTTTTTAAGGCGGTTTCCCATCCACCTCGGTGAATGTGGGCTGGTTCCCCTTACTCCGCCTCAGTTACACTATGTCGGCCACTGCTGCGCAAACACCGTTTCCACATACGCGTACACCATAATTATTCTACCACGCAAGCATCTGGGGTTACACTCGTCTGGTGTGAGACGTTCCCGGTGAGGTCCACTGGGAGCCGAACCGCACAATAACCCTGGGTTTGGTGAGGAGCGGCGGTGGAGTAGGTATTTATTATTGCTTCCTCATTAACTGTTTAGGTGGGTGGTCTTTCAGTTTCCTTATGAAAATCAGGCAGGGTCTACTTTGAAAGGATGAAGCTGCTGGCTGTATATCACATTCCACACAAGGCCATTTCTAAATCAAAGGATGTGTGCAATACGTCGTGTATTTGTAGATGGAGTGTCTTCAGCATGTCGCAGAATCTCGTCTTCCACTTCGAGAGCTCCACTGCTCGATTCTGACCTGTATTATGGAAGTGCGTGTTTCACGTAAGAGGCGATGCAGAGTTCCGAAAGTCTGGTGTTGTGGAACCCGTCGGCTGGAAAAGCGCTGTCGACACATTCTCTGCAGCTTGTCCATTTCCATTCACAGACCCGTATACCAGATTCATGTCAGCCATTTTAGCGTACGTTCAACTATTATTGTCACAAGACCGCAATGATCGTCAGTGAATTGGTGTTTTTACACCTTGTTGTCACAAGGCGGTGATGCTTGCGAACGAATCGGTGTGTGCCCAAGCGGACGTCGGAGCCTAACATCCGTACACAAAGAAAGTTTGAATGTCAAGCGACACCGTCACAACAGCTTACAGCAGCACCGCTAACAAAATGTTCCCTAACATTACAAGTTGACTTCAGAGACCACATGTTCCTCATCGAAATATACAGGGTGATTCAAAAAGAATACCACAACTTTAAAAATGTGTATTTAATGAAAGAAACATAATATAACCTTCTGTTTTACATCATTACAAAGAATATTTAAAAAGGTTTTTTTTCACTCAAAAACAAGTTCAGAGATGTTCAATATGGCCCCCTCCAGACACTCGAGCAATATCAACCCGATACTCCAACTCGTTCCACACTCTCTGTAGCATATCAGGCGTTAACAGTTTGGATAGCTGCTGTCATTTCTCGTTTCAAATCATCAATGGTGGCTGGGAGAGGTGGCCGAAACACCATATCCTTAACATACCCCAATAAGAAAAAATCGCAGGGGGTAAGATCAGGGCTTCTTGGAGGCCAGTGATGAAGTGCTCTGCCACGGGCTGCCTGGCGGCCGATCCATCGCCTCGGGTAGTTGACGTTCAGGTAGTTAAGGACAGATAAGTGCCAATGTGGTGGCGCTCCATCCTGCTGAAATATGAATTGTTGTGCTTCTTGTTCGAGCTGAGGGAACAGCCAATTCTCTAACATCTCCAGATACTGTAGTCCAGTTACAGTAGCACCTTCGAAGAAAAAGGGACCAAAAACTTTATTGGCTGAAATGGCACAGAAAACGTTCACCTTAGGCGAGTCACGTTCATACTGAGTTGTTTCCCGCGGATTCTCAGTGCCCCATATACAGACATTGTGACGGTTGACTTTCCCGTTAGTGTGGAAAGTTGCTTCATCACTAAACACAATCTTTGAAACGAAAGATTCATCTGTTTCCATTTGAGCAAGGATAAAATCACAGAAATCGATTCTTTTAATCTTATCAGCTGCAGACAGTGCTTGAACCAATTTCAGACGATAAGGTTTCATAACTAACCTTTTTCGTAGGACTCTCCATACAGTTGATTGTGGAATTTGCAACTCTCTGCTAGCTCTGCGAGTCGATTTTCCTGGGCTGCGAACAAATGCTTGCTGGATGTGTGCTACATTTTCATCATTCGTTCTCGCCGTCCAGAACTTTTCCCTTTGCACAAACAGCCATTCTCTGTAAACTGTTTATACCAACGTTTAATACACCACCTATCAGGAGGTTTAACACCATACTTCGTTCGAAATGCACGCTGAACAACTGTCGTCGATTCACTTCTGCCGTACTCAATAACACAAAAAGCTTTCTGTTGAGCTGTCGCCATCTTAGCATCAACTGACGCTGACGCCTAGTCAACAGCGCCTCAAGCGAACAAATGTACAACTAAATGAAACTTTATAGCTCCCTTAATTCGCCGACAGATAGTGCTTAGCTCTGTCTTTTGTCGTTGCAGAGTTTTAAATTCCTAAAGTTGTGGTATTCTTTTTGAATCACCCTGTATTTGTTTTGAAGTTCTCTACGTCCTTTATTTTTCTGAACTGATAGTGTCGAACACCGCGTATAAACAATGTTCGAAATAGATATCTACATGTATGATATGTGACGCTACATTTATTTTGATAGGGAATTAAGCTATAAATTCAAATAAAAAACCTTGTCTGCCGATTTTCTATGCGTTACCGATACGAGAATGATACGGAAATGACATATTATCCCTCTGTTCAGGAGTAACTTTGGGCCAGGTTAACTGTAATGCAACGCCTTTCAAACTGTAATTATTGGTGGCCACCAAGGTGGCGGTGATGGTGAGAGAGGCTCCCTGGTTTAAACAGGGACGCCAGGATCGCAGAAATACTTCCCTGGGGAGCTGGGGGCCGCTGAGGACCTGCCAGATATTGGCAACTTAACTGAGCTGGAGAGATCCCTTGGAACTTGCTTGAAAGATGGACATCGGTTTTTGAACGAAAGGCCCTTTATGGCGGCAATAGAGAATTGTGTCAACAGTGACAGTCTGTTGTTTTCTTGTTGGGACCCGGCTTCTAAAGAGGATCCAGCAGGACCACTCAGCTTTACTTTTGTCGGAGTCCTTGAGCAGTCAACATGTAGCGTCGGTGTAATCAGCGTCCATCGCTGAAGACGTCATGGCTGTCACCATATTGGCGAAAGTCTAGCTTTTTAGACCTCACGCACTTAAGCAGTAGTTACATATATTGAAAATCGAGTATGGTCGTTATTGTTTGCGAGACATAAATGATCTACGCGATTTACGTGACCGGAAGATAACCGCGGGCCGCCATCTGCATAACTGGCTAAGATGTGACGGTCTGCAGGCTAGGCAACACGCCACCATGCTCACCGTTAGCCCTCGTTGCTAGTACAAACATCAAAAAAAGTTTTGCATCACCCCTGTTCCCACAACTCCTGAAGATAGACGTTGACTGTGGATATTGTATCACAGAAACAGTCCCTTTGACTGTTCAGAGATGTCAATAAACTCGCCCAAAGACGTAAACAATTATGCACGAGCAGCGCCTATTAGACGAAGGGGTCCGACAGCCGATCATTTCCAGTCATTCCATCAGGAAGCAGGTACACAGCTTATGTTGTCTGTAGTTCAACCATGCCTAGACGGTCAGTAACGCGGTTCGATCACGTGCGCATTGTTACTTTGTAACAGGAAGTGCTCTCAACAAGGGAACTGTTCAGGCGTCTCGGAGTGAACCAAAGCGATGTTGTTCGGACATGGAGGCGAGACAGAAAGATAGGAACTGTCGATGACATGTCTCCCTCGGGCCGCCCAAGGGTCACTACTGCAGTGGATGACCGCTACCACGCAGGAACCCTGACAGCAACGCCACCATGTTGAGTACCACTTTTCGTGCAACCACAGGACCACGTGTTACGACTCAAACCGTGCGCAATAGGCTGCATGATGCGCAACTTCACTCCCGACGTCCATGGCCAGGTCCATCTTTGCAACCACGACACCATGCAGCGCGGTACAAATGGGCTCAACAACATGCCGAATGGACCTCTCAGAATTATCATCACGATCTTTTCACCGATGAGTAGCGCTTATGCCTTCAACCACACACTCGTCGGAATCGTGTTTGGAGGCAACCCGGTCAGACACACTGTCCAGAGAGTGCATCAAGGTGAAGGTTCCCTGCTGTTTTGGGATGGCATTATGTGTGGCCGACGTACGCCGCTGATAGTCATGGAAGGCGCCGTAACGGCTGTACGAGCGATAGTCTTCCGAGCGATAGTGCTACCATATCGGCAACGTACTGGCGAGGCATTCGTCTTCATGGACGACAATTTCTTTGTGTTTGGCATTCGTGTGAATCAATGAAGTCGAGTGATTTTAAAAAAATGGACGAAAATTTATTTCGTGTGGTGATTAAACATTACTTTATGAAAGGCAAAATGAACGGGTACATAATATTTTGCATAAACATTTGGTCATGAGACAGCTATCTGCAAGATGGGTTCCGCGATTGCTCACGCTTGACCAAAAACAAAATCGTGTGAAGTGGTGCAAGAATGGTTTGCAGCTGTTCAGGAAGAATTCGCAGGACTTTAAGCGTCGTTTCGTCACTGTGGATGAAAAATGGATACATTACTCCTGAGACCAAACAACAATCTGAACAGTGGGTTACCAAGGGAAAATCTGCACCAAAAAAGTCTAAGACCATTCCTTTAGCCGGAAAGGTTATGGCGACTGTCTTTGGAGATTCGTAGGGGATAATCCTCATCGACTATCTGGAAAAGGGTAAAACTACTACAGGTGCATATTATTCATCGTTATTGGGCCGTTTGAAAACCGAGCTGCAAGAACAAAGCCGGCGATTGGACCGCAAATAAGTCCTTTTCCATCACGACAATGCACCAGCTAACACCTCAGCAGTTGTGGTCGCAAAATTAATGGAAACAGGATTCCAACTCGTTTCACATCCCCCCTATTCTCCAGACTTGGCTCCCTCGAACTATTATTTGTTCCCTAATTTGAAGAAATGGCTGGCGGTACAAAGATTTTATTCAAACGAGGAGGTTCTTGCAGCAACTAATAGCTATTTTGCAGACTTGGACAGTTCCTATTATTCGGAAGAGATCAACAAATTAGAACAGCGTTGGACGAAGTGTATAAGTCTAAAAGGAGACTAGGTCGAAAAATTAAAAAAGATTTACTCCAAACACGTAAGTAGTTTTTAGTTTTGCACGGACTTTTCAAACACCCCTTGTATTTGAAGATAGCAGGCAGTGGTTCTGGTATTGAACGAGCGAAGGAGAAATGGCAGTGAAAGAGAAAGAGGGCATAGTTGTCAGTGACAGAACAGTGCTAAGAAAAGAGTGAAGGAGACAGTGCCGGTGGGAGAGGAATAAAGAGAAGGAGAAGCTGGAAGTGGGTAAGAGCCAGTGATAATGAGAAACAGAGTCTACGACAATGACAACGCCGAAGAAAGAGATAGTGACACTGTGAAGAGACATCAGCAGTAGAAGGAATAAGTGAGACAGTAGCAGAAAGAGAGAGCAAGAAGGAGACAGCGACAGTGAGGACAGACTGTAGTTAGTAGCACAGAACGAAGGAGACTGTGCCTGTGAAACAGGAGACAGTGACAGAGAGACTCAGAGAGAACATGACGACTGGGTTGAATGGGTGAGTGAGACTGGGCACGTGGGAGTGTATGGGTATGAGCGACTTACAGTGGGTGTGAGCGAGTTACAGATAGGGAGCTTGTGGCACTGAGAGGTGAGTTGTCTGTTAGAAAGAGCGCGAATATGTTCGCATGACTAAATTTTTTGGAAACTTCTGAACGGTCCGAGGAATGTAGGATGAGGCACCTGATACCTCAATTTTCAGTCTGTCTTTTAATAAACTGGAGCATATTCTGCATTTTTGTGCTCCGATATGAGTACATTCCTACTAGTGTTTCTGTAGTTCAAGAGATGAATCAGAAATACAGACAGTTACTAATAAAAATGACGTTCCGGAAGCAATCTTGTAACATACTCGGAAGCGAGACACAGCATCCACTTACTGAAATATGTTTACTCCAAAAAAGAAAGAAAGTTTTGAAGCACTTTGTCTGGTGCTCATCGCTTGATTGAATGCACGAACGCTGGACATTTTTTCATTTCTCCATCCTATCTTGCGTTATACATATTACATCCGTTACGTACGAGGGTAATCCCAAAAGTAAGATCTTCTATTTTTTTTATAAGTACAGAACTCTGTTTGTGTGGCAGTTGGTCACACTGTTATGAAGAGTGCTTCACGCGCTGTGGGTAAACATGCACGCACCGCGCTGAGGCGCTCAGTCTTGGCTTGGCAGCCGTTGAGAATGGAACTCCCGTTGGATGTTACCGCCAACTGCGAATTGCGCGCAGTTATTCGGTTTTTGAATGCAAAGGGCACTGCGCCGATTGAAATCCATCGCCAATTGACGGAAGTGTATGGCGAGTCGTGCATGGATGGCAAAAATGTTCGTAAGTGGTGTAGAGAGTTTGCAGCTTGTCGGATCGAAATTCACGACGAACAAAGGAGCGGGAGATTCAAAATGGTTCAAATGGCTCTGAGCACTATGGGACTTAACATCTTAGGTCATCAATCCCCTAGAACTTAGAACTACTTAAACCTAAATAACCTAAGGACATCACACACATCCATGCCCGAGGCAGGATTCGAACCTGCGACCGTAGCAGTCCCGCGGTTCCGGACTGCAGCGCCTAGAACCGCACGGCCACCGCGGCCGGCGGAGCGGGAGACCGTCAATTTCTGAGGAGACAGTGTTGAAGATTCAGCGAAGCATGCGTGGAGATCGGCGGATCAGCCTGGATGAACTCTGCACATTGGATCCTGAGGTTTCCCGAAGCACCGCTCACAGAATTTTGACGGAAACACTAACTACCGGAAAGTGTGCGCAAGATGGGTGCCACGCATGCTGACTGAGGACCACTTGCGGAAACGAGTTGATGCTTCCCGCGCATTTCTTCACCGCCTTGCAGCCGAACAGGACAACTTTCTGGACTCAATTGTCACAGGTGACGAAACCTGGGCATACCACTTCACACCTGAGACCAAGCAACAATCACGCCAGTTCATAACTTTCTGAACAGCATGGCGGCGAGCTGGTATGACATTGGAATACAAAAACTGCCACAGCGTCTACAAATATGCATTGACAGAAATGGTGATTATGTCGAAAACTAGCTAAATGTTCAAGCTGTAAACTGATGTAAACATTGTAGAAATAAACAGGTGTATGTACTTATAAAAAATGGGATTATTCCCGTAATAATTACATCCAACATCAGCATGGACCAAGGAGGATAACCACAAGCTGCCGACGGCCTAGTTGCCGGTGCAACGGGCACCGCGTGTTCGCCAGTCAGCCATAAGAGAAATGTTGGATGGCTTCGAAGTCTTGCTGGGGGAAAAAAAAGCCGCTGCCCCAGGCACAATGGCCTACCGCATAGCCACCCCATCACAGATATCTCGAATCAGCGATTATTGTCTGACAGTAAAGAATGTGTGTCCCAGGATGACTGGAATGGGTCCAGTGGTTTAGATGTGGAACATACATACATCTACCTTTATAATATGTATGGAGTGATGACACGATCTAACAACTAAAAGGATTTTATTCAGAAACAACATATGTGATGTCGAGGGTCACACACGACCACACCGCCGCCTGAGAGATCGATCCGCCGGATGCGATTCTCTCGATAAACGGAACGGAAGGACGGCTGTGCTAGCCGAAGAGTACACAGCCAGTCGCAGTACTTACGTTAAGTCAGTTTTCAAATTCACTGGATTCGACATTCAAGACTACGAGAGATTAATTCGTCACTGCAAGATTTGTGACTTGTAAATTATGTCATTCTACAGACGCTTAGTCTAGTCGCGTCTTCTATAATTGTCAACCAAATGATCATGGAGTACAGCAAAGTTAAGTAATAAATACTTTCTTATTTTGTACTCCTGCTAATTAATTGTGTTTTCCTGTTGTAGCTACCAAGCATGGCATAGTAGAACCCACGTTTCCACCTCCTTGGCTACCTCATATTTGCCACCTCATGTTGATGGACTCGATTATGGTGGAAGGTCGAGACCGATCAACATAAGTCGTCAGTCTGAAACGTACCCTTTGTTCTTACTTGGGTGTCTATAAGGAATCAACGCAATACAACAAACATTACCGTCATTAAGTCAGCGGTCATTGCCCTTACACTCTGTTTTGTAGTTCACTTGGCTCTGCGTTAGAAAAGTTAAATGTACAGCTCGTGGGCGCCGCCGTGGCACCAGAGAGGTGAGAAGAGCAAACCTCAGGCGCTGAAAGGAGCTTCCCCGGGTCTTGTTTGCAGAAAAAAAGAATACGAAAAAATGAGACGCGGCGAGGAGTCGATAGTGAGGCTCGGAGTCTCTGGAATAACGAACGCCCCCTGCCCTCACAGCTGCGGCACCCCCGGCGCCAAATGCGCAGCGCAAAAAGTCCAGACAGCGACGCTCCTTTTATTTTGATTTTTTTAAATTCTTTGCCCGTCTGCCTGCGTCGCTCTCGAGTGCTTAAAAAGACCAAGCTGCCGCAGAGAAAGCACGGCTCCTGCGTTTCACACATAATGGCAGATCCCAGAGCTCCACGTCGTATAAAATTCGTGCGATTATAAATCATTATTAGCACTAAGGCAGTTCCTAGAACGTATTGCGGGAATTAGATTGGCAACTGCGGAAACGACTCTTTAAGATTACATATTACAGAATTAGCACATTGAAACAATGTAAAATCCAGGATGGAATGTAACAATATTATGAAAAGGATAGTTGCTACTCACCATATAGCGGAGATGCTGAGTCGCAGATGGGCACAACAAAAAGGCCGTCAGAAAGTGAGCTTTCGGCCAAAACGGCCTCCGTCGAAAATAGACAACACACACATACACAATCTCACACAAACGCAATTCACACACACATGACCACAGTCTCTCGCAGCTGAAATCAGCTGCCAGAGACTGGACGCATGTGTTTATGACTCATATGTGTGTGTGTGTGTGTGTGTGTGTGTGTGTGTGTGTGTTCGACGAAAACCTTATTGGCCGAAAGCTCACCTTCGGCAGTCTTTTCGCTGTGTGTATCTGCGACTCAGCATCTCAAATGGTTCAAATGGCTCTGAGCACTATGGGACTTAACATCTCAGTCCCCTAGAACTTAGAACTACTTAAACCTAACTAACCTAAGGACATCACACACATCCATGCCCGAGGCAGGATTCGAACCTGCGACCGTAGCGGTCACGCGGTTCCAGACTGAAGCGCCTAGAACCGCACGGCCACACCGGCCGGCTCAGCATCTCCACCATATGGTGAGTAGCAACTATCTTTTTCATAGAACTAGCAAATTTTTATTTATTCGTGTATTTCTCGTTTTATTTTAGTCCGTCATCTAGGAATTAAAACAGACGATATGTTGGACATAAACCTGTATAACACAACACTTAATATCTCAGCAAGGTTGCAGACACAACATCTGTGTTACAGTATTCTACGGAGGCCAGTTCACAGATGTTAGATACTGACGGGATCGTGTATACGATCGGAGTTCACCCTCTCAGCGTCAGTTAAGAACTACAGATGGCGTACTGAGTCACAGAAACTGGTTGCAATAGTATAAAATAACATCATAACGACGGCTGCTGGTGTTTCATTTTTTTATGTCACCGCGCTTCCGTCACATAGTACTCTTTCTCAGTATACTGTGTGATCATAAAAGTAATCGGATACCCCTATGTAACGCGGAATTGACCGGTAGATGTCACGAGAGACATGCTCGTCAGAATAAAAGGACCGCGATTCATGACTTGGGAAAAAAAAGAGTCGTATGAATTCAGCTGAACATCTTGGCGATGACTTAGAACGTCGACTTCGCTCCAACATCACTGTCCTCTCTGGTTTCTGATCTTGAGATTTATCGTCAGGGACAGTTCGACCCGGCACGCGAATAAGCAACAGCATCCTAGGTATTTTTTCTTTGGTGTTTGTTCTGTGGACGCTTTGGTAGATATAAGGAAACTGAACGTTTGCATGTGAAACATTGCGGGAAAATTTTGTCAGCAAATGATTCATGGAATAGCGTATTTCGTCACTTCTGTGAAAAAGATGAGGAAAATAAAACTCGGTCTATATTTTCCATACATGTGTGCTCGTGTTGCTGGCTTCTGCTTCTGGAACACTGACGTATTGTAAAGATTCACCGAAAACTTTTTTGTAATTCGTAGCACATTTTGTACTGGATAGTCGTCTTGGAGAATACTGTATATTTCGTCTTTAAATGATCATTTAGGAAGGCATAAAACGTGAAGTACGGAAATTATGGTACAAATGACAGTCTGACACCATAACATCAACGTCCATTCTCTACTTTGCACAAAGTTCATTATCACTCGCCGTGTAGTGCGATCTTTGCCTTCACCGCTGAATTTACGGAAGTGTTGTTAAAGATTCGACCGCAGCTACATGTTTTTGACATGCAAGAATCTAAACGTCACTGCAGCTCGCTTCAGTCGAAGCACTTTATGCTATGCTCTTAGGATCCTGCCTAATCACACCCCTGGAAATTGCGACATACTCTGAATAAAGAGCAGAGTATCCATAAAAGCTAGCCGGTCGCTGTGGCCAAGGGTTCCTAGGCGCTTCAGTCCGGAACCACGCGGCTGCTATGGTCGTAGGTTCGAATCCTGCCTCGGGCATGGATGAGTGTGACGTCCTTAGGTTAGTTAGGTTTAAGTAGTTCTAAGTCTAGGGGACTGATGACCTCAGATGTTAAGTCCCGTAGTGCTTAGAACCATTTGAACCATAAAAGCAATTATCGCTGGTCGTTTGACTTGGAGGAGTTTCATGTTTCGATTTTTAATCAGAGGGAAGTCACAAAATCGTAGAAACTTGTTCCTGAGAGAGCATGCTCTTATAAGTAAATAACATCGAATATTGCACAGTATACTTCTACAACACGAATAAGAAAGAACCAGAATATGTTATCAAGGCGGAAACGGAAAAAGAGTATTTACAAGTAGCAGGACGCGAATCTGCTTCCACCAACAACATAATCACTAGTCTCTAGCCATGAGACTACGCCGTTCACATAAAAATTTTTGCCTACGTATTTTTTATATCGTTAACTGACATTTAATTGCAACAACTCTACTAATAATGACGTCTGTGATGAATCTCTGATGTGCCATTGTCTTGAAACGGTATACTGTCATAACACGCACGTTATAATCCACAACTTATTTATTATTATTTAGCGTATGGCTAATACAGACATATCATGAAACCAAATTACATATGCATACGTACATATTGACACACAAGAAACTAAAGTTTGTCTTTATAACTGAACATCCAGTCCTTCAATCCAGCGCACTGCATCTGAAGCTGCTAGCAGGAAGTCGTCTTTGGCGCCGTGATAGGCTCGAATCAAGAGAGCATCCCTGCCTCGGCCATGGCCGGTACGAATTCTGCTGAGAGTAGTCCAGGTCTTGCGTGGTAGGTCGAATCCAATTGGAAGTTTAGCACCTGAGAAGATGTTATGCAGGTGCACATCCGTCACCACTTCCCACCGACCTTTCCATTCTTCAAGAGGTTTGAAATCCTTAGCAACCATATCAGCAGCATCGCACAGAGTTGGATGGAGTGATTTCAGTCTCTTACGATTTAAAAGTGGCAAGTCGCTATGCACAGGTAGGTTAGAATCCCTGGAGATCTTGTGGAATTCTCTCATAAGGACAGTACATCTACGTAGATCGGGAGGCATTATACCGGTTAACACTGGAAGCCAATAAACTGGAGTACATCTGACTGCGCCAGATATTATGTGCATTGTCGTATTCAGCTGGGTATCAACAAGCCTTGTATGATGGCTGTTCGTCCAAACAGGTGCACAATACTCAGCACTTGAGTACACCAAGCCCAGGGCTGAAGATCGCAGGGTGGTTGCTGAAAATCTCCAGGTAGCCCCGCATAGCTTATGGAGGATATTGTTTCGAGTCCTCAGCTTTTGAGCTAAGTTAAGAAGGTGTTGTTTGAACCATAGTGTACGATGCAGGATGACACCAAGATAGTTTGGGTTCCAATTATGACGAAGAATTCTGCCTCTGAAACTTACTTCCAGTTTTATGTTCGCCAACCGATTATTTAGATGGAAGCAACACACTTCTGTCTTACTCACACTGGGTTGGAGTCTCAAGATTTTGAAGCAATTATCTAATGCAGACAAGTCGTTGGTTAGAATCTTTTCTGTTGTCTTCATTTCCTGGTGTTTTACGGCTAGAGCCTGAACTAACAGAATACGATGAAAAACAGTCTCCGAAGTAGCAAGCGGGCGAAATCACTTGACCCGGCCAGAATGCCGTGATATGCTATTCGTTATACTTATTTCGGGCTGAGATGTCCGTAACGATAAGTGGTCGTGAGGAGCAATGGGCTGCCATTCCTCCACAGAAATTCAGACACCCCACTGAGAGTTTCTTCTGCAGAGTTCAAGCCGCCATAAAGACGGAGAGTGGACACGCCGCATATTAATCTTCACTAACAGGTGTTCGCGTGCTCTTGATCAGATAAATGTACTCTGAAGGAATACACTAAGGGCCATTAAAATTGCTACACCAAGAAGAAATTCAGATGATAAACGGGCATTCATTGGACAAATATATTACACTAGAACTGACATGTGAATACATTTTCACGCAGTTTGGGTGCATAGATCCTGAGAAATCAGTACCCAGAACAACCACCTCTGGCCGTAATAACGGCCTTGATACGTCTGGGCATATAGTCAAACAGAGCTTGGATCGCGTGTAGCTGCCCATGCAGCTTCAATACGATACCACAGTTCATCAAGAGTAGTGACTGGCGTATTGTGACTAGTCAGTTGCTCGGCCACCATTCACCAGACGTTTTCAATTGGTGAGAGAGCTGGAAAACGTGCTAGCCAGAACAGCAGTCGAACATTTTCTGTATCCAGAAATGCCCGTACAGGACTTGCAATATGCGGTCGGGCATTACCCGGCTGAAATGTAGGGTTTCTCAGGGATCGAATGAAGGGTAGAGCCACAGGTCGTAACACATCTGAAATGTAATGTCCACTGTTCAAAGTGCCGTCAATGCGAACAAGAGGTGACCGAGACGTGTAACCAATGGCACCCCATACCATCACGCCGGGTGATACGCTAGTATGGGGATGACGAATAAACGCTTCCAATATGCGTTCACCACGATGTCGCCAACACGGGTGCGACCATCATGATGCTGTAAACAGGACCTGGATTCATCCGAAAAAAATGACGTTTTACCATTCGTACACCCAGGTTCGTCGTTGAGTACACTATCGCAGGCGCTCCTGTCTGTGATGCAGCGTCAAGGGTAACCGCAGCGGTGGTCTCCGAACTGATACTCCATGCTGCTGCAAACGTCGTCGAACTGTTCGTGCAGATGGTTGTTGTCTTGCAAACGTCCCCATCTGTTGACTCAGAGATCGAGACGTGGCTGCACGATCCGTTACAGCCATGCGGATAAGATACCTGTCATCTCGACTGCTAGTGATACGAGGCCGTTGGGATCCAGCACGGCGTTCCGTATTACCCTCCACCGATTCCATATTCTGCTAACAGTCATTGGATCTCGACCGACGCGAGCAGCAATGTCGCGATACGATAAACTGCGATCGCGATAGGCTACAATCCAACTTTTATCAAAATCGGAAACGTGATGGTATGCATTTCTCCTCCTTTCACGGGGCATCACAACAACGTTTCACCAGGCAACGCCGGTCAACTTCTGTTTGTGTATGAGAAATCGGTTGGAAACTTTCCTCATGTCAGCACGTCGTAGGTGTCGCCACCGGCGCCAGCCTTGTGTGAATGCTCTGAAAAGCTAATCATTTGCATATCACAGCATCTTCTTCCTGTCGGTTAATTTTCGCGTCTGTAGCACGTCATCTTCGTGGTATAGCAATTTTAATGGCCAGTAGTCTAGATATTCCATTCTGAGTAGCGCATCAGCTAATGCATGAAAAGCAGGCAGGCTGGCGAGGACGGATGTATGCGGAAACCCCCGGCAGTGGCGAGGCACGTGCTCCCGAGTTGCCTGGGGTCGCGCACCGCACAAGTAGGCCACGGCCGTTACCCGACCCGTCTATCCCCCCTTCTCCCCACCACCACTTCCTGCGAAATTGATACGCCGCCTACTCCTCCCCTCTCCCCCACCAAACCGCCATACCGTGCCATCCGATGCGCCTGCGTCACGGTTTACTCCACGCGCTCAGCGAAGCACGCCGAAAACGTCTGGCTAAATCCGTATACATGTCTCCAAACTGTTGCTGTTTTGTTTTGACATACCGCACTCACCGACCGTTTACTGCGTAACGCTAGTTTCACCTCGGTGACGTCACTATGACTTTTAACGTGGCCAACGATAAACAAAGGCCTGAGTGCATGTCTGTATGACGTCAGCAATTTACTGTTCGTGGCCACCGATAAATACACTTGGCCATTAAAATTGCTACACCATCAAGATGACGTGCTACAGACGCGAAATTTAACCGACAGGAAGAAGATGCTATGATATGCAAATGATTAGCTTTTCAGAGCATTCACACAAGGTTGGCGCCGGGGCGACAGCTACAACAGCTACAACGTGCTGACATGAGGAAATTATCCAACCGATTTCTCGTACACAAACAGCAGTTGTCCGGCGTTGCCTGGTAAAACGGTGTTGTGATGCCTCGTGTAAGGAGGAGAAATGCGTACCATCACGTTTCCGACTTTGATAAAGGTCGGATTGTAGCCTATCGCGATCGCAGTTTATCGTATCGCGATATTGCTGCTCGCGTTGGTCAAGATCCAATGACTGATTGCAGAATATGGAATCGTTGGGTTCAGGAGGGTAATACGGAACGCCGTGCTGGATCCCAACGGCCTCGTATCACTAGCGGTCGAGATGACAGGCATCTTATCCGCATGGCTGTAACGGATCGTGCAGCCACGTCTCGATCCCTGAGTCAGCAGAAGGGGACGTTTGCAAGACAACAACCATCTGCAAAAACAGTTCGACGACGTTTGCAGCAGCATGAACTATCAGCTGGGAGACCGTGGCTGCGGTTACCCTTGACGCTGCATTACAGACAGGAGCGCCTGCGATAGTGTACTCAACGACGAACTTGGGTGCACGAATGGCAAAACGTCATTTTGTCGGATGAATCCAGGTCCTGTTTACAGCATCATGATGGTCGCATCCGTGTTTGGCGACATTGCGGTGAACGCACATTGGAAGCGTGTATTCGTCATCGCCATACTGGCGTATGACCCGGCGTGATGTTATGGGGTACCACTGGTTACACGTCTCGGTCACCTCTTGCTCGCATTGACGGCACTTTGAACAGTGGACGTTACATTTCAGATGTTTTACGACCCGTGGCTCTACCCTTCATTCGATCCCTGGCAAACCCTACATTTCAGCAGGATAATGCACGACTGCATGTTGCAGGTCCTGTACGGGCCTTTCTGGATACAGAAAATGTTCGACTACTGCCCTGGCCGGCACATTCTCCAGATCTCTCACCAATTGAAAACGTCTGGCCAATGGTGGCCGAGCAACTGGCTCGTCACAATACGCGAGTCACTACTCTTGATGAACCATGGTATCACGTTGAAACTGCATGGTACCTGTATACGCCATCCAAGCTCTGTTTGACTTAATACCCAGGCGTATCAAGGCCGTTATTGCGGCCAGAGGTGGTTGTTCTGGGTACTGATTTCTCAGGATCTATGCACCCAAATTGCGTGAAAATGTAATCACATATCAGTTCTTATATAATATATTTGTCCAACGAATACCCGTTTATCATCTGCATTTCTTCTTGGTGTACCAGTTTTAATGGCCAGTAGTGTACTTATCAACGCCCTGTGATCAAATGCCGGCCGCGTGGTCTTGCGGTTCTAGGCGCTGCAGTCCGGAACGGCGGGACTGCTACGGTTGCAGGTTCGAATCCTGCCTCGGGCATGGATGTGTGTGATGTCCTTAGGTTAGTTAGCTTTAAGTAGTTCTAAGTTCTAGGGGACTTATGACCTAAGATGTTAAGTCCCATAGTGCTCAGAGCCATTTGAACCATTTTTTTTTTTTTTGTGATCAAATCTTTAACAGTGTAGTAGGGAAGCTTTTAGCAAAGATCTTCAAGCGGGGGCCGTTGTTTACATGTCGCCTCGTTTGCTTTAGTGCATGTAAGCCATAAAATAACGCAGTATATCTGGTGCGTCGCAGCCACCACAGTGAACATTGAAAAGTATGAACAATACGAAATTCTTCATAACACAAAGCACGCTGGTTACTGAAAGCGTGTTAAGCGGTTGGGATGTTATAAAGAAATAGGTACAGCAAGCAGTTGCATACGAAGTTGCTGCATTCTGGATAGTTCTAATCTTATATATAAAAAGAAAGGATTTGGAAGGAGATGGAAAAGTGAAAAGTCAAGTGTCTTCAAAGTGTACATAAATGAAATAAATGTATTTATTTGTTCTCTAAATAATCTACTTAACCTTCGTAAGCTCCTCCTTAAGTGATTTACAAAAATGGTTCAAATGGCTCTGAGCACTATGGGACTCAACATCTTAGGTCATAAGTCCCCTAGAACTTAGAACTACTTAAACCTAACTAACCTAAGGACATCACACACACCCATGCCCGCGGCAGGATTCGAACCTGCGACCGTAGCAGTCCCGCGGTTTCGGACTGCAGCGCCAGAACCGCTAGACCACCGCGGCCGGCAAGTGATTTACATATTGGCTCACATGTTTCTGGAATAATAAAATAAAATGATACACAGCGTGATTCGAGTAATATATTACACAAGCTAGAATAGCTTTCGCCTGTTACTAAAAATCTTTACCCATTCATGAGATGATTTTTAGCAGAAATAGAATTCATGATTTACATAATGAAACACTACATCAGTTACGTATTTTTTCACGATTTTGTACGATGCTTTGCGAGAATTTATTCTCTTGATGAAGAACATATATTTAAATAGGTATGTTTAGCGATTTTTGAAAAAATCGGACAAAAGAAGCCTGTCCGATTTCAGCGAACCATAAAAATACAACTGCAGGGAAATAGAGGCAGAACGATACACATACCAACACCAAATAATATACCGGTACCTATGTAAATATTTCCTCTTGATAATGATTATAAATTCTCAAAAGGCGTCCTATTAAGCGTGAAAAAAAAGGTAACTAGTGCATTGTTTGCATGTTATCGAAAAACATCGATTATGGTGAATGAAATTAAGAAATGGAGCTTTTTAAACGAATATAGTATATGCAGATAGGAGGTACTAATATGAGGTCAAACTGAAATGTTTGTTCGCCCATTCTCAAATAATTTTCGTTGCTCTCTGTCCTCACACTGTAGCTCACGAAGCAAATTCTGGGGAACATTTCGAGCTTCTGTTCTCGCTATTCACGGTTTTACCCACAATCGTTCCCATTTCTCTTTCTTTTCAAGCAATGCGCTCGCCACCAACATACAGGGTGAAAAGTATTTAAACCGACAAACTCAGGGAGGTTGTAGGGGGCATCAAAACAAATATTTTTCCATAGTGTCATTTTTTCCTATGAGGAGTATTTAAACGGGTAGAGGAAGATTTCTCTGGCAGCAAATTAATTAAACCAACAAACACTTTTCCATTTTTTTATGACCAAGAGACAACACATTAACACAACCCAATTTCAATTACATTAGATTTTCAAAAATACCGAACCATCGGTCCAGGAATCGACGCACATGACGACTGAAATGTGCCGGGCCCCGTCATGTTGGAACCACATGCCGTTGTCTTGTTGGGAGCGGGACGTCTTCTAGCAATTCTGGTAATGCTCTGGCGAGAAAATTGTAATGGCCTAGGTAACAGATACGGCCCAATTAAACAGTCCCCAACAACACCGACTCACATATTAATGAGGAACCGCACTTGATGATCGCTAGTAACTGTAGCATGTGGGTTATCCTCACTCCAAACATGCGAATTGTGCATGTTGAAGACTCGATCACGCCCAAACGTTGCTTCATTGGTAAACAACACAGAGGATGGAAATGTAGGTTGCATTTCACACTGTTCCAGGTACCACTGCGAAAACTGTGCTCTGGGTGGATAATCAACTGGTTCCAGGTTGTAGACACGCTGTAAGTGAAATGGACGTAACAATTGCTCTCGAAGGACTGTTCGTACATTCGTCTGATTCGTCCCCATGTTACACGCAATTGCACGAGTGCTGGTTGAAGGATCCCGCTCCACATGCTGCAAGACAGCTTCCTCAAATTGCAGCGTTCTTACCGTGCGACGGCGTCCCTGTCCAGGTAACCTGCTAAATGACCCGGTCTCACGCAGATGTTGGTACACAGCAGCAAAGATCGTATGATGCGGGATATGGCGATTAGGATATTGTTGTTGATAAACCCGCTGTGCAGCTCGTCCGTTGTGGTGCGCTACGTAGTACGCACCAACCATATCAGTGTACTCACTCCAGGTGTATCGCTCCATTAGTAAACAGAGACAATGCACTACTACACTGGTGGACAGCAGTTGCCTACAACTGAAGATCGTAATAGGGCCTCTAACAACTGAAGAGCGTTATACGGCCTCCACCGGTTTAAATACTCCTCATAGGAAAAAATGACATTAGGGAAAAATATTTGTTTTGATGTCCCCTACAACCTCCCAGAGTTTGTCGGTTTAAACACTTTGCACCCTGTATAGTGATGTACAGCCGATTAACTGTTCGGCTTCCGTCCCCAAATAACTGGCGAAAATTTTTACGATCGTGTAACAGCTCCAGTGGAGTAGTTCGGTCAAAGAAGTTGTACGAAATCTTTGACAAAGATATTTTACAGTGTAATGCGTGTCTTAGGTGTTTGCATCGACCAGCAGCAACGTGACATTGTTGACAACACACTGTCGTGCGCTTAGGGCTGTATTTATTGTAGGCCACGGATTTGTACATGCCTAGTTTCGACCGTCGGAGAAGTGGGAGAAACCATATTGCACTTCGTCACTTAGTTGCATCTCGTATTTGATATGTTTCAAAATACGACGTATGTCCTATGAAATATGGTGCTTCAAATATTACGGGTGTCTCGAAGACGCATCGTTATTGGTATGATTTGTTGTAACTAAATGTAAGGCAAAAACATATCATCGGTTAAAATCTTCAGGTCTACGACGTAAACAGAATCGCATATTGCCAGCATCCTCTGTGATATAGTAGACATATTGGTTGGTTGGTTTGGGGGATTAAAGGGACCAGACTGCTATGGTCATCGGTCCCTAGTAGATATAGATGTCGGGTCAGGAAACAGCATGTAGATTGTTCGCTAGTTCGTGTACTGCTTTTCTTCCTATTTCTTTTTTAACCTTCGCTTTTCTAAAAGACTTTCAAATTTTATAATTAATTTAAGAAATGTACATTCTGTAATACTCAACGCTATGTACATATACAAGAGAGCTCCCCCCAGGAGCGAGGTGTCATTGTCATTAATTTACAAATTAAGTATGAAACAGGCAAATCCCAGTTAATATTCTAAACACGATGATTACCTGGTGAAACAAAATAGGTACCACTCAGTATAAAAAGTACAGAAACGACTGATACATCTGAAAAATAATTAAAGGGTAACTTACTCTCTGCTCTCTATTAAGTACAAAGGAATATTTACAAGCTAGTTATTTTAGGAGACTTCTTTTCCAAACAAGAAAATCTTTAATTAAAGTACATATACAGACGAAATGTATTCTACTGCTGGTACTCATAAAATAATGTTCTTGCTGCTGTCTTTTTTCGTTGTTTCAGTTACGTTCAAGTGCAAAGGTAGTAGTTCATTTTCTCGCGGTGAATTATAATTAATTTTTCTCACGAATTTGAACTTATTTCACATAATCAGCACAGTTTTACTTTTGGGGGAGCTTATTGCTAAGTATTTTTTGTAATACATATCAAAATAACGAGTATGAAGTTGGTAGGTACTCACTTTCAAACTAATAAAATGCTGCAATAGTTTCCAAAATTGCAATGAACGTACAACTGAAGATAATTAGTTGCTGCTTTAGTTCGCATGCCAGAATGGCTACCATGCTGAGAACGATACTCCATATTTACAATCTTATTACGGTTTCAGACGAGTGTTATGGCAATATTACATCTATTATTCTGGGGTGTAAACCACGTTTAATTTGGTATATGTTGACTAGACAGCACGCGCAGCTGTTTCCCCTCCACTGGAGCCGCCTAATGCCTATGAGCGAAATACGGTACAGTTAAGTAAGTAACAGGTTTGTCAGATAACTGTCTTGACATGGTAAAATGCTTTGTTGCTTGCGTCGAACTGCTTGGTTTCTAAGCTAAAAATTGAAAATCATTAATTTCATTTCACAATAATTTTTCAGTTGTTTACAGGGCGTTCGTAAATTAGTTATACAAAAGTAATCCTTAACTGTGAAAGAGGCAAATTACTTACATAACTGTCTGATACAGCACTGAGCGCAGTGTATGTTCCCGCCTAACACTTAGTTTCTGACGTCCCCGCTAAATGGCATGCACGAATGAGTTATTCCAACAGTCGTATAACGGTGCGGAGTGTATGTAGTGCTGTTTATGTTTTCATGAATCCAAATCCGCTACTACAGTTCAGAGACAATTCAGGACTAAATATCGCAAGCCACCCCTTCAAAGCGCCGGCCGCGGTGGTCTAGCGGTTCTGGCGCTGCAGTCCGGAACCGCGGGACTGCTACGGTCGCAGGTTCGAATCCTGCCTCGGGCTTGGGTGTGTGTGATGTCCTTAGGTTAGTTAGGTTTAAGTAGTTCTAAGTTCTAGGGGACTTATGACCTAAGATGTTGAGTCCCATAGTGCTCAGAGCCCTTTGAACCATTTGAACAACCCCTTCAAAGCCTTACTGAAAGGTGCCGAACTTGTTCAATTGCTGCGAAAGCGACCTCTGGGCGATCCTGACCCGGCGTCCTATGTGAAACCATTGTATAAATGAATGACAGTTCTTGCAGTATAAAACATTTTTACAATTAAAGGTTACTTTCGTGTAACTAATTTATAAACACGCCGTAGGTTTATTCATTTTGATTTTAAGGTCTATATGTAGCTACAGAATACCAGCACGAGAATAATGTTAAAATAATAGTGAACGTATATGTGCGTCACGCTGGTATATTACGTTCTCATATTAGTCTACATGTTTGTCAAGTAGAATGGCGTGTTTTCGAACAAGATCTCAAAAGAAGCTTGGTAGATTTGTCGACCCCACAACTCCTCTTCCTTCGCCTTCAACAACCCGTGAATCAGGGGGCTCTGGCTATTACGGCACAGTATAAGATTTTGCGCTTGCGTGTTAGGTGGTTGCATGGGGCGGAGCGAGTGACTAACAACCTGTGCGCGCCGAGTTTTAAAAGCTGTACTATCCGAAGGTCATAACTAAGTACTGTCAGCCCAACCTTTCGCGCCGGATCGATTCCTGGGCTGATATCTTGCACATGTTCTTTTTTCCTCCAGAAAATACCAGGTCAACTTGGTGATGTTTCCTTGTGAGAGTGGCCAATACCATGATCCCTGACTGGCTGAGAGAGCAGGATGCCATGTGTAGTGTTAGCTTTGGCTGTTCCGTATAGTATTTTATCCATTCTCAGCAACTTCAGTCGTATGTAAAGAAATAAAAAGCAACCAGTTCCACACAAGAAATTTAATTTCTTTACCTGTTTCCGGCATTTAGTGCCCTTCTTCAGAAGGTTATACCCATCGCATTATTTGCGAGGATTAACAATAAAGGGCATACAGCAAAATGGCATGGTCCTAAAAAAATGTACAGGAGCAATAATTAATACAATACTGAATTCACTGTATTTTGTATTCAGTATTATATTACTCATTGCTACTGTATATTTTTTAGGACCATGGCATTTTGCTGCATGTACTTTATCGCTTACACTCGTACATAATGCGATTATCATTATTATATTTAGCTGTTCCCTTACTCGTCGTGGCAGGTTCCTATGGGATCAAACTGCTGAGGTCATCCGTTCCTAGGCTTACACACTATTTAATCTAACTTAAGCTAACTTACGCTAAGGACAACACGCACACCCATGCAAGAAGGAGGACTCGAACCTCCGACGGGGAGAGCCGCGTGAACCGTGGCAAGGCGCCCTAGACCGCGTTTCAGTTTTTACGTTGACTTAAACCACAAATAAACTGAACTAATATTCGATATATTTTATTTATTGATAGTGTCATAAAAGCCATGAAAAAATGGCAACGGAAACTTAGGGATGGCAAATAAATTTCCCGGAATTTATTCAAAGGCCCGCACGAGAACTTCGTACGTACCATTAGATACTTTTATTATTTTACAGTTGATGGTTTACACGTGTTGGTGTGATATTCATCATAAAACAGGGGAAACGGTAATTTTCTCGGCATTGTGCGCACGTTGTAAACACCGTAATTTACAATTACATGGTTGTTTTAGAGTGACTGTAAACATGGTTTACATTCATTAGAGGTTCTACTCATCGCTCAGTTTGGCAGTAAAGTACGCATAACACATCATTTGGCAGAATATTGCCTCTCTCTCGATGAGATAAGAGCAGCTCTTTGATAAAATTCTTTACCTAACGATAAAAATAAACATCGCAGGGTTACATTAGTTGCCGCGGGCTGCTCGAAGATCGTCGAACTTCTTGGAAAGCTATTTCCAGATTCCCCGTGAACGCTGTAAGCACAATCTTTTTGCGGAAATTCATTTGCTAAACCAACATTTTCTTTTGCCTTTCCTTTTTACGCCTTTTATGGAAATATTAATAAATACAATACCGTACATTGCGCATTACTTCGATTTCTTTACAGTGTAAGTAACGCAAGAATTGAAAATGAAGTTTCAGCACAGGGACGATTACCGGTCAGTACTGTTTCCGCGCCGGCCGCGGTGGCCGTACGGTTCTAGGCGCTGCAGACCGGAACCGCGGGACTGCTACGATGCAGGTCCGAATCCTGCCTCGGGCATGGATGTGTATGATGTCCTTAGGATAGTAAGGTTTAAGTAGTTCTAAGTTCTAGGGGACTGATGACCTAAGATGTTAAGTCCCATAGTGCTCAGAGCCATTTGAACCAGCCATTTACTGTTTCCGCTGCGCCAACCGCTGCCTCCAAATTACGCCAACATAAACGACTCATGCCTCGCCCAACCCGCGCCAAAAATGCTACTCGTTCCTAAACGCTTGGCCATCTGAAGCTCCCACTTCTGTTACTTTCATTTCTGGGCAAGCTCTCTATACACCATAAATCTGGATGAAATCGGTCATGACGGGTAGCAGTGGTCCCTTTGTTACTAGAACTTGAGTGACATAGGTGTTGGGTTTGTGTCACAAGTAAATTTTATTTGTTTTTTTTTTGTGTCGAAGCGGGTGAACAGTGTAATTTTCAACATCGGTTTACACATTTAAAGGAAAAAAATAATATTATAATAGCAGTATTAATACGTAAGTGTCAATGGCCTTGCCGCAATGGTAACACCGGTTTCCGTCAGATTATCGTAGCTAAGCGCTGTCCGGTTGGCTAGCACTTGAATGGGGGTCACCGTCATGGTCTGCCGAGTATTGTTAGGAAGCGGAGTGCATTCAGCCCTTGTCAGGCCAATTGAGGAGCTACTTCATTGAGAAGTTCAAATGGTTCAAATGGTTCTGAGCACTATGGGACTTAACATCTGAGCTCATCAGTCCCCTAGAACTTAGAACCACTTAAACCTAACTAACCTAAGGACATCACACACATCCATGCCTGGGGCAGGATTCGAACCTGCGCCTAGAACTGCTCGGCCACATCGGCCGGCCATTGAGAAGTAGTGGCACTGGTTACGAAAATGAAAACGGCCGGAAAAGCGGTGTGCTGACCGACCACATGCCCCTCCGTATCCGCATCCGGTGACGCCTAATGGCTGAGGCTTACACGGCCGCCGGTTGATACCGTTGCGCCTTTAATGCCCGTTCGGACGCTGTTTTTTTTTATTAATATGTAAGTAGTTTAATGTTGATTGTATCGTAACATTAACATTCGGCTCTCTCACACCCATTTCCGATTCCGCCATGTTTTAATTACAGTGTCAGTCGGGTAGTATGGATCATACCAACGTTGAGTGGTATGGGCCGTATCAGTATTTCTTGTTTTAATAAAAAAAATTAACGTTTATTAAACTAGTCGTTCCCTGCAGCTCCGCCCACATATGAATTAGGCACATACAGGGGATAGGCAAAATAATGTGAACACCTATACTTACTTGGGAATTGTTTATTAATAAGGGGTTGGACCCCTATTTTCCCGTAATACAGATGCGATTCTTCAGGGTATACTGGCATATAATTATTGTGTAGTCTCCAGTGGAATGTTATGCCACTCTTCGATCAGAACCCCTTCTAACTCCTGTAATGATGAGGGAAGTGGAGATCTGCTCCAGAGTCTGTGCTCCAATACACCCACAAAGCTTTGATAACGTTCAAGTCCGGGGACTAGACTGGACAGATTCAAAATGGTTCAAATGGCTCTGAGCACTATGGGACTTAACATCTGAGGTCATCAGTCCCCTAGACAGAACTACTTAAACCTAACTAACCTAAGGACATCACGCAAATCCACGCCAGAGGCAGGATTCGAACCTGCGACCGTAGCGGTCACGCGGTTCCAGACTGAATAGCCTAGAACCGCTCGGCCACACCGGCCGGCTGCTGGCCAGGGAAGACGCTGCAGTTCAGTTGCATGCTCCTCATACCACGATTGTACTGTCCTGGCTGTGTGAATGTGTGCATTATCGTCCTAAAAATGGCACTATTGTTGGGGAGCAACATTTGAATCATGGGGTGCACCTGATCACGTAAAATGTTCACATAATCGTTGGCTGTAACATGGCCTTTGAGAGAAATGAAGGGACTAGCAGAATACCATGATATGGCTGCCAACACCATCACACTTCCACCTCCATGCTTAATCGTTGGAATCAAGCAATCAGGATTGTGGGTTTCTTTTGGCGTTCTCTAGATGTAAACCCGGCCCGATGTTGGATATAGGGAAAACGTTGACTCGGCGGAACATATGACGTTTTTCCACTGATCAGCCGTCCAGGATTTATGCTCCTGACACCATGTTTTACGCTTCTTTGCGGTGGTTGTCATCATTAATAGTTTCGTTATAGCTCGCCCGTGAATATTCGCTTTTTGGAGTTCTGGGCGTACAGTGTCAATAGACATGGGGTCTCGAAGATAGCTATTGAGCTCTGCAGTCGCTTTAGCCGCCGCAGTTTTGTATTGTTTTGACACAATTCGTGTTAGCGTACAACGCTCTCTGTCATTTAGTTTTCATTTGCGCCCACTATTACGTTTACACAATGATGTCTTTCCATGTTTTGTGTAGGCTGTCATGACTATTGAAACAGTTGCTCTTCAAATACTCAATAAGTTGGCTGTCCTGGTTACTGATGCTCCAACTAATCGGGCCCCACAATCTGCCCTCTTTGGAACACTGTTAGGTCTTTCGTTGCATCGTCGACCTCGGCCACTAAATGGAAATACAAAGTGTGCACTACTCGTTAACAACCTGCACTGATGCCTAGGCTGTACTGAACATGCACAGTCCAGCACGACATGTGCCTTACCTGCGTTGTTGACCATCAAACACAACCATCCCATTACAACCACTGGTCGCATTATTTTGCCTACCCCCTGCATATTGAACACACCTCCTTCTCCCTCTCTCTGTGTGTGCCTGTTCCTCCCTCTGTCTGTCCACCTCCCCCTCTATGTATCACCTCCTCCCCACTCTCACTGTCTCTTCAACTCCTCCGCACCTCTCTGCCAACTTCCTCCTTGCCACCCTCTCTGGCCATATCTTCCTACCCCTTCCTCTGACCACACACTCCTCCCCTCTCTCTCTTCCCATCTCTGCCTCCCACTCTTCCTTATGAACTCGGCACTACCCCTCTACCTGCCTCATGCATCTCCCCCTCCCTCTCCATTTCGCACTCCCCCTCACTCTGTTCATCAAGCAGTCCTCAGCCATTCACACCAGCACCCTGTTACAAAAACAGCAGACCAGTACTACTCCGACAACACACTGTCATGAAAGGCAGGTTACACACCTGGGGGTTGAAAATCATTTATTTGCCCCTGAGGTACAGCCTGCCATGCAAAGCGGGCCGATACAGCAGACCGATAATACACCAACACAACACGGCTGTCAGACAGGGCAACCTATATGTCGGGGTCTGCAAAATTGATTCTTGTTCCTGACATGTAGGCTGCCTTGCAAAGCAGGTTGATTTGGCAGGCCGACGCTGTTCCTATACAACATGCCATTGTGTACAGCTGCCTGTACACCAAGGCCTTGGGAAGAAAGGCATGTTTGTGCCCATATCACCACATCTGTTGGAGCTAGGAGGTTATAAACCTCACAGTGCCGACACACGTCAGGATTGCCGTTTTCTACATCTACATCTATACCTACACGGCTACTCTGCAAATCACATTTAAGTGCCTGGCAGAGGGCTCATCGAACCACCTTCACAATTCTCTATTATTCCAATCTCGTATAGCGCGGGGAAAGAATGAACGAGCTCTGATTTCCCTTATTTTATTTTGGTGATCGTTCCTCCCTCTGTAGGTCGGTGTCAACAAAATATTTTCGCATTCGGAGGAGAAAGTTGGAGATTGAAATTTCGTGAGGAGATTCCGTCGTAACGAAAAACGCCTTTCTTTTAATGATTTCAAGCCTAAGTCCTGTTTCATTTCTATGACACTCTCTCCCATATTTCGCGATAATACAAAACGTGCTGCCTTTCTTTGAACTTTTTCGATGTATTCCATCAGTCCTACCTGGTAAGGATCCCACACCGCACAGCATTGTTCTATAAGAGTACAGACAAGCGTAGTGTAGGCAGTCTCCTTAGTAGGTCTGTTACATTTTCTAAGTGTCCTGCCAATAAAACGCAGTCTTTGGTTAGCCTTCCCCACAACATTTTCTGTGTGTTCCTTCCGATTTAAATTGTTCGTAATTGTAATACGTAGGTATTTAGTTGAATTTAGTACTTTTAGATTAGACTGATTTATTGTGTAACCGAAGTTTAACGTGTTCCTTTTAGCACTCGTGTGGATGACCTCACACTTTTCGTTATTTAATGTCAACTGCCACTTTTCGCACCATTCCGATATTTCTTATAAATCGTTTTGCAGTTTGTTTTGATCTTCTGATGACTTTATTAGTCGATAAACGACAGCGTGATCTGCAAACAACAGAAGACACCTGCTCAGATTGTCTCTCAAATCGTTTATATAGATAAGGAACAGCAAAGAGCCTATAACACTACCTTGGGGAACGCTATAAATCACTTCTGTTTTACTCGATGACTTTCCGTCATTTACAACGAACTGTGACCTCTCTGACAGGAAATCACCGATCCAGTCACACAGATTCAGCCAAATTTGGTTGAAATCAATCCAGGAGTTTGGGACGAGATTCTGTACATACACACATACACTCCTCTTTGTATATATAACAGATAAAGATGGTTAAGAACGAACGTCAAATGTGTGTACCACATCTACAAAGGATTAAAACTGTATTAAAGATTTAAATTGTATTGTAGGTGTGTGATGCATCCAAGGTTATCTTATCTGACTTACATGCCTTTTCCTCAAACAACGTATATGCCACATCACAACAGCACTGAAATAACAGTTAAGACATGCTCACAAAAGTATGGGACATGTTTGATTACTGTCTGCATGTTTGTGGTGCGGCTGATGGAGGTCACACGGTGAAAATAAAGTTTGGTCCTAAACGTAATTGTAAAAAGTGCCCCGACGTTTTATTCATATCCATGTAAAAGATATACCCTTATAAAATCGGATGGCTCTTTTAAACATAAAAATTTTGTAGTCCTTCGTGTATAATACAAAGACTGGCTGTTATCGTCATGCAGGGCGCCAGAGACTGAACGGGAAAAATTCTCGACGAGCGTGCATCGCGCCACTTTATTACTGCAGTAACAAAATCAGATATCCGCCGAGTTCCACTAAAGATACCGCCGATACACCGCACACGCCGGCATTTTATGGGGTCAGCTGCGAATGTGAATAAGTTACGTTGGCCAAACGGGAGGCGACTTATTAATAAGCGCGCGCGTGTGACGGTGTACGGGCGTAACAAGCGAAGCGGACAGCACAACTAATCGCCGTTGGCAGACCACCAAAACTGAAAGCGGAGGGTATGTACAGTTCGAAACAGACCGTGTATTTGTCATACGTCCACTTATCACTACGAGCGGAACTACAGTACCGCTGAAATAGTGCAACGACCTGTCAACGACTAAGCTGCCGTTGTTACAATAGGGCGCCTCATCACTGCGACGGATGATGCGTACCGTGACTATTAACCCTCACAATACCAAGTGGGGGAGGCAGTTACATGCGCCCTGCTTTTAAGAATGTTGGATCTTGTCAGGTACTTTATATTTTAAAATTTCCAAAAAATATTCATTGTTTAGTGATGACTTTTACCAGATTCCATATATGGTCGAAAATTTTCAGTTAAACTTTAGGTCTCAGTAATAGAATATTTTCAGATTTGAGACACTACAAACACATCAATCTCTCTTTAAAATGTATGTTGTGATTAAAAGTCAACAACAGTTAATAAAATTTGTATAATTAAAAAAAAAAAGTTGTGGTCACAGAGTAACGCCCCCCCCCCTCCCCCCCACTGTTTGGTAGTACATATTACCGAAAATGCTTTGGTATTTATAAGAATGTGCTAAAATATATTTTTCAAGTTTTGGACTGTACTTATACATCAATACCTCCTTAATAAGTCTGTTGTTAACATAAGGCAACAACAGTTTTAAAATTTTGTTTTGTTTAATTTTTTGCAGGGTGGGCATAAATTACCTCCGCCTCCAGGGTAATTTACATCAGTCAAAATACGTTGGTGTTACAAGGGTTGAAATAATAGTGTTACTGAGCCGAAACTATTAAGCAAATAATACGTTTCACGCTGGATCCTATTAAATTTTTAACAGGATGGGATTCTCACCTTTCAATAAGGATAGAAGCCGAAGTAATGAGTTCAAATTTGTGCCAAGGTCGAGACTTGAACCCAGTGCTCCTGCTCACTAGGCAGATGTGTTAGCCACTACACCACTTTAGCACTGTGGCTGACGCAGCTGCACGCACTTCCCTAACACAAGCTTCAGTTTATGTTTTCAGCCCATTTCCCTTTCTTAAATCGCTAGTTTTGCCGAGGCTCTCCGATATTGGAACAGCACCCTAGCTTTTTACGTAATGGGGAAATCCTGTCTGTACCTTAGAAGTTGGTGATCTATTGATATGATGTAACTATCTTTCCTGCAGACATAGTGTAGTGGGCTGACAAGACAGCCAGTCCACAGTGACGGGTAACCGAAAGCACGCGTACACACACACACACCGGCTGGCGTGAGTTCTGGAACAGGATACCTTGTGAATGCTATAGAGAAAAGTATGCAGCTCCTCGGATACTTAACTTTATTCCATCATTGTGGTACATCGCTCTTGACGATACAAATGAGACTTTAATTACAAGCACTGTAAGGCTAATGGCGCCTTGCTAGCTCGTAGCCATGGACTTAGCTGAAGGCTATTCTAACTGTCTCTCGGCAAATGAGAGAAAGGCTTCGTCAGTGTAGTCGCTAGCAAAGTCGTCGTACAACTGGGACGAGTGCTAGTACGTCTCTCTAGACCTGCCGTGTGGTGGCGCTCGGTCTGCAATTACTGACAGTGGCGACCCGCGGGTCCGACATGTACTAATGGACCGCGGCCGATTTAAAGCTACCACCTAGCAAGTGTGGTGTCTGGCGGTGACAGCACACATAGTGAGTCTCAACTTCCTCTTCAATACACAGGAGACACCCGGGTCCAAGTCCTAGATTTGGGACAAATGTTAACTCATTTTTCAGTTTCTGTTCATATCGAAGGTAAAGTTGAGAGTCAGTATGTCTCCAGGGAAATATAATTACAAGGTCTGTTCAAAAAATTCCGGAACATTCTCAATTTCGTGCCATTGTCACGAAATTGCGGTTGGCGTCCCTGCACACACCAGTGTTTAATATGAAACTGCCGGAAGTTTCATTGTTGTAGGTCTGTTAGTTACTGCTCAGTGCTGTACTGAATAGAATGTTGTGTCGCACATTCCCGAATTTCGAGATGGCAGAGTTACAGGAGCAATGCGTCTGCATTAAATTTTGCCGGCCGGAGTGGCCGTGCGGTTCTAGGCGCTACAGTCTGGAGCCGAGCGACCGCTACGGTCGCAGGTTCGAATCCTGCCTCGGGCATGGATGTGTGTGATGTCCTTAGGTTAATTATGTTTAATTAGTTCTAAGTTCTAAGCGACTGATGACCTCAGAAGTTAAGCCGCATAGTGCTCAGAGCCATTTTTTTGCATTAAATTTTGGGTGAAACTCGTAAAAACCTGTACAGAGACACACCAAATGACGCAGTAACCCTACGGTGATGAGTGCTCTAGCCGGACTCGGCGTTACGAATGCTTCACACGGTTTACAAATGGCCGGATGGAAGTTAAAGATAACCTCCGTTCAGGACGCCCTTCGTTGTCTACCGACAACGGTGATGTCAGGAACGTGAACGAAATTGTGCGTGGCAGTCGGAGACTGACTGTCCGAGAGATTACAGAAGAATGTAACATTTCAGTTGGATCGTGTCACGAAATTCTGACGTAGCATCTTGGAATGCATCGTGTTGCAACCGAGTTAGTCGCACGGCTCATGAGTCAAGACCAGAAATTCCTTCGCCTCACACTATATGCTGAGCTTTTGGATCGTGCAGCTGAGAAAGAGATGTTCCTTAAGAGAATCATAACTGGTGATGAGACGTGGGTCTACGATTATGATGTTGAGACCAAAGTTCAGTCTTCACAGTGGGTTGGGAAAGGTTCTCCGAGACCATAAAAAGCTCATAAGCTCAGGTCAAGTGCCAAAGCCATGCTGATAGTTTTCTTTGACTTTGAAGAATTAGTTCATCGTGAATTCGTGGCAAAGTAACTAACTGTTAATCGATTGTATTATCGGGACGTTGTTGCGAAGCCTGCGGGAAAATGTGGATAGGAAATGGCCTGGAACGTGGCGAGACAATTCATGGCTCTTGCATCACGATAACGCACCCGGACATTAATCCCTGTTGGTGCGTGATTACTGCGCAAAAAACGAAATCACTGTGCTGTCTCATCCTCTGTACTCTTCACACCTGTCCGCTGCGGACTTCTTTTTTACTTCCAAAGTTAAAAACCACGTCGAAAGGACAAAGACTTGCAGCACTTCGCGCGATCCAGAAAGAGGCGTGCTACGACTCCTTCTGGAAGTTGAAATGAGGCTGGGGACGATATGTCAATTGTAGAGGAGAGTATGCACAATAAGTAAAAGGTGAGCGTAGAAAAATTTTGTGGTCAAAGATCCGGAATTTTTTGAACAGACCTCGTGTATCAGATCAATTCCATTCATCTCGTTTTTGGACAGCTATAAGTTTTTATTACGGTGTTTTTCACCTACTTGTTAAAATTTCATCAGTTTTAAAGCAATCAATACCATTAGTGCCTTGTCTCTGTAATAGGCAACCAGATGCGGTTCTCATTAGGGCGATGCGATATGCGATATGATACGCGATGCGACTCGCAATACGAGACAGAAGCAACCTACATTTGTGGAGCGCATAGAAAAATAGTTGAAGCGAGTTAACTAGATCACACCGTGACGATACCTATATAGTACCAATATGATTCTCAGTCGCATTGCTGCCACAACACAGGGTGCTGGTTGCGCAACGCATCTGTTTCGTACAATACACGGGGAGGGAAATTTCAAATCATCTGATGTGTTTAAAAAATAGTTTTACGTTGACGAAGCGATGCAGCATCCGTCTCTATACTTAGCTTCTCAGTAAAACTTTTACTTTCCACATAAAAAAATAGAAACCACTATCTTCGGATTCGCGCGTACTCTCGGCTATGCAGTCTTTCTCACTAAATTTTGAGCATACTCTTCCGTAAATGATACGCAAGCTGTTTACAAACATATGAGTCACACGCCTTGGTCGTTCAAGATCTCGCACTCGCTAAAATATACAAGGTATTTGCATAAATGCGTGAAAAATGTAATAGTACAAATAGAATGCTCCACTGAACAATCTGAGGTGGGGAACCTGCGGTCGGAGAGGCCAGCTTACATCTACATCTACATTTATACTCCGCAAACCACCCAACGGTGTGTGGCGGATGGCACTTTACGTGCCACTGTCATTACCTCCCTTTCCTGTTCCACTCGCGTATGGTTCGCGGGAAGAACGACTGCCGGAAAACCTCCGTGCGCACTCAAATCTCTCTAATTTTACATTCTTGATCTCCTCGGGAAGTATAAGTAGGGGGAAGCAATATATTCGATACCTAATTCAGAAACGCACCCTCTCGAAACCTGGACAGCAAGCTACACCGCGATGCAGAGCGCCTCTCTTGAAGGGTCTGCCACTTGAGTTTGCCAAACATCTCCGTAACGCTATCACGCTTACCAAATAACCCTGTGACGAAACGCGCCGCTCTTCTTTGGATCTTCTCTATCTCCTCTGTCAACCCGATCTGGTACGAATCCCACACTGATGAGCAATACTCAAGTATACGTCGAAAGAATGTTTTGTAAGCCACCTTCTTTGTTGATGGACTACATTTTCTCAGGACTCTCCCAATGAATCTCAACCTAGCACCCGCCTTACCAACAATTGATTTTATATGATCATTCCACTTCAAATTATTCCGCATGCATACTCCCAGATATTTTATAGAAGTAACTGCAACCAGTGTTTGTTCCACTATCATATAATCGTACAATAAAGGATCCTTCTTTCTATGTATTCGCAATACATTACATTTGTCTATGTTAAGGGTCAGTTGCCACTCCCTGCACCAAGTGCTATCCGCTGCAGATCTTCCTGCATTTCGCTACAATTTTCTAAAGCTGCAACTTCTCTGTATACTACAGCATCATCCGCGAAAAGCCGCATGGAACTTCCGACACTATCTACTAGGTCATTTATATATATTGTGAAAAGCAATGGTCCCATAACACTCCCCTGTGGCACGCCAGAGGTTACTTTAACGTCTGTAGACGTCTCTCCATTGATAACAACATGCTGTGTTCTGTTTGCTAAAAGCTCTTCAATCTAGCCATACAGCTGGTCTGATATTCCGTAGGTTCTTACTTTGTTTATCAGGCGACAGTGCGGAACTGTATCGAACGCCTTCCGGAAGTCAAGGAAAATGGCATCTACCTGGGAGCCCGTATCTAATATTTTCCAGGTCTCATGAACAAACAAAGCGAGCTGGGTCTCACGATCGCTGTTTCCGGAATCCATGTTGATTCCAACAGAGTAGATTCTGGGCTTCCAGAAATGACATGATACGCGAGCAAAAAACATGTTCTAAAATTGTACAACAGATCGATGTCAGAAATATAGGTCTATAGTTAAGGAGCTATAGAAATAAACTTGTCTACCGCTTTGTCTAGCATTACTGTTGTCCAGCTTATTTACAACTAACATGGGTACAAATTTACAAGTACTGTACTATTTATTTACATGTACGTTATTTCCTGCAAGGAAATAAGGAGAACGAGCCTGATTACCAGGAAGTCATGATGCAGGTGTTGTTTGCTTTAGTTGTGCAGAAGGTGGCTGCGTTGCATCGTATTTACATTGTCCCATCACAGAACGTACTATGAGTCAATGACAGATCCATCCGTTACTCCATGCCATTCCGAGACGTACACTACAATACGATACGATGGAGCAGTACCGGTAGCCGGCCGCTGTGGCCGAGCGGTTCTAGCCGCTTCAGTCTCGAACCGCGCGAAAGCTACGGTCGCTGGTTCGAATCCTGCCTCGGGCATTGATGTGTGTGATGTCCTTAGGTTAGTTCTAAGTTCTAGGGGACTGATGACCTCAGATGTTAAGTCCCATAGTGCTCAGAGCCAGTACCGGTAAAGTTTCGCAGAAGTCACTGACATGGGCGTTGTGTATGGGGAAGTAGAGTAGGTTGAAACGCTGTCGCTGCTGAAAGGCTGTGCAGGGAACGATTTCCTAGCAGGCATCATCCCTCGCGACGAGTGTTTATTCTGTCGATCGACGAATGCGGGACACTGGTTCATTGGAAGGAAGAAACGAGGGACCTGGCAACATGAAGACCACTCGCAAACCCGATTTCCAAGAGGAGGTGCTGGAACGTGTAGCAGCGGACCCCACTACAAGTACTCGTAATGCACGTGAAATTGGCGCTACACATACTAGAGTGTGGCGAGTACTCCACGAACAACAATCACACCCGTATTACTACAACGAGTCCATGCAATGCTTGTGACTGACTCTGCACCAAGGATCGCATTGTGTCAATGGTTGCTCCAACAACGGACTAATCGACCAGTTTTCCTCCAAATCGAGACCTCATTTGATGATGATGGTATTTCGAACAGCACGAATATCCATGTGCGGAACGAGAAAAATCCTCACACTGTAGTCAAGTCACACCATCAAGAACGTTTTGCTGTGAATATCTGGGCCGACATTGTAGACGACAATCTCACTGGGCCATATCTTCTACCTGGCCGTCTGGCTAGCCACTTCTACTTGAGATTCGTGCACAGAATTCCACCTGAGTTGTCGCAGAACGTACCCTTAGCTATTCGTGAGAGGATGTGGATACAATATGACGGTGTACCGCCTCGCTTCGCTTGGATGTCCGCAACCATCTCAGTGCCGTATTTCCTGGTCGATGGATTGAAATGGGTGGACCTATTCCAACGCCAGAGACGTTCCCTGCCCTGCATGCCCCTGATTATTTCCGATGGGGATATCTAAAGTCACCAGATGGAATTACACTCCTGGAAATGGAAAAAAGAACACATTTACACCGGTGTGTCAGACCCACCATACTTGCTCCGGACACTGCGAGAGGGCTGTACAAGCAATGATCACACGCACGGCACAGCGGACACACCAGGAACCGCGGTGTTGGCCGTCGAATGGCGCTAGCTGCGCAGCATTTGTGCACCGCCGCCGTCAGTGTCAGCCAGTTTGCCGTGGCATACGGAGCTCCATCGCAGTCTTTAACACTGGTAGCATGCCGCGACAGCGTGGACGTGAACCGTATGTGCAGTTGACGGACTTTGAGCGAGGGCGTATAGTGGGCATGCGGGAGGCCGGGTGGACGTACCGCCGAATTGCTCAACACCACTGGTGATCGTCGAGGGGACACTGAATAGTGCACGGTACATCCAAACCGTCATCGAACCCATCGTTCTACCATTCCTAGACCGGCAAGGGAACTTGCTGTTCCAACAGGACAATGCACGTCCGCATGTATCCCGTGCCACCCAACGTGCTCTAGAAGGTTTAAGTCAACTACCCTGGCCAGCAAGATCTCCGGATCTGTCCCCCATTGAGCATGTTTGGGACCGGATGAAGCGTCGTCTCACGCGGTCTGCACGTCCAGCACGAACGCTGGTCGAACTGAGGCGCCAGGTGGAAATGGCATGGCAAGCCGTTCCACAGGACTACATCCAGCATCTCTACGATCGTCTCCATGGGAGAATAGCAGCCTGCATTGCTGCGAGAGGTGGATATACACTGTACTAGTGCCGACATTGTGCATGCTCTGTTGCCTGTGTCTATGTGCCTGTGGTTCTGTCAGTGTGATCATGTGATGTATCTGACCCCAGGAATGTGTCAATAAAGTTTCCCCTTCCTGGGACAATGAATTCACGGTGTTCTTATTTCAATTTCCAGGAGTGTATATGCTGTCGAAAACCACCATTGTGAATGGTGTGCCAAGTTCCGTGGTGGTCGCGATAGACACAAGACGGCGGTCGATCTTGAAGCCAGCATCACTCATCTGAGAGACATTCGAGTAATCCCCCCCTCCCTCTCCACTGTAGTTCTGATCTCTCCCCAAGCAATTATCAGGCCTTCGATCCCTTAAAAAAGGCCTTGAAAGGTCGATTCCTATCGGACGAGGATGTGCACCAGGCAGTTACGGACTGAAGTATGCAGACGACCTGGCCAAGGTTATAAATATGAAGGGAGACATAAGACCAGAAATATATCGACGCATCAAGCTTGGCTGGCAAGCATTTGGGAAGAATTCAAAAGTATTCAGATCAAAAATGTCAGTAAATCTGAAGAAAGCAGTATTTGATCAATGCATTCTTCCTGTGATGACGTATGGCTGCGAGACATGGACACTGAACTCATTTACAGAAGGAAACTTAGGACAGCGCAGAGAGCTATGGAGAGATCAATGCTGGGCTATACAAGAAAGGACAAGAAAAGGGCAGATGACATCCGGTCTGTGACGAAGGTTAATGACATCTTAGAGAGAGTAGGTTCCTTGAAATGGCAGTGGGCTGGCCACGTTGCAAGAAGAAAAGACAACAGATGGACGAAGCTAGTACTGGAGTGGAGTCCGAGAGAGCACCGGAGGCCTACAGGAAGACCACCAGACAGATGGGACAAAGACATCAAGAAGATCGCTGCTAACACCCGGCAGAGAACTGTCCAAGACCGTCCCACTTGGAGAAGACTTCTGAAAGCCTACCTGAATCCACGACTCGAAGAGGCCACATCATCTAATGATTGAATTGGCTGATGATGATGATGATGATTCTGGTCTGTACGGCCTTCGAACAGAAACTTTTCGATCGCTCCTTATTCATCAAGTTCCACAAGCTTTCTCATTTGCTGCCACACCTGCATGTTCTCCCCAGTCACGGGAACGCCCCAAGTTTTCAGGCCGCCACCAGGTGTTGCAGGCGTCCCCGTGCAGCAGCAGCGATAGCCGCCACTGAACAGAAAGTTCCCTGGGGTCCAGCGCCCACCTTGCAACAGGTCACGGACGGGTGTCCAGTCGCAGACACGCCACGCCGTCTGCGCAGCTGTGTGTCCCCAATGTGCTAATTATCAGACACGCCCTCCAATTCAGGCAACGTCCCGGCTCGCTTCGCCCGGGGCCAACAGCTGACCACCGTCTGGCCTCTTGCTCATTCCGCGGCCAGCCGCACCGCTCAATTAACAAGTCGTAGGAGCGAAGGCCACGCGCGGGGCTGTTAAACGTGACACATTAGCATTCAGATTACTGGGTCTTCCCAAGTGGTCGTAAACCTGGCATCTAAATGAATGGTGGTTTGAACACTACAGTGCTTCACTGGAGTTGTCCCACAAGAAATGGTGAAATCAGCCTCCTGAACCAGTTATGTATTTGAGCTTGATGATGGTGATAAAAAAGCTATATGAGTCACGAATGTCTTTAGCGCGTGTGGCAAAGGTGACTGAAATTAATGAAATGATCAAGAAGCGGTCTAGGCGCTTCAGTCTGGAACTGCGTGACCGCTACGGTCGCAGGTTCGAATCCTGCCTCGGGCATGGATGTGTGTGATGTTCTTAGGTTAGTTAGGTTTAATTAGTTCTAAGTTCTAGGCGACTGATGACCTCAGAAGTTAAGTCGCATAGTGCTCAGAGCCATTTGATCAAGAAGTCTAGTAAAATGTAACCACAGTGGACAAAAAATTAGTCACACCCAGGGCACATCATACTGATGTGTAACCCCTCATCTGTTCTGTTTAATGGCCGAAAATTCAGTGTGGTACTTCTTCAGGTATGAGATATACAAAGCTGAAGACGCCAGGAAGGCATCTGGCCCAGACGGTATCCCTGTGGAAGGCATCTGGCCCAGACGGTATCCCCGTAAGATTTTATGTTGCTACAAATATAGCACCATTATTATCCGTCATCTATCAGAGATCATTGGAACGGCGGAAAGTTCCACGGGACTGGAAGAAGGCCCAGGTCATAGCAGTCTATAAAAAGGGTAGAAAATCGGATGCACATAATTAGCGGCCAATTTCACTGACATCGATTTGTTGTAGAATCATGGAACATATTTTGTGTTCAGACATAATGACCTCTCTAGACTCCGAAAAGCTCATCTGCAGAAACCAGCACGGTTTTAGGAAACAGCGGTCATACGAGACACAGCTGGTCCTCTTTGTGCATGATATACAACAGGCTCTAGATATCGGCTCCCAAGTTGATTCCATATTACTCGACTTTCGAAAGGCGATCGATTCAGTTCCGCACTGTCGCTTGCTACAAAAAGTGCGCGATTACCGTCTATCCGATGACATATACGGTTGTATAGAAAGTCTTCTAACGAACAGAGAGCAGTATGTCGTCCTGAATGGGGTGACTTCAGCAGAAACAAGCAACTGCAGGTGTACCCCAGGTCAGCGTAATAGGTCCGCTGCTTTTTACGATTTGCATAAACGATCTGGTTGATACTATTGACAGCGGCATTAGACTGTTTGTCGATGATGCTGTAGTCTACAGAAAAGTAGTATCACACGAAAGTTGTGAACAAATCAATGAGGATTTGCAGAAAATAAATGCGTGGTGTAATGACTGGCAGCTGTCACTCAATATTAGCAAGTGTAACCTACTGCGCATAACAAGGCGAAAATCCCCATTAATGGACGAGTACAAAATAAATGTCAAGTCCATGGAAGCGGTAACGTCCGTCAAGTATCTGGGTGTGACTATTCGAAATGATCTCAAATGGAATGATCAGATTACACAAGTAACGGGTAAGGCGAACTCTAGATTGCGGTTTATTGGTAGAATACTGAAGCGATGCAGTCCTTCAACAAAGTAAATAGCTTAAAATACGTTAGTTCGTCCAGTCTTGGAGTATTGTTCGTCTGTATGGGACCCTTACCAGTTGGGTCTGATTCAAGAGATTGAGAAGGTCCAAAGAAGAGCGGCAAGATTCGTGACTGGTACATTTGGCCATCGCGAGAGCGTTACAAATCTCATAGAAAGTTTGAAGCGGGACACACTTGCAGATAGACGGCGCGCTAAACCGAATGGGCTGCTCACTAAATTCCGAAATACGATCTTCGCCGAGGATGTAGAGCATATACACTCCTGGAAATTGAAATAAGAACACCGTGAATTCATTGTCCCAGGAAGGGGAAACTTTATTGACACATTCCTGGGGTCAGATACATCACATGATCACACTGACAGAACCACAGGCACATAGACACAGGCAACAGAGCATGCACAATGTCGGCACTAGTACAGTGTATATCCACCTTTCGCAGCAATGCAGGCTGCTATTCTCCCATGGAGACGATCGTAGAGATGCTGGATGTAGTCCTGTGGAACGGCTTGCCATGCCATTTCCACCTGGCGCCTCAGTTGGACCAGCGTTCGTGCTGGACGTGCAGACCGCGTGAGACGACGCTTCATCCAGTCCCAGACATGCTCAATGGGGGACAGATCCGGAGATCTTGCTGGCCAGGGTAGTTGACTTACACCTTCTAGAGCACGTTGGGTGGCACGGGATACATGCGGACGTGCATTGTCCTGTTGGAACAGCAAGTTCCCTTGCCGGTCTAGGAATGGTAGAACGATGGGTTCGTTGACGGTTTGGATGTACTGAGCACTATTCAGTGTCCCCTCGACGATCACCAGTGGTGTACGGCCAGTGTAGGAGATCGCTCCCCACACCATGATGCCGGGTGTTGGCCCTGTGTGCCTCGGTCGTATGCAGTCCTGATTGTGGCGCTCACCTGCACGGCGCCAAACACGCATACGACCATCATTGGCACCAAGGCAGAAGCGACTCTCATCGCTGAAGACGACACGTCTCCATTCGTCCCTCCATTCACGCCTGTCGCGACACCACTGGAGGCGGGCTGCACGATGTTGGGGCGTGACCGGAAGACAGCCTAACGGTGTGCGGGACCGTAGCCCAGCTTCATGGAGACGGTTGCGAATGGTCCTCGCCGATACCCCAGGAGCAACAGTGTCCCTAATTTGCTGGGAAGTGGCGGTGCGGTCCCCTACGGCACTGCGTAGGATCCTACGGTCTTGGCGTGCATCCGTGCGTCGCTGCGGTCCGGTCCCAGGTCGACGGGCACGTGCACCTTCCGCCGACCACTGGCGACAACATCGATGTACTGTGGAGACCTCACGCCCCACGTGTTGAGCAATTCGGCGGTACGTCCACCCGGCCTCCCGCATGCCCACTATACGCCCTCGCTCAAAGTCCGTCAACTGCACATACGGTTCACGTCCACGCTGTTGCGGCATGCTACCAGTGTTAAAGACTGCGATGGAGCTCCGTATGCCACGGCAAACTGGCTGACACTGACGGCGGCGGTGCACAAATGCTGCGCAGCTAGCGCCATTCGACGGCCAACACCGCGGTTCCTGGTGTGTCCGCTGTGCCGTGCGAGTGATCATTGCTTGTACAGCCCTCTCGCAGTGTCCGGAGCAAGTATGGTGGGTCTGACACACCGGTGTCAATGTGTTCTTTTTTCCATTTCCAGGAGTGTATTATTACCACCAACTTTCAAATCGCGTAATGATCATAATTCAAAGATAAGGGAAATAAGAGCTCGTACTGAGGCGTTCAGACAGTCGTTTTTCCCTCGCGCCATCCACGAGTGCCGGCCGAAGTGGCCGTGCGGTTAAAGGCGCTGCAGTCTGGAACCGCAAGACCGCTACGGTCGCAGGTTCGAATCCTGCCTCGGACATGGATGTTTGTGATGTCCTTAGGTTAGTTAGGTTTAACTAGTTCTAAGTTCTAGGGGACTAATGACCTCAGCAGTTGAGTCCCATAGTGCTCAGAGCCATTTGAACCATTTTTTGATCCACGAGTGGAAGAGGGGGGGGGGGGAATATGACTTTGGCGCGAATTGTGCCCTCCGCCACACACGGCTTGGTGGCTAGCGGAGTACATATGTAGATGTAGATGATTACATCCTGTAAAATTACCACACTGCGGGCATGCTGACTGCTACTTTTCAGAAGCTGTTTCAAATACACCCAGACATTTTTTACAGGATGAGTCAACTGCCCCTACCGATGTTGTTTTATGCCGCCCGCAAAGTTATATCTGGCATTCGAAAACCACGCGCGAGATTTTCATATTCTCTGGCTTGCTATGCGGAAGTCTTTAGTCCTACAGAGAAAACTAGTATCACCTTTTTTGTGAGAAATTTAACGCAGTTAAATTTTGTACAGGGACATGTTTTCGCTAGAGGCAGCACTCGTAATTTTCGAGTTATTCAACAAAAAGGTACAAGGAAAAGTTAAGTTTTGGTCGGATTGTCAACGTAATTAGTTATAAAGTAACGTCTTTTTGTTTCATTAACCACATGCGCATGTTTCAATTAATAATGTTAATGAAGTAGCCGACTGTGCTCGTGGCGTAATAACCCAATTACGGAGACCAAAAAAGGTCGAACATCGGGAACAGCTTGTGTAGTCGAACATTTTTCTACAATGGCACGAACAACTTACTAGAAATCCTGACTGGTAAGGGATGAGTGTGGGGGGGTAGAGGTGCCTTTGAAGGTCGCTTTTGTATGTTTTTCTTGAATAACTCGAAAACTGTGGCCTCCTGCGAAAACGTATCCCCGTACAAAATTTAACTTCATTGAATTTCCTATGAAAAGGTCCCTTTCATTTCTTCCATAGGTCTAACAGTTTGCGCGTAGCGAGCGAGGAATATGAAAAGCTTGCACGTGGTTTTTGCAGGTCAGATATAACATTGCGGGTTGCGTAAAACGACATCAGTAGGGCCGGTTGACTCATCCTATATTGGATTAACAGGGAGACCATACGGATATCCGATTTTTATAATTTTTTATACACATGATACACGAAGTACAGAACTCAAATATCAACTTTCCAAAGCAAGTCGATGCAGTTCCCAAAAATTCTCGAGAAAACCGACTCTGAAGTTTTTCGAGCGCCCGTAACACCCTCAAGTAGATTTCTGCGGTAAAATGCTCGCCTGCGACGTGGGGGGTTTTGTTTTGATCCTTGGCCAGTGCAATTTTTTTTTATTTTTATTTTTTTTAGCAGAGTTGCATGTGCTACATGAAGCGTAAATAAGGAAAAATCGGTATTGCTGTAGACTGGTAATCTCAGGATCCCTGGTTCCAGTCTCGCTTCGGTCATTATTTTTCTTTCAGTTCGAATACCTACATCATGCAAATATAAAATTCATTGAATATATGTCAACTGGCATGCATCTAATTGTCATTTTTATGAAAAATGCACGTCTTCTTTATTTCTAATTACATAATGCATGCAAAAATCCAGTTTACAATGCAAGCATATATTCCTGATTTCCCACATTTTATAAAAGATTGTGAATACAGAATGTTTAAATTATAAAAAACTTTCCAAGCTGATTTTTTCCATTTTCACAGAAAAACGCGAAGAGTACGCGCCACAAACACAGAATATTACAAAAATCTGAATGTCGTGTTGTCTACTTGTAAGATCTGACGGTTTAGTGGGCCAGTTGAGGTGCAATACAGTGGCTGAATGTCCTTCAAACCAGGAACGTCTGCGCGCAGCCCTGTCAATACGCGAATGTCCACCGCATACTCATTGTGAAGAGCGGAAGAAAACGCAACGCTTTCTTGGGGAGAATGGTGAAATAAACATTCTGGTTCTTGTTCAAGGTAACCCGAATGAGTGGGTGCAAATCAAGGTACGAAACACACCCCACATTAACACAGAAACACCTCTCGTCTGAGCTACACCCAACCACTTTCTGGACACTCGACTCCTTTCATAAGTCGAAAAGGGGCAAAATCGCGGTACGTCAGTTCTCAGTACACGCCTCCAGTCAACTGCTGTCCAGTTTCTGTGTTGGGTAGGCCAATGAAGACGTGCAACTTTACGTGCCGCTATGAGAAATGGCCATTTGCCGGGTCACGACTCTCAGTGCCCATTGGATGCAGTTCCCTTCTGAATACGTGCTCCGAAACTGGTTGGGATAGATCTGTATTCACCGATAGCACCAATTCCTGCCTGGTTTAAAAGCAATTTTCATCGACAAGCGTAAGACTCTATTCTAGTCGGTTAGAGTTTTTTTACAGCCACCAGGACGTCAAAACACGATCGCTCCTTTGTGTCATTGTGTGAAGTTATATGTAAATTGAAGGTGGAAGGGGAGGGGATGCAAGAAATTTGCAGAGGAAAGGAGAAAAGCGCGATTAGATTGAGATAGAATGGGAAACAGAAAACGAGAGAAGTTCTTCAACTTGAGAAGGGAAGTTGGGCGTAGGCTACGGGCAAAGAAGAGGGATTATTTGAACAATCAAATTACAAAAATGGAAACAAACAGTAAAACAAAAAACATTAGGGAAACTTTACCTAGACATAAATGGGTATAGGAAGGGCTTCAAGGCTAGGACAAATGCACTTCGAGGGGATGCTGGGGGAATACTGACAGATCCCACTGCTATATTAAGTAAATGGAGGACGTATTTTGAGCATCTATTAAATGTACACCAGGAAGCAGGAAATGAGCAGGCGTACGAAATACATACAGCAGAACCTCAGATACCTGAGTCAACGTTAAAGGGAATAAGGGATGCAATCAACAAATGGTTCAAATGGCTCTGAGCACTATGGGACTTAACATCTATGGTCATCAGTCCCCTAGAACTTAGAACTACTTAAACCTAACTAACCTAAGGACATCACACAACACCCAGTCATCACGAGGCAGAGAAAATCCCTGACCCCGCCGGGAAACGAACCCGGGCGCGGGAAGCGAGAACGCTACCGCACGACCACGAGCTGCGGACTGCAATCAACAAATTGAAAAACCATAAAGCACCAGGATCAGATTGCATAACTGCAGAATTAGTTAAAAACAGGGGACAGAAATTGGTGGAAGTAGTTCACAAAGTGATAACTAAAGTATGGAACTCAGAGATGATACCTGAAGAGTGGCAGGTGTCGATTCTGATCCCAATTTTTAAGAAAGGTAACAAAATGGATTGCAGTAATTATAGAGGGATATCGCTATTACCAGTATGTTCCAAAATTTTCTCGAATATTGTGCGAAGCAGCCTTACACCATGTGCAGATGAAATTGTGGGGGATTACCAAGCCGGCTTTCGGAGGAACAGGTCAACTATAGACCAAATATTCACCCTGTGTCAAATTTTGGAAAAGAAATGGGAATACAATAAACCAGTTCATAATCTTTTCATAGATTTTACAAAAGCATATGATTCAGTATTGCAGTCAAACTTGTACAGAATTCTTTTGGAACTTGGAATACCAAAGAAGTATGTTAGACTTATAGAAGCGAGCTTGAAAAACACAAAAGGTAGAGTACGCATGGGGAAATTGGAATCAGAAGAATTTGTAATAAGGAACGGACTTAAGCAGGGAGATGCCCTGTCTCCGCTACTTTTTAATTCAGTCCTAGAATATATTGTACGAATGGCAGCAGATAATTCAGAGGGTGTGGAGTTAAATGGAAATATTAAGATATTAGGGTATGCAGATGATCTAAACATCATCAGCGATAGGAAAGAATCTGTAACAGCGAATGCGTTAATCAAGGCTACTGAAGATGTAGGTCTAAGGATAAGTGAAGACAAAACTAAATACCTGGTTACTACTAGAATGCCAACACCAGTAGATCCGGAAATGTTAAGAGTTGGAGACATGCAGTTTGAAAAAGTGAACACATTTAAGTATCTAGGCGTGGATATCACTTCGAGAAATGAGATTGAATCCGAACTGAAGAAGAGATTACGGGCGGGAAATAAGTGCTACTTCTCACTGAATAGATTACTTTCATCACGGATATTGTCTAGGAATTTAAAGATTAGAATATACAAAGCTATTATTCTACCAGTTATGCTGTACGGGTGTGAGACTTGGTCTCGCACTGTGCAAAATGAAAATCCGTTTCGAGTATTTGAAAACAAAATTTTGAGGAAAATTTTTGGAGCAAAAAGGGATGACATTAGCGGAGAGTGGCGAAAACTGCATAACGAAGAGGTTCACGAACTCTATTCAAGCCCTGACATAATCAGTATTATTAAATCACGTAGGCTGCGATGGGCGGGTCACGTAGCTCGAATGGATGAGGGCAGGGCAGCGCGCAGAGTACTGGTAGGGCACGTAGAAGGAAAACGTCCTGTGGGGAGACCGAGGTGTAGATGGGACAACAATGTGAAGCCTGATTTGAGGAGCCTAGGTATTGAAGGTGAATGGAAGGAAATAGCCCAAGACAGGGACAGATGGCGAAAATACGTTGCTGCGGTAATGGACTCTCGAGCCCGGTATGACCAGTGAGTAAGTAAGTAAGTAAAGGGAGGGGATCACTGTTGTCTGCTGCATCGGAACATTACGCGAAATCAACGGCGTCGAGTAAAAATGTGTACCGGACCAGTATCTCCTGCTTACTAGAGGTAAATGCGTTAGCCACTGCGCCAGCCGAGACACAGCGTTATCGCAACTTTGCGGACTATCTCGGCACGCTTCACTCCCACCGAGCGCCACCTATCCGCATTCTGTCCATTTCCTCCACACTCGCTACTCTGAGATTCCCGCAGGAGGTCGGAAGTATTTGTGAATCCACACAGGAGGAGGATCCACTCCCCAGCTAGGCGACTTAATTACACGAATGCGTGGTGTCTGTTCTTTTGGTCAGTTCCACTGATCCCATACAATAGTTCGGCACATACACACTTCACAGCCGTGACTTAAAGTCAGCGGTCGATGGTAATCTGCAGCACGTCAGAGAGCTCAGTACGCTCTTTTAAAGTGGGGCCTTATATTTATCGGAGACTCTGGCAGCCATCTTCCAGTCTCAACAACTCGGGCGACACGGCAGCACAGCCCCTTTGAATTCTAATTTGTACCTCACTTCTCCAGAGGAGAACTATCCAGACAAAATGAGGAAATTTGGTGTCATTCTCACAGCAAGTAAAGTAGTGTAGAGTAGCGTACTGCTTTGTAATGCAATGGTGTATTCCAGAGTTATAAATTACAGAATTTGTAATGTAGCATAATAAAATAGACAGTTAGCATATGCCTTCTGGTTCCGGATGAACATATATCTGTTCACCACATGGCCTTAGGCTAGTATGGAGATTATATATATGGCTCTACTGCCGGATGTTTGTGTCGCTCTGTCACAATATTTCGGCCACGTAACTTGTTGCCTTCTTCAGGTGCTACCTATGACTGCCATATTGGAGGATCCTCCAATACGGCAGTCTCAGGTAGCACCTGAAGAAGGCAACGAGTTACGTGGCCGAAATATATTGTGACAGAGCGACACAAACATCCGGCAGTAGACCCGATTATTCCACATGTCAAGATCGAAAGCCTGAATATACACTCCTGGAAATGGAAAAAAGAACACATAGACACCGGTGTGTCAGACCCACCATACTTGCTCCGGACACTGCGAGAGGGCTGTACAAGCAATGATCACACGCACGGCACAGCGGACACACCAGGAACCGCGGTGTTGGCCGTCGAATGGCGCTAGCTGCGCAGCATTTGTGCACCGCCGCCGTCAGTGTCAGCCAGTTTGCCGTGGCATACGGAGCTCCATCGCAGTCTTTAACACTGGTAGCATGCCGCGACAGCGTGGACGTGAACCGTATGTGCAGTTGACGGACTTTGAGCGAGGGCGTATAGTGGGCATGCGGGAGGCCGGGTGGACGTACCGCCGAATTGCTCAACACGTGGGGCGTGAGGTTTCCACAGTACATCGATGTTGTCGCCAGTGGTCGGCGGAAGGTGCACGTGCCCGTCGACCTGGGACCGGACCGCAGCGACGCACGGATGCACGCCAAGACCGTAGGACCCTACGCAGTGCCGTAGGGGACCGCACCGCCACTTCCCAGCAAATTAGGGACACTGTTGCTCCTGGGGTATCGGCGAGGACCATTCGCAACCGTCTCCATGAAGCTGGGCTACGGTCCCGCACACCGTTAGGCCGTCTTCCGCTCACGCCCCAACATCGTGCAGCCCGCCTCCAGTGGTGTCGCGACAGGCGTGAATGGAGGGACGAATGGAGACGTGTCGTCTTCAGCGATGAGAGTCGCTTCTGCCTTGGTGCCAATGATGGTCGTATGCGTGTTTGGCGCCGTGCAGGTGAGCGCCACAATCAGGACTGCATACGACCGAGGCACACAGGGCCAACACCCGGCATCATGGTGTGGGGAGCGATCTCCTACACCGGCCGTACACCACTGGTGATCGTCGAGGGGACACTGAATAGTGCACGGTACATCCAAACCGTCATCGAACCCATCGTTCTACCATTCCTAGACCGGCAAGGGAACTTGCTGTTCCAACAGGACAATGCACGTCCGCATGTATCCCGTGCCACCCAACGTGCTCTAGAAGGTGTAAGTCAACTACCCTGGCCAGCAAGATCTCCGGATCTGTCCCCCATTGAGCATGTTTGGGACTGGATGAAGCGTCGTCTCACGCGGTCTGCACGTCCAGCACGAACGCTGGTCCAACTGAGGCGCCAGGTGGAAATGGCATGGCAAGCCGTTCCACAGGACTACATCCAGCATCTCTACGATCGTCTCCATGGGAGAATAGCAGCCTGCATTGCTGCGAAAGGTGGATATACACTGTACTAGTGCCGACATTGTGCATGCTCTGTTGCCTGTGTCTATGTGCCTTTGGTTCTGTCAGTGTGATCATGTGATGTATCTGACCCCAGGAATGTGTCAATAAAGTTTCCCCTTCCTGGGACAATGAATTCACGGTGTTCTTATTTCAATTTCCAGGAGTGTATATATATATATATATATATATATATATATATATATATATTGAAAGTATGTATTTTATGTATGCCATGATGCTCAGTTACAGTAACACATTTTAAATTATGTTAAAACATAATGTGTTATATTAATATACACAAATTCACATGCAACATCTGGTCTGTTCCAGCATTTAGATCCTCTGTTGGACCTTTGTTGCTACAGAAGAATGCTGAAGTTAGATGGGTATATCACGTAACTAATAAGGAGGTACTGAAAAGAATTGGGGAGAAGAGTAATTTGTGGCAGAACCTGACTAAAAGAAGGGATCGGGTGGTAGGACACATTATGAGACATCAAGGGGTCACCAGTTCGTAGTAGAGGGGTGTGTGTGGGGTAAAAATCACACAGGGAGACCAAGAGATGAATACACTAAGCAGGTTCAGAACGATGTAGCTTGCAGTAGTTACTCAGAGATGAAGAAGCTTCCACAGAATAGAGTAGAATGCAGAGCTGCATGAAGCCAATCTCTGGGCTGAAGACCACAGCAACAATAACATGCATTGAGATAACAGACTAAAGAAAAATAGCAAGCAAATAAATATTAAATATTATTAAATTTTGTCTCGACGGCCTATATGCTCTATAGACTCCCTAACCTCCCCCCCCCCTCCCCTGCTGACGTTCGTGACGGTTGACGTTGTCAATGAAAGTAAAATATTTCTGGGTCATGACGTCGCGTCACTTTCCTCTTCCACGTCTTCGCAACTCGAAGCCACGAAGGATTTTCTTGTCTCTACAGGATGATGAACAGTGGAGAAGGTCCAGTTACTTTCACATGTAGGAGGACATTATCCCGCTGTTTACTTCTGGCAATCATTGGAAGGTCCTCGTCATTTCTGGAGTACAGATAATAGTTAGTATAAGGTTGGTGAATTTTTTTAACCCATACTTCAACTTCTTCAGAAAAATCGCGGAGGAACACCCTTCTGTATGCGAATAGCACATTGTCTTTCCACAACGTGCAGCCATCTGCAGATACCACAGCACTCTGGAAGAAAATCCCACCGGACGGGTCGAAACATTAAGTTGTTGAAGTAGAAGAGGATGATGATGATGCGGACAAATCTCGAAGATAATTTCACACTCAGCTCTAAAATGTGGTCCGTCCTACCATGAAATTACAGGTCATATTAGGTGCAACTCAACTGTATCTAAGCTTATGTGCAAGAGTAGGACAAAGGAAACACGGTTGTGAAACACGGAATTTTACGCCACTTCATTACAATAAGGAAGTCATATGCAGAGCAGCGGAATTCTGTCGCATGCTGGAACAATACAACAATATTAAAATCACTGTCGAGGTATTCCGCCCCCCCCCCCACCTCACCCACTCCAGAGGAGGTGACTGCACAATGGACTACGACTATACCTTTATTTGCGTAGGGTACCCAACCCCGTCACATCATAGAGGCTTCTGTCTTCTAAGAGCTCATAAACATAGAAAATAGCGAGCTCACTAGCAACAAAACTTCTTTTTCTTACAAGCCTGGCTTCAAAAAATACCCGTCTAAGGATTACTGTTGAGTTGCAACAAGACAATTATTTTATTCTTGGTGGGAGGAATGTTCAACGCTGTTATTCTGCTCGGCCATGGTCAGAATGGTTCAAATGGCTCTAAGCACTATGGGACTTAAAATCTGTGGTCATCAGTCCCCTAGAACTTAGAACTACTTAAACCTAACTAACCTAAGGACATCACACATATCCATGCCCGAGGCAGGATTCTAACCTGCGACCGTAGCAGCAGCGCGGTTCCGGACTGAAGCGCCTAGAACCGCTCGGCCACAGAGGCCGCCGTGGTCGGAAACCAGATATGTGATATATCGATAATTTCTAGAATTTCATCAGTTTCGATTCACTAGTGGCGCTTGTTCGATGATTACAGTGTGTTCATATATCACGACGCTTTGAGATTCTAATCACAGTGTCTTATAGCTTCGTCTAAATGCAGCTTCTAAGCATACAATTTAACAGGTCGGAAGCGAACTATTTTAATTAATGCTGATCTTTTTATGACGATGAAGTTTTTACCAACAGTAGTGTACTACTTAGTAATGTATAACAAGTCACGGGACGTTTATTCCTCGATCTGTCGTAAGTCACAGTAGCTCAGAAAACAATCGATGGAAACATTACCACGCAAACAGTTCTCCTTAGCATTCAGCACGCTGATCGTGTTTCATATTACGAAGGTTACGAAATTTGCGGCGGAAACTATTACCTTGAACAAGAGACCGTTTCATGTTGTGACCCTGAGCCAAGCGCGGTCATGGACAGGTAGTGGTGTTCATTTCGCGAGGTCTTTCCGGCAATAGAAACCAAGTACGGGTATTTCTCTTAGCGTTCATCTCCCAGCCGTGTAACAGAATTTGCATGCTCTATGTCTCGAAGGATAATGACTGGTTGCCACGGAGCGAAAATCTGCATATCCTGTCCCTTACTAACGACTGGTAACTACTTGAATGCTACTTGTAATACATCTGACCTACATCAACGTACGACGTATGAAGGTGATCCAAATGTAAACATTAAAAGTGCAGAAAAATTCCTACAAGTTGTACTATCGGTTCGGCAGAAGTTACCCTTGTACTGTGGAAAATGACCAACAGTCGGCAGCCTGTTGTTGCGTCAAAGGAAAGGAAGATGGGTCGTCGGCGGGGGTGGCCGAGCGGTTCTAGGCGCTACAGTCTGGAACTGCCGCGCGGGGTTAGCCGAGCGGTGTACAGCGCTACAGTCATGGACTGTGCGGCTGGTCCCGGCGGAGGTTCGAGTCCTCCCTCGGGCATGGGTGTGTGTGTTTGTCTTTAGGATAATTTAGGTTAAGTAGTGTGTAAACTTAGGGACTGATGACCTTAGCAGATTCCCATAAGATTTCACACACACACACACACACACACACACACACACACACACACACACACACAGTCTGGAACTGCGCGACCGCTACGGTCGCAGGTTCGAATCCTGCCTCTGGCATGGACGTCCTTAGGTTGGTTAGGTTTAGGCAGTTCGAACTTCTAGGGGACTGATGACCTCAGAAGTTAAGTCTCATAGTGCTCAGAGCCATTTGAATCATTTTTTTGAAGATGTGTCAGAGCAAAGATGGCCGCATGATTGTCGACTTGCTCCGCGTTTTTCGAGTAGGGAAACAGATCAACCCGTGGGAATGCATAGTGGGATGAAAGCACAGTACTTTCTTTTTTGTGTATCCCTGCAGCAAGTCTATGAGTGGTGTAGGGGGACACACACGCCCGGGTGATAAATGAAAACATTGACGCAGAGGAAGAGCTTGTGACGGATAACAGGCGTATTACTATAAAAGAAATAAAAACTATTTTGGATATTACTGTTAGTCCAGTACGCAGTACTGTCCATGATGTGTCGCACTTCGAAAAAATGTCCGCAAGATGTGTGCCATCTCAACCGACTGCTGAATTGAGAGATCGCCACAACGATGACTGTGAGGGACTTCCTCGTCGTTTCCAGGTCGAAGCTAATGGATATCTGGACATAACTATTACAAGAGATGAGTGCCGTGCACTATCACTAACCTCACACGAAAAGATCAAACAAGGAATGGGACCATAACTGTTCGCCAAAACCAAAAAAATACTGCACTTTACCATCGGCAGGAAAAGGCATGCTCACTTTATTTTGGGATGCAAAATGGGAAATTTTGAAGCACTACATGAACAGGGGTTCAATAGTGACCACTACTTCACCCTCATATCCGTTACGATATCAAGGTAACGCTGCAATCAGAAGCGAATACGAAATGAGAATTATATATTAATACCTTAAGTTGCTGACTGGCGTTGATATATATCAACGGGGTCAGGTGAAAATGTGTGCCCCGATCGGGACCCGAACCCGGGATCTCCTGCTTACTTGGCAGACGCTCTATCCATCCGAGCCACTGAGGACACGGAGGACAGTGCGACTGCAGGGACTATCTCGTGCACGCCTCCCGCGAGACCCACATTCTCACCTTGTATGTCCACACACTACATTGGTAGTGTCTCTACTCAACACACTCCTTACTCGTGGAAGACATTCTTACCAAGTCCAGCAAGAGTTCGGGTAATATGTGTGCATCCGCACAGAAGAAGGAGGAGATCATGGCCGGTATTGCCAGAACTATATACTTATATGGATATGGTGTCTGTTCTTTCAAACGTCCGAATATATACTTATATGGATATGGTGTCTGTTCTTTCAAACGTCCGAATATATACTTATATGGATATGGTGTCTGTTCTTACGGACATGTCCGAAAGAACAGACACTATATCCATATAAGTATATAGAAGCGAATACAGTCGTTTTGTTGCAACACAGGAATTTTTTCCCAATACTGTCGCTTCAACTACAGCAACAATACTGAATATGAAATGTCCATGCCTAGAAGACACCTCTACTTGCCAGAACTCGTCCGGAGCGACTTTCAAGCGTTCCGACGGCTCAAAGAAGTGCTCAGAGGTAAGTATGCATCTCAGAAGCGACGAAAAGATGAAAACCGATGTGCAGACGCGGCTGCAGTCACAACCAAAAGAATTCTTCTGTATCTATGCATTTCCGAAGCTGAGCTTTATACACTGGTTTGCAAAACTTAGGGACGAAAGTAACGTTCGCACGATTTGTTACTCCCGAGCATAATAACTCGAAGACACTTGGACCATACGTGGAAAGAACTGCTACAGCTGAAGCGTCCCCTTTGAAAAATTATAAATGACTGTGCTGGTAAACTACGTTATTTGATACAGAAACAACTAAGTAAAACACAACGTACTTGGACAGTTTTCTCTTTACTTATTCTGATAATTTCTAAACTGACACACAATATTTTTAGTTCAACGCAATCTGACCTTCCATAATCCCTACAAAAGAATGGCCCTGACTAACAATAACCTATACCTTTCATGAATCACTTACCTCACAAAAATCTTCGTTACTCGAACTACTGCAATACAGCGAGCGCCAATACTGCCAGCTAAATAAAAGATTCTAACTACTGAAAGCACTAACTGCTGATAGGCATAGTTAGCAAATGAAAGATTTTAATAGAGAACAAACAATGTATTTACCTTAATAGTGTTCAAAAGTTATCATATATATATATATATATATATATATATATATATATATATATATATATATCTCAATTCATGACCCATCTTTACAAATTTCCTTTTTCTGGCAGGCACAAGTCCAGATCGTTCGCTTATAGTAAATTCTCAAAACTCTGGCATCTCTCTCTTCACATCCTCCACTGCTGGCGGCTCACCTCCAACTGCCCAATGCTACGCGCTGTTCACATCCAACTGCCCAACACTACACAAGCGAATATTCCAACAATGAGTCCAACGGGCCACAGACTGCACACAGCACAGTCAGCGATTTTCATACAGAGCACTACGTAACGTTACCAACATAAAAACCTAAACAGCCTACTTACACAGTATAGTAGAGAAGGTGACTGAAAGAAATACGCAGACGAACACAAATGATACTTTTATTCAAAGACAATAATCACACTAAAGTCACAGCGATTTATGATGGTCCCCTGTGCATTACAAAAGGAGGGATGTCGTTCTTAACAACGGTGTGGGTGTGTGTGTGTGTGTGTGTGTGTGTGTGTGTGTGAGAGAGAGAGAGAGAGAGAGAGAGAGAGATAACCACGGACGGCAATGTATCCCCTGCAACGTGTTCCCAAGCAGGCCAAGTTCTCTTGGTAAAGCCGTCGGCACACGGACCGTGCTGTGCTGTCGAACGTTGACGTTGAGCGTGCCAAGTTCAACGTACTGCTGAACGCTCAGGAACGACGCGACTTGTGCATACGGTACGTGGGCCCCAACGTAGTATACGCGATCGCAACGCACTCCAGCGGCTGTTGAGGGATTTCGTAAATCACACTGTTTACTCAAGGGGCGCGCGTAAAATTCCCACGTTATCTCTATTAAAACGCACATTTCCTCCATCGTCCAGGAAAAGGAAAGTACCATGTCCATTCAATAAGGACGCTGGCTTATAAAAGTTCCATTACAAACAGTGCGATACAAATTTGCAATACTTCTCCGCATAAGATAAACATTATTTCATCATTCCCACATTTTAGTAAAACCCCACGGTCAGTTTACTTGATCACTGTTCCTACCCAGTAGCAGAATCTATGCAACATGTGAATTACGAAGCGTAAAAGAAAAAAGAGCAAAATATCTTTATACAAGTAGCGCAAGCTGTCCTATAGATTAAGCCAATCGAACAAAGTCACCCCTCAAAAAAAGGTGAACTTATTTTTACATAACATCAAATATTATAGTACATACTTATATTAAACTAATAATAAAGTATCAGAACCTAATAACAACGAGAATATTGGAAAAAAAAATTGAAAATGTCTAGACGCGAACCAACGCCCGATTACGCGGAACCAACATCACAGCCTTAGTGTGTAATCATGTTATGTTACCCCGAGCTGAAAACCTTAATCGTAGATATGTTACTAATTGAAATTTAATTATAACAAATTTTACCAAGAACAATATGTTTTGGGTCGATCTTCAGTGTGTCGCTGCCTTCAAATAGCCTACCCTCATAATACGCAAGCTACAATAATTATTTTGCCACGAATATGACGTGTCTCATTATTTTATTGAAACAAATCACACAGTTAAAAACGGGTTTTCCAGTGATTCTCAATTTGCTGGTGCTCAGAAACGACATATATATATATATATATATAGACTTGAAATAAATGGACAATATGGCGCCTCACAACTCTGCACTGAAGGGAGACGGCGTGTGTGTGACGTAGTTGCCATCTCATTGGTCAACGCTCAGACGCACGCTCAGAATATCTGACTCGCCAGTTACTGCTCTCCACGTTCGGAAAGACTCTCAAACGTGCTGTTCCACGCTATGACGTCAGAAACTCGGCACGCTCAACGCTCAACGCTCAACGTTCGGATGCACGGTCCGTGTGCCGACGGCGTAAGGCGTTTCATTCCTCCACCAGCGGTGTTGACAACTGCTGCAGGGCCGCTGGTGCCTGTGGAAGTGCTTCACTGCCTCTCCCCAACGCATCCCAGACGATCCCGATGGGACTTAATTCGGGGGGAGGGGCAGGTCAGTTATTCGCCGAATATCCTCTCCTTAGTCCGCCCCTCGTGATCTCGCGGTAGCGTTCTCGCTTCCCGAGCACGGGGTCCCGGGTTCGATTCCCGGCGGGGTCAGGGATTTTTCCTGCCTCGAGATGACTGGGTGTTGTTGTGTCGTCTTCATCATCATTCATCCCCAATACGGTCGGAGGAAGGCAACGGCAAACCACCTCCATTAGGACCTTGCCTAGTAAGGCGGTGCGGGTCTCCCGCATCGTTCCCCTACGCTCGGTAAAGAAGCATGGGACTTCATTTCATTTTTTCATCCTCTCGTTTCAAGAGCTGCTCCACCTGCGCTGTTCGATGCGGTAGCCCATTGTCTTCCATAAAAATGAAGTGAGAGCCGAATGTTCCCCTGAAGAAAGGCACGTGGGAAAGGAGTACAGTAACACCATAACTTTGAAAGGTGAGCGTGCCGTGTTCAAAGATTTAGAGGTCAGTACGGCCATGCAACACATTCTCCCCCCGCACCATAACACCTCAGCCAAGAAAACGATCATGTTCGACACTGTTCCTGGGTGCATAAGGTGTTCCCACATCTCGCCATATGAGGGTATGTAATGCACTCTGCATTTAGGATTTACAAACAAGAAAACGAATGATAAGCACTGAAATCAAGAGGAAAGAAAGCTGAAATTTTAAATTTAACATTTGAGAAATCTTTCACGCAGGAGGATCGTACAAACATACCGCCATTCGAGTCCCGTACAGATTCCCGTATGGGGGACATAGTGATAGACATTCCTGGGGTTGTGAAGCAGCCGAATGGTTTGAAAATAAATAAATCGCCAGGTCCTGATGGGCTTCCAATTCGGTTTTACAGAGAGTACTCTACTGCATTGGCTCCTTACTTAGCTTGCATTTATCGCGAATCTCTTGCCCAATGTAAAGTCCCGAGCGACTGGACAAAAGCGCAGGTGGCGCCTGTATATAAGAAGGGTAGAAGGACGGATCCTCAAAATTACAGACCAATATCCTTAACATCGGTTTGTTGCAGGATTCTCGAACATATTCTTAGTTCGAATATAGTGAATTTCCTTGAGACAGAGAAGTTGCTGTCCATGCATCAGCACGGCTTTAGAAAGCATCGCTCCTGCGAAACGCAACTCGCCCTTTTTTCACATAATATATTACGAACCATGGATGAAGGGTATCAGACGGATGCCATATTCCTAGACTTCCGGAAAGCGTTTGACTCGGTGCCCCACTGCAGACTCCTAAGGTACGGGCATATGGGATTGGTTCCCAAATATGTGAGTGGCTCGAAGACTTCTTAAGTAATAGAACCCAGTACGTTGTCCTCGATGGTGAGTGTTCATCGGATGTGAGGGTATCATCTGGAGTGCCCCAGGGAAGTATGGTGGGTCCGCTGTTGTTTTCTATCTACATAAATGATCTTTTGGATAGGGTGGATAGCAATGTGCGGCTGTTCGCTGATGATGCTGTGGTGTACGGGAAGGTGTCGTCGTTGAGAGACTGTAGGAGGACACAAGATGACTTGGACAGGATTTGCGATTGGTGTAAAAAATGGCACCTAACTCTAAATATAGATAAATGTAAATTAATGCAGATGAATAGGAAAAAGAATCCCGTAATGTTTGAATACTCCATTAGTAGTGTAGTGCTTCACACAGTCACGTCGATTAAATATTTGGGCGTAACATTGCAGAGCGATATGAAGTGGGACAAGCATGTAATGGCAGTTGTGGGGAAGGCGGATAGTCGTCTTCGGTTCATTTGTAGAATTTTGGGAAGATGTGGTTCATCTGTAAAGGAGACCGCTTATAAAACACTAATACGACCTATTCCTGAGTACTGCTCCAGCGTTTGGGATCTCTATCAGGTCGGATTGAGGGAGGTCATAGAAGCAATTCAGAGGCGGGCTGCTAGATTTGTTACTGATGGATTTGATCATCACGCGAGTGTTACGGAAATGCTTCAGGAACTCGGGTGGGAGTCTCTAGAGGAAAGGAGGCGTTCTTTTCGTGAATCATTACTGAGGAAATTTAGAGAACCAGTATTTGAGGCTGACTGCAGTACAATTTTACTGCCGCCAACTTATATTTTGCGGAAAGACCACAAAGATAAGATAAGAGAGATTAGGGCTCGTACAGAGGCATATAGGCAGTCATTTTGCCCACGTTCTGTTTGGGAGTGGAACAGGGAGAGAAGATGCTAGTTGTGGTACCCTCCGCCACGCACCGTATGGTGGATTGCGAAGCATGTATGTACATGTAGATGAAAGAGTGGACAAATATTTAGTATCAGGCCTCACATGTGATCCAGCATCAGTTCGAACAAACTTATAAAATTATATCCCGAAAGGTACTATAAGCTTTAGACGGGCGACAGATAGAAAACAGTGGAACATGATGGCGAGTTGCCTAGCGTGTAGGCCGCAGCTTCTCGCCGTCTTATGCAGGCGGCTGCCAGCGATTGTCTTCCGATCGTGTGAATCACTTAGCTCATATACATCTCGTGACTAGTAAACGTCATACTCTATTTTCAACGGCTCCGGCTATTCCTTTAAGTGCATGAGGCCAGACTTTCGTCAGCATCGCACTTGTCATGAGGTCTGTGATGAGTGCCGACTACTCGGGCAGTACGTATTGAGTGCTCAAGGAGTCCGACAAAACTGAGATTGAATGATCCTGGGAGGTCCTATTCAAGAAGTAAGCCCCAACAAGGAAACAGCACACACTCAGCGTAGGCCAAATCCGCGTCCGGCCTTCCTGATTTAAGTTTTCCGTGATTTCCCTAAATCGCTTCAGCCAAATGACAGGGCACGTCCGATTTCCTTCCACATCCTTCCCTAATCCGGGCTTGTTCTCCGTCTCTCATGATCCCCTTGTCTACGGGACGTTAAACACCAATGTCCTCCTCCTCCTCAGAATAGGCTCTTTTTTCTGGCCGTTCCTACAAAAAGCTATGACCGTCTTACAAGAAAGTTCTGAGCGAACTCTCCAGCTCTGTTTTTTTTCCCTCACATCTCTGGGATGGAGAACGTGATGCTGTTATTCCGCGATAATATCCGCTTTTCAGCCATGGAGGTTGGAATATTGTTCTGTTGGGGCTCAGTTTATTTACACTACTGGCCATTAAAATTGCTACACCGAGACGAAACGCAGATCATAAACGGGTATTCATTGGACAAAAATATTATACTAGAACTGACATGTGATTACAATTTCACGTAATTTGGGTGCATAGATCCTGAGAAATCAGTACCCAGAACAGCCAGCTCTGGCCGTAATAACGGCCTTGATACGCCTGGGCATTGACTCAAACAGAGCTTTGATGGCGTGTACAGGTACAGCTGCCCATGCAGCTTCAACACGATACCATATGTAGTGACTGGCGTATTGTGAAGAGCCAGTTTCTCGGCCACCATTGACCAGACGTTTTCAATTCGAGAGAGATATGGAGAACGTGCTTGCCAGGGCAGCAGTCTAACATTTTCTGTGTCCCGAAAGGCCCGTACAGGACCTGCAACATGCGGTCGTGCATTATCCTGCTGAAATGTAGGGTTTCGCAGGGATCGAATGAAGGGTAGAGCCACGGGTCGTAACACATCTGAAATGGAACGTCCACTGTTCAAAGTGCCGTCATTGCGAACAAGAGGTGACCGAGACGTGGAACCAATGGCATCCCATACCATCACGCCCGGTGATACGCCAGTATGGCAATGACGAATACACGCTTCCAATGCGCGTTCACCGCGATGTCGCCAAACACGGATGCGACCATCATGATGCTGTAAACAGAACCTGGATTCATCCGAAAAAATGGTGTTTTGCCATTCGTGCACCCAGGTTCGTCGTTGAGTACACCATCGCAGGCGCTCCTGTCTGTGATGCAGCGTCAAGGGTAACCGCAGCCATGGTCTCCGAGCTGATAGTCCATGCTGCTACAAACGTCGTCGAACTGTTCGTGCAGATGGTTGTTGTCTTGCAAATGTCCCCATCTGTTGACTCAGGGATCGAAACGTGGCTGCACGATCCGTTACAGCCATGCGGATAAGATGGCTCTCATCTCGACTGCTGGTGATACGAGGCCGTTGGGATCCAGCACGGCGTTCCGTATTACCCTCCTGAACCCACCGATTCCATATTCTGCTAACAGTCATTGGATCTCGACCAACGCGAGCAGCAATGTCGCGGTACGATAAACCGCAATCGCGATAGGCTACAATCCGACTTTTATCAAAGTCGGAAACGTGATGGTACGCATTTCTCCTCCTTACACGAGGCATCACAACAACGTTTCACCAGGCAACGCCGGTCAACTGCTGTTTGTGTATGAGAAATCGGCTGGAAACTTTCCTCATGTCAGCACGTTGTAGGTGAATGCTTTGAAAAGCTAATCATTTGCATATCATAGCATCATCTTCCTGTCGGTTAAATTTTGCGTCTGTAGCACGTCATCTTCGTTGTGTAGCAATTTTAATGGCCAGTAGTGTATTCATTTGGGTTCTTATTTTTCTTCTTTGGTTTTATTCCATTTCTTGTGGAGGATATGCTTTCGTTTAATTTTCTCTTATTTCTCACCTATTTTATATATCTTTTCTTTTTCTTTTTGTGGGAATACTCGCCATGGCATTTGTATTGCAGCTGGAGGAAAACCACCAAAACCTCAGCTAGGGCGGATAGAATATTCAGTTGTAGCATATGTTAGGTTGCTTTATGGAATTTCTTTGGAGTAAACAGGAGTTGATTTCTGTCGTTTCCCAAGGAAGTGTTACAGGCCTATTGCAGTTGTTGAAATGTTTCATTTTTCTTCACTTCTGTATTGTGGTTCAATATTGATTAGTGTTTGGTGAACTGCTTTCATTCATGTCTTAGCTCTTGATTTTCTATGTCCTGTATTAGATCTAGGACAGGGGGTGTGTGTTCTGGTAGGTGCTGCTGTGTGCATTTTGCTATGGTGTATGTTGGGAGGGGATATTGGAAGTGTCTGTTAGGTTGCCATTGCCTGGCTGGTCCCAGTCTCCGACTACCTTTCAGGAAACGTATCGCTGCGCAGCTGGCGACAGTGTTTCAACAAAGGAGCCTCTCTTACGGTTGTCGCAAGCTTGGTGGCCACCAATAATTACAATCTGAAAGGCGTTGAATTACAATTAACCTGGCCCAAAATTACTCCTGTACAGCGGAAATGATATGTAATGTCCGTGTCACTCTCGTATCAGGGGCGCACAGGAAATCGGGAGGCAACGTTTATTATTTTCATTTACAACTTAATTCCCTAACAAATTTTTACCACAGGCTGTCATTCCGACACAGTCAGCACGGATTCAGAAAATAACGCTCTTGTAAAACATAATTAGTTCTTCATTCAAATGGAGTAGTGAGTACTATTGACAGGGGATGCCAAATTGATACCATATTTTTCGATTTCGACAAGGCTTTTGATACCATTTCTCACAATCAGCTTCTAATAAAATTGTGTACCTATGGAGCATCGTCTCAGTTGTGTGATTGGGTTCGTGATTTCCTGTAAGAAAGGTCACAGTTCTTAGCAACTGACGGAAAGTCGTGAAGTAAAACAGGAGTTGATTTCTGGCGTTTCCCAAGGAAGTGTTACAGTCCTATTGCAGTTCATATTCATTATACGTGACTTAGGAGACATCTGAGCAACCCTCTTAGACTGTTCGCAAATGATGCTTTCATTTAGCGTCTTCTAGTCATCCGATAAAGAAAACCAATTCCGAAATGATTTAGACACCACACACCGGTCAGCCAGAAGATTATGGACACCGACGTGCTATCGACCAGCCCAGGCGATAGCATTGTCACCTGGCGAGGAATGACTTCTAGTCAGACACACGCACCGTGCATGGAGTATCAGTGAGTGTGCTGTCCGTGTGTAGAATGGAGAAGGCACGCGATCTATCTGTGTTTTACGGAGGGCAGATTGTGATGGCCTGGAGGCTTGGCATGAGCATTTCGTAAAATGCATGACTTGTCGGGTGTTCGGGAAGTGCTGCGGTGAGTGTCTTCAACACGTGGCTAAACCATGATGAAACCGCGTCCAGACATCATGCGGTTGGGCGGCCACCCCTCATTACAGATGTCGGACGTCGTAGGTTGGGCAGACATAAAACAGGACACACAGCCGACTCTGGAGGAACTAACATCAGGCGTTAATACTGGGCAGAGTAGAAGTGTTTCTGAACACAAAATGGTTCAAATGGTTCAAATGGCTCTGGGCACTATGGGACTTAACATCTGACGTCATCAGTCCCCTAGAACTTAGAACTACTTAAGCCTAACTAACCTAATGACATCACCCACATCCATGCCCGAGGCAGGATTGGAACCTGAGAGGGTAGCAGTCGCGAGGTTCTGGACTGAAGTGCCTAGAACCGGCAGGCCACAGCGGCCGGCATTTCTGAACACACAGGGCACCGATCACTGCTAATGATGGGCGTCCACAGCCCACAACCCATGCATGTGTCAATGTTAACATCACGATATTGGCAATTACGACTGAAATGTGGAGCGGCAGAGCGTTGCATGGTCTGTTGAATACCAATACCTTCATCATGCCCATGGGAGCGCGCGAAACCCTCGCCTTCCGTCAGAACACTGCTTCACACCTGTACTGCGGGACTGAGACAAACTGACGGCGGCGGCTCCATTATGCTTTGGGGAACATTCACGTGAGCATCCATGGGCCCAGTGGAGATCTTGCAAGGCATCATGACTGCCAATGAGTATCGTACACTAGTTGCAGACCACGTACACCCCTTCACGACGATTATGTTTCTCGACAGCAGTTGCATTTTTCATCAAGATACTGCGTCATGTCATAAGGCCAGGAGTTTGATGGAGTAGTTCGATGAAACAGTGGCGAGTTCCAAGTGATTTGCTGGCCCCCCAACTCGGGAGATCTGAATCCGATCGAACACATCTGGGATGTGATTGAGCGTGGCGTCAGAGGTCATCGCCCCCCTTCCCGGAGTTTACGGGAGTTAGGTATCTCGTGTGCCCAGATGTGGTGCCAACCACCTCCAGCGACCTACCAAGACCTCATTGCTTGCCTGCCACGACGTGTCGCCGCTGTTATCCGTGCTCAAAGTTCAAATGGTTCAAATGGCTCTGAGCACTATGGGACTTAACTTCTGAGGTCATCAGTCCCCTAGAACTTAGAACTACTTCAACCTAACTAACCTAAGGACATCACACACATCCATGCCCGAGGCAGGATTCGAACCTGCGACCGTAGCGGTCGCGCGGTTCCAGACTGTAGCGCCTAGAACCGCTCGGCCACCCGGCCGGCCGTGTTCAAAGGTAGACATACCGGCTACTAGGTAGGTGGTGGTAATGTTATGGCTGACCAGTGTGCAATCATGGTGCGGAAAGTGGCAACTGACCCTAAAGAATAAAAAATCCGTATGAGCACTAAAAGGAATCCGTCAAAATTCAGTTACACGATGAGTCACACAATTGTAAAAACTATCAATACAAATAAATACGTATTGGTTACAATTATGAACAACTTAAACTGGAATGATAACGTACATAATGTTGTAAGGAAGGTAAACGAAAGATTGCGTTTTATTGGCAGAACTCTTACAAAACGCAACAGAACTACAATAGAGTCTGCCTACACTACGCTTATCCGCCCTCTGGTAGAGCATTCCTGTGCGGTACGGGGTCCTTTACCAGATAGGACTGACAGAGGACATCGAAAAATTCAAAGAAGGGCAGCTCGTTTTGTACTGTCGCGAAATAGTGGACAGAGTATCACAGAGATTATACGCAAGTTGGGGTGGTAATCTTTAAAACAAAGGCGTTTTTTCGCGAAATTTGAACCACCAGCTTTCTCTTCTGAAAGCGTCAGCAGCTTGTGGTTAGCTTTGATAACTCTTGATCTCGGAGCTTCGGGTTCGATTCCCGGCCGGGTCGTGGATTTTCTCCGCTCGGGACTGTGTGTGAGTGTGTGTGTGTGTGTGTGTGTGTGTGTGTGTATGTTGTCACCCCAAGCGGCCGAATTCCCCAGACGGGGGATTCAAGCCACAAATGCCATAAGCGCATTTCATTTCATTTCATCTACATCCATACTCCGAAGCAACCTGACGGTATATGGCGGAGGGTACCTTGAGTTCCTCTATCGGTTCTCCCTTCTATTCCAGTCTCGTATTGTTCGTGGAAAGAAAATTGTCGGTATGCCTCTGTGTGGGTTCTAATCTTTCTGATTTTATTCTCATGGTCTCTTCGCGAGATATACTTGGGAGGGAGCAATATACTGCTTGACTCCTCGGTGAGCCGGCCGTTGTAACCGAGCGGTTCTAGGCGCTTCAGTCTGGGACCGCGCGTCCCTTACGGTCGCAGGTTCGAATCCTGCCTCGGGCATGGATGTGTGTGATGTCCTTGGGTTAGTTAGATTTAAGTAGTTCTAAGTTCTAGGGGACTGATGACCTCAGATGTCTGTTTGGATCATTAATTTAAGAAGTATTATAGGCGGAAAAGTGGAGGTAATGGACTTTTACCACTAATGAAATAAGCCCTTCACATGGTCAACATTATTTGTTGCAGTTAATTACCGTACACTGACACTAGGATTGTCGTCAACTGCATGAAGAAGTTCCTTGTCCAGTTGAGATGTCCTTATTCTTCCGGGCCTCTCCCGGTCGGAAGCAGTAGGCTTAAACGTTCCATGCTCCAGAAGACGACGATCTTTCTGTCGCGGCACTGTCGTTCTGAAAATATCACCTGATGCAAACGTTGAGTGCCACGGCCGTTAGCATCTGCTAATTCCTCCACCAAATGGGCATCCGGAAATTCCGCATCTGAGGACACTTCCATCGCATTGTAGCAGACCCCAAGTCCGTGATGAACTCTAAACGCTTTATGCTACATGCTTGATGCTATTAGAGCAATGAAGTGATTCACCTGTCAACATTACCTTCGTACAGTTGGAACGAGAAACACTGACGGTCAACCTAAGAACTCAAATTACTGTACATTCTAACCAAACGTAACAAAGTGGGTATTTTCAACGTTTCATGTAAGAAAACGTTTCATGTAACCCTGGTTTGTTCTGTTTCTGTGTGATGGAAGACAATCTGCGTAGCCGTCTTAGATTGTTTGCAGATGATGCTGTCATTTACCGTCTTGTAAAGCCATCAGATGATCAAAACGACTTGCAAAATGATTTAGATAAGATATTTGTATGGTGCGAAAAGTGGCAATTGATTCTGAATAAGGAAAAGTGTGAAGTTATTCACATGAGTACTAAAAGAAATCAGCTAAATTTCGATTACGTAATAAGTCACACATATCTGAGGGCTGTAAATTCAACTAAATACTTAGGGATTGAGCAAAATAACATGATGGTCGAAGTAGAGAGGATATAAAATGTAGACTGGCAGTGGCAAGTAAAGAGTTTCTGAAGAAGAGAAATTTGAAACATCGAGTATAGATTTAAGTGCCAGGAAATCTATTCTGAATGTATTTGTACGGAGTATGGAAGTGAAACATGGACGATAAATAGTTTGGACAAGAAGAGAATAGAAGCTTTCGAAATGTGGTGCTACAGAAGAATGCTGAAGGTTAGATGGGTAGATCACATAACTAATGAGGAGGTATTGAACAGAATTGGGGAGGAGAGGAGTTTGTGGCACAACTTGACAAGAAGAAGGGGCCCGTTAGTAGGAAATGTTCTGAGGCATCAAGGGATCACCAATTTAGTATTGGAGGGCAGCGTGGAGGGTAAAAAACGTAGAGGGAGACCAAGAGATGAATACACTAAGCAGATTCAGAAGTATGTAGGTTGCAATAGGTACTGGGAGATGAAAAAGCTTGGACAGGATAGAGTAGCATGGCTCAGCTGCATCAGACCAGTCTCATGACTGAAGACCACAACAACAACAACTTAGGGATTACAATTACAAATAACGTAAATTGGAACGATCACACAGATAACGTTGTGGGCAGAGCAAACCAAAGAGTGCGATTCATTGGCAGAATACGTAGTAGGTGCAACAGGTCTACTAAAGAGACTGCTTACACCAAGCTTGGCCGCCCTATTCTGGAGTATTGCTGTGCGGTGTGGGATCCGCATCAGGTGGGACCGACGGATGACATCAAAAAAGTACAAAGAAGGGCAGCTCATATGTATTATCGCGAAGTAGGGGAGATAGTGTCACAGACATGATACGTAAACTGGAGTGGCAATCATTAAAACGAAGGCGTTTTTCGTTGGGAAAGGATCTTCTCATAAAATTTCAATCACCAGTTTTCTCCTCCGATTGCGCTAAACATTCTGTTGGCAACCACCCACATAGGGAGAAATGATCATCGCGATAATATAAGAGAAATCAGGGCTCGCACAGAAAAATTTAAGTGTTCGTTTTTCCCGCGCGCCGTTCGAGAGTGGAACGGTAGAGAGACAGCTTGAAGGTGGTTCGTTGAACCCTCTGCCAGGATCTTTATTGTGAATAGCAGAGCAATCACTTAGATGTAGATTCCCATAATTAATGTGATTATGAACAGAAGTAGAAAATGAGCTCTAACATGGAAGTAAAGTGCTTCCGGACCCACGTCCATGTAAAATATTTTATTCCTTTATGTGTTTGGGGCGTTTCCTGAAAGTTTGATCGTACCTTTTTGCTACATCCTGTGTAAGCTCTTTGCGAACATTGCACTTCATTGGTGGAAAGCACTGACGGCAGAAATAATGGAGTTTTTTATTGCATTGCCGCTCTGCCTGCGAATAATTCACGAAAACCCGCCGATTTGTCCCCACACACCAACAGACCCGGCCTGCAGGCAGATCAAAATGTTCAAATGTGTGTGAAATCTTATGGGACTTAACTGCTAAGGTCATTAGTCCCTAAACTTACACACTAATTAACCTAAATTATCCTAAGGAGGAACACACACAGCCATGCCCGAGGGAGGACTCGAACCTCCGCCGGGATCAGCCGCACAATCCATGACTGCAGCGCCTCTGACCGCTCGGCTAATCCCGCGCGGCGCAGGCAGATCGGAGAGCTAGATCCCACAGGAGGCGAATGCACGATAGCGGGAAACGGTGGACCTGAGATCGCCGGACCTGAGATCCTTTAGCGGTAGCCAGCGGTTCTGGCCCGTCGCAAAAATCCGCTCGTGTATGGCCAGCTATCGTTGTGGTGACAAGAGCGCTCTCTCTCTCCACAGTTTTACTCCAATTGCATATGAACAAACCACGACCGCAATTAGAAACATGAGAAAGGATGCAAAACGCTTAGTTTTGTCTCACTTTTTTTCCAACGCGAGATATCTAAATTACGCAGTGAGCCTTGAGGGAGGAAAAGTGTGTTTCTGGGAACGTGAAGACTAGCGTACAACGCCTGAGTGAAGGCCAGCCGACCGAGACAAGCACGCGCAGGTTTCGGACCGGCGACGCGGGACGCCTGGCGACAAAGAGCTGTCTGCCCGTTATACAACGCGGCTTCTGAAAAAAAATTGTTGTGGTTGGCAAGAGAGCCAACACCGCTTTACTAAAGGAGGCCAAAAAGCACGCGTTTTAGCTCACGCAGGCTGGCGTGAGGTCTGGAACATGACAAGGAAATTAGAATTTAGAAAAACGGACGTAGCTGGTGGAATACTTAAGTTTAATCCACTAATGATGAACGTCAGTTTTGACGGTACATGATTCACAATATCAATAGTAACTGATAATGGCGCCTTGCTAGGTCGTAGCAAATGACGTAGCTGAAGGCTATGCTAAACTATCGCCTCGGCAAATGAGAACGTAAGTAGTCAGTGAACCATCGCTAGCAAAGTCGGCTGTACAACTGGGGCGAGTGCTAGGAAGTCTATCTAGACCTGACGCGTGGCGGCGCTCGGTCTGCAATCACTGATAGTGGCGACACGCGGCTCCGACGTATACTAACGGACCGCGGCTACAACCTAGCAAGTGTGGTGTCTGGCGGTGACACCACAAAAATGTCAGCCGTTCACAATACAAGGTGGAGAAGAACAACCTGATTGTCAGGAATTGAGGAAATGATGTTGGATAACACGGAAGGAAATTGTTCAATATGAACCAGTTTGCCGGCCGCAGTGGCAGAGCGGTTCTAGGCGCTTCAGTCCGGAACCGCGCGACTGCTACGGTCGGATGTTCGAATCCTGCCTCAGGCATGGATGTGTGTGATGTCCTTAGGTTAGTTAGGTTTAAGTAGTTCTAAGTTCTAGGGGACTGATGACCTCAGATTTTAAGTCCCATAGTGCTCAGAGCCATTTGAACCATTTTTTGAACCAGTTTGCCTCTGAAATGAACACTTCGAAGAGCACTCTGTGTATAGAAACGCTGGAGCAGATATCAGACCTCCGCCACAAACAACGTAGCAGACAATGTAGCATATGATTTTCAATACAAAAGTTCCATCAATCATTTTGCAGCCCATAACCAGAGCCGACGGGATGTCAACCACCATGAGTTTCTGTGGTTGTTGTTGTTGTGACAGACTTGTTTCTTATGTCAGTGAACAATTAATATTGATTTTTGACTGTTAGTTCTACTTGTGATAGTACTCAGAAAGAAGGAAGAAAGATTATGGTTTAACGTGGCGACGACGATGTCATTAGCGCTCGAAGTACAGGATGGTATAGCATTATTTTTCCTTTGTGATGCTGAAAGCTACCCTGTAGGTAAAGCAAGGACACTGATTTCATGAGTACGTTTTGTACAATATTTTTCTTTTTGTAGGAAATCAGCGAACTCTTTTTCGTGAGTCGCAGAAAGTATTTTCATTCAAAACAAAGTTTCTGAAACACTGTTAGACGCGTATGTAGTATTTCAGCTAATAAATGAAAACTGATCTTCACTTTTCTTCGTTCCATATTTGTATCTTTCGTGACCTCTCCGAGATAGGATGTAATATGTAACCTCTTATTCTGCTGGCCGATAATGATGTTCTTAATTACACGTAGATCGTGTTAATCATTCTTGATCTATCTCCCTTACTTAACCTCATGCTATTGAACTAAATTTATTTTTGTTTTCTGAATTTTTCAGGAAGCGGACTGTTCGATGTTGAAACTATAGAACACTATTCGAGTTCTCTCGTTAACACTTCTCTAATTGAAGCCAGAACATCCCCGAGATCCATTTGGAGATCATTTCCCTGACCTTACGTAATTTCATGTGTTACAATTGATCTAGATGACCGTTCATCCATCAAGGAACAATGACGTCGGCTAACTCACTCACTGGCTTATTTTGCAACCCCCGATACAATCAATATATGGCGATGGTGAATCTAAGGCAATTAAAAAGCCAAATATCGCATTGATCAACTTGTTTGCTCGTCCTCCTTGTTTCCTTGCAGGAAATAAAGAATGAATATGTAAATAAACAGCACAGTACGTGTAAACTCGTACGAATGTTAGTTGACAAGTTTACTTCCATACTTCCTTAATCTGGCTTCTCCGTCCACACGTTCCCTCTGTCAAATTGTTCAGCGGAACATTTCTCCATGTTTTCAGTGGAGCATTTCTCCATGTTATGTTAAATTTTTTCACGCTCTTGCGGAAACACACTCTATATTCACATCGAGGTCGCGTTATGTTGCATATACTCTGCATTAAAGACCTCAAACGGGAACATTTTAGATCGCCTCTTATACACTCCTGGAAATGGAAAAAAGAACACATTGACACCGGTGTGTCAGACCCACCATACTTGCTCCGGACACTGCGAGAGGGCTGTACAAGCAATGATCACACGCACGGCACAGCGGACACACCAGGAACCGCGGTGTTGGCCGTCGAATGGCGCTAGCTGCGCAGCATTTGTGCACCGCCGCCGTCAGTGTCAGCCAGTTTGCCGTGGCATACGGAGCTCCATCGCAGTCTTTAACACTGGTAACATGCCGCGACAGCGTGGACGTGAACCGTATGTGCAGTTGACGGACTTTGAGCGAGGGCGTATAGTGGGCATGCGGGAGGCCGGGTGGACGTACCGCCGAATTGCTCAACACGTGGGGCGTGAGGTCTCCACAGTACATCGATGTTGTCGCCAGTGGTCAGCGGAAGGTGCACGTGCCCGTCGACCTGGGACCGGACCGCAGCGACGCACGGATGCACGCCAAGACCGTAGGATCCTACGCAGTGCCGTAGGGGACCGCACCGCCACTTCCTAGCAAATTAGGGACACTGTTGCTCCTGGGGTATCGGCGAGGACCATTCGCAACCGTCTCCATGAAGCTGGGCTACGGTCCCGCACACCGTTAGGCCGTCTTCCGCTCACGCCGCAACATCGTGCAGCCCGCCTCCAGTGGTGTCGCGACAGGCGTGAATGGAGGGACGAATGGAGACGTGTCGTCTTCAGCGATGAGAGTCGCTTCTGCCTTGGTGCCAATGATGGTCGTATGCGTGTTTGGCGCCGTGCAGGTGAGCGCCACAATCAGGACTGCATACGACCGAGGCACACAGGGCCAACACCCGGCATCATGGTGTGGGGAGCGATCTCCTACACTGGCCGTACACCACTGGTGATCGTCGAGGGGACACTGAATAGTGCACGGTACATCCAAACCGTCATCGAAACCATCGTTCTACCATTCCTAGACCGACAAGGGAACTTGCTGTTCCAACAGGACAATGCACGTCCGCATGTATCCCGTGCCACCCAACGTGCTCTAGAAGGTGTAAGTCAACTACCCTGGCCAGCAAGATCTCCGGATCTGTCCCCCATTGAGCATGTTTGGGACTGGATGAAGCGTCGTCTCACGCGGTCTGCACGTCCAGCACGAACGCTGGTCCAACTGAGGCGCCAGATGGAAATGGCATGGCAAGCCGTTCCACAGGACTACATCCAGCATCTCTACGATCGTCTCCATGGGAGAATAGCAGCCTGCATTGCTGCGAAAGGTGGATATACACTGTACTAGTGCCGACATTGTGCATGCTCTGTTGCCTGTGTCTATGTGCCTGTGGTTCTGTCAGTGTGATCATGTGATGTATCTGACCCCAGGAATGTGTCAATTATGTTTCCCCTTCCTGGGACAATGAATTCACGGTGTTCTTATTTCAATTTCCAGGAGTGTACATCTACCTTACATTTTTTTGTGAACCGTGAACCAGCTTTAGTCATTATAGACATCATTAGGCAGTCCACATAACATCAGCGAGAAGTTAGATACGTGACTATTTTGCGACTACGTGTGTATACGAAAAACACTAATTGCAGTGCGGCAAGTTGATATATTTCTTGTTTTGCACACGCGTCGGATTGAAGCAGTGAAGTTTGTGTTTTTCGGTTCGTTGTAAAGCGATCACAAATCTTAGATAACAATGTTTGTACTCCTAAAAGGTCTCGGTCATCTTGCGTGGGAGCCGGCTTGAGTGGCCGAGAGGTTCTAGGCGCTACAGTACGGAACCGTGCGACCGCTACGGTCGCAGGTTCGAATCCTGCCTCGGGCATGGATGTGTGTGATGTCCTTAGGTTAGTTAGGTTTAAGTAGTTCTAAGTTCTGGGGGACTGTTGACCTCAGACGGTAAGTCCCATAGTGCTCAGAGCCATCTTGCGTGGACTGTGTGTTCAAGTTCTCTGTTGATGTCTACAAAGTCACAAAACCTGTTCACTGTGAAATGGAAAATAGACATTTTTGTGGAACATTAACCTATCGGCTTATGCAGCCGGCTCACAGCCGGTCGCAGGTTTCAAGTTCGTTATTACATACCGGCTGTGAAGCGGCCCGAACACCTATAGCTTCTTCTTGGTGTTTCTTCTTCTCTGTTAATAGGTGGCATGAGATGTTATATACTGAGAAATCGATCTGTTTCGTGGCATATAACACAATCGATTTCTTTCGATATTTTACTAGTTATAACCAATCTTTTGCAGATTTTATTAGGTTTTCCCTCCCAATCCCATCAAGAAAACACCCTCCAGAAACTGTGTAGTGTGCAGAGCAAGGAAGAATACACGGCATGAGTTTGAGGTATGTCTAGTGGCGTTACACATGTCCATATTTTTTTGGATACACCACACCAACAAAAACTTCCAAAACAGTATTATCTTCACTACTCATCACTCCAATAAATAGTAAGGATAGATTTATAAGGAATTCCTATCAAAAAAACTATATAATTTTGAGAAATGTGTGTAAGGCGAAATATGGCGATTTTCGTAAATTTAAATAGTAAATAAGGGGTCGACTATGGGGAAAAATATTAGTAAGCCAATCTATTAATACCGTGTTTTTAAATTTTTAAGTTCACAAAAACATCACTTACCAAATTCCCTGTTGATACTTGACTCACAACAATGTCTTCATCATTTGCTAACAGTATTAACTCTGCCTCCCGACTGCAATAAACTGGCACGTTGCTGTGTTAAACAGTAGTGGGCCAGTGATCAATCCCTTGCATTACTAGCACTATTACAATGAAAAAACGGTCTCATACCTACGTCTTCTAACGTTATGGGACGGTTGAGAGACTAATTCCCATGTACTGGGTGGTCGTAATTAAAGTGCAGCTACCCACGAACATCCAGTGTCGGCCGTAATTAACGTATGACAGTGAAATTTGGTAGATACTCTGATGCGTTAATGTGGAGCCGATTGAGGCTGGAAAAAAAATAAAAATAAAAATAAATAAATAGTCCAATTCTGGCCACCAGGTCTAAATCTGGCGCTGTACAGCATCTCGTCGACGTCTCGGGTTCTCATATTGAACAAATTGTGAAAGTGGTGGTTAATAACAAAATCAACGTTATGCCTTTCTCACTCGTTTGACCTTTTCTGCCCATGTCCCGTTCCTCATCCATTACATATCGAAACATTTACTAAGTCGCATTCACGGCGCCATATTTGCACCTGGTGGCCAAAATTGGAGCTATTTTTTTCAGCGTAAATCGGTTTCGCATTAACGCATTAGAGTATCTAGAAATTTACGCCACCATGCGATAGTTGCAGCCCACACTGGACCTCTGTGAGTAGATGCATTTTAATTCTAACCAACCGGTAGTTGAACTCCCTTTAAGATTACCATCATCATTTACATCATTAGTGAGTGGAAAGTACCGCAAAACTACAACGCGCCTCCCCTTTATCGGCGATTCTGGTCAAGAGCGCGGATCACACCGGGCAGTGTGCCAGCGGACGGTGGCGTAAACAAGCAGATGATCGCTGCTACGAGCAGAGGAAAGCTACCGGCCGCTATTGAACTTGCCCACGACACCTGCGTCCTTGGCTATTTGCCACAGACAGGCTACTCCCTGCGCGCCCTCGCTAAACGCAATCCAGCAGGAGAAAGGTGAGGCCTCGTTCCAAATATTTAACCGAAAGCAACTCTTCGCCGCACAGCTGTATAAATAAACACGTGACGCCGCTCCAGGCTCGCATTTCGCGGCACTTGAGCGATGCCTTGTAAACACGAAACGCCTGCGGTACTTTTCCGATGACTGGATTGACTTTCTTACAGTCAGCTCTACGTCACTATGTCTTCGGTCAGTACGATCTTCTCTCACAGTCTGAAGAAGGCTTCATCTTAACTGTCCTTTTATTTACTACGATCTTTTTACTTTTATTATGCCATAACTCTGCTCGCAGCTTTTATGAAAATCATTGTTTTCTCACTGTCCTGGTGAAACACAATAAAGCTAAAGTCTTCAACATTTTGGAAGTGAGCACACACAAATTCTCGAAATACGTTTCTAAGAGTGTATTACGCATTCGGCACCGCAAATCGACACTTTTTCGCTGCGTTGAACATGTATCATGACTTGTTTGTATTAGCAGCCACAACTGCGAGTTTTAGCCGGTCGGAGTGGCCGTGCGGTTCTAGGCGCTGCAGTCTGGAACCGCGAGACCGCTACGGTCGCAGGTTCGAATCCTGCCTCGGGCATGGATGTGTGTGACGTCCTTAGCTTAGTTAGGTTTAACTAGTTCTAAGTTCTAGGGGACTAATGACCCCAGACGTTGAGTCCCATAGTGCTCAGAGCCATTTTTTTGCGAGTTTTAATACTGACTTCGATCAACTGTAGAATTTCTAGATTGAAGCTCTGTTTTCTACATCTGCATCTACATGGGTACTCTGCAAATCACATTTAAGTGCCTGGCAGAGAGTTCATCAAACCACCTTCACAATTATCTATTTCATTCTCGTATAGCGCGCGGAAAGTACGAACACCTATATCTTTCCGTACGAGCTCTGATTTCTCTTATTTTATCGTGGTGATCATTCGTCCCTAGGTAGGTCGGTGTTGGCTGGTTCAAATGGCTCTGAGCACTATGGGACTCAACATCTGAGGTCATCAGTCCCCTAGAACTTAGAACTACTTAAACCTAACTAACCTAAGGACATCACACACATCCATACCCGAGGCAGGATTCGAACCTGCGACCGTAGCGGTCACGCGGTTCCGGACTGAAGTGCCTAGAACCGCACGGCCACCGCGGCCGGCCGGTCGGTGTTGATAAAAATATTTTCGCATTCGGAGGAGAAAGCTGGTGATTGGAATTTCGTTAGAAGATTCCGTCGCAACGAGAAACGCCTTTCTTTTAATGATTTCCAGCCCAAATCCTGTATCATTTCTGTGACACTCTCCCCCATATTTCGCGATAATACAAAACGTGCTGCCCTTCTTTGAACTTTTTCGATGTACTCCGTCAGTCCTATCTGGTAAGCATCCCACACCGCGCAGCAGTATTCTAAAAGATGACGGACAAGCGTAGTGTAGGCAGTCTCCTTAGTAGATCTGTTACATTTTCTAAGTGTCCTGCCAATAAAACGTAGTGTTTGGTTAGCCTTCCCCCACAACATCTTCTATGTGTTCCTTCCAATTTAAGTTGTTCGTAATTGTAATACCTAGGTATTTAGTTGAATTTACGGCTTTTAGATTAGACTGATTTATCATGTAACCGAAGTTTAACGAGTTCCTTTTATCACTCATGTGGATGACCTCACACTTTTCGTTATTTAGGGTCAACTGCCACTTCTCGCACCATTCAGATATTTTTTTCTAAATCGTTTTGCAGTTTGTTTTGATCTTCTGATGACTTTATTAGTCGATAAACGACAGCGTCATCTGCAAACAACCGAAGACGGCTGCTGAGATTGTCTCCCAAATCGTTTATATAGATAAGGAACAGCAAAGGTCCTATAACACTACCTTGGGGAACGCCAGAAATCACTTCTGTTTTACTCGATGACTTTCCGTCAAATACTACGAACTGTGACCTCTCTGACAGGAAATCACCAATCCAGTCACATAACTGAGACGATATTCCATAAGCACGCAATTTCACTGCGAGCCGCTTGTGTGGTACAGTGTCAAAAGCCTTGCGGATATCCAAAAATACGGAATCGAGCTCAAATCCCTTGTCAAATAGCACTCAACACTTCATGTGAATAAATAGCTAGTTGTGTTTCAGAGGAACGATGTTTTCTAAACCCATGTTGACTGTGGGTCAATATACCGTTTTCTTCGAGATAATTCATAATGTTCTAAAATCCTGCTTCATATCGACGTTAACGAATTGGGCCTGTAATTTAGTGGATTACTCCTACTATCTTTCTTGAATATTGGTGTGACCTGTGCAACTTCCTTCCAGTCTTTGGGTACGAATCTTTCGTCGAGCGAACGGTTGTATATGATTGTTAAGTATGGAGCTAATGCATCATCATACTCCGAAAGGAACCTAAATTTTGATGTCATCTTGCTCACTGACGCCGAATGACAATCGTCTGATCATTATCTTGCAAGCGCAATAAAATAACAGTATAACATTTATACTGTGCTTTTTATCATTCTGGAACACACATTGCAGTTAAAAAAAACTATAGGGTGGTTATAATTAAACATTCGCTACTTGAGCCAATGTAGACGGAAAACTACTTACCGTACTGATATGGACGTAGGAACGATGTTCAGACAGTGCGTTGTTGGATTTGTGTTGTTAGTAGTGTTACTCTCATGACTTGGAATTAGGCGCCGGTACTTGTACGGCGACGTAGAGTTGAAATACAAGCATCAGTGTGCATTACATTTGCATACGGTCAACACGGGTCTGCACAAGGTGAGCAGGGCTTTACTCATGAAGCTGTTTACCAAAACAACAGCAATAGCGCTGCTGCTCTTCGAGAGTATCGACGCATTAAAGGAACACGGAGACGTCCTCCTCCCACACCGGAGTTAAAGAACATGATTGGAAAGATCGAATTAACTGGCGATTTGGGAAATGCCGCTGGGAGATCCCGACGGCCAACAGCGCCACAAATTCTTGATGATGTTACTGTTGCTAGGGCTGGGAATCTTGGACCCAATGTGTGATCTTCAAGCAGTACACGAGCTGTGTCACGTCAGGTGATCATTGTGATCAATCGCCCGAAAAGTGCCGTGAACAATTGTGAAATAGTGTCTCTAGTGCGGTTCCAGGCTGCTGTAGATCCAGATGCTCATCACACTGAGCAACGTTTGCAACTTCGAACGTAAACATGGTACTCAATTAACTAATGTTACTACACTGAAGCGCCAAAGAAACTGGTACAGGCATGCGTATTCAAATACAAAGATACGTAAACAGGCAGAATACGGCGTTGCAGTTGGCAAAGCCTGTATAAGACAAGTCTCTGGCGCAGTTGGTAGGTGGGTTACTGTTGCTACAGTGGTACGTTAGCAAGATGTAAGTGAGTTTGTCGTGGTGTTATAGTCGGCGCGCGACCAATGGGACATAGCATCTCCGAGGTAGCGAAGAAGTGGGGATTTTCTCGTACGACCATTTCAAGTACCGTGAATATCAGTAATTTGGTAAAACATCAAATCTCCGACATCGCTGTGGCCGGAAAAAGATTCTACAACGGGACAAACTACAACTAAAGAGAATCGTTCAACGCGACGTAAGTTCAACCCTTCCGCAAACTGCTGCAGATTCCAATGCTGGGCCATCAACAAGATGGAGACAACCTCATGAATCCATGGACCCTGCATGTCCGCAGCGGACTGTTCAAGTTGGTGGAGGCTCTGTATAATGGTGTGGGGCGTGTGCAGTTGGAGCGATATGGGACCCCTGATACGTCTAGATACGACTCTGACAGGTGACATGTACGTAAGCATCCTGTCTGATCACCTGCCTCCATTCGTGTCCATTGTGCATTCCGACGGACTTCGTCAATTCCAGCAGGACAGTGCGATACCCCACACGTCCAATATTGCCACAGAGCGGCTCCAGGAAGACTCTTCTCAGTTTAAACACTTCCGCTTGCTACCAAACTCCCCAGACATGAACATTATTGAGCATATCTGGGATGCCTGGCAACGTGCTGTTCAGAAGAGATCTCCACCCCCTCCTACTCTTACGGGTTTATGGGCATCCCTGCAGGATTCATGATGTCCGTTGCCGCCAGCATTATTTCAGACATTAGTCGAGTCCATGCCACATCGTGTTGCGGCACTTCTGCCTGCTCACACGGGCCCTACACGATATTAGTCACGTGTATCAATTTCTTTGGTTCTTCAGTGTATCTAATGTAGAAATAAAAATGTATTTCTTTCAATAGTTTATTCGTTATTTCTCTTCCATGTGTCCTTACAAATACTTCGTCAAAGCTACATTGTCCTACTATACCTCGTTTTTCTTGGGGACTCTCTCAAGTAGCGGAAGTTTAATTTTAACCACGCAGTAACTCACTGTCGTAGATCTGTAATAGCAAGCACTGGAGAAATGAAATTTAATATGTAGGCGCCTCGATCTGTTGCAGCAGTCACTGAACAGTGAATCACTGCAGACAAATATGCTTCTGCGACGCACAATCACGATCTTTAAACTCTTGGCGCTCGTCATTACATTAAAAAAAGTAAATAAATAAAAACACACGCAATGAGCTCTTTGTCAATTCTAAATTTCTCCCCCCCCCCCTAGATGAAACTTCAATTTTCTTAGAAGATAGAAATCCTTTGGCATTACGTCACGACTCAATGTGGGTTGCAGCGCCACTGTCAAATGATGTTGACCAGTTTTCACGTACATTTAAGATGCAGTTTCGCGTTACACCGGTGGACCGTTATGGTCCTTGCTGCAATTATAGCCTGTTTCTTCGTAAAATACGTTGCAACCACTCCACGATCAGTCTTATGTACCTGCATCTGACATTTTGGATTTCATCAGTTCAGACAGTTAACTAGACTACCTGAAATGTTGCTGAGGCCACTTAACCTTAATAGAATTCACCGTGTTGTTCCTGTGTTGCTGAGTTAATCCAACTTTGTAAAGGAATTCCACCACTGCATGATGGCGTCGTACTCTCTCGCGCTGATCGTCTAATGTAGCTTACCTGAAACAAAAGAGAACAAGAATTAGGCATAAACTGGGTGGTACAGAACAGTTCTTCTGCGTACACTAACGTTTTTGAAAACTTGTAAGAAGAAGGACACATGTTACGCAAAAGAACTTTATAAACAGACAAAGGATTAGGATTACACAACTGTGCACGATCACTGACTTCAAGAATTGTAAAAATGGTGTGAAGGCTCTGTGACCTGAAATTAAAACTTCTAAATGTCATGGCTTCGAATAGAAAAACACACTGATGATGGCCAGTTATCGCTGAAACAAAACTGGGGGATTAAGCTTATTTATTTATTACCTCATAAGACAGCTTTCAAGCTGCATAAGGAGTCGTCCACAGTTACAAACATATATGCTATCCCTGGCGAAATGCATGTTGTATTGCTCAGCATCCAGCTGTATAATAAGGATAGAAGCTGTTAGCTTTCAACTGCTTCATCCCTCTGCGTATTTTAGAGATTTTCCTGCACGTAGAAACTTTATTTTTGTTAGTGTAATCCAAAGAGTTCCTACTCCTATTTCTATAAGAAGGAGTATTCGATCTAGGATCATGTTTGTCCCAATTGACCTTACTGTACAAAAGCGTCTGAAATATATACAGAATTCGATTCCCGGCGGGGTCAGGGATTTTCTCTGCCTCGTGATGGCTGGGTGTTGTGTGCTGTCCTTAAGTTAGTTACGTTTAAGTAGTTCTAAGTTCTAGGGGACTGATGACCATAAATGTTAAGTGCCATAGTGCTCAGAGCCATTTGAACCATATATACAGAATTGGGAGAATCTTTATTTTGTTTTAAATTAAATTTATTTTGTAAGGAGTGTTCGACTCTCAGACCATACAGGCATCGAACAGCTTTTTTTGCCGAAGAAAATCTCTTATGGCTTCAGCAGAGCCACCCCACATCTTTATACATTGGTTTACGCGCGTTCAGAAAAAAGGCATAGTACGCCAGGAGGAGCTGTTTTACACTAATGCAACTTATTTTCAATTTCCTGATTACGTACAACTCACGGGATAGTTTGGTGCATAAATTCTCTATGTTTGTGTGTTTCAGGTCACTCTGGTGTAATTGTAATTTGTCAGGGTCATTGGCAATGTAGTCACGGAATATTCCAGAATTTGAAACACGAACAGCTGCTAGCATGAGTTTCTTAGAAGTAGATACCTTAGGGGTTGCGAAGCAACTCAAATCGCTTGATACGGGCAAGTCTTCAGGTCCAGATTGTATACCGATTAGGTTCCTTTCAGATTACGCTGATACAATAGCTCCCTACTTAGCAATCATACACAACCGCTCGCTCACCGATAGATCTGTACCTACAGATTGGAAAATTTCGCAGGTCGCACCAGTGTTTAAGAAGGGTAGTAGGAGTAATCCATCGAACTACAGACCTATATCATTGACGTCGGTTTGCAGTAGGGTTTTGGAGCATATACTGTATTCAAACATTATGAATCACCTCGAAGGGAACGATCTATTGATACGTAATCAGCATGGTTTCAGAAAACACCGTTCTTGTGCAACGCAGCTAGCTCTTTATTCGCACGAAGTAATGGCCGCTATCGACAGGGGACCTCAAGTTGATTCCGTATTTCTAGATTTCCGGAAAGCTTTTGACACCGTTCCTCACAAGCGACTTCTAATCAAGCTGCGGGCCTATGGGGTATCGTCTCAGTTGTGCCACTGGATTCGTGATTTCCTGTCAGGAAGGTCGCAGTTCGTAGTAATAGACGGCAAATCATCGAGTAAAACTGAAGTGATATCAGGTGTTCCCCAGGGAAGCGTCCTGGGACCTCTGCTGTTCCTGATCTATATAAATGACCTGGGTGACAATCTAAGCAGTTCTCTTAGGTTGTTCGCAGATGATGCTGTAATTTACCGTCTAATAAGGTCATCCGAAGACCAGTATCAGTTGCAAAGCGATTTAGAAAAGATTGCTGTATGGTGTGGCAGGTGTCAGTTGACGCTAAATAACGAAAAGTGTGAGGTGATGCACATGAGTTCCAAAAGAAATCCGTTGGAATTCGATTACTCGATAAATAGTACAATTCTCAAGGCTGTCAATTCAACTAAGTACCTGGGTGTTAAAACTACGAACAACTTCAGTTGGAAAGACCACATAGATAATATTGTGGGGAAGGCGGGCCAAAGGTTGCGTTTCATTGGCAGGACACTTAGAAGATGCAACAAGTCCACTAAAGAGACAGCTTACACTACACTCGTTCGTCCTCTGTTAGAATATTGCTGCGCGGTGTGGGATCCTCACCAGGTGGGATTGACGGAGGACATCGAAAGGGTGCAAAAAAGGGCAGCTTGTTTTGTATTATCACGTAATAGGGGAGAGAGTGTGGAAGATACGATACGCGAGTTGGGATGGAAGTCATTAAAGCAAAGACGTTTTTCGTCACGACGAGATCTATTTACGAAATTTCAGTCACCAACTTTCTCTTCCGAATGCGAAAATATTTTGTTGAGCCCAACCTACATAGGTAGGAATGATCATCAAAATAAAATACGAGCAATCAGAGCTCGAACAGAAAGGTTTAGGTGTTCGTTTTTCCCGCGCACTGTTCGGGAGTGGAATGGTGGGGAGATAGTATGGTTGTGGTTCGATGAACCCTCTGACAAGCACTTAAATGTGAATTGCGGAGTAATCATGTAGATGTAGATGTAGATTACCTGCACCTCTTATAAAGAATTCCATACTCTCAGCTTTGCTATTGATTAACGTTCATCCACTTGCCTTAAACCAGGAAAACGCTTTCTCCATCATATGTTCATTCATTTCCTCCATAGCGTTTGTTTCAATATGGGATGTGATAAGTGTGGTATGATCAACAACAATTACTGCTTTGAAAAGTAGCAGACTAGGCAGGTCATCAACACAAATAATGAACAAAAACAATGGCGAGGATTCGCGCGTCGAGGGTTCCGTACAAAATTAATTATGTATGAAGACAGTTCATCCATTCCGAGAATCGGGGACCACTACGATTTTTTCCTGTTATCGACATTTATACTGGTAAGATAGCGGTCCCAGGGATTCCATGACTTTCGAGAACGTATAAATTTGAAGTTTAAAGTCGGATAACAAATGACACAGGAAAAATTTTTTTTCGTATGATGTAATTACATCTTAACAATTTTCTGATCTTTTGCCTTTACTTGTACAGTGAAACCTTTTTTATTGCCCAATTTGATGATTCTACGTCAACGGGAAATATCTTACAGGTTTTGATGAGTGAGCTTACGAGTATCAATATATGTGACATAAATGACGGTATCTTTTCATTTCTTTGACATGGAAACTTAACCTTTTTGTATCACCAAAAGACTACAGACTTCAGTATGTGATCTAAATTTCAACATGATGCGTCAACCCGCTATGAAAGAAAGGTACGTTAACGGACGGACAGAGTCTGTCTGTTAACAAATGATATATTTTTATTCGAGTGCTAGAATGACCAATAAACACTTTTAGGAATTTTTCCCTTTGGTTGTAGTGCGAAACCTTGCTTCTTAGCAAATTTCATGATTCTAGGACAACGTGAAGTACCTTGTAGGGTTTGATGAGGTTGTTGCTGTTGTTGTTGTTGTTGTTGTTGTTGCAGTCTTCAGTCCAAAGACTGGTTTGATGCAGCTCCCCATGCTACTCTCTCCTGTGCAAGCTTCTTCATCTCCGAATAACTACTGCAGCCTACGTCCTTCTGAATGTGCTTCATGTATTCATCTCTTTAGGTCCCTCTACGATTTTTACCCTCCACGCTTCCCTTCACTACTAAACTGGTGATTCCTTGATGCCTCAGAAGGTATCCTACCAACCGATCCCTTCTTCTAGTCAGTTTATGCCACAAATTCCTCCTCTCCCTAATTCTATTCAGTACCTCCTCATAGTTACGTGATCTACTCATCTAATCTTCAGCATTCTTCTGTAGCACCACATTTCGAAAGCTTCTGTTCTCTTCTTGTATAAAGTGTTTATCGTCCACGTTTCACTTCCATACATGGCTACACTCCGTACAAACACTTTCAGAAAAGATTTCCTGACCCTTGAATCTATACTCGATGTTAACAAATTTCTCTTCTTCAGAAACGCTTTCCTTGCCATAGCCAGTCAACATTTTTTTCCTCTCTACTTCGACCATCATCAGTTATTTTAATTACTACTAAAAACAGTCTTGATCACGATTTATTTAACAACAACGTTTTTCGTCACGGCGAGATCTATTTACGAAATTTCAGTCACCAACTTTCTCTTCCGAATGCGAAAATATTTTGTTGAGCCCAACCTAAATAAATCGTGATCAAGACTGTTTTTAATAGTAATTATTTACAAGACATTGATCACTGCTGTTCCCGTAATGCATTCAAAAGTAATCAGTTATTTTGCTCCACAAATAGCAAAACTCCTTTACTACTTTAAGTGTCTCATTTCGTATTCTAATCCCCTCAGCATCACCTGATTTAATTCGACTACATTCCATTACCCTCGTTTTATTGTTGTTGATGTTCATCTTATACCCTCGTTTCAAGACACTGTCCATTCCGTTCAGCTGCTCTTCCAGGTCTTTTGCTGCCTCTGACAGAATTACAATGTCGTCGGCAAATCTCAAAGTTTTTATTTCTGCTCTATGGATTTTAATTCCTACTCTAAATTTTTCTTTTGTTTACTTTACTGCTTGCTCAATATACAGACTGAATGACATCGGGGATAGGTTACAGCCCTATCTTACTCCCTTCTCAACCACTCCTGCCCTTTCGTGCCCTTCGACTCTTATAACTACCATCTGGTTTCTGCACAAATTTTAAATAACCTTTCGTTCTGTGTATTTTGCCCCTGCCACCTTCAGAATTTGAAAGAGAGCTTTCCAGTCAACATTGTCACAAGCTTTCTGTAAGCCTACTAATGCTAGAAACGTAGGTTTGCCTTTCCTTAACCTATCTTCTGAGATAAGTCGTTGTTTGATGAGGTTTGGAGTATCAGAATGTGTGACATAAATTGCCATATCTACTGACTGTATTGACTTAGAAGCTTCACATGTTTACTTTCCCAAAGAACCGTAGACTTTAATTATGTGATATACATTTCAACTTTATACATTTGAGATGAAGGGTTTTGATTAGTCGGGAAGACAGACAGATGGGCAACGAAGTGATGAAATGATTCCGTTTTTACCGATTGAGGTACTCAAGTCAAAAAATGATCCAAGCACCGATCCATGAGGGTCTTCTCTTGTGACATTCAGAAAGCGAGGTTTTTTGTTTGAATTAGTTAGGAACTTTGCTTCCTATTCGACAAGTATTGTTTTTAATAATGACAGTTTAGTAACTGTTATTCCATAATGTTTACATTTATTTACATAAATATTATGTGATATTTGTCGAAGGCCTTTGTTGTATCCACCAATGCGGCACGTGTGTATTACTTATCCCTTTAAGGGGGGGGGGGGGGGGGTAGGACGTCAAACGGGACGACTTGGAGCAGGAGAGACACCACAGGAATTTTTAACTTCCACTGTCTATACTTTTAAAAATAAATTCATAAAACTTTGTCAGAATGACCAGAAAGGATTCAGGATTTACACTAATAGTGGTGGAAGTTCAAAAATATAAGAAAATAATTTATTTTTTTACATTTGTATTTCACCTTTTTTTCACTTACCATTGGCTGCCTTTGTTGCTATAGGTACACTTTTCTTCATAAGTAAGGGAGATTCTTCGATTAATTTTCACAGCATACAAACCATACTTACAGGTGTATGAAACTCTAGAATTTTCCAAATATATTAAAAACTGTGGTAAAAAATGAGATAATTAACTTTAATGTTTGAGTTTTTTCTAAACACAGAGTTTAAAATGTAACGGCACATTCATTTTTTCATATATTAAATAATTTCTAGAGTTTCATACACCTGTAAGTAAGGTTTGTATGCTGTGCAAAATTCATCGAAGAATCTCTCTTATTTGTGAAGAAACGTGTACCTATAGCAACAAATGCAGCCAATAGAAGTGAAAAAATGATGAATTTTCATATGTCAATTTTATTTTTATTTTTATTTTATTTATTTATTTATTTTATTTTTTGCGCTTCCACTGTAATTAATGTGAATCCTGAATCCTTCCTGGTCATGCTGACAAAGTTTTATGAATTTATTCGTAAAAGTATAGACAGTGGAAATTAAAATGTCCTGTGGTGTCTCTCCTGCTCCAAGACGGCCCGTTTGACGTCCCATCCCCTTTAACGCAGATAAAACTACTTCTGCACTGCTTTAATTGTGTATTGACTTTTATGAAATCCATAATGTGCCTGATTTAATAGGCGGTAGATCGTTCTCAAAGTAATGATTTAGTTGCTTTTTCAGTATCAGCGCACCCACAAATTCTAAATCGTCAAAAATAATTAATCACGACTGTGAGTGAGGCGAGTTAAGCACTTAAAGCTATTGGCCTACAGAAACGCTGCCTACTACGACAGACAGGAAAATTGAAGCTAGCCTCGCGGAGAGAATCGGAGAACTTAATGGCACGCTTTCAGCACAGGGGACGGCCTCGAGAGCTGCGTCAATAACCCATCAGCTGAAATAGAGCCGGCGGCGCTGGCGGTCCTTTTCTTGGCAGAGATGACCTTTCATCTGAATGGGTTGAGCTGGCGCCGCTTTCCGGCCGACTGCCCGCACCAAACAATCCACTCGACCCACAACAGCTGACGAGATGCGTGCGCACCCGGCCCAGTTCATAGTCTAAATGGGCCCAAATACGAGCGCGTCTGGTCCAGCGACAGGGATTTATGCGTGCTCGGCCTCCAATGGAACACGTACAGTCATGGAAAAAAGTATTCACACACCGTTGGTCGTTAAGTTGTTGGTTATTAGTACTAAAAATGACAACCAGAGATGCTATTTGGTTAACTAACAATATTGGGTTTCCTTGCTAATCTGTACATTTAAAAAGGTTGACAATAATATGTACATTAAGAGGGTTAATAAAATTAGCCATCTGCTTTACACAGTGGGGATAATAGTATTCATACAAACAAACAAAAATACAATGTACACATATATAACGACAATGTTAATACTTTGCAGGCATTCCTCTTCGATGCAACATATCTGTTAACCTCTCTGGCATGGAACGAACCACTTTTTTCGTAGTGTCTGAGGTAATATTTTGACATTCTTGTTGTAGACATTGTTTCAGAGCGGTCTTACTTCGAATTTCATGTTTTCTGGCCATTCTTTCAAGCACACTCTAAAGATGTCCAATTGCATTGAGGTCTGCACTTTATGCTGAAAACATCAGAACATGAGGAGTATGGTCCGAAAACCACAGACGAACAATTTCCAGTTCCTGCTTTCGGTCACTATCTTGTTTAAAGTAGTAATCTGCGCCTAAATTCCAGCTATCAACACTGTTTCACAAAATTTCTTTTGGGATGTATAAATCTTGAAATCTATCCACCTTACCTTCAACAAAAACATGTTCCCAGAACAAAATATACCCGTATATCTCAATACAATAATTTCTCCACCTCCGTGCTTTGTTGTGGGTTGAATGTGTTTGGGATTCAGCTCAGCATTTGGTCGTCTCCACACCGAAATGTTGTCATATTTTGAGATACGTCCCAGAAACTTGTATTCCTCTTTGTATGCTCTCGATCAAAACTCACGTCTCAATTTCTTGTTTATTTTGCTGATGTATGGTTTTCTTCTCCGTACCCTAGTTCCATAACCTGCACTACTTAAAACGTACAGAATAGCCCTTGGTGTGATTTCCTTCCCGAACTGATTATTAACATTCGCAGACAATGCAGAGGCTGTCAATTTAGGATTTTCTGGACCAGCCTAATTAACATATCGCGATCTCTTTGCGTTAACATCTGTGGTCGATCTCTTCTTTCGCTATTAATGATAGTACACTCCTGGAAATTGAAATAAGAACACCGTGAATTCATTGTCCCAGGAAGGGGAAACTTTATTGACACATTCCTGGGGTCAGATACATCACATGATCACACTGACAGAACCACAGGCACATAGACACAGGCAACAGAGCATGCACAATGTCGGCACTAGTACAGTGTATATCCACCTTTCGCAGCAATGCAGGCTGCTATTCTCCCATGGAGACGATCGTAGAGATGCTGGATGTAGTCCTGTGGAACGGCTTGCCATGCTATTTCCACCTGGCGCCTCAGTTGGACCAGCGTTCGTGCTGGACGTGCAGACCGCGTGAGACGACGCTTCATCCAGTCCCAAACATGCTCAATGGGGGACAGATCCGGAGATCTTGCTGGCCAGGGTAGTTGACTTACACCTTCTAGAGCACGTTGGGTGGCACGGGATACATGCGGACGTGCATTGTCCTGTTGGAACAGCAAGTTCCCTTGCCGGTCTAGGAATGGTAGAACGATGGGTTCGATGACGGTTTGGATGTACCGTGCACTATTCAGTGTCCCCTCGACGATCACCGGTGGTGTACGGCCAGTGTAGGAGATCGCTCCCCACACCATGATGCCGGGTGTTGGCCCTGTGTGCCTCGGTCGTATGCAGTCCCGATTGTGGCGCTCACCTGCACGGCGCCAAACACGCATACGACCATCATTGGCACCAAGGCAGAAGCGACTCTCATCGCTGAAGACGACACGTCTCCATTCGTCCCTCCATTCACGCCTGTCGCGACACCACTGGAGGCGGGCTGCACGATGTTGGGGCGTGAGCGGAAGACGGCCTAACGGTGTGCGGGACCGTAGCCCAGCTTCATGGAGACGGTTGCGAATGGTCCTCGTCGATACCCCAGGAGCAACAGTGTCCCTAATTTGCTGGGAAGTGGCGGTGCGGTCCCCTACGGCACTGCGTAGGATCCTACGGTCTTGGCGTGCATCCGTGCGTCGCTGCGGTCCGGTCCCAGGTCGACGGGCACGTGCACCTTCCGCCGACCACTGGCGACAACATCGATGTACTGTGGAGACCTCACGCCCCACGTGTTGAGCAATTCGGCGGTACGTCCACCCGGCCTCCCGCATGCCCACTATACGCCCTCGCTCAAAGTCCGTCAACTGCACATACGGTTCACGTCCACGCTGTCGCGGCATGCTACCAGTCTTAAAGACTGCGATGGAGCTCCGTATGCCACGGCAAACTGGCTGACACTGACGGCGGCGGTGCACAAATGCTGCGCAGCTAGCGGCATTCGACGGCCAACACCGCGGTTCCTGGTGTGTCCGCTGTGCCGTGCGTGTGATCATTGCTTGTACAGCCCTCTCGCAGTGTCCGGAGCAAGTATGGTGGGTCTGACACACCGGTGTCAATGTGTTCTTTTTTCCATTTCCAGGAGTGTATTTCTTTCCCTATATCGCGATATTATGAATTACAGATTTATCTGGTTTCTTCCAATAAAATCAGCTATCTCTGGAAATGATTTTCTCTTTTCATACTGAGAGAGAACTCTTTGCCTTTGCGGTTTTTTTGTTTCCTTCCTTTAGCGATCCATTTTACTGTTGCCGGCATTCACGGCGTCTCAGAACAAACATGGACGAGGTGCAGCTTGCCACAGAAGACGTTTCTTACTGCAAGCGATTCGTTAGTCTTTTCTATGTTTAGACTTTTAGTAGAGTACGAATACTTTTTTCCCCACTGTGTGAAACCTGGCGGTAGAGAATTTTTATCTACTTCTTGCAGAAGGCTAATTTACTTAATCCTTTTATATTTACGGATTAGGAAGCAAATCCATACTGTTAGTTTACCAAATAAAGTCTCTTGTTGTGATCCTCAGTTCTAACAAATAAAGTTATTGTACCTGAACAACGTTGTAGGAATGCTTTTGTTCATGACTATATATTTCCAGCTCTTCTTTGCGGACGGCCCTTACTCGAGATTACTGTGGCCACAATAAACATGTATGCAGCAGAGAAAATACAAAAGTTGAATCCACTAATACGAAAGTAGGTGTGGCGCTCTTTAAAATATGTTTAAGCAGAAGAAATGGGGCATTTCTTGGTGCAATACTGAATACAGCTCTGAATTCGAGGGCGGAATTATAATACTATTTAATACAACAATGACTACGACAGACCTCATTCTTGAAAAAAGTTTTCTTTTGTGTCAGATCTCCGTAGTTATTCGCTAACTACATGTCCCAGTCAAAATAAATAGCAGCTGCGGAGTGCACCGTTGGAAAAAAAATACGAGCGCTTGAAGGGGAATTCGCAAGCAAGAAATCTGAAATCTTTAGTTTTTTTTCAAAACAGGTCCTATTAGTGTAGCCTGCGCAAAATAGTGAATGATTTTTCTGCGTATGGCCTTAGAAGCATTTTATTTTTAATTTTCAATGCGCTGCTTGTGTATGAAACTACCAAGTTTTTAATTTATTAGTTTGCGAGGTCATCTTCCGCAGCAGCTATTATAATCAATTATTATTCGTTTTTCCATCTTAAGCGTCTGATGTCCTGAATACACATAAACACTGTACTGAGTGCTAAGTACTAGAAACCACAGTCCTAATTTTCTTGTGAAGTTTTACAAAGTGAGGTGATATGGAAATAACGCCATCACGCGTACGGAAAAGTGGCTTCAGAAAAGTCGAAAAATTGCAAAGAGTGACGCTAAAACCAACTTTCATTCGACCTCAACCTCCGCCAACAACAAAGGAAAAAGTAGTGATTTGCACAACATGTAAACAAGAGGCAAAAACAGCAATGAGCACAGAAGATGCTTTGTAAATAAACGCGAAACGCGTCCGGTGTAAAATAATTGCAGTAAGCTTAAGCCGGAAAAACTAATAATAAGTGATAACCTAATTTTTGGTCACGTATCTCTTTATATATGGATATCTTTGGAACTACTCACCGTAGGAAGCTATCGTTTTCATCTACAGATACGCAGCGTTCGGTGTTGGCGACCCTGCTGTTTACAGTATGTCTGCATCGGTGCACTCAGAAACCCAATTAGTAATGGAATAATACGGTGATCTGACAAACGTCATCGTGTCGGAACTACTCCTGCCCGGCTTAGTACAGCGGCTCGCCGTGGCATGCATTCAACAAGTCATTGGAAGTCCCCTCCACAAATACTGATCCAACTGCCTCTAGAGTCGTCCATAATTGCGAAAGCGTAGGCGGTGCACGACTTCGTGCACGCACTGATCTCGTCATTATGTCGCATAAATGTTCGATGGGATTCATGTCGGGCGATCTGGGGGGCCAAACCGTTTGTTCAAATTTACACAATTATCTTCAAACCGATCGCGAACAATTGTGGTCCAGTGACACGGTGCATTGTCATCCATAAATTCCATCGTTGTTTAGGTACATGAAGTCCATGATTGGCTACAAATGATCTCCAAGTAGCAGAATAACCTTTTCCAGTCAATGATCGGTTCAATTGTCCGCCCCCGGTAGCTGAACGGTCAGCGTGACGGATTGTCAATCCTCTAGGCCCGGGTTCGAGTCCCGGCTGGGTCGGGGAATTTTCTCCGCCCAGGGACTGGGTATTGTGTTGTCATCATCATCACCATCATCATCATCATCATCATCATCATCATCCTATCATCCTCATCGACTGGAGGTCGCCGAAGTGGCGTCAGATTGAAAGACCGGCACCCGGCGAACGGTCTGCACGACAGGGGGCCCTATTCTTACGAATAAATAAATAAAATCGGTTCAGTTGTACCAGGGGACCCAGTCCATCCCATGCAAACATAGCCCATTCCATTAAGGAGCCAACGCCATTTTGCACAGTGCCTTGTTGACAACTTGGGCCAGCCGGCCAGAGTGGCCGAGCGGTGCTAAACGCTACAGTCTGGAACCGCGCGACCACTACGGTCGCAGGTTCGAATCCTGCCTCGGGCATGTATGTGTGTAATCTCCTTAGGTTAGTTGGGTTTAAGTAGTTCTAAGTTCTAGGGGACTGATGACCTCAGAAGTTAAATCCCATAGTGCTCAGAGCCATTTGAACAACTTGGGCCCATGGCTTCGCGGGGTCTGCGCCACATCCCATCCCTACCATCAGCACTTACCAACTGAAATCGGGGCTCATCTGACCAGGCCACGGTTTTCCAGTAGTCTAGGGTCCAACCGATATGGTCGCGAGCCCAGCAGAGGCGCTAAAGGTGATACGCTGTTAGCGAAGTCACTCGCGTCGATCGTCTGCTGCCATAGCCCAGTAATGCCAAATTTCGCTGCCCTGTTCGTCGTACGTCCCACACTGATTTCTGCGGTTATTTCGCGCAGTGTTCGTTGTCTGCTAGCAGTGACAACTCTATGCAAACGGCGCTGTTCTCGAATGTTAAGCACTGCTTTGTCCGTGGTGAGAGAGAATTCCTGAAATTTGGTGTTCTTGGCATACTCTTGACGCTGTGGATCTCGGAATATTGAATTTATTAAAGATTTCCGAAATGGAACATCCCATGTGTCTAGCTCCAACTACCGTTCCGCGTTCAGAGTCTGTTAATTCTCGTCCATGGCTTCTGTCGCCTCAGTCTACCACAGAATACAAAGAGATAACGAACTTACTGGATATCACTGTATTACGTTTAGGACATCAAGTCGATCACAGGGTCCCTGGGCCGGCCGGGGTGGCCGAGCGGTTCTAGGCGCTACATTCTTGAACCGCTCGACCTCTACGGTCGCAGGTTCGAATCCTGCCTCGGGCATGGATGTGTGTGCTGTCCTTAGGTTAGTTGGGTTTAAGTAGTTCTAAGTTCTAGGGGACTGATGACCTCAGAAGTTAAGTCCCATAGTGCTCAGAGCCATTTGAACCATTTGAACGGGGTCCCTGGTTCGATTCCCGACCGGGTTGGGGATTTTCTCTGCCCGGGGACTGGATGTTTGTATTGTCCACATCATTTCATCATCATTAGTGAAAATGGCTAGACTGGACTGTGTAAAGATTGGGATTTTGTACGGGTGCTGATGACCGCGCAGCTGAGCGCCCCAAACCCAACATCACAGGACATCAAGTGCCACACACAGAACTGAACCAAAGTTAAGTACCATATAGTGACATACTCTCAATAAATGTCTGCTCTCGAGCCAACCCTGTCAAAAAGTGTTTAACAGTGATATCACGCAGACGCTACCTTCAATGAACTATAGTGTTTCTCTGCAACCGTGGATGTTTGGGCTGTATTAAGAGTAGCATTCCTGCGACCCACACTTATTACTCGACGCTCATAACGGGGAATCGTTGCATGAAGTACCAGTGTTCCCCTGAAAACAGTTTAGTTTGCCAAATGGACATAATCACTACACTTCATTTTTAAGTGTCCGCAGTACATCTCTCTTACATCAAACAACTTTCTGCTGTTAGTCCTCGAGACTGTTGTTCTTGGAAGTGCATATTACTTCTTGGAAGTGTTGCACAGCATTGGTAATAACATCAGTCATTATTCTGCGCAAATGACCAGGTGAGAAACGCAACCGCCACGGGTGTGGCTGTAATGGTTATACAGACGTTTAGTGTCATGTTACGCATACAAGGCGGAGCAAGATACCTGTACTGCCGCGAGGTAATTACTGGTGAACTGACGCTCCGGTGGGTGTCTGAAATTGACGTGACGTAATAGGAAAGTAGTCTGGTGGGAGGCTTCTGTACTGGCGGATTGCGTCACACCTACATTCTCACGCGGACGTAACTAAACGCACGACTGGGGTAATGGGTAATATGCAACTCTCTTACAAAATTTTAATGATGAGTGGAGCCACAGCCTTTATAAATTAGTGACATTATTCTTTCCGGAAATAGCTACCAAAAATATTTATTGCGAATGTAATTTCGACATTTTGTCATTTTCAAACTTTGTGGGATATTTAAGCCCGCGCTATAACGTTAATTTGTGACAAGATGGAACATACATTGAAGCGGCAAGGAAACGGGTATAGGCATGCGTATTCAAAATCAGAGATACGTAATCAGGCAGAATACGGCGCAGTGGTCGGCAACGCCTAAATAAGCCAAGTGTCTGTTACATTGGTTACTGCTACATAGGTTACTGCCGCTAAAACGGCAGTTTATCAAGATTTAAGTGAGTTTGAACGTGGTGTTATAGTCGGCGCACGAGCACAGCATCTCCAAGGTAGCGATGAAGTGATGATTTTCCCGCACGAGCATTTCACGAGTTACCGTGAATATCAGGAATCCGGTAAAACATCAAATGTCCAACACTGCTGCGGCCGGAAACAGATCCTGCAAGAACGGGACCAACGACGACTGAAGAGAATCGTTCAACGTGACAGAAGTGCAACCCTTCCGCAAATTGCTGCAGATTTCAATACTGGGCCATTAACAAGTGTCAGCGTGTGAACCATTCAACGAAACGTCATCGATATGGGCTTTCGGACCGAAGGCCGACTCGTGTAACCTTGATGACTGCACGACACAAAGCTTCACGCCTCGCCTGGGCCAGTCAACACCGACATTGGACTGTTGATGACTGGAAACATGTTGCCTGGTTGCACGAGTCTCGTTTCAAATTGTATCGAGCGGATGGACGTGTAGGGGAATGGAGAATCCACGGATCCTGCATGTCAGCAGAGGACTTTTCAAGATGGTAGAGGGTCTGTAATGCTGTGGGGCGTGTGCAGTTGGAGTGATATGGGAGTCCTGATACGTCTAGTTACGACTCTGGCAGGTGACACGTACGTAAGCGTTGTGTCTGATCACGTGCATCCGTTCATGTCCCACATGTCCAGAAGTGCTACAGAGTGGTTCCAGGAACACTCTTCTGAGTTTAAACATTTCCGCTGGCCACCAAACTCCCCAGACATGAACATTATTGAGCATATTGGGGATGTCTTGCAACGTGCTTTCAGAAGAGATCTCCACCCCCTTGTACTCTTATGGATTTATTGATAGGCCTGCGGGATTCATGGTGTCAATTCCATCCATCAGTTCTTCAGATATTAGTCTGAGTGCATGCCACGTCGGAATGCTGAAAATCAGCCGTTACACAGGAAACCTGAAAATGGGATCGGGTTACTATTTTAGCTGTTTAGTAATATAGGTATGATGAAAACTGTTCTTTCTGTTGGTCGATCATGGACAGGGGACATCGGGTTCTTAGGTAATTGTCAATGTCAATGAAATTCTCCAACAGCCGTGATACTTAAGATCTTAATTTATTTTCTTCTGAAGACTATCAGTTTCAGCATTTCACTATGCCATCTTCAGACCCCATATCCATCTTTCCGAATAAGCGAAAATGTCATATAGGACCATAAATCCCTAGATGTCGTGAATTCAATCGTTTCACTAGTGCTTCATTCCAAGACTGTGTAGCAACTCACTATCAAGTCTTCGAATGAAGCTCTAGTGAAACGACCGAATTCAAGACATCCGGAGATTTATGGCACTATATGACATTTTCGTTTATTTGGAAAGATGCATATGGGGTCTGAAGATGGCATAGTGAAATGCTGAAACTGGTAGCCTTCAGAATAAAATAACATCTTAAGTTGCACGGCTGTTAGAGAATTTCACTGACACTGGCAATTTTATACGAAGCGTTCAAATGAAAACGTACGAAACGTCGTAACAACCGAAACGGTTAAATTTGCATACGCCTCTTTCGGATAACGTAGTGAGGCATCTGTTGTTGTTGTTGTTGTTGTTGTGGTGGTGGTGGTGGTGGTGGTGGTGGTGGTGGTCTTCAGTCCAGAGACTGGTTTGATGCAGCTCTCCATGCTACTCTATTCTGTGCAAGCATCTTCATCTCCCAGTACTTACTGCAACCTACATCCTTATGAATCTGTTTAGTGTATTCATGTCTTGGTCTCCCTCTACGAGTTTTACCCTCCAAGCTGCCCTCCAATACTAAATTGGTAATGCATTGATGCCTCAGAATATGCCCTACCAACCAATCCCTTCTTCTAGTCAAGTTGTGCCTCAAATTTCTCTTCTCTCCAATTCTATTCAATGCCTCCTCATTAGTTATGTGACCTACCCGTCTAACCTTCAGCATTCTTCTGTAGCACCACATTTCGAAAGCTTCTATTCTCTTCTTGTCTACACTATTTATCATACACGTTTGACTTCCATACATGGCTACACTCCATACAAAAACTTTCAGAAACGAGTTCCTGACACTTAAATCTATACTCGATGTTAACAAATTTCTCTTCTTCAGAAACGCTTTACTTACCATTGCCAGTCTACATTTTATATCCTCTCTATTTCGACCATCGCCAGTTATTTTGCTCCCCAAATAGCAAAATTCATTTACTGCTTTAAGCGTCTCATTTCCTAATCTAATTCCCACAGCATCACCCGATTTAATTCGACTACATTCCATTATCCTTGTTTTGCTTTTGTTGATGTTCATCTTATACCCTCCTTTCAAGACACTTTCCACTCCGTTCAGCTGCTCTTCCAGGTCCTTTACTGTCTCTGACAGAATTACAATGTCATCGGTGAACCTCAAAGTTTTTATTTCTTCTCCATGGATTTTAATTTCAACTCCGAATTTTTCTTTTGTTTCCTTTACTGCTTGCTCAATATACAGATTGAATAACATCGGGGATAGGCTACAACCCTGTCTCACTCCCTTCCCAACCACTGCTTCCCTTTCATGTCCCTCGACTCTAATAACTGCCATATGGCCTCTGTACAAATTGTAAATAGCATTTCGCCCCTTGTATTTTATCCCTGCCACCTTCAGAATTTGAAAGAGAGTATTCCAGTCAACATTGTCAAAAGCTTTCTCTAAGTCTACAAATGCTAGAAACGTAGGTTTGCCTTTCCTTAATCTATTTTCTAAGATAAGTCGTAGGGTCAGTATTGCCTCACGTGAGGCATCTTGGGACGTGAATGTAGGGCGTCATCACCTTCCCCTAAACAATTCAAAGATGTGGCCTCAGCTGGCGAGGTGGTGCTCGCCGCCTCTTTCGATGTCCGAGGCCTGGTACTCATCGAATTCCTCGACCACGTAAAAACCATTAAGAGTGATGTGTAATGTGAAACTCTCCGCAGCCTATGCAAGTCCATCGAGAGTAAAATGCATGGGCTGCTCTCGGAGGGAGTGGTTCTGCTCCACGATAACGCGCGTCCACACGCCTCAAGCGTAATGACCAAGTTGACGTAGGAGCAGCTTGAGCACCCGCCGTATAGCCCTGACATGTTGCACTGCGACTTCCGTAAGTGTGATCCGCTGAAAAAAACATCTCAAAGAGAAGCGCTTCATCTCGGATGACGAACTGAAGCACATAGTGGAGGGCTGACTCTTGTCACAACCACAGGACTTTTTGGGAATAGGGAATCTGGCCCGTGAAACAGTGGGATAGTTGTGCCCAGGCTCCTGGTGATTATTTTAAGATTAAGAGTCCAAATATACCCGCAGTGTTGTTTCGCATCTCGTCTTTTTGAGCACCACTCATACATTCTGTGCACGGTCTAGAGCTCTTCATGCGTGTTGTTGTAGTGGATTCTTTAGTTTCCTACCTACATTCTCCACACTACACTTTTTATTGCCTTATATCACGTAACTGTAACAGAAAGGGAAGAAGATTAGTGTGTAACGTCCTGTCGACGTTACGAAGTCATTAGAGATAGAGCCCAACAATCCTGCCATTTCCGTTAAGTGATTTAGGGAAATTACGGAAAATTCAAATCTGGATAGCTGACCGGGGATCTGAACCTCTGCTCTCCCACATACGAGTCCAGGGCCTTACCAATGCGCTACCTCGTTCGATATTTCGCATTGCGTTTGATTTCTTACCTCCAGTTAGCTTGGTACCTACATTGCACTCAAAATATCTGCACAACTGTATAACTGTCGACGACATGAGCAGTGTGTCTTGTTAGGAAACAATCTCGTTGCATTCACTCGCGGGGTCAGGGATTTTCTCTGCCTCGTGATGGCTGGGTGTTGTGTGCTGTCCTTAGGTTATTTAGGTTTAAGTAGTTCTAAGTTCTAGGGGACTGATGACCATAGATGTTAAGTCCCATAGTGCTCAGAGCCAGCCCATTCACTCGCGGTACCTGCTGTTGACAACAGTAATGCCCACTTCATACTTCGTCCTCGAACTTGTGTCCAAGTAGACCTACTGCTAGGTTTTTCCCGGGTTGTTTTCCCGGCAGTTTTAGCTGTGCGTTAACAGTGATATACGGCAGGATATATATTCGTATGTTTACTGATGAAGAGCTGGTTGATACGCGCCTCGCGTATGGGTCTGCTGACAGTGGAAGAGCGGCACAACTACGCTATGCTGAAGAAAGGAACACGACGAGTGCCATAACCCGATTTCCCAGAAACTTCACTCAGTGGAAGAGGGGTGAAAATAAACAAACAAGTGTCCGTTTCCGAAAAAAAGACGGTTCAATTTTTCGTGGTATATCCTCAGACGAAAAGATGTAACAGTGGTAGAGTGGCGGCTTCTTAACTTTGCGAAACCCGATTATTACTTTTATTTTTGTTTTTCATTTATATACCCATGTCTGTTGAAGGTTACTACATGAATGTTTTCCAGTGTATATTGATATAACGTTGTCAAAAATGTTCAAATGTGTGAGAAATCTTATGGGACTTAACTGCTAAGGTCATCAGTCCGGCCGGCTGGAGTGGCCGAGAGGTTGTAGGCGCTACAGTCTGGAACCGCGCGACCGCTACGGTCGCAGGTTCGAATACTGCCTCGGGCATGGATGTGTGTGATGTCCTTAGGTTAGTTAGGTTTAAGTAGTTCTAAGTTCTAGGGGACTGATGATCTCAGATGTTAAGTCCCATAGTGCTCAGGACCATTTGAACGATTTTTGTCATCAGTCCCTAAGCATACACACTACTTAACCTAAATTATCCTACGGACAAACACACACACCCATGCCCGAGGGACGACTCGAACCTCCACCGGGACCAGCCGCACAGTCCATGACTGCAGATAACGTTGTCCTTATTCGTCTACTAATACTGACAGATGACTGCTATTAAAAAAAAGTGAGAAAATTATTTAAAATTGTTTTCGATGTAATTCCTGCATTTATCTTTATTCATTATCAGTTACAAGCACCAGATTTGGAAAAGCCATCCGATCCGTTATGCATGGTTTGCTGCGAAATTGTTGCTAAAGCGCTAAAACTTCACCACTTCTTTCCTGAGTGAGATTCATACGAATAAACATCAAGGTTTGCGATGCTCATGGTGTTCGGAACATCTGTGTTTCGAATATTTCTGCTATAGGTATGATCCAACGAAATGCCCCAATGTCCCCGAAGAATAAACATATGAATAAAATATAAGAATTAATAAAAGGATTGATATTGGAATGAAATATCAGAATACGAGATTTTAAGAAGATTGTAACCCCTTAACATACCATAACACGCATACATATAATAAATACGTCACACTTATTGCGAAATCGAGTTGCAATTTCACAATTAATATAAAGCCCTTGTATCGCCTAATTTGATTAGAAACATTCGTGCAGTAACATTCTACAGACATAGATAGACAAATGAAAACAATAGAAATAAAATAAAATTAATAAAAACAGTAATCGGGTTTCGAACACCGGGTGCAAAATTAAGAAGCCGCTACGATAACCACAGAGCCAGCATTTCGTCTGAGGATATCGCATGGTAAAAGGCACATTCCTTTATGAACAATCTATATAATCGAAACCGAATTCCCATGGCGGGCGCGCTTTGTGTAATCATTCAGTGACGCTTCGTTTCACTTGTTTTGACATCAACGTGTGCTGATTGCTATCCGGTAAAACATGGTGTTTGTCGGTTTTCCATCTAGACGAGCACGACGTCGATTTGTACCTCATGTACTTTGTTCACCAACAAATAACACATGATAGTTTGATAAAAACTCCCACGTATCGCCCGTACTTCACCAACAAAGTCTCAGAGTTTGTTCAGGGATATTTTCTGAATATTTCTATCCGAGAGACCTAAGATCGCCGGTGGCTCGTTGCAGAGTAATAATGTAAGTACGATTTTTCGATTTTCTTACCCCTATTACCTCTCTGTGAAATTCCTTCACAACACTGAAAACATTTGTATTATGTAACCATCAAAACATACAACACGTAACACAGAATAATACAACTCTCAGACAGATGCACTAGTTCTTCACGACAATGCTCGGCGGCCACTGCAGTGTTTTCGATGCGAAGTCTTTGATCGTCCATCACTAGAGTTGCCCTCTACCAAAACTGGGGTTAGGTAGTTTTGGTACAATAAATGACGTAGTAAATCGTAGGATTACCGGTAGTTCTGAAAGCTTTGATAAGGAAAGAAGCACACTGAATGTGCGAGAAAAAACTGGGAACAGGCGATTTCTCTTTGGTTTTCATTTGTTTGTTTGTTTTGCTTATAATTAGTACCGCACATCGTTCAGCGTTAGTCCATTGCGTATTTTATATTCTTACAAAAAATAAATTGCATTTTATGAGTAATGAAAATTAGTTGACCATGTAATTTCTACCGATTTTATGAAACTAAGGCAATTCCTTTCGATACGAATACAGTTTGCACACAGAAATATAAAAATTTCTAAATAGTTGTTGTTGTTACTTGTACTCAAAAGCGCCTGCAGGGGTGGTTGAGCGGTTGTAGGCGCTACATTCTGGAACCGTGAGACCGCTACGGTTGTACGTTCGAATCCTGCCTCGGGCATGGATGTGTGTGATGTCCTTAGCTTAGTTAGGTTTAAGTAGTGCTAAGTTCTAGGGGCCTGGTGACCCCAGAAGTTAAGTCCCATAGTGCTCAGAGCCATTTGAACCATTTTGTACTCAAAAGCAAGAGTTTCCCGTTATTATTGACAAGTGCGGAAATTGTTCATTATTTACAGAAATGTTTAATATAAGCCCGGCGAAGTACTGACGATATTTAATGTGTTTCTGTTTCACTCTTTTTTGTTTTACCTTTTTTTGGGGAAAGTGCGTTTTCTAGCGCTATATGATAAATCTGGTTTTCGTATTTACACTACAAACCCCTTTGTTTCAAGTAACGTATCAGCAATTTTCGAATAAAACCTGATTTAAACACTGATAATTTCAATTCTGCTGTAAGTACTGGTTATTTTTAAGTAACAGACAAGAAGATAACCATATGGTTACATGGCCCTATATATATCCTCACTCAGTTTCTAGACAGTTCAAGGCACTGGTTTCTAGGGGAATCTAGTACGATGCTGGTTGCATACATAAACAAAGCAATCGAAATGAGGTGACGCCAGATAGGTATGCAACACACCTAACGTGCAGGCAATTCGATTATCTTCTTCAGTGACCAAAGGTGCTGAAAAAACTGCTGTAATCTACACTTACTTAAGATACTCTGTGAGAGCCAATGTTAGTTTTACAACTCTACCCGTCACACAGTGCAGACCTGGCTCCCTCTGATTTTCATCTCTTTGCTCACATGAAACGCTGGCTAGGAGAACAGCATTTTGGCACAGGCTACGAGCAGCAGATCAGTGTAGAGAATTGGCTGAAAGCACAAGTAGCTGCCTTCTTTGACGACGGTACTCGAAAAACTGTACAATGCTACGACAATTGTCTAACTCGGAGTGGCGACTATGTAGAGATGTACGAGGGTGAGTCAAATGAAGAACTTGAATATTTTTTAAATATTATTTCTTGTGCAAAAGTGGTACAAAACTGTATCACTTTTCAACATAATCTCCCCCACGCTCAATGCAAGTCCTCCACCACTTACAAAGTGCATAAATTCCTTTAGAAAAAATTATTTTGGTAGTCCGCGCATCCACTCATGCACCGCGTAGCGTACCTCTTCATCAGAACGGAACTTCTTTCCTCCCATTGCGTCTTTGAATGATCCAAACATATGGAAATCACTTGGGGCAAGGTCTGGTGAGTACGGTGGATGAGGAAGACACTCAAAGTGCAGGTCTGTGATTGTTGCAACTGTTGTACGGGCAGTGTGGGGCCTTGCACTGTCATGTTGCAAAAGGACACCTGCTGAAAGCAATCCATGTCGCTTTGATTTGATTGCAAGACGCAGATGATTTTTTAGGAGATCTGTGTATGATGCACTGGTGACAGTGGTCCCTCTAGGCATGTAATGCTCCAAAATGACGACTTTTTCGTACCAAAAGAGAGTCAGCATAACCTTCCCTGTTGATGGTTCTGTTCGAAACTTCTTTGGTTTTGGTGATGAGGAATGGCGCCATTCCTTGCTCGCTCTCTTCGTTTCCGGTTGGTGGAAGTGAACCCAGATTTCGTCCCCAGTAACGATTCTTGGAAGGAAGCCATCACCTTCTCGTTCAAAGCACCGAAGAAGTTCTTCACAAGCATCAACACGTCGTTCTCTCATTTCTGGAGTCAGCTGCCGTGGCACCCATCTTGCAGGCACTTTGGGAAAATAGAGCACATCATGCACAGCGTGGTGTGCTGACCCATGACTAATCTGTAGACATGCTGCAATGTTATTCAGTGTCACTCGGCGGTTTTCCTTCACTATGGCTTCAACTGCTGCAATGTTCTGTGGAGTCACAACACGTTGTGCCTGACCTGGACGAGGAGCATCATCCACTGAAAAAAGTCACATCTTTTGCGAACTTCCTACTCCATTCGTAGACTTGCTGTTGTGGCAAACATGCATCAACGTACTGAACCTTCATTAGTCGATGAATTGCAATAGGTTTCATACCTTCACTACGCAAAAGCCGAATAACAGAACGCTGTTCTTTACCTGGTGCAAGTCGCAAGTGGGGCGGCCATCTTTATACTGATACTGCGACGGTATGTGCGCATCTGCACTATGCTGCCACCTACAGGCCATTCAGCACGCTGTTTGTAGCACGCTAACCAACTTACAGGATAACGGCGAGAAATTTCGATTTGTTATTACAAATTTATGGTTTTCATTTGACTCACCCTCGTAGCTAGAAGGTGTAACTAAATGCTGCAAATAAAACATTTTTGATTTTCACTGTACTTTCCATTTCGCGTCCGATTGTACCTTGAAAAAGAAAAAAAAAATTAGCCCTGGTACTTAAAGGAACTTTACTTCTAGTTCTGACCAATATTACCACTTGTAGGAATATGTGACAAATTTTTTAACATCACGTACAGCTATGTACGTGTGTTCCTTATCGCAGCTAGTGAATGAAGCTACAGAGTACACCCACTACCGCCTAAGGAACACGGGCGCGCGTTTCCAGTGGCTCATGAAACACGCACCAAGACTGCGGCAGTTCGTGCCTTATCGGACACTGCGGCTCCCCTCTACCGAGCGCTCCAGGGATAATCTCGCAGTGAGCCGCGTCATACCTGATACTCTTCATCCCAGCGGGTCACGTGCATCGAAACTAGGCTGAATAAACGGTGGAAGTATAGTCTGCCTCAGTGGCTCAGCAAGATTCTTGTTCCGTACTAAGCTGTCAAATTCTTAAAACATAGGCACAAAACTAGAAAGCACACCAACGGGAGACGCTGCGAAGATACAGATGCTACAAACGAACTGAATTTATAGACTAAGACCCAAAAATAATACACAAGATTCATAATAAGCAGAACGCGTAACCTAACAATTTCAATATTGAAGACTGAATTTGAATCTATTATAATCAGGGTTAAGATTTTTAGATGTGCACCTTTTTTCTTACAGTAAATTAAAGCTGTTCAGAAAGATAGCACAATATGAAATTTTAAAACTTCCTGGCAGATTGAAACTGTGTACCGGACCGAGACTCGAACTCGGGACCTTTGCCTTTCGCGGGCAAGTGCTCTACCATCTGAGTTACCGAAGCACGACTCACGCCCGGTCCTCACAGCTTTACTTCTGCCAGTACCTCGTCTCCTACCGTCCAAACTTTACAGAAGCTCTCCTGCAAACCATGCAGAACTAGCACTCTTGAAAGAAAGGATATTGCGGAGACAAGGCTTAGCCACAGCCTAGGGGATGTTTCCAGAATGAGATTTTCACTCTACAGCGGAGTGTGCGCTGATATGAAACTTCCTGGCAGATTAAAACTTTGCCCGCGAAAGGCAAAGGACCCGAGTTCGAGTCTAGGTCCGGCACACAGTTTTAATCTGCCAGGCAGTTTCATATCAGCGCACACTCCGCTGTAGAGTGAAAATTTCATTCTAGAAATAGCCCCCAGGCTGTGGCTAAGCCATGTCTCCGCAATATCCATTCTTTCAGGAGTGCTAGTTCTGCAGGTTCGCAGGAGAGCTTCTGTAAAGTTTGGACTCGTCTATATTTCTGAAACTTTGTTTTTTGATTAATGGGAAACAAAAAAAAATTTCATACCTTTTCATAGGTGTTCAATACGCCCTCCTTGAGATGCACGGCATACGCAATACGGTATCCAAATTGTTCCCACACTGAAGCGGGCATGTCTTGAGTTAAAGCACCCAAGGCTGCTGTTATGCGATGTCTCACTTCATTCATTGTTGTTGGCAACAGAGGCACATAAACAGAGCCTTTTATAAGCCCCCACAAGAAATAATCACGTACAGTCACGTCTGGTGACCTTGGCGGCCAGTAATGTAAGCTGAATCATTTGCTCCAGTGCGACCGATCGTTCCTTCAGTAATCCTTTGATTTAAAAATTTCCGCACCTTCAGATGTCAGTGGGGCGGTGCCCCATCCTGTTGGTCAAAGAAGTCGTTCGGATCAGTCTCCTACTGTGGGAAAAGCAAGTACTCAAGCATATCGTGATATGTGCTTCCTGTAACAGTGTTCTCGGCAAAGAAAAATGAACCGTACGCCTTTCCGCTTGAAACTGATAAAACACGTTACATTTTGGAGAGTCCCTCTCATGTTGTAGAACTTCGTGTGGTAGGTCCGTACCCCATATTCTCATATTATGACAGTTCGGCTTCCCATTTAAATGGAATGTTGCCTCGTCACTGAACACTAAGTCTAGAAGAAAACTGTCATCCTCCACCTTGCCAAGAACGAAATTACAGAACTCCACACGTTGGCCGGCCGGTGTGGCCGTACGGTTCTAGGCGCTTCAGTCTGGAACCCCGTGACCGCTACGGTCGCAGGTTCGAATCCTGCCTCGGGCATGGATGTGTGCGATGTCCTTACGTTAGATAGGTTTAAGTAGTTCTAAGTTCTAGGGGACTGATGACAACAGATGTTCATGTATTGGAGATTTCAATGCATGATAGAGAAGGTATCATCAGAATTATGAATATGAAATCATCTACTTCGTTTTAACACCCTTAACGGCTACGTAGACATATGGTTTTTTTTTTGTGCACAGCTATAGTGAAGTATCTTTCCAATTATCTAAGTTTCATTGGCCTTCTTGCACAATTAATACAAAAAATCGGTACTACAATTTTCGTGTCCACATCTTAGTATCATGATTATAAGCAGGGTTAGGATTTTTAAGTGCAAATTTGGATGAGAAAAGGGAGGCAAAAGGTGCTCAAATAAGGTAAAAAAGGGATATAAGGTGCTGTTTATTCGACTAACTCAACGATTTCCCTTTTTACATTAAATAATCACTCACCAAAAGAAGGAAAAAGCATGGAGTGTTGTACTTCAAGACATTAAGCATCTCTACATTTTTAAAAGTAAGTCTGTTTCTGTTAGCCGGCCGGTGTGGCCGAACGGTCCTAGGCGCTACAGTCTGGAACCACGCGACCGCTACGGTCGCAGGTTCGAATCCTGCCTCGGGCATGGATGTGTGTGATGTCCTTAGTTAGGTTTAAGTAGTTCTAAGTTCTAGGGGACTGATGACCTCAGAAGTTAAGTCCCATAGTGCTCAGAGCCATTTTTTGTTTCTGTTAGATAGATACTAAAGCTTTTTTCGACATCCAGAGAAACCAGTGGGTCAAATTTTGTATTCACTCGGAATGACAGCTCTACAGATGTCAAGAATTCTTCAATGTGTGGATTCTTCCGAAGACCAGACTAAAGTTTGCCTTTGGCAAAGCCATCTAACTGCCCCCTCACGGAAGTAGAAATATCCCATTGTTTTTCCTTTTCTAGACATTTTTCTTCTAATCGTTTAATTACTACGTCTAAATATGGACACAATATACAGGGTGATTCAAAAATGACCGGTATATTTGAAACGGCAATAAAAACTAAACGAGCAGCGATAGAAATACACCGTTTGTTGCAATATGCTTGGGACAACAGTACATTTTCAGGCAGACAAACTTTCGAAATTACAGTAGTTACAATTTTCAACAACAGATGGCCGTGCGATGTGGCCGGGCACCATGTTGCATAAACCACGAGGTGTTCGTAGTGTCGTCTAAGGCAGTTTGTACCGCCACAAATTCACGAAGAATGTCCAGATAGCGTGATGCAGTAATCGTTTCGGATTTGAAAAATGGGCCAATGATTCCTTTGGAAGAAATGGCAGCCCAGACCAGTACTTTTTGAGGATGCAGGGACGATGGGACTGCAACATGGGGCTTTTCGGTTCCCCATATGCGCCAGTTCTGCTTATTGACAAAGCTGTCCAGGTAAAAATAAGCTTCGTCAGTAAACCAAATGCTGCCCACATGCATATCGCCGTCATCAATCCTGTGCACTATATCGTTAGCGAATGTCTCTCGTGCAGCAATGGTAGCGGCGCTGAGGGGTTGCCGCGTTTGAATTTTGTATGGATAGAGGTGTAAACTCTGGCGCATGAGACGATACGTGGACGTTGGCGTCATTTGGACCGCAGCTGCAACACAGAGAACGGAAACCCGAGGCCGCTGTTGGATCACCTGCTGCACTAGCTGCGCGTTGCCCTCTGTGGTTGCCGTATGCGGTCGCCCTACCTTTCCAGCACGTTCATCCGTCACGTTCCCAGTCCGTTGAAATTTTTCAAACAGATCCTTTATTGTATCGCTTTTCGGTCCTTTGGTTACATTAAACCTCCGTTGAAAACTTCGTCTTGTTGCAACAACACTGTGTTCTAGGCGGTGGAATTCCAACACCAGAAAAATCCTCTGTTCTAAGGAATAAACCATGTTGTCCACAGCACACTTGCACGTTGTGAACAGCACACGCTTACAGCAGAAAGACGATGTACAGAATGGCGCACCCACAGACTGCGTTGTCTTCTATATCTTTCACATCACTTGCAGCGCCATCTGTTGTTGAAAATTGTAACTACTGTAATTTCGAAAGTTTGTCCGCCTGAAAATGTACTGTTGTCCCAAGCATATTACAACAAACGGTGTATTTATATCGCTGCTCGTTTAGTTTTTATTGCCGTTTCAAATATACTGGTCATTTTTGAAACACCCTGTAGTTCTATCTGCAAATTATGTATTGTCTCCGGTAACAGAAGTTGCTGCCGGCCGCGGTGGTCTAGCGGTTCTAGGCGCTCAGTCCGGAGCCGCGCGACTGCTACGGTCGCAGGTTCGAATCCTGCCTCGGGCATGGATGTGTGTGATGTCCTTAGGTTAGTTAGGTTTAAATAGTTCTAAGTTCTAGGGGACTGATGACCTCAGAAGTTAAGTCCCATAGTGCTCAGAGCCATTTTTTGTTTCTGTTAGATAGATACTAAAGCTTTTTTCGACATCCAGAGAAACCAGTGGGTCAAATTTTGTATTCACTCGGAATGACAGCTCTACAGATGTCAAGAATTCTTCAATGTGTGGATTCTTCCGAAGACCAGACTAAAGTTTGCCTTTGGCAAAGCCATCTAACTGCCCCCTCACGGAAGTAAAAATATCCCATTGTTTTTCCTTTTCTAGACATTTTTCTTCTAATTGTTTAATTACTACGTCTAAATATGGACACAATTAAGTTCCATCTGCAAATTATGTATTGTCTCCGGTAACAGAAGTTGCTGCCGGCCGCGGTGGTCTAGCGGTTCTAGGCGCTCAGTCCGGAGCCGCGCGACTGCTACGGTCGCAGGTTCGAATCCTGCCTCGGGCATGGATGTGTGTGATCTCCTTAGGTTAGTTAGGTTTAAGTAGTTCTAAGTTCTAGGGGACTGATGACCATAGATGTCTTCTTCCGCGAAAACTTCATCAATGGGGCACTGTACAGAGATGACTCAAAGGGAAGGGTTCACTCAAAATAACGGGTAATTTTGGGATGGAGATTAGTGGATGAGCATAATTACAATTATTTATGTCAATGTGTAGTACAAAGTATGCCATTAATGAGAGTCAAAAGTATTTTTGTATCTTGAATACCACATCCGACAGATGAGCTCCCACTCGGTGCATACGTTTCTGCATGCTGATAGGCACGCCATGCATGGCTCGACTTAACATTTCAATAGTAATCCTGGAGATTTCCTTTGCTCTAAGTTCTTCGGTGGTAGCAGGCCCACTACGGGAAACCACGCTCTTAAGGCGGCTCCGCAAGAAAAAAACCCACGCTGTCAGGTCAGGTGATCTTGGGGGCCATGCAATGTCGCCGTGTCTTGAAATGACACGGTTACCAAACATGTCATACGGGTCCCATCGATATCCGTGATGTATGTGACGCTGCTCCGTCACGTTAAAACAACTGCTCGCAGGGAAATGATCAGTTCATGCTCAACAAAAGTTTCCATCATGGCAATTTACCCCAAAGACATTACAGTGGTTGCATACCCACCATCCTCTTCAAAAAAGTAGGGGGCTATATCGCCACTCTATGGCATGGCGTACCACAGTATTACCTGGCTACTGTGCAGTGGACGCTCGTATAGCTGACGTGGATTTTGCTGGGACCAAAGCTACTGAGGTGGAGGTGAGCTTCGCCCGACATCCATACATTCTTAATGAAATTGTCGGCACTACTGCTAACATGCCTTCAGCATATTGTCTACGGACTAGCAGATCGTTAGGTTGAAGTTGCTGAATGGTATGCAGTTTTGTGGATGGAACTTTGCGTCTACTTTCAGTATTCGTTGAACACTCGAACGATGCAGCTGCAGAGACTGCGTGAAGTTGACCAGAGCGCTGTGGGCTTCTCATAAATGCAGTTCGCACAGATTGGATATTGTCACCCGTACGAGCAGTTCGGGATCTCTCTGCAGATTGGTTCTTCGATGCACAACCTGCAGCTTCAAACTTGCGGACCCAGGTGTCCATTGCGTGTGCTGAGAGGACACGACCATGCAGTCAGGCCGGAATTCTCGACACGCGGTCTCCACATTCCATTCTTGTAATAGGCTCTTGCCGCAAATACACGCTGCACACCGTTCCAATCCTCCACGTTTACCAAATTGTTAAGACAGTGCGAGCACCATTCTATGCCATTCGGCACCACCTACCTCGCAGCGTTGTCACATGTTCAAAATTACCCATTTTTTGAGTCACCCTTATCCTGATATGCTGCAAGAGTTTGTTTTACCACAGCTTGTGCCGGATGAACGTGTGCATACTATTTACTTCTGACTGGACATGCTGTTATGGCGTACGTTATTGAACGATGTGATTCCTGGAAGATGCATGGGGCACGCAGGAGCCATGATCTTGGCAGGGCGTTCTACCGATCTCACATCCATGGACTTCTTCGTCGATACCGTATCAATTCAATGGGGGAACTCCGAGGATGAAATGGACAAGTTGCGGCTGTAACACTGCAAATGCTCTGGAATGTCTTTTGTGCCACAGCTGGCATATGAGAGATGTGTAGGGATGTGAATGGTGCTTATGCTGGCTGACTGTAACATGTGATAAACATGCACTACTATATTTGTTGTTGTTGTGGTCTTCAGCCCTGGGACTGGTTTGATGCAGCTGTCCATTCTAGTCTATCCTGTGCAAGCTTCTTCATCTCCCAGTACTCACTACAACCTACATCCTTCTGAATCTGTTTAGTGTATTCATCTCTTGGTCTCCCTCTACGATTTTTACACTCCACGCTGCTCTCCAATGCTAAATTTGTGATCCCTTGATGCCTCAGAACATGTCCTACCGACCGGTCCCTTCTTCTTGTTAAGTTGTGCCACAAACTCCTCTCCTATTCTATTCAATACCTGCTCATTAGTTATGTGATCTACCCATCTAATTTTCAGCATTCTTCTGTAGCACCACATTTCGAAAGCTTCTGTTCTCTTCTTGTCCAAACTATTTATCGTCCATGTTTCACTTCCATACATGGCTATACTCCACACAAATACTTTCAGAACCGACTTCCTGACACTTAAATCTATACTCGATGTTAACAAATTTCTCTTCTTCAGAAACGCTTTCCTTGCCATTGCCAGTCTACATTTTATATCTTCTCTACTTCGACCATCATCATTTATTTTGATCCCCAAATAGCAAAACTCCTTTACTACTTTAAGTGTCTCATTTCCTAATCTAATTCCCTCAGCATCACCCGACTTAATTCGACTACATTGCATTATCCTCGTTTTGCTTTTGTCGATGTTCATCTTATACCCTTCTTTCAAGACACTGTCCATTCCGTTCAACTGCTCTTCCAAGTCCTTTGCTGTCTCTAACAGAATTACAATGTCATCGGCAAACCTCAAAGTTTTTATTTCTTCTCCATGGATTTTAATTTCAACTCCGAATTTTTCTTTTGTTTCCTTTCCTGCTAGCTCAATATACAGATTGAATAACATCGGGGAGAGGCTACAACCCTGTCTCTCTCCCTTCCCAACCACTGCTTCCCTTTCATACCCCTCGACTCTTATAACTGCCATCTGGTTTCTGTACAAATTGTAAATAGCCTTTCGCTCCCTGTATTGTACCCCTGCCACCTTTAGAATTTGAAAGAGAGTATTCCAGCCAACATTGTCAAAAGCTTTCTCTAAGTCTACAAATGCTAGAAACGTAGGTTTGCCTTTCTTTAATCTTTCTTCCAAGATAAGTCGTAAGGTCAGTATTGCCTCACGTGTTCCAACATTTCTACGGAATCCAAACTGATCTTCCCCGAGGTCGGCTTCTACCAGTTTTATGCATATGCAATAAGAAATTCAAGACAATCTACACTTAATTTTTGGCCACCTTCGGTGTAGTACAATGAGTTTAAAACAGTTGGGCTGCAAATAAGAGCTGAGCGTTCGCAAGTGGGCGGGTTGAGAGCGGCGCGCGTTATAGTGGATGCGCGCGGCCACTTCTCAGAAACGGGCTACAGCGGCTGGCAGCGGCTCAGCCGCGACTGAGTCATGGCAGCCGGCAGCCGACAGCCAGCGCAAGCCACTTCCTGGTGCGGCCGCCAGGCGCCACCCAGTCTGCCGCGACCGCCCAGGCCTGCCAACCTCTTCGCTCCAGCGCCTGGCGCTGCTCCTTTGTTCACACGCGGCGCTGCGGCATGTCGTCGCCTCTTCCCTTTCACCCCGCTACCCTGTGCCAGCTGTGAGCTATTCTCTGCGTGTGGCGACACTGGGCGAATTCGCCATCTCTCCACTTTCTCTGAGCTTAGATACTTAGACAGTCCCGTCTGCTAAATCACGCGAACTCTTGTGTTGCTTTGCAACTCAGCGTGCGGACTGCGCCTTTCCCGGTACTTTGTAATGACAGTGACGTACAATCGCTGGGAATTCCCGAGACGTTCGAATGAGTTAGACACGATTTCGTTACCAGTTGACACATCTTGGCAACGATACACACCCGGTCAGTTTACTTGTCTGCGGTATCGATATCACAATGCAACTGAAATATACGTTCCATACACAGTGTAACGTCCCACCGGTTAGTGAGTAGTTAAAAAATGGTTTAAATACCTGTGAATATCTTGCCTTCGGTGACCCTCGACGACTGCATACATGAGCTAAAATATGCTTGTTCAATAAATACAGGATAAGGTAATGGATTTCACTACAGTGATTTAGGTCACAATTTAAGTAAAGTAAGTACGTAGATTTATTCACTTCAAAACCTGTATCTTACGAGCTCATGATCAATCTTCGGTGTAATAAGCCTCGTTGTTACTACTAGAGCTAGCCGATGGTAGCACATACTACACTGGCGATATTAAATAGTCCAGATGCAGTAATTTGATAGAAATTCATGTGTGAGGTTCATTGCATTGTTCAACACTAATACTTAACAAAGTACGAATATAAAGTCACATATCATTCTGCCTTTTGCGATATTAAATCAAACTGTTTAACACTCCGAAATAATCCGTCAGTGCACTGTTCTAATATGCTGTTTTAGACAATGTCCAACACACGAGTTACTCTATTGTAAATCTAAACCTGAATCATGCGCCAAGAACTTATCTCAACTGTACGCACATATCTGTCCTCTAGTGGATCTAACACTCATCTGCCCGAACAATAATCGAGGCCGAGTATTTGAACTCTTCCTACAATGTACTACTGGTTATAATAATTCAAAACATAATTTATAATATGAAATAGTTTAAATTATCAAGCACTCTATAATATTCTCTACTTTACTATAACAAGTTTAAGACATTTTCTGAACACATAAAAATCACATTAATATTGAAATTGCAGAAATAAGCATTCTAACAATGCTAAACGATCACGTATCCATATTTTGTTAATTAGGCTCGAGATTTAATTCCTACCATTTACAGATTACGAGAACTAAATATTATTCTTTTATCGAAACATGTTCCATATATTAATTTCCTGAATCTGATTTTGATTGTTTATGATACAAAGGGTATAGTAACTAATATTGTTTGGTATAGCTATTATTCTTCTAAAAGTCTTTTTCCTATTTTCGAAGAGTAATTGAATTTAATTATAGCTGAAGATATAAGAGTATTGATCTAGTAATACATAATGCAGAGGTGGTAACTATGAGCCTGGAATGTTACAGCAGGGGAGAAGAAAACTGAAGGTAAAGTGAAAAAGTCAATGCCGCCAAACAGTAACTCAACTGCAATTTCCTTTTTTTAGATCTTTCGATTCAAAATATTGATTTTTTGTCACGAAAATTGCCAATATCGCATAGTTAGAATACACTAGTAGTTCACAATAAAAACCTGTTTCACCCATCCGTAACAGGTAGATCCCATATTCGTGGATTTCCGAAAAGCGTTTGACACGTTGTCCCACTGTAGGCTCTTTACGAAGGTACGACCATACGGAATACAGTCCCAGATATGTGAGTAGCTTGAAGACTTCTTTTTACGTAACAAAACCCTCTACGATGTCCTCGACGGCGAGTGTGGTTCAAATGGAGCTGAGCACTATGCGACTTAACTTCTGAGGTCATCAGTCGCCTAGAACTTAGAACTAATTAAACCTAACTAACCTAGGGACATCACACACATCCATGACCGAGGCTGGATTCGAACCTGCGACCGTAGCGGTCGCTCGGTTCCAGATTGTTGCGCCTAGAACCGCACGGCCACTCCAGCCGGCACGGCGAGTGTCTATCAGAGACAAGGGTGTCGTCAAGAATGCCCCAGGAAAATGTGATAGGATCGCTGTTACTCTCTATATACATAAATGATCCGACGAACAGGGCGAGCAGCAATTTGTGGCTGTTAGCTGATGACGCTATGGTGCACTGGAAGATGTCGTTGAGTGATTGCAGAAGGCTACAAGTTGAAGCTGATTTAGACAAAATTTCAAGTACGTGTGATGAATGGCAGATAGCTCTAAATGCAGAAAGATGTAAGTTAGTGCAGATGAGACAGAAAAACAGTCCCGAAATGTTTGAATACAGCATTGGTACTGTGCTACTTGATATAGGTCAACTCAATAGCTAGGCATAACTTTGCAAAGCGATATCAAATGGAAAGAGCACGTATGGATTGTAAAGGGGAAGGCGAATAGTCAACTTAGATTTATTGAGAGAGTTTTAGGAAAGTGTGTTTCATCTGCAAAGGAGATGGCGTATTGGACCCATTTTGAGTAGTTCTCGAGCGTTTGGATCTGCACCAGGTCAGGAAGACATCGAAGTAATTTAGAGGCGGGCTGCTAGATCTGTTGCCGGCAGGTTCGAACAACACGCACGATGCTTCGGGAATTCAAATGGGAATTCCTGGAGGGCAGGTGACATTCTTTCCGAAGAACGCTATTGAGAAAATTTAAAGAACCGGCATATGAAGCTGGGCAACGGCCTTGCCGCAGTGGATACACCGGTTTCTGTGAGATCACCGAAGTTAAGCGCTGTCGGGCGTGGTCTGCACTTGGATGGGTGACCACCCAGGCCGCCATGCGCTGTTGCCAGTTTTCTGGGTGCACTCAGCCTCGTGGTGCCAATTGAGGAGCTACTCGACCGAATATTAGCGGCTTCGGTCAAGAATACCATCATAACGATCGGGAGAGCGGTGTGCTGACCCACGCCCCCCCCCCCCCCCCCCCCCCAGCCGCATCCTCCACGGCGGTCGGATGGTCCCGAGTGGAGTGGCGGCATATGAAGCTGACTGCAAATCGATCCTGCAGCCGCCTACGTACATTTCGCATAAGGACCACGAACATAAAATAAGAAAAATTTGGGCTCTTACGGAGGCACATAGACAGTCGTTTTTCCTTCGCTTTATTTTCGAGTGAAACAGGACGAAAAGACTAACAGTGGTACCAGATGCTTTCCACCACGCACCATACGGTGGCTTGTGCAGTATGTTTGCAGAGGGTCCGTTCATGTTTTAACGAACTACATTTCTTTTTTACTTATAATTTTCTCTGCCTCGTGATGACTGGGTGTTGTGTGCTGTCCTTAGATTAGTTAGGTTTAAGTAGTTCTAAGTTCTAGGGGACTGATGACCATAGATGTTAAGTCCCATAGTGCTCAGAGTCATTTGAACCATTTTTTTTTTTTACTTATAAATATTTCCATTGCAGAAATTTCTTTTACACTTCGTCTCCACCGTGTGGCCAGACCATAAATGTATCGTCAACACAACGATAAAATAAGGAGGGACGGAGGGGAGCCGAAGTTAATGTACGTTCCTCAAAATTCTCCATAAAAAAAGTTTGCCAGTGATGGGCCCAACGGAGAGCCCATCGCCATACCGTCCGTCATTTCATAAACTTTATTACCATACAAGAAGTAGGTGGTCGTCATCACAAACCGGAACAACTTTATAGTTTCAGGAGGAAAAAGATCCGCCAGCATTTTCAAAGTGTCCCTCACAGGAACAGCGACACTACATGCAGGCTGACTAAAATGTCATTTGGACCAGTTCTAGTCTGTTTGATTTTCTCAATGAACATTTGGGAGTTTTTGATGTGATGTTCACACCGGCCGACCAAAGGAGTCATCAACTTCGTTAGGTATTTGGCCAGATTGTTGGTAGGAGAACCAATTGCACTGACAACAGGTCTCAATGGAACATTATCCTTGTGGATCTTCGGTAGTCCGTACAAACTGGAAGGTCTAGGAGCTCGGACTCTGAGATTTTGCGTAACACCATCCGGCAGGTAGGAATTCTTCAGTAGCTCCTTGGTTTTTCAGTTGTATGTCAAATTTGGGTCCCGTTTAAGACATTTGTACGTACTGTCCTCCAACAGTGACGTCATTTTGCTATGATATTCGGTATTATTAAGAACGACTGTGACATTTCCTTTGTCAATTGGTAATACAAGCTCTTCACCTCTGCGAAGTAAACGGAGCCCCTCCATCTCCTCTCTACTGACATTAGATCTGGGAGGCTTAGCTGTGGCCAAAAAGCGACTGGTAATAAGTCTCACTTTGTCGGCGTCGTCTAGTGCAAGATGCCGCACAGCCTGTTCTACTTCACTGATAGCCTTTTTGAACACGTTGGTATGTAGAGCTAAGCCCGCCCGGTTGGCCGTGCGGTCCAACGCACGGCTTTCCAGGCGGGAAGGAGCGCCTGGTCCCCGGCACGAATCCGCCCGGCGGTGAGCCGGCCAGTCTGTGGATGGTTTTAGACGGTTTTCCATCTGCCTCGGCAAATGCGGGCTGGTTCCCCTCATTCAGCCTCAGCTACACTATGTCGGCCACTGCTGCGCAAACAAGTTCTCCACGTATGCGTACACCACAATTACTCTGCCACGCAAACATAGGGGTTACACTCGTCTGGTGGTGTGAGACGTTCCCTGAAAGGGGGGGGGGGGGGGGGCAACCGCACAATAACACTGGGTTCGGTGTGGGGCAGCGGAGGGGTGAAGTGTACTGCGGTAGTCGTCGTGGGGTTGTGAACCACTGCGGCTGCGGCGGGGACGGAGCCTCTCTGTCGTTCCTAGGTTCCCGGTTAACATAACATAAATTATAGAGCTAAAACTGTTTCTGACGAAAACCACTTGAAGTCTGAAATTAACCATTTGAAGTACGTGCTCCGAAAGAATGGTATGGTACACGCGATATAAAAGCAGCGTTCACCGAGAAAAGGAAACGTGAAAATGCTGCACGCTCACAGGATGAAACACCGATTGCGGTTCTTCCTTTTTGTGGCGCTATATCCAGCAAAATAAGAAGAGTCCTGGGTAGGCGGGTATAAGACCGATTTTTTCGTCCTCCTAAGAAAATGAAGGAGATGATGCGCCCGGATAAGGATAGTCTCGGCCTCAGGGTCTGGAATTTATAATATCCCCTGTGAGTGTGGAAGCAATTATATAGGTCAGACCATTCGTACCGTTTCCGATCGCTGTGCAGAACACCAACGGTATATTGAAAATAGAGAACTGGAGAAATCGGCAATTGCGGAGCACAGCCTCACGAACAAACATAAAATACTGTTTGATGAAACAAAAATTTTGTCTCATGCCGCCACATACTCGGATTCTGTTATTAAGGAGGCTGTTGAAATAAGAATGAGGGAGAAGAACTTCAACCATGATACCGGATCCTATCTGGGGGTGCATGGAAACGAGTGCTCGATGCAGAGAAGCAGCAGAGACATTCCTTCCAATGGAAGCGGTGGCGCAACCATCGCAGACATTGACACCGTCTGCGACAGCAGTACGTAATCGCCGACCAATCACAAACCGACTAATCAGATGCCTTTTTTTTTCCTTTATTGTACTTCAATGCCCCATCTGGAGCGTGCTGCTCTTCAGCCGAAAGGCATTAATCATACAATAGAAGACATTTAAAATAACATAAAGGAGAGAATATGGGGCACATAGATATAAAAAAGGGGGCAAATCATGGGAAGAGAATAGACAAAAGATGAGGCGACTGTATAAAGGAGATAAAAACCGTAAAAAATGAGTGCACACAAAACAAAACCACACACTGGATCATAAAAGTGTCGATGGACGATGTAGCATGTAACAATCACTGACAATAACACTATGTACAAGTCCGGCACACAATTAAAATCACAGCTCTTGACGCACAGGAGAACAGCACCAAACACAACACTGACATAGTACACTGATGACGATGAGCAACAGAGAGGATCTGCCAGCAGCATACAGACAAGGGAGGAGGGCAAGGGAAGAGAGGGGGGAGGAGGGAGAAGGGAAGAAGGGAGGGAGGGGAGGAGATGTGGGAGAGACAGGCAGGGGGCAGTCTGGGGAGGGAAGGGTGTGAGAGGGAAGCAGTCGAAGAGGGGGTGCAGGGACTCACTGAGGGAAGGAGAAAAATCCGTTCTGGGAGAAGGAGGGGAGACCAATCAGAAGCCGTCCACAGGCTATATAAGGCCACCACAGCAGTAGTGAAGACAGTCAGTTGCTCCTGACGATGACGATGGACACTATCGCCGAAACTTGAGATTTTATCCCGAATTGACGCGGCAAGAAAACCGAGAATATTTTACATAAATTACTTCCTAGCTTTATTTTTATTTACCTTTAACGTAATTTAAAAGCACTCTTGTAGATGATCGTATTTCCAAATGAAACGGCATTAAAACTATGTAAACCGACGCGCAATAACCTAATGGATGCGTAATAAACTGATCATTCGCTGCAAAATAATTGACTGTTTATCGACTATCACGGACAGCAGAATTTGCGCTGGCCCAGTAGTAACATACCTTAAACTATTCCAGACAGTTCAGCTTTATTATTTGTGCAGTTTGTTATGATTATACTGAGTGTTTTCTCAGACATGCGACTGACTCCGAAAACATTTTGCTAATAGAGACCACTACGTTATACTGGATGTCGAATAAAAAAAAAATAGTTTAACGAATGGCAGCTCTCTTCAGGTATGAATAAAAGGAATATGTCTTCAACAAACAAAAAACTGATACGAGATTAGTGACAAAGTTATGAAGCCAGTCCCATCGTTTAAATATTTAGGGGCAACTAGCGTGAGTAGCTGGCATTGCCGAGGTAAGCATTTATTCCAGTCTTCTATTAGTCCATCTCCACCACCCCCTCTTTCTCTGCCCACCTTCAACCCCTCCCCGATTTTTGTCCATCACTTCCCATCGCTCTCTCCATCTTCTACTCCCTCTTTGTCAGTATGCTCCTCCCCTTTGACCATTTACTCCTTCCCTTTCTGTCCATCTCCTGTTCCTCCCTCCCCTAATTCCATTGCCTACTTCCCCTCCCTCTGTCAGCCTCTTACTCTCCCCTCTCTCTGTCCATTTCCTCTTGCCCTCTTGTCCCTTCATCTCCTCCTCCCCTGTCTCTTTGCCTATCTCTTCTTCCTCCTGTCTCTGTCCACCTCTTCCTCTTTCCTTTCTCTGTCCATCTCCTTCTCTCCCCTCTCTGTCTATTTCCCTCTCTCCTATCGCTTTCCATCTCCTCCTCTTCCTCCTATTTGGGCCTATCCCCTCCTCCACCTCTTATCTGTGCCTATCCGCTCCGTCCCCCTCGCTGTCTGTCCACTTTCTCGTCCTCCCTTCTCTCTCCATGTTATCACACTCACGCCAATAGGACGCTGGTGCTTTTTAACCCTATAGTATTTCTTTCCAGACTGTAACTAGTATGTGTACCAAGTTCGATAGAGATCGTTCCAATGTTCCGGATGAGCTGTTTACCCGTGGCTTTGCTCGCATAAGCACATGTAAAATATATTCCACATACATTTGACATATTTCATGCGTATTTGCACCCATATTTTGCCTGTAAGTGTAGCGAATTTCGCCCTGCAGTTTCATTTTCACATAGCTCAATGTTTATGACGTCCAATCTCCTGAACTATGTGATGTACAATGACATAATTTTGCATGTTCATCCAATGGTGTATGTACCTACTGTTTGCGAAATGCATTGTGAACAGAGTTAGTAGTAAAGAAGTACAAATTAAGGAGTCGTGTATGATGCGGCATGTCCACCAGCATCACAGTCTTTATGGCGTCATTACTCCTGAATTATGTTTCATTCAAATATTCGTTTTCGTAGGTACATTCGGCAGTAAAAGTGGATACTGTCTGCGAAAAGTTTTGCGAAACAATAATAAAAACTGATTAGGAAAAGACGAACAATATTTATTCTGTTCAGAATAATTTCGGTGTACATGGCAATATTTTTTGAAGCGCCACGCAGCGAACTAGAACCGAGGCGGCCAGCTAGGGCTCGTGTGCCAATCACAATGTCAACATGGTGCCGCCGATGTAGCAGAAGACGGGGCACTGGGTGAGCATTGCCACACAACCTTCGAGCGAGGATAGCAAAAAGCAAACGCCGCAATACGACATAACAGAGCAGTACGAAGTACACTTCGAAACTTCACGCACCAAGTGCAATTGCATCACTCAAATGTTGCAGAAAGACCCGAGCTCGGCGAACCAAGGTAATTACTGAACCACCACTGCGAGGCAAGGAGAGCCACCTTGTCATAGGTGTGGGCTTTTTGACCTCAAGGTCACTTTAGTCGTGCCGCTATCCTGTCGATGTCGCTAGAACAAGAGATTCTATAGGGATTCAGTGAAACCGCGACTAGCTGATCGATGATGGTCCACATGCTACCTACTTTCTGAATTCAACATCGCGAAGGAGGCAACCTGATGCATGCCACAGTCGTAGTTTGCCGTTGCTGCCGACTGGGACATCGCAGATGAAGAAAAAAAAACTGATGTGCTGCGAACCTCCCACTGAGAGTCAGTCGCAGATGATATGCAAGGTATCATCTAGAATGAGATTTTCACTCTGCAGCGGAGCGTGTGCTGGTATGAAACTACCTGGCAGATTAAAACTGTGTGCCGGACCGAGACTCGAACTCGGGACCTTTTCCTTTCGCGGGCAAGTGCTCTACCAACTGAGCTACCCAAGCACGACTTACGCCCCGTCCTCACAGCTTTACTTCCGCTAGTACCACGTCTCCTACCTTCCACAGGCTCGCAGGAGAGCTTCTGCAAAATTTGGAAGGTAGGAGACGAGGTACTGGCGGAAGTAAAGCTGTGAGGACGGGGCGTGAGTCGTGCTTGGGTAGCTCAGTTGGTAGAGCACTTGCCCGCGAAAGGCAAAGGTCCCGATTTCGAGTCTCGGTCCAGCACACAGTTTTAATCTGCCAGGAAGTTTCAAGCTGTCATCTCTTCACCGCCCAAGTTGGCGCAATCACACAATCACAGGCTGATTCTGTGGACGCGCGGTTCTATGCGCTTTCAGTCCGGAACCGCGCTGCTGCTACGGCCGCCCCAAAGAAAGAAGTCTAATGGAGTAAGGTCCAGGTATCTCGCACTTCACTGTGGAGTGTCTCCTCGGCTGGTCCACCGATTGCCTAAAGTACTGGTTTTTACGGCTCGGACTGGCTGTGCAAAGTGCGCTGGGGCTCATCATGCTGAAATCACATCCTCCTTCTGATATGTACGGGTCCGTCCTCCAGTAACGTTGGCAGGTGAACTTCCAAGAAGACTCCGTACAATGCCCACGGCCGGCCGTTGTGACCGCACGGTTCTAGGCGCTTCAGTCAGGCACCGCGCTGCTGCTACGGTCGCAGGTTCGAATCCTGCCTCGGGCATGGATGTGTGTGATGTCCTTATGTTGGTTAGGTTTAAGTATTTCTAAGTCTATGGGACTGATGACCTCAGATGTTAAGTCCCAGTGCTTAGAGCCATTTGAATCATTTTTTGAACACCCTGGCTGATTCGTGAACATCAGCTGCGGACTTAGTCGATCCACAGTGGATGAACAAGGCCCACTCTTCACGTCAATCGATACCCTGGACCACACAGTCGCCTATCCTCATCTACGCGCACGACGGACTGTGTATGAGGGTGCTGGGGTGTAGAATAGTGCTGTTAATGAAATATCGATACATTTTTCAAAACAGGATCGATAAATATATGCGATAATATTTTCACCGGTAGATCGATATCGAAATGGCAATATAGGGTGCCGATGTATCTATTTCATATTATATTTATTTCGCATTTTTCGATAAATATTTGAAGTTGTAGTAGAATATAATTTTACTTTCACTGTGCGCGGGAGTCCTACAACTTTTTGAGCTTTCATCAAGTCCAGACTTCCTCTTCGATTGTATGAAGCAAGTATAAAAAAATGGTTCAAATGGCTCTGAGCACTATGCGACTTCACTTCTGAGGTCATCAGTCGCCTAGAACTTAGAACTAATCAAACCTAACTAACCTAAGGACATCACGCACATCCATGCCCGAGGCAGGATTCGAACCTGCGACCGTAACGGTCGCTCGGTTCCAGACTGTAGCGCCTAGAACCGCATGGCCACTCCGGCCGGCTGAAGCAAGTATAGATGGCGCAAAAGAAGTCCCATTCCACTGGGGGGGGGTGGGGGTGGGGGGATGGAATAACAATTTTTAACGCAAGTAGTGTGCTATTTCTTCGCATCGCTATTCTTCAAACACAGGTGCTGAAAATAATGATCGAAAATCTAAATGACAAGACTGGTCTCTGCGGTGGGCGGAGACGTCTGAAGGGAAATGCTGACGTAATCGACGCTCGGCGCTACTAACAAAAACTGCAACGTTTAACTTCACGACGCAATTTTGGCACTACAACTGCTATGTCGCTGGCGTCTGAAAAAAAAGAGACGACATGAAGAGTTCCGAACAAATCCGATATGTGAGGAAACCGAACGACGGACCCATCGGACACCTTCCATTGTGCCACTTACAAGCAGTTACCACTGTGAGCAAAGTGGTTTCAAAAATGGTTCAAATGGCTCTGAGCACTATGGGACTCAACAGCTTAGGTCATAAGTCCCCTATAACTTAGAACTACTTAAACCTAACTAACCTAAGGACATCACACACACCCATGCCCGAGGCAGGATTCGAACCTGCGACCGTAGCAGTCCCGCGGTTCCGGACTGCAGCGCCAGAACCGCTAGACCACCGCGGCCGGCGCAAAGTGGTTTTCGCCACGCTGCTAGGGTGGTGATGTACAGAGTATCCAATAATAAATCAGTACTTAAATATACAGCTCTAAAACCGGCGGTACATTTACAACGTGCAGCCGATATTTTTATACGCCGGTACGTCGATATCTTTCCGTCGGTATATCGATATTTTTCGATATATCGGTGTCTGTTTATTATATATTTTAAATATCGACATTTTTAAAAATTAACAATACTAGTGTAGAGCCGCACTGCACCACAGAACGTCTTAACGCCTGCGAGAGTTTCTCCGGATCACTCTCCCACTCACTGTGCTCGCCCTTCTGCATACAAAGTGACCCCACCTCTCCATGTCATAAGAATTCATATCTATATGAGAGAGATAACTGAAGCAGCAACTAAGGAAGAATGTATGCAGATATTAGTTTTTAAGTTTGGAAGAAGAGCGACGTGTTTTCCATGAAACTCTCTTCGACAAATTTAGAGAACCTGTAATCGAAAACGACTGTGATAATTCTGCTGCCACTATCATACATCACTTATCTCGTGAAAGGCTCGCGAGAAGAGGATGAGAGAGACTACGGTTGTGTTCAGTGCCACACTGAAAGAATTTCTCCCTTCGCAAGGGCGTACCCAGGATCTGAATTGGGAGCGGCAGGTCATACTAGTCTCAGGAAACAAGGACTCGAGACAACATACAGCACTTCTTATTAAATAAAACAGTAAATCAGTGAAAAACTGCTTTTAATAAACATTTTAAATACAATAATGCACTTGTACAATTCGAGAAAATATGCAGCATTTCTTATTAAATAAAACAGTAAACTAGTGAAAAACTGCGGATATCTTCTGGGGGGGGGGGGGGGGCAGCTGGAACAGCCTAAAAGAACTGTTAATAACTGTGCAGTGGCTTGAAGAGTATATATGTCGATGAAGACACCAGTGTCATCCGCAGTATCGATTTTTCACTAGTAACTGCTTAAACTGTCACCTGACCCAGTTGCATGTTGCCTAGCTATCATCTTCCAGGGGGAACAAAAACTTAAAAATCCAATATTTCATTTAATTATGGACCATTTTATGAAGCGTTTATTAACAATCTCTCACAATTGCAGTACATGTATGAGTTTGATTCTGACTTGTTTAGAGGCATATGTTGATCCTGACGGTCATCTGCGAACATTTTATTGCCATTTTGATGTTTTTTTATTAAGGTCAGGCACTTTCAGTGGGCCAAGCTTGAGAATAAACCCACTGGTTCGAAAACTAGTTGCCAAACATACGAGGATCGTTTGCAACTGGGACAGATTTTTAATATCGCTTCCTGAAATATTAAAAAGGTTGCTGCTCCTGTGCCAACAAAATGATGCAATTGAAAGAAAAGAAAAAATTACTAAACAAATTGAAAAAGTTAAACTGGTCTTGTATTCTCCTCACTAAGACGTAACGACCTCCTATTAAGACGTATAATCGCAAGTCAAATATTTCACACATTAAGTCACAATGAAGTCGGAAACTGAGTATGTGTCTTGAGGCAGTGTAATTTATGGTGCACTAATTACCCAGACTAGACTAATCCAATATTTCAGAATGAGAACACTTAGCGACTTCCAAAAAACTTTGTCTATAATTTCAAACCATTTCGAAACTTTTTCTCGTTGACAATCCTCAATAAATTATGAAAGGGAAACCTTAACCGCTTACTACATTTTCGCTGTTCGTGCTATCAAACTTCAGCATCAGGTATGTCATTTCAATGTACTACTTTTCAACTACTAACTACTCTATTCGTAGCGCATTTTGCAGGGTGTTTTCATAAGAGCGTGCAAAAATGTAACGGGTCATAGATGTTGTTCCACTGAACAATTTGAGGTAGGAAACCTGGGATCGGAGAAGCCATCTTAACTACAAAAAATGGTTCAAATGGCTCTGAGCACTATGGAACTTAACATCTGAGGTCATCAGTCCCCTAGAACTTAGAACTACTTAAAACCTAACTAACCTAAGGACATCACACACATCCATGTCCAAGGCAGGATTCGAACCTGCGACCGTAGCAGTCGCGCGGCTCCGGACTGAGCGCCTAGAACCGCTCGGCTACGCGGTCGGCGCTTAACTACATACAGGAATAAAATCACATTACTGTGTACTTACATTGTATTAATCATCTTCTGGTGCAGTTCTTCTTGTTGTCTCCGTGCTTGCTAAGAAAATGGGATGAGAAGTTCCGCCTTATGCAAGACACCTTTTTTCTTTTGTTTCACCCCATACATGTTTCAGCACTTTTGTTCTATCTTCAGTTGGTTCTATTTTTTATTTTTAACTGTAAATTTGTTGTTAACATATCACATTTGTGTTGTTTACAACATTATGTAAAAGTTGCATTTATAATTGGCGAAAAGTGGGTGCATATGACTTCCCAGTAGGTAATATACCTTACAAGATGTTATTGTCCATTTATTTTGCTAGCTGTTCTGCTACACAATATACAACTTGTCATTTGCGAACAGCAAAACGTAATTTATTTTCTGTTTGTTATGCATTTACGAATGGAAATAAGACTGTATCACGTTTTCTTTCTGTAACTTACAGTTTTGAAGATGTGGTGCGTTCTCCTGTGTTGTTGGCGAAGTAAATAGGCTGCCCCAGTACTCAACACACACACCACACACACATAAAACCCACACGAACCACACACCACTAACGCCAAATACAATTCAAACTCGCGCGCCTCACCCGGCAGAACACGCTACGAAATAAATGAACGACACACAGCCACAACAACACGTAATGGCAGCGAAAACTCCGCCTATGTTTTGAGTAATCGGAAAAAGTGCATTGCCACGCGAACACAGGTAAAGAGGTAAGCCTATTTACTTCGCCAGCAACACAGGAGAACGCACCACAACTTCAAAACTGTAAGTTACAGAAAGAAAACGTGATACAGTCTTATTTCCTAGCCCGCATCTCGTGGTCGTGCGGTAGCGTTCTCGCTTCCCACGCCCGGGTTCCCGGGTTCGATTCCCGGCGGGGTTAGGGATTTTCTCTGCCTCGTGATGGTTGGGTGTTGTGTGCTGTCCTTAGGTTAGTTAGGTTTAAGTAGTTCTAAGTTCTAGGGGACTTATGACCACAGCAGTTGAGTCCCATAGTGCTCAGAGCCATTTGAACCATCTTATTTCCGTTCGTAAATGCATAACAAACAGAAAATTAATTACATTTTGCTGTTCGCAGATGACAAGCTGTATATTGTGTAATAGAACAGCTACCAAAATAAATGGACAATAACATCATGTAAGATATTTTACCTATGCTTACACCCACTTTTCGCCAATTAAGTTATAAATGCAACTTTTACATAATGTTGTAAACAACACAAATGTTAATATGTTAACAACAAATTTACAGTTAAAAATAAAAAATAGAACCCACTGACGATAGCACAAAAGTGCTGAAACATGTGTGGGTGAAACAAAAGAAAAAAGGTGTCTTGCATAAGGCGGAACTTCTCTTCCCATTTACATTGTATTGTATTAAACCGGCGACCTAGAAACGACTGAGAGTCTTCGTCCCACTGTAGCCCTCAGTGGTTCACAACCCCACAACAGGCCACAGCAGTCCACCCCCCCCCCCCCCACCTCCCTACACCGTACCCAGGGTTATTGTGCGTTTCGGAAGACCCCCCTCCCCGAAACGTCTCATCTCATATCGCCGACATCGTGTAACAGAGGCGGAATAAGGGGAACCAGCCGGCATTCGCCGAGGCAGATGGAAAACCGCCTTAAAAACCATCCACAGGCTGGCCGGCACACCGGACTTCGACAGTATAATCCGCCGGGCTGATTCGTGCCGGGGACCGGCACGCCTTCCCGCTCGGGAAGCAGCGCGTTAGACCGCGCGGCTAGCCGGGAGGGCTACTTACATTAGTTACAGTTAACTGCAAATATCGTCACTGACACAATGAACGTATCATTTGTACTGTATCTCACAAAATGTGCTGAAACTGACGGCCATCAACCTCAATGCAAGCATGACATCGGCGAAGAAGGTTCTGCCGCATCCTGACAAATATCCCTGGTGTACTTCGAATCACATCACAGGCAGCTACAATTCTGGCAACTGGAGTCTCATATACCCGTAGGAAACAATCAAGAGGATTCGTGGTCGGGAGACCTCGCAGGTCAAGGAATAGGACGACCCCTTGCAATCCAGCGACCAGGAAATACAGCACTGAGATAGTTGCGGACATCCATACGGAAGTGAGGCGGGGCACCGTTATGTTGTATCCACATCCTCTCACCAACAGCGAAGAATACGTTCTCCAACACCTCAGGTAGAACTCTATGCACGAACCTCAAGTACAGGTGGCTATTCAGACGACCAGGTTGAATATATGGCCCAATAAGACCGTCGCCTAAATGCCAGTCCAAACATTCACAGCAAAACGTACCTGTTGGTGTGACCCTACAACAGCGTGAGGGTTTTCCTCATCCCACACACAGCTATTCCTGCTGTTCGAAATACCATCAAGATCAAATGAGGCGTCATCAGTAAACAGCACGATTTCGAGGAAATCTGGGCAACAAATCGATTGTTACAGCTGTAACTGACACAATGCGACACTTGGTGCAAAGTCAGTCACAAGCATTGCATGGATTCGTTGAGCGTGAAATAGGTGTAATTGTTTTTCGTGGAGTACCCGTCAAACGTTAGTATGTGCAGCACCCCTTTCAAGTGCAATACGACGAGAACTTGTTTTGGGGTCCGCTGCACAAAAATGGTTCAAATTGCTCTCAGCACTATGGGACTCAACATCTTAGGTCATAAGTCCCCTAGAACTTAGAACTACTTCAACCTAACTAACCTAAGGACATCACACACATCCATGCCCGAGGCAGGACTCGAACCTGCAACCGTAGCGGTCTCGCGGTTCCAGACTGTAGCGCCTAGAACTGCTCGGCCACAACGGCCGGCTATCTGTCAGGTCCGCCCTCCTTGTTTTCTTACAGGAAATAAAGAATGTACATGTATCCAGAATGAGATTTTCACTCTGCAGCGGATTAAAACTGTGTGCCGGACCGAGACTCGAACTCGGCACCTTGCCTTCCGCGAGCAAGTTTTCTACCATCTGAGCTACCCAAGCACGACTCACGCCCCGACTTCACAGATTCACTTCTCCCAGTACCTCGTCTCCTACCTTCCAAACTTTACAGAAGCTCTCCTGCGAACCTAGCAGAACTAGCACTCCTGAAAGAAAGGATATTGCGGAGACATGGCTAGCCACAGCCTGGAGCATGTTCCCATAATGAGATTTTCACTCTGCAGCGGAGTGTGCGCGGTCTAGCGGTTCTGGCGCTGCAGTCCGGAACCGCGGGACTGCTACGGTCGCAGGTTCGAATCCTGCCTCGGGCATGGGTGTGTGTGATGTCCTGAGGTTAGTTAGGTTTAAGTAGTTCTAAGTTCTAGGGGACTTATGACCTAAGATGTTTAGTCCCATAGTGCTCAGAGCCATTTGAACCATTTGGAGTGTGCGCTGCTATGAAACTTCCTGGCAGATTAAAACTGTGTGCCGGACCGAGACACGAACTCGGGACCTTTGCCTTTCGGTTCGGAGTTCGAGTCTCGGTCGGGCACACAGTGTTAATCTGCCAGGAAGTTTTCACATACATGTAAATAAACAGTACACTATGTATGACCTTGTACGCTAGTAAATTGTAAATGAGCTGGAAAACAGTGCTAGACAAAGCGGTAGGCAAATTTACTTCCGTATCACCCTAAGCTGGCTTCTTCGACTCCAGGTTCCCTACCTCAAATTGTTGAGTGGAGCGTTCTCTACGTCCTGTTACATTTGTGCACGCTCTTTCATTCTACATTTTACATTCTACATTTATATTCCGCAAGCCACCCAAAGGTGTGTGGCGGAGGGCACTTTACGTGCCACTATCATTACCTCCCTTTCCTGTTCCAGTCGCGTATGGTTCGCGGGAAGAACGACTGCTGGAAAGCCTCCGTGAGCGCTCGAATCTCTCTAATTTTACATTCGTGATCTCCTCGGGAGGTATAAGTAGGGGGAAGCAATATATTCGATACCTCATCCAGAAACGCACCCTCTCGAAACCTGAACAGCAAGCTACACTGCGACGCAGAGCGCCTCTCTTGCAGAGTCTGCCACTTGAATTTGCTAAACATCTCCGTCCCAAATAACCCTGTGACGAAACGCGCCGCTTTTCTTTGGATCTTCTCTATCTCCTCTGTCAACCCGACCTGGTACGGATCCCACACTGATGAGCAATACTCAAGTATAGGCCGAACGAGTGTTTTGTAAGTCACCTCCTTTGTTGATGGACTACATTTTCTAAGGACTCTCCCATGAATCTCAACCTGGCACCCGCCTTACCAACAATTAATTTTATATGATCATTCCACTTCAAATCGTTCCGCACGCATACTCCCAGATATTTTACAGAAGTAACTTCTACCAGTGTTTGTTCCGCTATCATATAATCATACAATAAAGGATCCTTCTTTCTATGTATTCGCAATACATTACATTTGTCTTACGGAAACACCCTGTATACCACTGAGTGTATCTGCAAAACTTCATCATTGTGGAACACATCGTTGAGGAGATATGTCGTCATACACACTGAGATGCTTGAAAAACTAGCTTTTCTTAAAACGGAGCGCAAATGTTCGATTCTTTAATGAGTTTGAGATTAACGGTTTTCCGTCTCCTATAGCCTCAGTAATTGAGACGCTGTTTGTCGTTACATTTCAGGAATATCCTGTGGCACCTGGTTCCCACATACAAAGTAAACGCTCTCCTCTTACCGCTCACTTCCTGTTTGCCACAGCCGCTTGTCACGATCCACTATTTATGCACGTGTTAGCACTCCTCCCACGTTGCATTCATTTGCATATATATTGCGTCACCAAGGGCAGTGACAGCTGACGGCAAAGTGAGCGGTCAACAGTACCAGAATTAACTCTCTCATAAAGGGTCGTCCTGTTAAACACATACCTACACTGGATTATTACATAATATATGAACGTTCTCAAAAGTTCATTCTGAAACAGAATCTAACACTTACTGAAATACAATCGAAATGTTAACATCAGGAAAATGTTGCCGAAAAAGATTCACTACGCAGCTGTTCGTCCGAAGCAAATCGCCGGACACGACTGCCTTTCTCCAGAACTCCAAAAATATGGAAATCGCATGGGCAGAGATCGGGACTGTGTGGACGATGTGTAAAGGCTTCACAGCAAAACTTCTGCAACGTAATCCAAACAACCTTGGCAAAGTGTGAGTGGATATTATCCTGCAAAAGACTGATACCGACCGCCAACATTCCGCATTTGGACTTAATGGGACGTATCTTCTAATTGGACAGACGTAGAATCTTAAAAGTTTTACACCGCCAAGGGACTCTAGACCTTGGTATTTGACATAAATTTTAACTTGGTACGCCAACCCGTTCCTGAGAAAAAGGTGTCTTAACAGTCGAGTGGACAGTTGACGGACATCTAAAACTGAAAAACAAGTATTTGCTTAGTTTGATATAATTATAAATTAACAAATTGCGGGTTTGTTCTTTTACTTGCACTGCGAAACTTTGCTGCTTGCCAAATTTCACGATTCTGTGGCAACGGGATGTTCCCCATAGGTTCTGATGAGTGAGTTTGCGAATATCAATATACATTAAAGCGCCAAACAAATTGGTAAAGGCATGCGTATTCAAATACAGACATGTAAATAGGCAGAAAACGGTGGTGCGGTCGGCAACGCCTAGATAAGACAACAAGTGTCTGGCGCATTTGTTAGATCGGTTACTACTACTACAATGGCAGATTATCAAGATTTAAGTGAATTTGAACGTGGTGTTATAGCCGGCGCACAAGCGATGGGACACAGCATCTCCGAGGTAGCGATGAAGTGGGGATTTTCCCGTACTGCCACTTCACGGGTGTACCTTGAATATCAGGAATCCCATCGCTGCGGCTGGAAAAAGGTGCTGCAAGAACAGGACCAAAGACGACTCGAGAGATTCGTTCAACGTGACAAAAGTGTAACCCTTCTGCAAACTGTAGCAGATTGCAATGCTGGGCCATCAACAAGTGTCAGTGTGCGAAACATTCAACGAAACATCATCGATATGGGCTTTCGGAGCCGAAGCCCAACTCGTGTACCCTTGATGATTGCACGACAAAAAGCTTTACGCCTCGCCTGGGCCATAACACCGACATTGGACTGTTGATGACTGGAAACATGTCGTCTGGTCGGACACGTCTCGTTTCAAATTGTATCGAGCGGATAGACGTGTATGTGTATGGAGACAACCTCATGAATCCATGGGCGCTGCTTATCAGCAGGGGACTGTTCGAACTGGTGAAGGCTCTGTAATGGTGTGGGGCGTGTGCAGTTGGAGTGATATACGTCTAGATACGACTCTGACAGGTGACACGTACGTAATCATCTTGTCTCATCACCTGCATCTATTCATGTCCGTCGTGCATTCCGACGGACTTGCGCAATTTCAGCAGGACAATGCAACACTTCACACGTCCAGAATTGCTACCGAGTGGCTCCAGGAACACTCTTCTGAGTTTAAACGCTTCCGCTGGCCACCAGATTCCCCAGACATGAACATTATTGAGCATATCTGGAATGCCTTGCAATGTGCTGTTCAGAAGAGATATCTACCCCCTTGGACTCTTACGGATTTATGGGCAGCCCTGCAGGATTCATGGTGTCAATCCCCTCCAGTATTACTTCAGACATTACTCGAGGCCATGTCACGTCGTGTTGCGGCATTTCTGCGTACTCACGGGGGCTCTACACGATATCAGGCAGGTGTACCAGTTTCTTTGGCTCTTCAGTGTATATTACATAAGTGGCAGTACCTTTTAATTGCGTCGACTTAGAAGCTTAAATTTTTTTGGCTACCGAGGGCCCACAGACCCTTGTAGGTGACATAATTTTCAACTTCTCTCGTCAAACCGTTTCTGAGAAAAAAGGTTCTTCACAGTCGGACGGACGGACAAACAGACAGAGAGACAGACGGACGATAAAGCGATTATACAAGGATTTTGTTCTTAGGAACTGAGGTACAGAACTATATGAATTACCTTTATTACTCATTACTGAAGCTGTTAATGGCTCAGAAAAGAGTTTAATATGTGGGAACAAGAATTATTCACCGTTTGCCAGTAACAAAAAATGTCTAACAGGAAGCAGAGCAGTTTTTAATTTAACCTAAAATCATTTCTCCTGGGCAGCTGCTTCTGTTCCAAGGATGAATTTTTATTTATAAACCGGCAGCCAGCAATAAAATAGCTTTTGAGTGTTGTAGTATGAGTAGGATTCAAAAATATGTTCATTAATGTTAACACAAATCACGACTACATATCCTGGTGCACTGCCGGCCGCTGTGGCCGAGCGGCTCTAGGCGCTTCAGTCTGGAAGCGCGCTGTGCTACGGACGCAGGTTCGAATCCTGCCTCGGGCATGGATGTGTGTCATGTCCTTAGGTTAGTTAGGTTTAAGTAGTTCTAAGTTCTAGGGGACTGATGACTTCAGATGTTAAGTCCCATAGTGCTTAGAGCCATTTGAACCATTTTACATATTCTGGAAACACACGGGGTCCCGGGTTCGTTTCCCGGCGGGCTCACGGATTTACACCTGCCTCGAGATGACTGGGTGTTTGTGTTGTCCTCACCATGTCATCATCATTCATGGCAGTGACGAGATTGGACTGAGCAAAGGTTGGGAATTTGTACGGGCGCTGATAATTGCGCAGTTAAGCGCCCACAAACCAAACATCATCATCATCATCATCATCATCATCATCTACCACGTGCTTTACCCGCGACTGAGCCTATGTGGTCATTCCAATTTCATATACCTACGAAGCGTTACATCCAGGTATTTGTAGGAGTTGGCCGAGTCCACCTGTGACTCACTGATATCGCTGTCATACGACACCACGTTTTTTCGTTTTGAGCACTGCACAAGTTTACATTTATGAATATTTAAAGCGCGTTGCCAATCTCTGCACTGCTCTGAAATCTTTTCAAGATCTGATTTAATATTTAAGCAGCTTCTTCACTATAGATAAAAGCGTCATCTGCAAAAATTCTGAGATTACTATCAATATTTTTCGCATGGTCATTAATATACAACATGAACAGCAAGCGTCCTAGCACATTCCCTGGGGCACACCCGAAGTTACTTCTACATCTGACGATGATTTTCCATTAAAGATAACATGCTGCGTCCTCCCTACCAAAAAATCATCAATCCAGTCATAAGTTACGCCAGATGCCCCATATGATCGTACTTTTGACAGTAAGCATAGATGTGGAACTCAGTCCAACGCTTTTTGTAAATCAAGGACTACTACATCTACCCGACTGCCTTGATCCAAAGCTTTCAATATTCATGTCAAAAAAGTAAGAGTTACGTTTCGCATGATAGATGTCTTCGGAATCCATGGTAGTTGGTGTGGAGGACGTTCTTCTGTCGAAGATACCTCATTGCGTTTGAGCTCAGAATATGTTCTAAAATTCGGCAACAAATCAATGTATAGCATACTGGAGGTAGTTTTGTGTGCCACTTCTACTACCATTCTTGTAAACGCGTGTGATCCGCGCTTTCTTGCAACTACAGGGCACGCTTTTTTGTTCGAGGGATCTACGATAAATTACAGTTACAAGAAGGGTTAACTCAGACGCAAGTTCAGTCTAGAATCTGATAGTGATTCCATCAAGCCTCAGTGATTTGTTCAAATTTAAGGATTTAAGGTGTTTTTCGAAGTAGTTGTTGTGCTCTTCAGTCCGAATAATGGCTTGATGCAGCTCTCCATGCTACTCTAGCCTGTGCAAGCCTCTTAATCTCTGAATAACTACTGCGACCTACATCCTTCTGAATCTCCTTAGTGTATTCATCTCTTGATCTCCATCTACGATTTTTACCCTCCAAGTTGCCCTACAGTACTAAACTGGTGATCCCTTGATGCCGCACAACATGCCCTACCATAATCTTCAGCATTCTTCTGTAGTACCACATTTCGAAAGCTTATATTCTCTTCTTGTCTAAATTATTTATCGTCCATGTTTCACTTCCATACATGGCTACACTCCATACAAATACTTTCAGAAAAGACTTCGTGACACTTAAATCTATACTCGATGTTAACAAATTTCTCTTCTTCAGAAACGCTTTCCTTGCCATTGCCAGTCTACATTTTATATCCTCTCTACTTCGAGCATCATCAGTTATTTTGCTCCCCAAACAACAAAACTCATCTACTACTTTAAGTGTCTCGTTTCCTAATCTAATTCCCTCAGCATCATCTGATTTAATTCGACAACATTCCATTATCCTCATTTTGCTTTTGTTGATGTCCATCTTATATCCTTCTTTCAAGACACTGCCCATTCCGTTCAACTGCTCTTCCAGGTCGTCTGCTGTCTCTGACAGAATTACAATGTCATCAGCAAACCTCAACGTTTTTATTTCTTTCATTGCTACTCCGAATTTTTCTTTTATTTGCTTTACTGCTTGCTCAATACACAGATTGATTAACATTGGGGATAGGCTACAACCCTGTCTCACTCCTAAATCGCTGCCTCCCTTTCATACCCATCTACTCTTATGACTGCCGTCTGGTTTCTGTACAAGTTGTAAATAGCCTTTCGCTCCCTGTGTCTTACCTCTGCAACCTTCAGAAGAAAGTATTGCAGTCAACATTGTAAAAGCTTTCTCTAAGTTTACAAATGCTAGAAACGTAGGCTTGTCTTTCCTTAAGCTATCTTCTAAGATGAGCTGTAGGGTCAGTATTGCCTCGCGTGTTCCTACATTTCTCCATAATCCAAACTGATCTTCCCCGAGGTCGGCTTCTACCAGTTTTTCAATTCTTCTGTGAAGAATTCCTGTTAGTATTTTGCAACCGTGACTTATTAAACTGATAATCCGGTAATTTTCACACCTGTCAACACCTGCTTTCTTTGGAATTGGAATTAGTACATTATTCTTGAAGTCTCATGATATTTCGCCTGTCTCCTGCCTGATACATCTTGCACACCAGACGGAAGAGTTCTGTCATGGCTGCCGTCACCTAGGCTATCAGTAGTTCTGACGGAATATCGTCTATGCCCGGGGTCTTGTTTCGACTTACATCTTTCACAGCTCTGTCAAATTCTTCAGATCCTTCTTGCAGTATCATATCTCCCGTCTCTTCTCCATCTGCGTCAACTTCCCTTTCTATAATATTGCCTTCATGCTCATCTCTCTTGTATAGAAGCTGTATATACCCTTTCCATCTTTCTGCTTTCCCTTCTTTGCTTATAACTGGGTTTCCATCTGAGTTCTTGATATTCATACAGTTGCTTCTCTTTTCCCCAAAGGCCTCTTTAATTTTCCTGTAGGCAGTATCTATGTTTCCCCTAGTGAAATATGCTTCTAAATGCTTACATTTGTCCTCTAGCCATTCCCACTCAACCATTTTCACCTCCCGTCAATTTCATTTTTTAAGCGGTTGTATTCCCTTTCGCCTGCCTCTTTTACTGCATTTTTAAATTTTCTCCTTTCGTCAGTTACATTCAATATCTCTCGTGTTATCCAAGGATTTCTATTAGGTCTTGCCGTTTTACCTACTCGATCCTCTGCCGCCTTCACTATTACATCTCTTGAAGCTATCCATTCGGCATCCACTGTATTCCTTTCCTCTGTTCTAGTTACCTGTTGCCTAATGCCCCCTCTGTAACTCTCAACAACCTCTGATACTTTCAACTTATTCAGGTCCCATCTCCTTAATTTCCTACCTCTTTACAATGTCTTCAGTTTTAATCTACAGCTCATTGTGATCAGGCCCATGGAAATATCTTACAATTCAAAATCTGGTTCCAAACCTCTCTCTAACCATTATATAATCAATTTGATACATTCCAGTGTCTCCACGTCTCTTCCACGTAGATAACCTTCTTTCATGATTCGTAAACCAAGTGTACGAGAATTAAATGAAGGCAACTGCCGTGGGTTTTCCTCTGTGCGCGATCTGGCGACGAACTGCTGCTACACGTCGATCGCGTTTGGGTCCCACCTAGGCTCTATGGGGTTGGTAGGCCTGCGAGCGTGCGTCACAGGTGGGCCGCCTTCGCAGAACTGACACCTGCCCCGCGTGCGCTGCCAAAGCTCGCAGACGACACGTGTCCCGACTTTGATCACGGCACATTGTGCGTAACGAAGCAGCCACGCTACGGCGCAAACGATCCCTCCAGCTGCCGCTCTGCTCCTGTAGAACTCACGTCTCAACGCCCTCTCGCTGTGTCAAAGGTGAACGACTTCCTCTGCAGAGACGCTGTATCACAAGAGTGAGTTACTAGGCACTTTCTGGCGTACGCGAGTGCTTCCTTTTTCTTCTTCCGTCACGGTTACGGACAGTCCCTTCGTGGATTGCATTTTCTTCTTCTCCTCCCAGAACCTCTTCAACCTTCCTCTTAAAAATTTTTGGTACATTCTTCCAGGAAGACAGCGACCTAGTAATATCATAACCAAAGTAGCATATAAAACTTATACGAGGCGTGTTTTTTAAGTACCGTTTTGAAATTAAAAAAAAACGTGCTAAGGTATCTCAATAATTTTATTTTTACATGAAAGCCTGTACCTTAAATCTACTTTTCTACATAATTCCCGTCAATATTGAGACACCTGTCATAACGTTGTACCAGTTTTTGAATACCCTCCTCATATAAGTCTGCCGCCTGACTTGTTAACCACTGCATCACCACTGTTTTGATTTCGTCATCGTCTTGAAGACGCTGATCGTCCAAGTATTTCTTTAAGTGCAGGAACAGATGGTAGTCACTGGGTGCAAGATCGGGGCTGTACGGAGGATAATCTAGAGTTAGTTTCCCATTGAAAAGATGTGATGAGCTCTTTGGTCTGATTCGCCACATGCGGACAGGCATTGTCTTGCAGCAAAACGGTGCCCTTGCTCAACTTTCCACGTTTTTTGTTCTGAATTGAACGGCGCAGATTGTGCAATGTCTTACAGTAAGCTCCTGCATTGATTGTCTCATTACGAGGCAGAAATTCCACAAGCAATACTCCTTTTCTGTCCCAAAAAACTGTGCACATGATTTTCCAGGCAGAAATTGTTTGCTTAAACTTCACTTTTCTGGGTGAATCTGAATGCCGCCATTCCATGGACTGTTGCTTTGATTCTGGTGTGACGTAAGCCACCCATGTTTCATCTTGAAGAAACACCTGGGCGGTTAGCGTCTTCAAGACGATGACGAAGTCAAAACAGTGGTGATGCAGTGGTTAACAAGTCAGGCAGTAGACTTCTACGAGGAGGGTATTAAAAAACTGGTACAACGTTATAACAAGTGCCTCAATATTGACGGAAATTATGTAGATAAGTAGTTAAGGTACAGACTTTCATGTAAAAAAATGGTTCAAATGGCTCTGAGCACTATGGGACTTAACATCTGTGGTCATTAGTCCCCTAGAACTTATAACTACTTAAACCTAACTAACCTAAGGACATCACACACATCCATGCCCGAGGCAGGATTCGAACCTGCGACCGGAGCGGTCACGCGGTTCCAGACTGAAGCGCCTAGACCGCACGGCCACACCGGCCGGCTTCATGTAAAAATAAAATTACTGAGATACCTCAGCACGTCTTTTTTTTAAATTTCAAAACTGTACCTACTTAAAAAACACGACTCGTACTTGGGGTCGTTGTTCACGCGTCCTCTAAAGCATTTGGGTGTATCAGATGTGAGAAGAGACTGAAAGTTCAGCACACGATGGACTGACGTGAGATATATTCGGTAATTATAGCGTGTTTAACCCTCGATGTCCGAGAGGGCGACCTGGACACCCCGCCGTCTGGCCTGCAGATATTCCGGAGAAAAGGGAAAACCGTTAAAGCGCTTGACTGGAAACCGAGAAGCCGCGGTTCCGAATCCCGGTCGGATCTTGGATTTTTCAATCTGTTTTTCAATCTAGCCTTTACCTCTCAAAGACGTGAGGTGTCGCCATAAACGACAAGTAGTTCGGATTCCATGTTAAACTGTAGGTCCCCTTTCCCTGGACTGATAGTGGCTTAAGTTAAGGATACGTAAGTCGTCGAATTGGCGTCCAGTAGAAAGACTTGTACCAGGCCAGTGGGGCACACGAAATTATCATCACTCCTTTATAATTCCCATATAAGATTGCCCTCCAGACAAATACCTATACAAGAGACTTCCAAACATTTAAATTAATATTCGCTTTCAACACATTTATGTTTTTCAGGAATGGTTTTCTCACTATTGCCAAAGCGTATTTTGTATTTCCTTTATTTCTGTGGCCGTTAGTTATGTTGGTGTTCAAATCGCAAACCTCGGCTACTAAATTCCTTGGCCGAGCGGTTCTAGGCGCTTCAGTCTGGAACCGCGCGACCGCAACGGTCGCAGGCTCGAATCCTGCCTCGGGCATGGATGTGTGTGATGTCCTTAGGTTAGTTAGGTTTCAGAAGTTCTAAGTTCTGGGGGTCTGATGACCTCAGATGTTGTCTCATAGTGCTCAGAGCCATTTGAACTAAATTCCTTATCAAATTTCCTCAGCATCAACCAAACAATGCTACTACACTCATTATCCTACTTTTACTTTTGTTGATGTTCATATTACAATTTCTTTCTCAAGATACTATCCGTTCCGTTGAACCGATCCTCGAAATAGTTGCCGCCTGTGGCAGAATTACAGTATTTCTTTTCCATGAACTTCAATTTTGTTTTTCAAAATTCCTCTTTAGTTCCCTGTAAGTATGATATGATAATGTAGAATCCGCCGTTGTGTGCCCCACGCAGCAGGAGCTATTTCTGCGGAGATGGCACTAGTCCAGAGGTTGGAGTCTTTCGTGACCTGACGCAATGTCAAACGAAATATTTTCCTCGCCGTAACAGCGTAGTGAGTAGCTTGGCAGTGACACGACAGCACCAGACAGGCGTCGTAAGTCGACCGGAATTAGAAACGTGAAAGTTTATCCCAGAGTGACACAATTTCAATAGCTGGCCAGAACGCAAGCGATAGTATATAAAGCCTTGACCCGCAAATTCTAGAGGAAACACAAGCAGTAGTTGGTTCCGTGTAGAAGATGGGACTGAGGTTCTCACAATTAGAAACCACACCAATTCAGCAATATTCGTAAAAGTACTTCTAACGCTTTTCAGATGAAATATTAACAGGCTTTCTTAAATGGCGATACTTACAAAGTGATACCATACTGTCAACTTAATCACATACCAGTCAAAATCCTCTTCTGCAAAAGCGAGGCGTTGTTCTCGGTACTGGACTAGCGCTGAGGACGGCAGCGTTTTAATTCCCCGTCGGACAATCGGTCTTTGCGTTTTCCGTGATTTCCCTAAATCGCTTAAACCAAATGGATACATGCTTCCTTTGGAAGCGACACGACCGATTTCCTTCCCCAATCCGAGCTTGTACCCAATCTTCAACGGCCTATGTATCGACAGAGCGATCTTCGTCGACAGAGCGATCCTTGGTTCATTGTCTATTTAGACCATACAAGTTCATTCACAACCAAGCATTCCAGAAGTGTTTGATATTACTCTGCCTAACAAAAAACGTGAAGCACATGTAAACAACAACAGCATTTTATGCAAATGATTAGATTTTCAATTCTCTGCCAAAGGTAGAACGGCCACCAGAGTGCATTGGTGATGATCGTGATTAGTGTTGTTACGTGTCCTGGTAGAGTATAGGCTTTAACAGCGTCGAATTTTGAGTTATCACTGTGAAGTACGCGATGATGTCGCGTTCTCGTCTGAGACAGCGTTCTCAGCATCTGACAGAGTTTGAAAGGGACATAATTGTCAGTCTCCATTTGGACAGTTGGTCAAACCGTGCAGTCAAGGTTCCAATCGACTACACATCAGTACCACTAGGTAAGATGGTAGGATCGCTGTATTGTGCACCGAGCGCATCGCAACCCCTTCAGATCTGCGTCTGCCATCTGAGAACAAGTAATGGACTCTGCAACACTCTGTGTCAACCCACTCCATTGGTCGTAGACCAGTAGCAGCCATATGCGCCGGTCTCTGTTAAAACGACAACACAAACAACTGCGTTTGAAGTGATGCTGTAACTGGGAAGCACAGACTGTTGACGAATGGTGCCATTTGTGTTCAGTGATGAATCGCAGTTCCACGCTATCCTGGATGAGTATCCTCGTCGAGTATAGTGACGACCTGAGGGGAGGATCTCATTCTTCTAAAGCTTTGGAGAGGCATTAGGGTGTGGGGAGCCATCAGGTATGACTTCAGGTCACAACTGGCAGAATCTGCACAAAATACTATGGCCGGTAAATGTGCAGTCGGCAGGGCTCGCGAGGGGAAGGCGGTAGTGGTGGGGGGTTATGGACAGGCGTTGTAGGGGAAATGCTGAGCGCTGGAGGGGAAGTGTCAATCTAAACTGAAGCTCCCATGTTTTGTGAATATTAAGGGGAGCCCCTCCACACCCGCACTTGCATAGTGACCATTCAGAAAGATCTGTCATCTCTGCTTTGGTTAGTTTCTAAAGAGAATTCCATAGAAAATGCACACTTATTTACACTTGGCTTGTTAATCATTTCTAACTTTCAGACAAGCGCATGAGTGGCGAATTTTGAGTCAAACCTACACATTTCTCTTTTTGCCATGTTAGAATTTGCTTCTTTTTCCAAAACACAGCAGAGTTTACAAAGTTTCCCCTCATTGACATGTTGGGCAGACAATTACTAGAGAATTCTGAAACAGTAGTTTATTAATTTTATTAGGTGAATAAATGAGTAACTGTAAGGTCAGTAGCATATGAAAAACCACATTGTCGGTACGAAATAAACGTGTAATGTCTTCAATTATGTTTTTCCCAAATGCAAAGCATTTCTCATTTCACTGGCTATCGACGTCATCTAAAAATTTAATTCTTTGATTAAAAAGGTCTGTAGTTAGTGGAATAACACAATGGACAAAGAAGTTGTGCATAATAAACATATTGCAAAATATTCTCCTCTTTGCATGCTATCATTTGCCAAAATCTCTTTTATATATCTCAAATCGTTTATGAAATATGAGAAATGTTGTGGATATTTCACTCTGGCTTTATCGCTGGTGTGGTGTGTTCGGAAATGAGTGCGCTACATCAGATGAATTTCTTCTTTTTTTTCACGAATTCCTCTCCTGTGTTTACCTCTTCATCTCAGAGTAGCACTTGCAACCTACATACCCCAATTATTTGCTGGATGTATTCCAGTCTCTGTCTTCCTCTACAGTTTTTGCCTTCTATAGCCCCCTCTAGTACCATGGAAGTCATTCCCTCATGTCTTAACAGATTTCCAATCATCCTGTCCCTTCTCCTTGTCAGTGTTTTCCACATATTCTTTGCCTCTCCGATTCTGTGCAGAGCCTCCTCATTATTTACCTTATCAGTCCAACTAATTTTCCACATTCGCCTGTAGCGCCACATTTCAAGTGCTTCGAATCTCTTCTGTTCCAGTTTTCCCACAGTCCATGTTTCACTACCACACACTTCTGTACTCCATTACGTACATTCTCAGAAATTTCTTCCTTAAATTAAGGCCGATATTTGATATTAGTAGACTTCTCTTGGCCAGGAATGCCCTTTTTGCCATCGCTAGTCTGCTTTTGATGTCCGCCTTTGTCTGTCCGTCGTTGCTTATTTTACTGCCTAGGTAGCAGAATTCCTTAAATTCATCTACTTCGTGACCATCAATCCTGATGTTAAGCTTCTCGCTGTTCTCATTTCTACTATTTCTCATTGCCTTCGTCTTTCTTCGATTTACTCTCAGCCCATACACTGTACTCATTAGACTGTTCATTCCGTTCAGCAGATCATATAATTCTTCTTCACTTTCACTCGGGATAGCAATGTCATCAGCAAATCGTATCACTGATATCCTTTCACCATGAATTTTAAGTCCACTGCTGAGCCTTTCTTTTATTACCATAATTGCTTCCTCGATGTACAGATTGAACAGTAGACGCAAAAGGCTACATCCATGTCTTACAGCCTTTTTAGTGCAAGCACTTCGTTCTTGGTCGTTCATCTTATTATTCCCTCTTGGCTGTTGTACATATTATAGATGACGTGTCTCTCCTTATAGCTTACCCCTATTTTTCTCAGAATTGCGAACATCTTGCACGATTTTACATTGTCGAACGCTTTTTCCACGTCGACAAATCCTATGAACCTGCCTGGATATTTCTTTAGTCTTGTTTCCATTATTAACCGCAATGTCAGACTTACTCTCCCATGCCTTTACCTTTCCTAAACACAAACTGATCGTCATCTAGAGCAACTACAGTTTTCTTTTCCATTCTTCTGTATATTATTCTCGTGAGAGAGAGAGACCACCAACCAAGTCTAAACAAAAATTTAATATGTCAGCTAAATCTCGCACACAACGACATACACTACTGGCCATTAAAATTGCTGCATCCACGAAGATAACGTGCTACAGACGCGAAATTTAACCGATGGGAAGAAGATGCTGTGATATGCAAATGATTACCTTCTCAGAGCATTCACACAATGTTGGCGCCGGTGGCGACACCTACATCGTGCTGACATGAGGAAAGTTTCCAACCGATTTCTGCCGGCCGGAGTGGCCGAGCGGTTCTAGGCGCTACAGTCTGCAACCGGGCGACCGCTACGGTCGCAGGTTCGAATCCTGCCTCGGGCATGACTGTGTGTGATGTCCTTAGGTTAGTTAGGTTTAAGTAGTTCTAAGTTCTAGGGGACTGATGACCTCAGATGTTAAGTCCCATGGCGCTCAGAAGCATTTGAACCGATTTCTCATACACAAACAGCAGCTGACCGGCGTTGCCTGGTGAAACGTTGTTGTGATGCCTCGTGTAAGGAGGAGAAATGCGTACCATTTTGATAAAGGTCGGATTGTAGCCTATCGCGATTGCGGTTTATCGTATCGCGACATTGCTGCTCGCGTTGGTCGAGATCCGAGGACTGTTAGCAGAATATGGAATCGGTAGGTTCAGGAGGGTAATACGGAAAGCCGTGCTGGTTCCCAACGGCCTCGTATCACTAGCAGTCGAGATGACAGGCATTTTATCCGCATGGTTGTAACGGATCGTGCAGCCACGTCTCGATCCCTGAGTCAACAGAGGGGGACGTTTGCAAGACAACAACCATCTGCACGAACAGTTCGAGACGTTTGCAACAGCATGGACTATCAGCTCGGAGACCATGGCTACGGTTACCCTTCACGCTGCATCACAGACAGGAGCGCCTGCGATGCTGTACTCAACGACGAAACTGGGCGCACGAATGGCAAAACGTCATTTTTTCGGATGAATCCAGGTTCTGTATGCAGCATCATGATGGTCGCATCCGTGTTTGGCGACATCGCAGTGAACGGACATTGGAAGCGTGTGTTCGTCATCGCAATACTGGCGTATCACCCGGCGTGATGGTATGGGGCGCCATTGGTTACACGTCTCGTTCACCTCTTGTTCGTATTGACGGCACTTTGAACAGTGGACGTTACATTTCAGATGTGTTACGACCCGTGGCTCTAACCGCCATTCGATCCCTGCGAAACCGTACATTTCAGCAGGATAACGCACGACCGCATGTTGCAAGTCCTGTACGGGCCTTTCTGGATACAGAAAATGTTCGACTGCTGCCCCGGTCAGCACATTCTCCAGATCTCTCACCAACTGAAAACGTCTGGTCAATGGTGGCCGAGAAACTGGCTCGTCACAATACGCCAGTCACTACTCTTGATGAACTGTGGTATCGTGTTGAAGCTGCATGGGCAGCTGTACCTGTACACGCCATCCAAGCTCTGTCTGACTCAATGCCCAGGCGTATCAAGGCCGTTATTACGGTCAGAGGTGGTTGTTCTGGGTACCGATTTCTCAGGATCAATGCACTCAAATTGCGTGAAAACCTAGTATAATATATTTGTCCAATGAATACCAGTTTATCATCTGCTTCTCTTCTTGGTGTAGCAATTTTAATGGACAGAAGTGTATTCTGACGTTTTGCTAGTATAACAACTGTCAAGGTACCATATTATTCTTATGACTTGTTGCAGTTGGCAGTTCCTAAAACTGGCCAGCAGCGTAACATAGTGAATAAGCGAGTTGCAAACCGTGCTGGCAGCGGTGTGGTAGGCCGACTCACCTGACTGCGCATGCCAACCTAAACATCCACGAACAAGCGGGCGTTCCTCCCAACTGCTACACGTGGCCGTACACTCGCTATGCACGAAGAGAAAACTCCACAGTCACACAGTCAACCGCTACACCGACCGAGGTGGTGCGGTGATTAGCACAGTAGACTCGCATTCGGGAGGACGACGGTTCAATCCCGCGTCCGGCCATCCTGATTTAGGTTTTCGGCGATTTCCCTAAATCGCTTCAGGCAAATGCCGGGGTAGTTCCTTTGAAAGAGCACGGCCGACTTCCTTCCCTAACTCCACGGGACCGACGATCTCGCTGTTTGGTCCTCTCCACCAAATCAAGCAACCAATCAATCCATCGCTACAGTGCCAAATATCAACGAGCTCGCGTCATTCTTGAAATTTTCGCGGCGTAATGACTATTCACTGCGGCATCACACTTTAAAGGGGGAACTGCAGAGCTTTTTACAACATCTAATTGCAAACTATGTGAATAATTAACTGACGAAGGATGTGCAAAAGCGTGACTGTCTACCGTTTCTAGAAGATTTAGTCAGTTGGAAACTGGTGCATCATTGGGGATTCAGTTTACCCTAAGCCCACATATATGGACCTATACTTACAGGCGCGTAGCTACCACCTCCTCCTCAAACTACGGGCGCCCTTCGAACGTCGACACAGCGGGCACATGTTGTGTTTAACAGAAACAGCCTTGCAAAGAAGCCAGGAAATGTACAACCTGTGTTCAAAGATGTTCTCCGCATCACACCAGCACATCTTTAAAAAGGAAGAAACGTGAGAATTCCAGGGCGGTCCTTCCACACGTCGGCAATATTACATCGAAATCAGGCGGGATCCTGAAGAAACATTTTGTTCAGCTTATTTGGATTTACGAATGGGTGGATTCTACAGAATACTATGCCAGTGAGGCGAAGCCTACATTAGTCAGACCACCCGCAAAATACATGAAAGGTGCGTGGAACATGATTGCCACACTCACCTTTCGCAGGCCAGCAAGTCAGCCATAACTGAGCACTTTATCGTTACGGAACATACTATGGATTATTTTACCACGAAAATCTTGACCGAGATGAGATCCTTTTGGGATTCAACTGTCAAGGTATCTGTGGAGATGCTTTTTGCGGAAGGTCTTGTTAATTGCGACTGCGTCTGTCAACTTGGTAAGGGGTTATTTTTTGTCTTCAGTAGGACGAAACTTTTCGCTTAATGTTAGTGCATGTAATATCACCGTTCGCATGCGCCTGCACGAAAAAAATGTGTGTGAAATCTTATCGGACTTAACTGCTAAGGTCATCAGTCCCTAACCTTACACACTACTTAAACTAAATTATCCTAAGGACAAACACACACACACATGCCCTTGGGAGGACTCGAACGTCCGCCGGGACCAGCCGCACAGTCCATGACTGCAGCGCCTTAGACCGCTCGGCGCCTGTACGCCTCGGATGGATTCGACAGATGGCGCTGAAATCTACGGAGGGTGGTCATGCAGCGATAGATAACTTATGCACATGCACCACCGCGCTGGTTTTTTGCATGTACAGTTGGCGGCGTGCACCACTAATCTCCAGTACAAAACTCACCTGAAGGTGACTGAATGATTATCAGCCGAAACAACGCAGTTATATGTCGGCGCCATTCGTCTGCAATCCCGAAACCTCGTGGCATATCAAAGAAATTAATTACTCTTGCCATACTCTTCATAAACCTGGTAACAAATTGTGTATTTAGGAGTCTAATGTAAGACCCTACACTTCAGTTTACACCACAAACGGCTTGAGGAATATACCGAAACTTGACTGGCCAGTCGGGTTCTTTAATTTGTCACCCGTAGAGCGTATCTGTAGATGTGACGTAGATGTGTGAGAGCGATGGAAAGATATACAGAGTTCTCCAAAAATAGTTTTACAAACTTTGGTTTCAGGTTCCTTACACCAAAGCAAGAAAAAAAGTCCAGTAAACGTGGGCTCTAAAATGCATATCTTAACAGCAGACGTGGGTAGCCCTTGGTGACCCGCCGGCTCGATTCACATCCTCTTCACGTGACACGACAGCAGCGCTCCTAGCGCATAAAGTCAAAACAATAGCGCCTGTAACTTTAATGTTTACGGGCTAACGCACTAGTATGTATGACACCACTTTCCCGACACGCCACACCACCGAGTTATGCCTCAAAACACGCATTTTTGAGAGCAGATTAAATTCCATGTTCACTTCTATTTTCAGATAGTTATATTTATTTGCACGCCGAGAACACTGTATCTTTACTTACAGCATTTTAGCAATAGCTGTTTAAAAACTGCCGTTGCAAAAAAGAAGAAACACTGCTCACGTCACAGTCAATAAATATAAACATCAGAACTTGTGTTGCCATCTTGAAATGTCATGGATAAACAAACGCCTATAAAAGCAACTGTTTGCAGTTAATTCATTATGAATTTAGTTAATTCATTATGAATTACCTTCAGTTTGAACATTTGCAATGTTTTAATATGTTCACAGCGGACAAGAATTATTTACAATTAATACGAAAAAATAGAAGAAAATATGGTAAAGAAAAAGGAAATCTCAGTCGACAAACAATTAGGAGTGACTTTGTGAATTTCTTCCTCGTGGCGTGTTGAAGCAAATCGCGGGCCGCAAAAGCGAATCGTGCACCCGTGCTTAAAAGCTGCGAGCACTTTTTCATCTTCGATGCTGTAAAACAAATCTCGTCTACTGCAAGCCGTTTGCTTCTCATATTTTGAGGAGGTAATATGGACATCAAGTCTGGTACAGATGGGCTCTGAAATGAGCTACGAGCTATCAACATCGATACTGTGAAACGTATCTCTTCTACTGCAAGCTCTTTGCTTTCCATATTTTAGGGGGAGGTTGCATGGACCAAAACAAGAAAGAATTGTCTAGTAAAAATGGGCTCTAAAGCACATACGTTAAGTAGCTATGATAATTTTTTCAATACAAGCGATGTTTTTCACAGTGGCAAAGTTGAACAGTGCTCATCGCTCTAAACGTATGCATCTTACAGCCTATATTTACTGGAGCTTTTTCTGTTTGCGTAAGTAGTAACTCCTCGCACAATATGGAAAGGAAAGGCCTTGCAGTAGAATAGATGTGTTTCACGGTATCGAAGATGTATGACAGCTCTTACGAATGCGTTTTAGAGCCGATGTTTACTAGACAAAATCAAATGGCTCTGAGCAATATGGAACTTAACATCTGAGGTCATCAGTTCAAAAAATGGTTCAAATGGCTCTGAGCACTATGGGACTCAACATCTTAGGTCATAAGTCCCCTAGAACTTAGAACTACTTAAACCTAACTAACCTAAGGACATCACACACAACCATGCCCGATGCAGGATTCGAACCTGCGACCGTAGCTGTCGCGCGGTTCCAGACTGAAGTGCCTAGAACCGCTTGGCCACACCGGTCGGCTTTTAATAGACATTTTGCTTGTTTTGGTGCAAGGAACCCATGTCGAAAGTTCGTAAAAGTATGCAGTGGCAGTGCCCGTCTTATTAAGAAGTTCCATCGCACTTCTTAGTAACAAAGGCACGGCCATTTCGTATTTATTCGTGAATACCAGGCTCTCGGACCCTCAATAAATATTTCCTTCCTGGACGGGAATTACGCAAAATACGACTGCAGGATGTGTCACAATGACAATGACATATGGAAGTCTGGATATGGCCGTGATTCGTGCACGGATATCCGAAGCAGTTAGGAAGTCCGCTGTTAGCAGCGGTGGGGCAAGGTCGTCGTGCCTGTGTCCCCCTGCTAGCGCACCGCGCGCGCGAGTGTTTACTGTTTACCTTCCGCTGCGGCGAGTGTCACGCGTCCGTGTCTCGGTAGTGCCATGGCGCACTCGTATCGCAAGTCCACCATTAAGATCACATTTCAAGCGGACTATGCAAGACCTCGAGCACTTGACATTGAACGTTTCATCCGGGAAGAACTACATATTGCACCTCAAGACATCATTGGGATCCACTTTTCTATAACACAAAGTGTCGTCTACATAAAAATGATCAATGACAAGGCGTGCACTGATGTTGTGTGCCGACACGCTCATGGACTTAAATTCAAGCATTCTGATGGTCACGTAGGAACTGTCACGATCGACCACGCTGGATTAGGCCTTCGCACTCTGAGGGTCTTCGAGCTGCCATTCGAAGTCCCGCCAGATGTTGTGATGACAGCTTTCAAACCATACGGTAACGTGCTAAGCCACTTGGCTGAAAAATGGCAAACGTTTGAAACGTATCCCGTCTTAAATGGAGTGCGACAAATTAAGACTGAACTGACGAAGCATGTGCCATCCTATTTAGTAATTGGCGGCTGCAGAGCCATTGTCATGTACGACGGACAACCGCGTACTTGCGCCGGCTGTGGCCAGGAAGGACATGTCCGATCGGCCTGCATTCAACGCCGACTGCTTCAGACACCGGTTGGTGAAGTTCCATCCCCGGCGACGCCTACTTCACTCCCCATCACGTATGCAGCGGCTGAAACCACAACAGCTGTTCCTGCCCAGGATCGTAACACCTTATTGCAGTCTGTGGTCGATGACAGTGTGGCGGACAGCATACCCCACTCTACGACGTCATCGGCAGCCTTGCCTCAAGACGGTGATCAATTGTGCCACCAAGACGAGCCTAAAGAGAAGATGGAAGTAGAAACTGAAATTGTCCCGACCTCTGCCTTCCTACCAATGGAGACCGCATCAGATGATTGTCGCCCGCACTCTGACACAGAACAACATGTCCGGAAACAACGGTCCCCTCGAAAACGCAAGAAACGGCGCCATACGCCATCCGATGATTGCCTGCTTCGGATGTGTGACCCGGACAAACAATCGGCCTCGGACGACAATCAGGACTCTACCACCACAACTCACCCTTCCCGTCACGATGCTACGGCGGATACAATTTCTGAGCCTCAGTCTGACAACATCACTTCTGCTACTGAACATGCGCGCGAGCGCTCTACTGACAGCACTCATCAACAGTTACCAATTGCTGCATCTGATTCTTGGGCGGATGATGTCGAGGATGAGCCACAGCAACAGGAGGATGCCGGAGGCAGAGATGCTCCCGCGGCTGTACCCGGCACCGACCAACAACAGTGACTACGACTGTATCGTCAGCCTCTGTGGGGCCGCCCCTGCCGCCCACACCTGGCCTCCTACACAATCCAGTTGCCGACCTGGCTGACCAAACGTACCGTCTAGCGACGATTAACATCAACAACATACGTGCCCGACATAAACTAAAGATGCTACAGGACCTGCTCAACGCAGCAGACATCGACATTGCGCTCCTTCAAGAGGTGTATGTCACAGACTTCAAGGGACCCTATGGCTACAAGACTAGGGTCTCACATGCGTCTGCCAATGGCAGTGGTGTGGCGATCCTCCTCCGCGACGGTATATCCGCAGAAGACGTCGAGTATCTCCCTGACGCCAGAGGCATGGCTCTTACTATCCAAGGAGTCAAACTTATTAACATCTATGCACCGTCAGGATCTGGTCGGCGTCGCGAACGATCCACCTTTTTCGCTCATACAATCACGCCCCTCTTTATGGGCCGTCAGGACGCCTTGATAATGGGAGGGGACTTTAACTGTAGCCAAGCACCTAAGGATCAGTTACCACACCATTCTCCCTGCGCAGAACTTACGACAATTATAAATAATCTTCAATTGGTGGACTCGTGGGAACATGTTTGTGGCGATCGGCCCGGATTTACTCACTACACCAGCCATTACTCCAGCCGCATCGACCGGATTTACATCTCGCGCTCCATAGCTGTGGGGACAAGAGCTGCCGAAGTTTGGCCCACAGCTTTTTCTGACCACGAGGCCTACATCTGCGCTATTACCCTCGGCCGCCAGAAGGTATGGCACAGCCGTGGTCTTTGGAAGTTGAACGTCGCCCACCTCGCTTCTCAGGAATGCCGCCGCCTTATAGAGAACACGTGGGACTCATGTAGCCGCCGGCGTGGTACCTACCGGTCTACACTGTCGTGGTGGTTACTCTGCGCCAAACCAGCCCTCCGGAAGACCTTGATAGGCTACGGCCGAGATGTTGCAGCATGGAAGAGACATACCATGGACTTTTACTACAGCATCTTAAGGGAATGTACAACACTGCCGTACTCATCTGCACGGCAGGTGACGGTGAACCGTGCCAAGGCACAGATCATCAGATTAACACGTTGCCACCTTGAGGGTGCGATCGTCAGAGCGCGCACTCAAGACAGAGTGGCCCAGGAGGAACCGTCTATGTACCACGTCATTGCAGAACGACGACGCCGACGCAGGACACTGATCCAAGCTATCACGACGGAAGACGGACGACGGCTTGATACCCAGCGCGACATAGGAAACGCCCTTCATGCTCACTACACTAGGCTATACTCGGAACGTCGACATCCCCCAGAGGTGATCGCCGAAGTCTCTCAACTCACTTATGGCTCGATCTCTCCGACAGCGGCGGCGGATTTGACAGCAGATGTAACGGAAGAGGAAATCATTGAAGCAATACAGGCTGGGGCTGCTCATAAGTCCCCGGGACCTGATGGCCTTCCTCTGGAATTTTACCGGACGTATCAACAATTGCTGGCACCAGCATGGACTGATATTTGCCGCGATCTTATGTCTCCCACGACGCAGATACCTGGGGCCTTCCTAGAAGGACTGATTGTGTCTATACACAAACCACGAGGCGGATCCAGGATCAGTGACTATCGGCCCTTGACCTTACTCAACAGTGACGAAGATTTTCACCCGGCTTCTGGCGGCACGCCTAAAGCGATCTGTACGATGTGTTGTGTCGCAGGACCAGACATCGTTAGGTGGTGACCATAACATTCGCACTGCATTGTGCCGATATAGAGATATGATCGCGCTAGCCAAAGCTCGCCAACTGCCAGGAGTTTTGGCCTCACTCTACTTTAGCCAGGCCTTTGACAGAGTCGACCACACATTTTTGATGGAGGTACTGCGACACATGGGGTATCCGGACGTCATAGTTAATGTACTGATGCGTCTCCTCCGCGGCGCGACGTCCAAGGTGTTATATAATGGCCGTCTTACGCCGCCGGTACAGATCCAGCGATCGGTGCGACAAGGCTGCCCTCTTTCGGCGATATTGTACGCCCTCGTCTTGGAACCACTCCTCTGCGGCCTCCGACAACGCCTGACTGGAATATCCCTTGGTGGACACACATTTTGCTGCACTGCCTATGCGGATGATCTGGTACTCCTTCTTCGCAATAATGACGAAGTTCGTGCAGCACTGGCGTGGGTGGCGACCTACGGCGCGGCATCGGGGAGCCATCTCAATCTCCACAAATCACACGCCCTGTCTATAGGCAGAGGCCTACCCGACGAGAGCGTCGCACCGCTAAGAATCAGTGACACAATCCGCTGTCTTGGCATTGATTTCACATCTGATATGAAGCGTTCAACAGCCATTAACTACAGGCGTTTATTGAATCAGATGAGAGCAGGAATAAGTGACCACCGTCTGCGACATCTAGACCTCCTGCAACGGACACGATATACTAACGTCTATTTGGCGTCACGTATCCCCCATTTCGCACAGATACTCCCCGTACCACCTACCCTGGCTCACCGCATGTTGGCGGTTTTGGGATCCTTTGTTAATACGGGCATGTTATTTAAGATTCGTTACGAGTCCCTAACCCTCCCGAGGAGCAGAGGGGGTTTAGGCCTTTGTCATGTTCAGAACAGAGCGAAGGCCCTGTTCGTCAGCTGTCACCTGCAACTGTGGCGACGAAGTCCGACGTGCCTCACAAGTCTCTTATTGGAGGCCTTACGACCAATCTCACTCGCACCCCCTGTGATGATATCGGACATCCCAGCACCTTTCTTCTACATTAGCCAGTTCTTCCTTGAATTAAGCTACATCCGCACCGCACTACTACCCACACGCTTGATGACGAGGGCGATATATGCTGCCATGCAAATGAACAGGACGCCGAATGTGATTGAAAGCAAACACCCCACTACTAAGTGGCGCGCTGTGTGGCAGGCAGTGAATGCCACCACCCTTGATACTGACGTGCAATCTGCATGGTACGTAACTGTTAATGGGAAACAGTTGTGCTAGTCCCGCCTACATCACATCCACCTAGCTGATTCACCCTTGTGTGCCACATGCCAAGTGATTGACACGGATGAACATCGTTTCGAATGCGGGTCGGCAAAGGACGTTTGGTATTTGGTGCGTCAGATATTGGCTTTTCTCACACGCACGACTCCCGACAGGATAACTACCCGATCACTTCTTTTCCCCGATGAGATTTATTTCCCCAGAGCAAAAACGAACTCTGTGACGTGGATCAGCGGCCACGCTGTTCACTACCTCTTCGGTAATGGCGAAAAGACAGTACCCGATTTTTGGTATTACCTCAACGAACGACATTGTGCGATCGTCAGGAACCCTAAATATAGGCAATATTATTCTAATTTTCTTTGGAGCGCATTCCATAATCCGCCTCGCAGCTGGATTATCGATGACATGAGAAGATAACCATAGCACCTCTTCCCAATTCCTTTTTTTTTTATGAGATTCGAACAAACAACGGAAACAACACAGCAACGAGAAGACAGTCATCGAAAAATTCGCAGCGGGCTATAGTATGGAGCATCCTTTGTCGTAACGGGACGACTTCCTATTATTCTGTTTATGTAGCCGAAGAGGAACGGCCTTCCTTTCATCCATTTGTATAAAAATAAAATAACATAAAATAAAAAAGCAGGAAAAAAAGCAGTTAAAGCGTACGCTCGCGCAAAGCGGAAAAATCTGGGTTCGAGTCCCGGCCCGGCATAAATTTTCACTGTTGTCATTCCATTATGCAGCCGACTGTAAACCACATTCGCAATTGTGAATACGTTTCCTGTTTGCAAAAGTACTTTTGAAACGCCCTGTGTACTTCCGTACTTGCCTTCACCCAGCAATCTTTGTGAACTGATACAGGATGTGTTTCAGGCACGACAAGATACATTGATAGGCTGTTTGATTCCATGTCACAACGAACACATCAGTTCCTAATGGAATGAAAGCTTCATCATTTAATACCCGTTTACTTGATGAACACCTCCAAAAAGTTTGACGAATATCGGACTCGTGCTACATGGCGTAATACTCTCCATTTCTCTCACAAGGGGACCCTCCATACAGTAAATCACGGATTTTGATGTGCTTCAAATATGTTGTAGATGCACTTACCCTGAGTACCTGGCTATCCGGTTTTTTAGCGACGGGCCTCGGTTTTTGAGAAAAGCGATTTTGAAGTTCATTGTGGGATCTGTATACCCGTAACATTCATTACATGCATTCCGAGCAAATCAGCGTAGCGCTGCGGTAAAGATTCACGGCTATCGCGCTGGAGGTACTGTGTTCGAACACTGCCCGTGTACTTAGAAAAAAAAAATCGACCGATTTTTTCAATTTTATTTCAAAGAATATCAACACGGTCTAAGGCATGCGAAATTATAAAGATATATTCAGTTATTAATTTTTTCTGTCATACAATATCACAAAATCTTATTTTTCATAGTCCACATTGCTTGATGTGCCAGAACAATATTGTGGGTGATACCACAGAAACAACCGAAGCACAAATTTTCGCAGCACCAGGCGCATTTTATGAAAGCAACCGTCTTGCAGGCGCACGGCTTCTTCATGAGCGATACCCGGTTCGCATTCAAAAAGATTTCGCTTTCATCCGCTAATTTCGATGCGAACCATGCGTATCTAATCATCGTTTCAAAATTAGGTGCGCTGAATTGGTGTAGGACTAGCGAATGTAATTCTATCGAATCTTCTCTAGAAGCGATCTTTCTATTGTCTTTCACCAAGGAGGGAGCATTCTGAACAATTTTCGTGAAGATTTTGACCTGTCGGTAAAAATAAACGTCGCAGGGCTGGCGGAAAGGAGTGCACTTTTAGGGTGCAGGTGCTCGCTTTCCTTTCATCAGTGAATAGATGATCGTATAAAGTTGAATCGGTTTGCCCTCCCCACGAATCGATATTGTACAAAAATTTTTTCTATCCCACGTACCGATGAAAATTCCTCGTACACCAGTTTCGTGAAGTTCCTGGATTTCGTGCAGGACACGACTACATTTCTGTATTTCCCAATTAATTCGTCCACTCGTTTTTGAACGTTAGGACCAATTTTTCCCGACGGTTCTTACACTACTGGCCATTAAAATTGCTGCACTATGAAGATGACGTGCTACAGACGCGAAATTTAACCGACAGGAAGAAGAGGCAGTGATATGCAAATTATTAGCTTTTCAGAGCATTCACACAAGGTTGGCACCGGTGGCGACACCTACAACGTGCTGACGAGAGGAAAGTTTCCAACCGATTTTTGACCGGCGTAGTTGTGATGCCTCATGTAAGGAGGAGAAATGCGTACCATCACATTTCCGACTTTGATAAAGTTCGGATTGTAGCCTATCGCGATTGCGGTTTATCGTATCACGACATTGCTGATCGCGTTGGTCGAGATCCAATGACTGTTAGCAGAATATGGAATCGGTGGGTTCAGGAGGGCAATACGGCAGGCCGTGTTGGATCCCAACGGCCTCGTATCATTAACAGTCGAGATGACAGGCATCTTATCCGCATGGCTGTAACGGATCGTGCAGCCACGTCTCGATCCCTGAGTCAACAGATGGGGACGTTTGAAAGAACAGTTCGACGACGTTTGCAGCAGCATGGACTATCAGATCGGAGACCATGGCTGCGGTTACCCTTGACGTTGCATCACAGACAGGAGAGCCTGCGATGGTGTACTCAATGACGAACTTGGGTGCAGGAATGGCAAAGCGTCATTTTTTCGGATGAACCCCGATCCTGTTTACAGCATCATGATGGTCGCATCCGTGGTTGGCGACATCGCGGTGAACGCACACTGGAAGCGTGTATTCGTCAACGCCATTCTGGCGTATCACCCGGCGTGATGGTATGGGATGCCATTGGTTACACGTCTGGGTCACCTCTTATTCGCATTGACGGCACTTTGAACAGTGGATGTTACATTTCAGATGTACCGTACGACCCGTGGCTCTACCCTTCATTCGATCCATCCGAAACCCTACATTTCAGCAGGATAATGCACGACCGCATGTTGCAGGTCCTGTACGGGCCTTTCTGGATACAGAAAATATTCGACTGCTGTGCTGGCCAGCACATTCTCCAAATCTCTCACCAACTGAAAACGTCTGGTCAATGGTGGCCGAGCAACTGGCTCGCCACTATACGCTAGTCACTACTCTTGATGAACTGTGGTATCGTGTTGAAGCTGCATGGGCAGCTGCACCGGTACACGCCATCCAAGCTCTGTTTGACTCAATGCCCAGGCGTATCAAGGCCGTTATTACGGCCAGAGGTGGTTGTTCTGGGAACTGATTTCTCAGGATCTATGCACCCAAATTGCGTGAAAATGTAATTACATGTCAGTTCTAGTATAATATATTTGTCCAATGAATATTCTTTTATCATCTGCGTTTCTTATTGGTGTAGCAATTTTAATGGCCAGTAGTGTACATACATAAAAAAACATATGGGAGCAGGATTCGAACACGGTACCTCCAGCGCAGTAGCCGTGAACGTTTACCGCTACGCTTCGCTGACTTTTTAGCAATATGTGTAATGTTACGAGCATACAAAGCGTGGAATGAACTTCAAAATCGATTTTCTCACAAACCAAGGCTTGTCGATAAAAAACCGGATAGCCAGGTACAACATATTTGAAGCGCATCAAAATCCGTGACTTCCCGTATGGAGGGTCCCCTTGTCAGTGTTGTAGCGCCATCCGGAAGTCGAACCGGCGACCAGTTGGACTAGTTTAAAGTGGACGACTGGCATGTTGCAGTTATTTACATATGTAAATAGGGAGTGGGCGCAGGACGGGCGCCAAGCAGGAAAACGGGGCCGAGGCTGTGGGGCAGTTGCTCAACAGCGGAGGGCCGGACAGGATGGGACGGCTAGGAGTCCCGGGAACGTGGCACCGGCCGACCGCTTTGTTCGCGTTGCGACAGTACGCACAGCCTGGCCTCTGCTTCGGCCAACCAGGTCGCAAACAACGGCCACGCCTGCAAGGTCGCCTCCGGGAACACATTCACTGGCGCCTTTGTCTTTCTCCTACAGTGCGACCCATTCACACGTTGTGTGACGATTTGTTGACGTTGTGTTGACGATGCTATTGTCAATATAACAGTGTTATCGCTGAGTCACTCCAAAACAGAGGTTCCCGAGAGGGGCGAGCCACAAGATAATACTATTTGAAAGGTAAAAACAAGAAAGTCTCATTATTGTTTATTATTATTATTACTATTATTATTATTATTATTTGATAAGAGTCGAAGTTGAACGGAATGGACAGTGTTTTGAAAGGAGGATATAAGATGAACATCAACAAAAGCAAAACGAGGCTAATGGAATGTAGTCGAATTAAGTCGGGTGATGCTGAGGGAATTAGATTAGGAAATGAGAGGCTTGAAGTAGTAAAGGAGTTTTGCTATTTGGGGAGCAAGATAACTGATGATGGTCGAAGCAGAGAGGATATAAAATGTAGACTGGCAATAACAAGGAAAGCGTTTCTGAAGAAGAGAAATTTGTTAACATCGGGTATAGATTTAAGTGTCAGGAAGTCATTTTTGAAAGTATTTGTACGGAGTGTAGCCATGTATGGAAGTGAAACGTGGACGATAAATAGTTTGGACAAGAAGAGAATAGAAGCTTTCGAAATGTGGTGCTACAGAAGAATGCTGAAGATTAGATGGGTAGATTACATAACTAATGAGGAGGTATTGACTAGGATTGGGGAGAAGAGAAGTTTGTGGCACAACTTGACTAGAAGAAGGGATCGGTTAGTAGGACATGTTTTGAGGCATCAGTGGATCACCAATTTAGTATTGGAGAACAGCGTGGAGGGTAAAAATCGCAGAGGGAGACCAAGAGATGAATACACTAAGCAGATTCAAAAGGATGTAGGTTGCAGTGGGTACTGGGAGATGAAGAAGCTTGCACAGGATAGAGTAGCATGGAGAGCTGCATCAAACCAGTCTCGGGACTGAAGACCACAACAACAACAACAACAACAACAACAACAACAACAAGAGTTGAAGAATACGAAGGCGATGCAATGATTGAGAAGGGAGTGAGGCACTATTGTAACCAATTCCCAATGTTGGTTCAGTGTCAATATCGAGTAAGCAGTAAAGGAGACCAAGGAGAGATTTAGAGAGGAAGTTTTAAATTCAACGAGAATAAATACTTTGATGTTGGCCAACGACATTGTAATTCTTTGTTGATTCATTATGGGCTGTGGGATAACGGCTGGCATGTATTTCTTGATACAGTAATTTACCAACAGCCGTATGTATTGTAGAAATGTATTTTATGAACTTCTTATATGCTACCAGTTTCGGCGTTACATTGATGCCATCTTCAGGCCCCACACGTTATAATCGTAAAATCGCTATACACGGAAGGAGCCATATAACTGGATCCGTGAATCAAATCGCTATGCAACAGCTCTTGGTGGCCAGGCGACACGGACATTGTAATTCCGTCGGACACAGTAAAGGGCTTGGAAGAGCAGTTTAACGAAACAGATAATGTCTTGGTGAAACGGTATAAGATGAACATCAACGAGAAGAAACCAAGAGTAATGGAATTTAGTCTAATTACATCAGGCGATGCTGACGGACTTAGATTAGGTTCAAATGGTTCAAATGGCTCTGAGCACTATGGGACTTAACATCTATGGTCATCAGTCCCCTAGAACTTAGAACTACTTAAACCTAACTAACCTAAGGACAGACCCCGCCGGGAATCGAACTCGGGAACCCAGGCGTGGGAAGCGAGAACGCTACCGCACGACCACGAGATGCGGGCACTTATATTATGAAATGACACACTAAAGTCTCTATATGTCTATCTTTTCAGAGATGGTTGCGGGACTCGGCTGTTCGCTACAGGATGTCAAATCAAATGCCTCGCAGCCATCTAATTTCCAAACTTATTTTATTTGGCTACCAGTTTCGGCGATTTAATACGCCATCTTCGCGCCCCTGACCGACCTGTAGGAAGAATCCACCTCGGTTCTGGTCAATCCTGACACACAAAATGTGCTTAGGTAGTTAAGTGGAATATAAGTTTTGCTGGTTCAAAATGGCTCTAAGCACTATGAGACTCAACATCTGAGGTCATCAGTCCCCAAGAACTTAGAACTACTTAAACCTAACTAACCTACGGACATCACACACATCCATGCCTGAGGCAGGATTTGAACCTGCGACCGTAGCGGTCGCGCAGTTCCAGACTGAAGCGCCTAGAACCGCTCGGCCACAGCGGCCGGGAAGCGGAAGCTCAGTTTTGCTGTTTGGGCAGCAAAATAACTAAAGATGGTCAAAGTACAGAGGATATAAAACGCAGACAGGCAACAGCAGGAACACCACTGCTGGGAAAGATGTATTTCTTAACAGTCAATATAAACTTATGTGACAGGAAGACTTTTCTAAATTATTCATTGGAGTGTAACATCGCACGAAACTGAAATGAGGAAGATCAGCAGTTCAGAAAAGAAGAGAGAACAAGCTTTTAAAATGTGTTGCTGCAGAAGAATGCCGAAGATCTGAAGGGTAGGTCGAATGACTAAAACCGAGATACTGAGTCAAATTGGGGAGAAAATAAATTTATGGCACAACCTGACTAAAAGACTGGATCGGTTGAGAAAACACATTCTAATGTATCAAGCAATCGACAGTTTGGTAATGGTAGGAAGTGGGGGAGGGGGGGGGGGAGCGAGAGAGGTGAGGGAGAGAGTCAATATGGAGAGAGACCTATGTATGAATACAGTAAGCAGATTCAACTGATTTTATAATGGGCAGTCGAATAAAAACGAGATAGATGGAAAAAAAGTAAACTGTTTCTTATTTCGAATGTAATTGCCATAACTGTTAATACATTTCTCCCATTGTGAGACAAAACCGTCAATGCCTTCATGGAAAAACGTTTGCAGTTGCCTATGAAACCTTTGCGTGCACCTCTTCGGCCGAAGCAAATCGCCGGCCACGAATGTCTTTCTTCAGGGCTCTAAAATACGGAAATTGCGTGGGGCTGTATGGAGGATGTTTAAGGTCTTCTCAGCAAAACTTCTGCAGCATAGTTGAAACAATAGGCACTCCAGATCCGGGAAGGTCATGGTGACCTTTTTCTTCGACTGCAAAGGCCCACAACACATTGACTTTCTGGTACACGGCACCACAATTAACACATAGCGGTACGTGCACACAGTGCAAAAATTGAAGTGCACCATCCAGTCTAAACGGCCAGGAATGTTGACGAGGGCATCATTTTGCTGCAAGATAATGCCCGACTACATGTCGCCAAGGTTGTTTCGACTTTGCTGCATATATTTCGCTGGGAAGCCCTTCACATCCTCGATACAGTCCCGATCTCTTCCCACACGGTTTCCGTATTTTTTTTTAGCTCTGAAACGAGACATTCGTGGCTGTCGATTTGCTTCGGAGAGGTGAGCGCCTGCGTACAACCATAGTTCCGTAGGAACCCCAAACATTTTCCACGAAGGCACTGACGGTCTTGCCTCACAAGGGGATAAATTTATTAACAGTTATGGCGATTAATTTTAAAATAATGACCAATTTACTTATTTTATCCAACAGTCTCTTTTTCATTTGGCCGCTCCTTGCACTTCGTAGTAGTTATTCAGAGTTGAAGAGGCTTGCACTGGATAGACTCGCATGGACAGCTACATTGAACAAGTCTTCGGACTGAAAACCACAACAATACCTGTTGGTCTAGAGGTGAGGTGTGTGCCTAGAGATCTGAAGGTCGCTGGATCGAATCCCTATCAGTGTCCACAAAGTGGGTGGGGATGGAGGGGGAGTGGACAGCCAAGAGTGCCCATTTCCTCCATTCTGGAATATGCAGCACAGACTGTTTAATATTCGCTTTTATATTTTTGTTTTATTTTTATTTTACACATATAGTGCCGTAGGACAAAACTGAGGAGCAAACTGAGATTTGCTCCTCAGTTTGATCCTACGAAACTACACGTGTAAAATTAAAATAAAATCTGAATGGTCATGGAACGTGTCAGTACATGAAATTACAACACAAAAGTAATAATAGATACAACACAAAACAGATTCCTTTAAATACCTAGGAGAGTGGATTACATACAATGCCAAAGAAAAGATAACCATAGAAACTAGAGTGCACAAAATGGAAAGAGTGTGTCATATGACCAAAAACGTTTATAATAAAAAATCCTTGTCCTGGAAGACGAAATTAAGACACTACCAAACAGTGGCCAGACCTGAAGCTCTCTATGCGGCAGAAACACTTAAACTAACAAGAAATGGAGATCTTGAGAAACTAGAGAAGGTCGAAAGAAGAATTTTAAGGAAAATACTGGGAGCTAAAAGAAACGATAATGCTGAATACAGGTTAAGACCAAACAGAGAGCTATATCTGAAAACGGAGAAACTAACTGATGTAATGAGGAAGAGGAGACTACAGTTTTTTGGACATATATTCAGAATGGATAACAACAGACTAACCAAGCGGATATTCACATTACTCAATAGCTACAAATCCAAGCCAGCATGGTTCATAGAGACTGAAAAGGACATTGAAAATGCTGGAGTTACAATAGACACAATAGAAAACAGAACACATTTCAGAAAGGCAGTTCATAAGGCACAATTTCAGGAGAGAAAGAAAATAACTAGACGAAAGTGGACTCAAGAAGAAAGGGAACAACACTCTAAAAGGATGAAGGAAATTTGGAAACTGAAGAAATCTAATACAATGAAGAGTAGCCAAAGTTGATTCATCATACCCTCCAGAGGGTTATTCGAAAGAAAAAAAAAAACAATAATATGTTTATGAACCCTAAAAAGACGGCAGTCTCTAATTTATAAAAACGCAATCAACAATATAACACAGGAATTAGCTTAATTCTGCAAGGAACTCCTAGACAGACTACAAGGAGTGACCCACGAGGAAACTCTTCAGTTTCAATTTGAAAGCGCGTGGGTTACTGCTAAGATATTTGCATTCTTGTGGTAGCTTACTGAAAATGGATGCAGCAGAATACTGCATGTCTTTCTGCAAAGGAGGTGCGATCCAAATGTAGATTGGATTTCTACTTAGTTATAACCGAGTGAAAGCTGCTAATTCGTGGGAATAAGCTGATACTGTTAACAAGAAACGATATCAAAGAATATATAAACTGAGAGGCCACTGTCAGAATACCCAGACTAATGAACAGGGGTCGACAAGAGGTTCGCGAACTTAAACCACTTATTGCCCGAACCGCCAGTTTCTGAGCCAAAAATATCCCTTGAGAATGGGAAGATTTACCGCAAAATGTAATATCATGCGTCATAAGCGAATGAAAATAAGCACAGTAGACTAATTTTCATGTCGAGCTATCACTTACTTCTGTATGGTTCTAATAGTAAAACTGGCAGCATGAAGTCTTTGAATAATATCCTGAACATGGGCTTTACAGGACAGTTTATTATCTATCTGAACACCTAGAAATTTCAACTGTTCAATCTCATTAATCATACACCCATTCTGTGTAATTAGAACACACCCATTCTGTGTAATTAGAACATCAGGATTTCTTATATGTTGTTGTTGATGTTGTTGTGGTCTTCAGTCCTGAGACTGGTTTGATGCAGCTCTCCATGCTACTCTATCCTGTGCAAGCTTCTTCATCTCCCAGTACCTACTGCAGCCTACATCCTTCTGAATCTGCTTAGTGTATTCATCTCTTGGTCTCCCTCTACGATTTTTACCCTCCACGCTGCCCTCCAATACTAAATTGTGATCCCTCGATGTCTCAGAACATGTCCTACCAACCGATCCCTTCTTCTAGTCAAGTTGTGCCACAAACTCCTCTTCTCCCCAATTCTATTCAATACCTCCTCATTAGTTATGTGGTCTACCCATCTAATCTTCAGCATTCTTCTGTAGAACCACATTTCGAAAGCTTCTATTCTCTTCTTGTCTAAATTATTTATCGTCCACGTTTCACTTCCATACATGGCTACACTCCATACAAATACTTTGAGAAACGACTTCCTGACATTTAAATCTATACTCGATTTTAACAAATTTTTCTTCTTCAGAAATGCCTTCCTTGCCATTGCCAGTCTACGTTTTATATCCTCTCTAGTTCGACCATCAGCAGTTATTTTGCTCCCCAAATAGCAAAACTCCTTTACTACTTTAAGTATCTCATTTCCTAATCTAATTCCCTCAGCTTCACCCGACTTAATTCGACTATATTCCATTACCCTCGTTTTGCTTTTGTTGATGTTCATCTTATACCCTCCTTTCAAGACACTATCCATTCCGTTCAACTGCTCTTCCAAGTCCTTTGCTGTCTCTGACAGAATTACAATGTTCGAAAATGTAAAAACTAAGTCTCACTGTGATTTAGCGTTAATTTATTTCCCAAAACCCATGAACTTATGTCATGAACTGCACTATTTGAAACAGTGCCAATATTCCACACAACATACTTTACTACCAAGCTAGTGTCATCAGCAAACAGAAATATTTTACAATCACCTGTAATACTAGAAGGCATGTCATTTCTATAAATAAGGAACAGGAGTTGCCCCAGCACTGATCACTGGAGGACCCCCCCCCCCCCCATTTATCCGTACCCAACTCGGACACCACAGCATAGCCATTCTCAGTGCTTCGGAGAATAACCTTCTGCTGTCTATTCTTAAAGTAAGAGATAAACCAATTGTGAGCTACTCCCCCAATTCCATAATGGTCCAACTTCTGGAGCAATATTTTTTTATCAACACATTCAAACGCATTAGTTAAGTATTAAAAAAAATGCCTCGAGTTCGAAACCTTTTGATTAATCCAATCAGTACCTCACAGAGAAAGGATCATATAGCATTTTCATTTGTGAAACCACTTCTAAAACCAAACTGAACATTTGACAGCAAATTATTTGAAATGATCGATTATCCTTACATACACAGCCTTTTCAAAAACTTCAGCAAACACTGAAATAGAAATATGTCTAAAATTGTCTACATTCTCCCTTTCTCCCTTTTTATAAAGCGGCTTTATTACTCAGAAAATGATTGTTAAGTATTGTACATATATCTCAGTTAGCAGAAACAGAAACATTTTTGCTACGTACTAACTTCATGTCCTCAAGCTTGCTCACCAGTCACTTCCTTCACACATGACTATATGGCTTTAATTTTATCCTGTGAATTAGTGTACCATATACTGTTCGACTTCCTAATAACATTTTTAAACATATTTCAGTACTGTTTGTAATGGGCTATTGTAGTTCGATTGTGACCAGTTCTAACATTTTGATATAATTCCCACTACGTGATCCCTTATCCCACTAGTCAGCCACCCAGGCTGCCTTTTGCTGCTAATACCCTGTTTCGAGCGTTCCAATAGAAGACAACTTTGAAAGTGCGTGACAAATGTGGTAAGGAAAGCATTGTATTGTCATTTATGTTGTCGGCACTACAAACATCCTGCCACACTTGCTCCTTGATAAGGTTTAAAGAAACTCTCTTTTGCCGTTGGATTAGGTTTTCTACATAGTTTATAATTATATATAACATTTGTTTGCTCACAAAAGGCCATTCACATTTTTACTAACTACATAACAGTCCGCGATTTCCCTAAAAGGCATCCTTAGTGTTGCCGACAGCAACGGGATATGTTGTGGTCTTAGTAATCGCTACGAAACTTTTCTCCGCCTGTATAGACTATAAGCTGAGGAGAAACGATTCGGGAAACATCCTAGCACGATACGGGCAGCAAATGGGGAAGCCACTGAAAACTGACATAATAAGATACTTTGATAAAGGATAGACGGCTACAGCCGATTTCCTGGGAACAAGAATCTCGGAAACGGTGAAGCCGGTCGACCGTCGCGTACTGCTGTCGTGAGCATCTATGGACGGTAATTGATGGACGTTGAAACCACGAATAGGTGACACGTTACTGGAAGTGCACGCCTCATCACAGAAGGCAGAAGGGTTGATCGCTGTGTAAAGCAGATACTGCATGAAGACAGAGTATAATGTTGGGGGCAGGCACGTTGAACATGGGATACCCCTACGTGATCCCATTCTGACGCAACGACATCATCAGTTACAACTGCAGTGGACACACGATCATCGCGATTGGACCGCGCATCAATGGAGATGGGTCCCCTGTTGAGATGAATCACGTTTCCCGCTACACCAAGTCGCGACCACATACACCATCTTCGAAGCCAACTGCTGCTCTAAACACGCACCGCGTCATGGACACATACCTGTAGGGACAGTGCTATCTATGGGGGATATTCGCCTGAGATTCCATGGGAGTTGTGGTAGTAATCTGATGCACCGTGACAGCTATGAACATTAATCCGTACTAGGGCTGTTGATAAAATATCTATACATCAATATTTTTTCCAAAATATATATTTTTTCTCCTGATACATCGATATCAAAGCGGCAATATCGAGTGACGACATTTTTATTTTATATCTTTTTTTTCACTATCTTCGAAAAATATTTGTTCTTTTGAAATGGTAGTAGGACATAATTTTACTTTCACTTTTTGAAGGAGTGGCCGGCCACTGTGGCCGAGAGGTTCTAGGCGCTTCAGTCCGGAACCGCGCTCCTGCTACGGTCGCATGTTGGAGTCCTGCCTTCGTCATAGATGTGTGTGATCTCCTTAAGTTAGTTAGGTTGAAGTAGTTCTACGTCTAGGGGACTCATGACCTCAGATATTCAGTCGCACAGTGCTTAGAGCCATTTGAACCTTTTTTTTTGTGAAGGAGTGTTACTACTTTTTGACTTTTACTACTTTTTGACCTTTCATCACCACGTTCAATCTTTCTCTTCGATTGTGTGAAGCAATTATACGTGGCACAAAAGAAGAACTCCGACTGCACTTGGTAGCGGCAGCGTGAATGGAATAACATGATATTCGATGTTAGGAAGCAGCAAATCACTTGCGTAAAAAAAATGGACGATCAAAGAAATCATAACATTCCGTTCGTGTAAAGTTATGACAAATTTCATTTTTTTCTCAGTAGTTGGTGTTTATTATATTAAATGCGGCCCAAGGATACTCGTCTTCTTCCAACGTGGCCAAGGTACGATAAAAGAGTGAACAGTCCTGCTGTACATGTACCTTTCCCACGTCAAAGTAATCTGCCTTGCGGAAAGATACGAGGGGTGTTCAGAAAGTAGGGACCGTTTCCAACTGACGCCGCTAGGCGTGCTCAGCAGCTCAGTCGGCATCCGTCCGTGCCAGCGGGAACGTCTCTGCGCGTCTGGTTCTTCCGATATTCGAATCTGAAATGTGCGCTGCAATCGAAAATCTCGCCAGTTGTGAGGTGCGGTCTGTGATACGATTTTTTTTTTGCAGAAAACCTAAAACCTATCGAAATTTATCGTGAACTGTGCGAAGTGTACGGAAACAACGCAATGAGTGAATGCTCCGTCCGGAAATGGTGCATTCGGTTTAAAAATGGCCGAACCAAGTTCATGATGAAGAGAAGAGTGCACGCCCGAGCATTCTGACAGACGATCTTGTCGCTAAGTCGATGAAACGATTCGTGAAAACCGTCGCTTCACAATAACGTAGGTTTCGCTTTCTTTTCCACAACTTTCACGGACTTTGTTTGAATCTGTCACTCAAAAGCTAAGCTACCACAAATTTTCTGCACGATTGGTGCCCAAAATGCTTGCAGAGCACCATAAAGAACAGCGAATGGGGCCCTACCACACACATGGTGATTCATTACTCGATCGAATCGTAACCGGTGACGAGACCTGGGTGAAACACGTCAATTGCGAGACAAAATTACAGTCCATGGGGTGAGGGCACACAAGGTCCCCCCCAAAACCAAGAAAATGTTTGCAAACCTTGTCAGCAAGGAAGTTGATGGCGACAGTGTTTTAGGAGAGGCAAGGTGTGATTCTTATTGATTTTCTCGAACATGGAGCAACCATAAATTCTGCCCGGTATTGTCAAACTTTGCACAGCCTTAGAAGAGCAGTTGAAAACAAACGCAGAGGAAAGCAGACGTCCAAGATTTTGTTTTTGCACGACAATGACCAACCTCACACGGGAAATCGCACTAAAGAACTCCCTAATTCATTCAAATAGGAAATTTTCCCTCATCCACCCTACAGCCCCGATCTTGCACCAAGCGACTTCCACTTTTTTCCCAATATGAAGAACTGGCTTGCAACGCAGCACTTTGATGACGACGCGGAACTCCAGGCGGGCGTGACTCACTGGCTGAAGTCTCAGGCGACAGAATTTTATGCCGAAGGTCTTTCAAAGCTTGCCCACCGCTATGATAAGTGCCTCAATGTGTTTGGTGATTATGTGGAAAAGCAGTATGTCAGTCGCTCTTTCAGATGTATACAGGGTGTTACAAAAAGGTACGGCCAAACTTTCAGGAAACATTCCTCACACACAAAGAAAGAAAATATGTTAAGAGGACATGTGTCCGGAAACGCTTACTTTCCATGTTAGAGCTCATTTTATTACTTCTCTTCAAATCACAATAATCATGGAATGGAAACAAACAGCAACAGAACGTACCAGCGTGACTTCAAACACTTTGTTACAGGAAACGTTCAAAATGTCCTCCGTTAGCGAGGATACATGCATCCGCCCTCCGTCGCATGGAATCCCTGATGCGCTGATGCAGCCCTGGAGAATGGCGTATTGTATCACAGCCGTCCACAATATGAGCACGAAGAGTCTCTACATTTTGTACGAGGGTTGCGTAGACAAGAGCTTTCAAATGCCCCCATAAATGAAAGTCAAGAGGGTTGAGATCAGGAGAGCGTGGAGGCCATGGAATTGGTCCGCCTCTACCAATCCATCAGTCACCGAATCTGTTGTTGAGAAGCGTACGAGCACTTCGACTGAAATGTGCAGGAGCTCCATCGTGCATGAACCACATGTTGTGTCGTCCTTGTAAAGGCACATATTCTAGCAGCACAGGTAGAGTATCGCGTATGAAATCGTGATAACGTGCTCCATTGAGCTTAGGTGGAAAACATGGGGCTCAATCGAGACATCACCAACAATGCCTGCCCAAACGTTCACAGAAAATCTGTGTTGATGACGTGATTGCACAATTGCGTGCGGATTCTCGTCAGCCCACACATGTTGATTGTGAAAATTTACAATTTGATCACGTTGGAATGAAGCCTCATCCGTAAAGAGAACAGTTGCACTGTAATGAGGATTGACACATTGTTGGATGAACCATTCGCAGATGTGTAACCGTGGAGGCCAATCAGCTGCCGATAGTGCCTGCACACGCTGTACATGGCACGGAAACAACTAATTCTCCCGTAGCACTCTCCATACAGTGACGTGGTCAACGTTACCTTGTACGGCAGCAACTTCTCTGACGCTGACAGGGTTATCGTCAACTGCACGAAGAATTGCCTCGTCCATTGCAGGTCTTCCCAAGTCGCGAGTCATAGGCTGGAATGTTCCGTGCTCCCTAAGACGCCGATCAATTGCTTCGAACGTCTTCCCGTCGGGACACCTTCGTTCTGGAAATCTGTCTCGATACAAACGTACCGCGCCACGGCTATTGCCCCGTGCTAATCCATACATCAAATAGGCATCTGCCAACTCCGCATTTGTAAACATTGAACTGACTGCAAAACCACGTTCGTGATGAACCTGTTGATGCTACGTACTGATGTGCTTGATGCTAGGTCGAGGAAGTACAGTACATACTGACGAAACTAAAATCAGCTCTAACATGGAAATTAAGCGTTTCCGGACACATGTCCACATAACATCTCTTCTTTATTTGTGTGTGAGGAATGTTTCCTGAAAGTTTGGCCGTACCTTTTTGTAACACCCTGTATAATAAAATGTATTGTTTGTACGTAGTTTTTTTTTCAGTGCCAAAACGTTCCCTACTTTCTGAACAGCCCTCGTATATTGAGTGGATAACCATCAATCCTTTGAGGTAAAATAGGATTTGCGTATATCCCGGCAATTTCTGCTCTTCGGGACGTGGCACGCTCTCAAAGTCACAGAAGGAGACTTCTAAAAATAATGGCAATTTTTTGAGACATTTCTGCGGACGCCCAGGATGCGACGTTTGTTTTTTAAGAATGAGCCGAGCACGAAGAAAATGGTGTGGTACAGTTATTTTTAACCTTCTCAGATTTAGGGAACTTTCGGCGAAGGAGAAGTGACAGTAATCTCCTTAAGCCGAGCACGAAGGAAATGGTATGTTACAGTTACTTTTAACCTTAACCGATTTACAAGTCTTTCGGCGAAGGCGATGTGACAGTTACAAATGTGGTAACTAGCTGCCAGCGAGTCTCGGGTCGCCAACACCTGGCTGCTGACTCGCTGGGACCGGCCTTGCGAAACGCCCGCCACGTGCCAGCACTAAAAAACTAATTCCGTTTGTCAGCGGGGCGAAGTTCTGCCGTCCGCGGGCAGCAACAAACTTAAGAGGCAGGCCACAACCTGGAAGGGGAACAGTCCACTGGTCGCAAATGATCCGCCGCCTTTGTCCCACTGCGGTTCCAGCAGTCGTATAAGCTGCTGCTCGAAACATCTGCTGCTCGCGTATTCTTTTTCTGATAGACCAGTACTTCCCAACCTGGGGAGTGAAATGAAATTCAAAGACGGGTAAAAACTAAACGAATCGATTCTGCTTCAGTCATGAAACTAAATTATTTTCAAAAGATCTCTACTACACTACTGGCCATTAAAATTGCTACACCACGAAGATGACGCGCTACAGACGCGAAATTTAACAGACAGGAAGAAGGTGCTGTGATATGCAAGTGATTAGCTTTTCAGAGCATTCACACAAGGTTGGCGATGGTGGCGACGCCTACAACGTACTGACATGAGGAAAGTTTCCAACCGATTTCTCACACAAAAGCAGCAGTTGACCGGCGTTGCCTGGTGATACGTTGTTGAGATGCCTCGTGTAAAGAGGAGAAATGCGTACCATCACGTTTCCAACTTTAATAAAGGTCGGATAATAGCCCATCGCGATTGCGGTTTATCGTATCGCGACATTGCTGCTCGCGTTGGTCGAGATCCAATGACTGTTAGCAGAGTATGGAATCGGTGGGTTCAGGAGGGTAATACGGAACGCCGTGCTGGATCCCAACGGCCTCGTATCACAAGCAGTCTAGATGACAGGCGTCTTACCCACACGGCTGTAACGGATCGTGCAGCCACGTCTCTATCCCTGAGTCAACAGATGGGGACGTTTGCAAGACAACAACCATCTGCACGAACAGTTCGACGACGTTTGCAGCAGCATGGACTATCAGCTCGGAGACCGTGGCTGCGGTTACCCTTTAAGCTGCATCACAGACAGGAGCGCCTGCGATGGTGTGTACTCAACGACGAACCTGGGTACACGAATGGCAAAACGTCATTTTTTGGGATGAATCCGGGTTCTGTCTACAGCATCATGATGGTCGCATCCGTGTTTGGCGACATCGCGGTGAACGGACATTGTAAGCTTGTATCCGTCATCGTCATACTGGCGTATCACCTGGCTGAAATACGCGATGCCACTGGTTACAAGTCTCGGTCACGTCTTGTTCGCATTGACGGCACTTTGAACAGTGGACGTTACATTTCAGATGTGTTACGACCCGTGGCTCTACCCTTCATTCGATCACTGAGAAACCCTACATTTCAGCAGGATAATGCACGACCGCATGTTGCAGGTCCTGTACGGGCCTTTCTGGATACAGAAAATGTTCGCCTGCTGCCCTGGCCAGCACATTCTACAGATCTCTCACCAACTGCAAACGTTTGGTCAATGGTGGCAGACCAACTGGCTCGTCACAATACGCCAGTCATTACTCTTGATTAACTGTGGTATCGTGTTGGAGCTGCATGGGCAACTGTACCTGTACACGCCATCCTAGCTCTGTTTGACTCAATACAAAGGTGTATCAAGGCCGTTATTACGGCCAGAGCTGGTTGTTCTGGGTACTGATTTCTCAGGATCTATGCACCCAAATTGCGTGAAAATGTAATCACATGTCAGTTATAGTATAATATATTTGGCCAATGAATACCCGTTTATCATCTGCATTTCTTCTTGGTGTAGCAATTTTAATGGCCAGTAGTGTATTATCACTATTTTGTAAGACTAATACTGATTATATAAGTATGCCGCCAAACAGAAAAGAAAACAAAAGAAAAATTCCGACTAGAATTGAAACCCATGGAGAAGAAATAAAAGCTTTGAGGTTCGCCGATGACATTGTAATTCTGTCAGAGACAGCAAAGGACTTGGAAGAGCAGTTGATCGGAATGGACAGTGTCTTGAAAGGAGGATATAAGATTAACATCAACAAAAGCAAAACGAGGATAATGGAATGCAGTCGAATGAAATCGGGTGATGCTGAGGGAATTAGATTAGTAAATGAGACGCTTAAAGTAATAAACGAGTTTTGCTATTTGGGGAGCAAAATAACTGATGATGGTCGAAGTAGAGAAGATGTAACATGTACATTGGCAACGGCAAGGAAAGCATTTCTGAAGAAGAGAAATTTGTTAACATCGAGTATAGATTTAAGTGTCAGGAAATCATTTCTGAAAGTATTTGTATGGAGTGTAGCCATGTATGGAAGTGAAACATGGACGGTAAATAGTTTGGACAAGAAGAGAATAGAAGCTTTCGAAATGTGGTGCTACAGAAGAATGCTGAAGATTAGATGGGTAGACCACTTAACTAATGAGGAGGTATTGACTAGGATTGGGGAGAAGAGAAGTTTGTGGCACAACTTGACTAGACGAAGGGAACGGTTTGTAGGACATGTTCAAAGCATCAAGGGATCACCAATTTAGTATTGGAGGGCAGCGTGGAGGGTAAAAATCGTAGAGGGAGATGAAGAGATGAATACACTAAGCAGATTCAGAAGGATGTAGGTTGCAGTAAGTACTGGGAGATGATGAAGCTTGCACAGGATAGAGTAGCATGGAGATCTGCATCAAACCAGTCTCAGGACTGAAGACCACAACAACAACAACAACACAACAACAACAACATATGCAGTACATTACATTTATTGACGACTAGGGTCAATTGCTATTGGCTGCACCATTCTTCAGTCCTCTGCAGTTCACTCCGCAAATCGATACTGTCTTCTGGAATTCCTACTTTCTTACAGACAACCGCATCATTTGGAAACAGTCTTAAGGAGGTTGCCACGCTTTCTACTAAATCATTCATATACATTGTAAACAGAAACGGTCCTGCCACACTTCGCTGGTGTACTCTGGAAATTACCTTTACATCTGTTGATTTCATTTCGTTAAGAAGGACGTGTTGAGTTCTGCCTGCAAAGAAGTCTTGAATCCAGCGCCACTTTATGTCGCAATTTAAGATACATGAAAATTTCGTTTGTAACTAAAACCGCCTTTTCTTGATGCAACTGTAATTTGTTTTTCCCAGAAGCGTTTCGCCTTTTTCTTACTTTAACGCATCTTCAGTGGGATCTAGAATGATACAGTTTTGTCATTTTTAGATTATCAAACAGTTAACGTCGCGTTCTTTTATGTACATAAGTAATTACTTACAGTTTGTTGGCATCTGCGTATCCTCTCATCTGGTCTGGAGGTCGGAAACAAAGTGGTAGTGCGACACCAAAATCGCGTTTTTTTTAAAAAAAAACAAGGGATGAGTTAACTCGCCGATGAAGTTCACATTTACATCGTTTGGTTTGCAGATGACAAGCTGTCAGTGCAGGACACCACACAGATGGTCCTGCAAAACCATGTAACGTAAAATCACGGTAAGAAGCGAAACGAGCAAAAACTTCTTTAGGCCTCACTTTGTTAGATAAGTTACAACCAAAGATATGTTCACAGTTTTCAATAAACAAGAACCCGCTGATGATGGCACAGAGAAAAAACAGTGTGTTTGCAAAAAGGCGGGACCCATATTGTATAGTTTAAATGCAAACACGGAGGGAAAGACAAGAGCTGCTGATGCAAAGGATGAATACTTATAACTGTTAGCACTTTTATTGTCACAATTCCGTCAGGATCACAGATTACTTGACACTTTATGACCAGTTTCGGCTTATCGCCATCTTCAGATCGTTAAAATATTCTGATATGAATCATCGTCAAATTGAACATCTTGTCGAAATCAGGGCCACTTTGGAAAATGGGGATGAAATCATCTTCCAAAACCTTGACGTACAGTTCGGTAGTCACCGTGTCATCAAACAATATCGCACCGATTATTCCGTGACTGGACACTGCACACCACACAGTCACCCGCTGAAGTCGGGTTGACAGAGGAGATAAGATCCAAAGAAGAGCGGTGCGTTTCGTCACAGGGTTATTTGGTAAGAGTGATAGCGTTACCGAGATGTTTAGCAAACTCAAGTGGCAGACTCTGCAAGAGAGGCGTTCTGCATCGCGGTGTAGCTTGCTGTCCAGGTTTCGAGAGGGTGCGTTTCTGGATGAGGTATCGAATTTATTCCTTCCGAGGGTATCACGAATGTAAAATTAGAGAGATTCGAGCGCGCACGGAGGCTTCCCGGCAGTCGTTCTTCCCGCGAACCATACGCGACTGGAACAGGAAAGGGAGGTAATGACAGTGGCACGTAAAGTGCCCTCCGCCACACACCGTTGGGTGGCTTGCGGAGTATAAATGTAGATGTAGAGGGTAAAGAGACTTCTCGATCGCGAAATGCAGTTTCTCAGTCCCCCAAATGCGCCAACTTTGCTTCTACATCTACATCTACATGATTACTCTGCAATTCACATTTAAGTGCTTGGCAGAGGGTTCATCGAACCACAATCATACTATCTACCTACCATTCCACTCCCAAACAGCGAGCGGGAGAAACGAACACCTAAACCTTTCTGTTCGAGCTCTGATTTCTCTTATTTTATTTTGATGATCATTTCTACCTATGTAGGTTGGGCTCAACAAAATATTTTCGCATTCAGAAGAGAAAGTTGGTGACTGAAATTTCGTAAATAGATCTCGCCGCGACGAAAAACGTCTTTGCTTTAATGACTTCCATCCCAACTCGCGTATCACATCTGCCACACTCTCTCCCCTATTACGTGATAATAAAAAAGGAGCTGCCCTTTTTTGCACCCTTTCGATGTCCTCCGTCAATCCCACCTGGTAAGGATCCCACACTGCGCAGCAATATTCCAACAGAGGACGAACGAGTGTAGTGTAAGCTGTCTCTTTAGTGGACTTGTTGCATCTTCTAAGTGTCCTGCCAATGAAACGCAACCTTTGGCTCGCCTTCCCCACAATATTATCTATGTGGTCTTTCCAACTGAAGTTGTTCGTAATTTTTACACCCAGGTACTTAGTTGAATTGCCAGCCTTGAGAATTGTACTATTTATCGAGTAATCGAATTGCAACGGATTTATTTTGAAACTCATGTGGATCACCTCACACTTTTCGTTATTTAGCATCAACTGCCACCTGGCACAGCATACAGCAATCTTTTCTAAATCGCTTTGCAACTGATACTGGCCTTCGGATGACCTTACTAGACGGTAAATTACAGCATCATCTGCGAACAACCTAAGGGAACTGCTCAGATTGTCACCCAGGTCATTTATATAGATCAGGAACAGCAGAGGTCCCAAGACGCTTCCCTGGGGAACACCTGATATCACTTCAGTTTTACTCGATGATTTGCCATCTACTACTACGAACTGCGACTTTCCTGACAGGAAATCACGAATCCAGTCGCACAACTGAGACGATACCCCATAGGCCCACAGCTTGATTAGAAGTCGCTTGTGAGGAACGGTGTCAAAAGCTTTCCGGAAATCTAGAAATACGAAATCAACTTGAGATCTCCTGTCGATAGTGGCCATTACTTCGTGCGAATAAAGAGCTAGCTGCGTTGCACAAGAACGATGTTTTCTGAAACCATGCTGATTACGTATCAATAGATCGTTCCTTTCGAGGTGATTCATAATGTTTGAATACAGTATATGCTCCAAAACCCTACTGCAAACCGACGTCAATGATATAGGTCTGTAGTTCGATGGATTACTCCTACTATCCTTCTGACACACTGGTGCAACCTGCGCAATTTTCCAATCTGTAGGTACAGATCTATCGGTGAGCGAGCGGTTGTATATGATTGCTAAATAGGGAGCTATTGTATCAGCGTAATCTGAAAGGAACCTAAACGGTATAAAATCTGGACCTGAAGACTTGCCCGTATCAAGCCTGGTGAAGGAATTTCGGAAAACTGCGTTCAATAACTCCGCTTTAGCGGCACAGTCGTCGGTAACAGTACCATCGGCACTGCTCAGCGAAGGTATTGACTGCGTCTTGCCGCTTGTGTACTTTACATACGACCGGAATTTCTTCGGATTTTCTACCAAATTTCGAGACAATGTTTCGTTGTGTAACCTATTACAGGCATCTCGCATTTAAGTCCGTGCCAAATTTCGCGCGTCTGTAAATTTTAGCCAATCTTCGGGATTTCGCGTTCTTCTGAACTTCGCATGCTTACTAACGAACCCATGCAAATGAAAGTGGGGTTCTTCGCTAAACCAAACCACGCATGCGCGTACTAATGCCCATCATGCTCCGCGGCGAGCCGTTCAGTTTGAACGTTTTAACGCAAACCGTTCAGGAATTACGACGATTTTATTTCATACAGTTCACTGTCACCGGTAAGTGCTAGCGGCCTTGAGGCTGTGGTAACATCGGTCTCGTCAGATCTCCGAAGTTGAGCGCTGTCGGGCTCGGCTAGCACTTGGATGGGTCACCGTCCGGGTCTGCCGAGTGCTGTTGGTAAGCAGGGAGCACTCAACCCTTGTGAGGCCAATCGAGGAGCTACTTGGCTGAGAAGTAGCGGCAACGATCAAGAAAACTGACTACTGCCGGGAGACCGGCGTGCTGACCACATGCCCCTCCACATCCGCATCTGGTGACGCCTTACGGCAGGGGCGGGCAGGAATCCTGCACGTGTGCGGTGCACTTGCACGTGTGCAGTAAACAGGTGTTCTGCGTGCACACAGGGGCAAGCTGGCCACTCGCTTCTCTCCCCTCCCCACCATACCGTCTCTCCGCTTCTTCCTCTGTAATGCGTTTTGTTTCCTGGCCTGCTTTATTGAATGAAGAAATAAGGTTAGTACGAGTGCTTGAAAGAAATCATGGTTTGAAAGAGTACCTATTACCTATGATACGTTGTATTTAATTGTCACAAGTGGAGTTTACAATACGTTTAATGTCTGGAACAAAATTTCTGCATACAGACAAACGCAAACAGTTACGTAAGTTTTCATTACTGATGTTTGCTCTTAACCGAGACTTATTAATTTTCATAACAGAAAAAAATCTTGCACAAACGTATGTCGAGCCAAACATATTATCTTCGCGGCTTCACGATGGAGACGAGGAAACTCTTGCTGTGGAAAGTTGTGATAATAATCTATTACAGGTCTTGCCAAAAGGAACTTGTCTCTCATACGAGAATTACGCTGTAGAATCTACAGTGTAGATCTATTAATTCCATTTGCAACTACAGAAACAGCAAATTGTCTCGAGAACTATTCAAAACCTTGGGATAAGTATGATATATCCCCAAATCGCTTGAGAAATTCCTCTTTTATTGCACTAAGTACGGGAACATATTGAAATTTATTATAATGGCGTTCAATATTAAACTTCCGCTGACCAGCGAGAATACTGTCACATACATTTCGAATTTTCACGTTTTTGCACAAAGAAAAAATGATTCTCCCATTCCTTTTTAAAAAATAGCAAATCTCCACTTCTGCGTTTCCTTGATTCACTCTGCATTTTCCGGTTCTTGAAATACAACGCTCATTACGTAGTGGTCGCTTCGTTTCAACGTCCGCAGCTTAGCCTGGTACTACACTGCCGCAACCTGCCGGCTGTCGCCACTGCCCCATTCGACGGTTGCACGCGAGCAGCACACGTGCAACGCTGTGTGCTCATGAGCCGCGTGCAATGTTTGCCCGCCCCTGCCTTACGGCTAAGGATAACGCGGCGGCCGGTCAGTACCGTCGGGCCTTCGTGGCCTGTTCGGACTGTGTACGTTTGTTTTTCCATTTTAAGTATTTGAAGACGCGACGGTACGCCCTGAAAGATTTTAACGAGGTTCACACTAGCCACGCACACGTACACTATCTGACCAAACTTATCCGGACATCTGTTAGTGGACATTAATATGGGGTCTGTCCACCCTTCGCCCTTATGACGCCTTGAACTCTGCTGGGGCAATTTCAATGAGATGTCTGAAAGTCTGTGGAGAAATGGCAGCTCTTTCTTCCTCAAGGACCGAAACCAGAGAAGGTAATGACGTTAGACGGTGGGATATGGAGCGAAACACGCATTTGTACAATGGCGTATTAACTAGCATGGAATTTTTTTACACATTTACACAAAAAATTAGGTCAAGAGATATTGTACATTTACATTATTTAGCAAATCATATTCATGAAAGCAGTCATTGCCTTTGACAAGTAGGCTATACATACATTTTACACTTCAAAATGGTTCAAATGGCTCTGAGCACTATGGGACTTAACTTCAGAGGTCATCACCCCCTACATCTTAGAACTACTTAAACCTAACTAACCTAAGGACATCACACACATCCATGCCCGAGACAGGATTCGAACCTGCAACCGTAGCGGTCGCGCGGCTCCATACTGTAGCGCCTAGAACCGCTCGGCCACCCCGGCCGGCAAGTTTTACACTTCCAAGATCATGTTCCCGTCCTCTTTTGCCTACAGCAAAGAGCGGGAAGCACATCAACAGTATGCCAGTGCTGAAAACCGCCTACACAACTGTCATAACACGGCGTGTGTACTAGTTTGTATATTTTTTCATGGCTTTTCATCACGTACACTTGTACTTTACCTGTAAATGAACAAGGCAGCACTACTCCAATCGCCTGTCGTAAAGACAAAGCAACAAAACTGTTTTCTTTTCCTGCTTTAGTGGCTTCTCTTGCACTGTATCCAGAATTATATTGCCATAACGCAAATCAAGAAGGTAAATCAAAACTTTAAAAGTCCACTTTTTCTTCAAGAAAGTCTCGTAGATCATTTTCAGTTGATCACAGAGAACTCTCCAACCATACACCAGTTGTAAAAATGGCTCTGAGTACTATGGGACTTAACATCTGAGGTCATCAGTCCCCTAGAACTTAGAACTACTTAAACCTAACTAACCTAAGGACATCACACATATCCATGCCCGAGTCAGGATTCGAACCTGCGACCGTAGCGCTCGCGCGGTTCCAGACTGAAGCGCCTAGAACCGCTCGGCCACCAAGGCCGGCCACTAGTTGCACCTCACATCAGATACCAAATACGTGACTGAATGCATTGCTTTTCTTTTTTACTCCATTTCGGACAGTTTTTACAGGGTCACGAGCTGTACAAGTTGAGTCAAGTGTAACAGCTTTTAAATCTTTCCACTGATGTTAAATCTTTTTACCAGCATGCCTGCAGAATTCGTCTGTGTCTGCTTTCTTCTGTTTTCCGCCATTCTGTCTGGTTAAAGGGTTTCAATAGGTACTACTTCTCCAACAAATTTTGTTTCTCAATCGTCAAACCGTGACGAATAATACTTAATCAATACTTGGTACCGATCTACGATGTGGAAAATTTCTAAGATGGTGACTGGATAATTAGCGTCTGTAAAAAGATATCGATGTTCTTCGAACTGTATACAAGACAGTGAGTCTTACGCAGTCGTTTCACTCACGACTGAGCTACGTAGCGAGCTTTAGGCGCTAAAAAAAAAAAAAAAATTGAAAATAGACGATCAAATGTTTGTGGAATGATTTGTCTAGAAGTAAGAAATAAAATAGATTAGAGGAACATTTCATGCATCTCTCAATGAGGCTGAAAATCATGACGGTAAATGAGGCTACACACTCTACATTATCCACCAGACAGGTATCCACTTTAAAATTCTAAGATTCTACGTTAAACATTGAACTTTAAATTCTCAATCGGCATTTTGTTTGCTATATATGATTGCGAGCATCATTCAAAAGCGCGTCAAATCTTTCTCTAATGTTACTTTTAGACAAATCATTTCACAACACATTGGACCGTTTTATTTTTACTTAAAATGTTCGTTGACAGTTAAATATCACAACAAGGTAACTTTTTACGCGCTGAACCGCTCGGTTTTGCAGAAATGAACCTACTCACACTTCATTTACATAGCTAACAGCAGCTTTTCGTGAAATATTTGAAATTTCCCTCGAATCACTAAGTAAGTTTTTCTTAATCAGCCTGAGTACTTTCACGTAGTTAAACCTATTTACAAAACTAGATCTTCTGCTGATCAATTTGATACCCCGTTTATCCATTTCCCACTCTCACTTTGGTTATAAACATTCAGAGAAAAATCAATAAAATTTCTTTGGAGTCTTGTTTTCACTCAGTTAACACATCTGACCAAAAATAGCTGCATCCACAAAACTGTTCATTCTAGATCTGAAAGGGATAGGATTATGCAAGTGGCCGATCCAAACAACTGAGGGTAGCCGAATGGCATACTAGAAATTATCGCACTGTTTTTCTTTGCAGGTTTCGCTAGCGTTGCCACAGGACGTCGTGTTATGACACACACTGTGCGCAATAGGTTGCCTGATGCGCAACTTCACTCCCGACGTCCACGGCGAGGTCCATCTTTGCAACCACGACACCATGCAACCCGGTACAGATTGGCCCAATTACATGCCGAGTGGACCGCTCAGGACTGGCATCACGTTCTCTTCACCGATGACTGTCACATATGCCTTCAACCAGACAATCGTCGGAGACGTGTTTGGAGACAACCCTGTCAGGCTGAACGCCTTAGACACACTGTCCAGCGAGTGCAGCAAGGTGGAGGTTCCCTGCTGTTTTGGGGTGGCATTATGTGGAGCCGACGTACGCCGCTGGTGGTCATGGAAGACGCCGTAACGGCTGTACGATACGTGAATGCCATCCTGCGACCGATAGTGCAACCGTATCGGCAGCATTCGCCTTCATGGACGACAATTCGCTCCCCTATCGTGCACATCTTGTGAATGACTTCCTTCAGGATATCGACATCTCTCGACTAGAGTGGCCAGCATGTTCTCCAGACATGAACCCTACCGAACACGCCTGGGATAGACTGAAAAGGGCTGTTTATGGACGACGTGACCCAGCAACCAGTCTGAGGGATCTACGCCGAATCGCCGTTGAGGAGTGGGACAATTTGGACCAACAGTGCCTTGATGAACTTGTGGATAGTATGCCACGACGAATACAGGCATGCATCAATGCAAGAGGACGTGCTACTCGGTATTAAAGGTGCGGGTGTGTACAGCAATCTGGACCACCGCCTCTGAAGGTCTCTCTGTTTGGTGGTACAACATGCAATGTGTGGTTTTCATGAGCAATAAAAGGGGTGGCTATGATGTTTATGTTGATCTCTATTCCAATTTTCTGTACGGGTTCCGGGAACTCACGGAACCGATGTGATGCAAAACTTTTTTTGGTGTGTGTACAACCGTGCAGCCTGCAGGTTTGGCTAGCAATCGCATTTATGTTGAGGCAAAGCATATTTTTGTCCGGCCCCTGTATGTGACACAGTACAGCGGCTTCACTGATGAAACGGTCAGTTGCAAATGTATTCGTATTTGGAAAGCGAAGGCGCGGCTGCAGCGGACCTGCAAGGCCGCCGAGAACCTCTGGTGAAAGGGCCGCGCGTTATCTGGAGATAAGCGCAAATGAGAACGATAAACAGACTCCAGAGATTCGTGGGCGGATGGAACTGGAAAACGTGGTCGAGGCTGGACGGCGGAGGCGAAGGCCGCGCAGAAGCAAAGGTTAGTGTGCCAGCGCCCACCTCCCACAACACGACGCGACCGCAAACGGTGAGGGCCTCAGATGTGCACGCTGGCTGTGGCAGGCAGTCTACGGTCGTGACACCGTAGCTGCCGCCGGCGACCCGTCGCTGGAGTCAACTGAAGCGCAGTCTACCCATTGTCTACGTAGATCGGCTCTGTAATGAGGAACGCTGGAATTCATTTACAACAATGAGACACTCTAACACAGGGTGTCTACGTGGACAAGAAAAAAAAAATTCCCAGATTTTTCCCGGATTTCCCGGTTAAAAACACGATTTCTCCCGGATGAAATTACGTATAAAGCGGGTGAAAATACATCCGTGTTAAGCAACAGTATACTTTCCCTGGGAGCTGTAAAACCTATCAGTCCTTTGAATCGTAAAGGTCTTATACCGGCGGAGGACGTCCCAGCACTTTAGAAAACGAAATCCAGGAAAAACAATAACGTTTGGAAAGATGTTTGATGCAAGACAATATGCACAGAGTTTATTTTCGTATTGCGAAAGTATACACACAAATTCCACAAACTACAGCACTGTAGCTTCGGAAACTGTAAAATAGAGATTGCGTTGAGCGATGCACTTTTGTCAGCCAGTCATAGCTCATGTCACGTGATCTCGCTAGCGAATGACGGCAGTTATTCAAAGCACGAGGCCTACGCGAAAGACGGGCCGCAGCGCGTACGTTACGAAGGTAGGCCGAGCTCGCTCAACTCAGCGAAGTGCGTTTCTACAGCGGTTAACTCGTACGTAGATGTGTATGTACGAACGAGAATTGCATCGTCTATTGGCATCCACTGTTATTAGTCCTACAACGATAGGAAGCCCGTAGGCCTACTAACAGGCTCTAATTTGGCAATTAAAATCGTGCCAAAATGATTATCAGTTGCGTAGAAAAGTCGAGGTGTTCTGGCATGAAAAGACTTGTGACATTACTCAGTAACACATCATGCACATTTTTTTGAAGGTCAATTACACTTTTTGCCATCGATCGCATAATTTTTTATCTATGTAAAAACAACATGAAATATGAAAACTAACTTGAAGCTCTGTCTTTTCTTAGCGTGTGTTACACGTTAAGTCATATCAAATACAAATGTGCCGGTAAAATTTTAAATAGTGGCATAAATGACATCTTCTGAGCCCGACATTTTTCAAATGGCTGATCCTCAAAGTGTTATGTTTTTACTGAGAGTTATAATGCCCTGTGATTTAAAAAATTCACTACACATTCTCACACGTAACATAAATCATCTTGCGTGGAAATTTCCTTTGAAAGTAACGCATCTCAAGCCACTATTCGTAATATTTACTGGTGATCTGTTAGAAATGTAAACAATTGTGACGTCACGTACATTGAATGCACGTTAGTAGTTACGGACGTACTGCATAATCTTCGAACTAAAGCCTTTGACACTTTACGGTGTCGGCAAACTAGTCTGTCCATTGTGTAAATTACCCATTTTCTATGCAACTAAACTTTTATTTTGGTGTTATTCCCCGATTTATGTTTCATTACTGCAGTATTATTCAGCAGTAGTGGACTAAAGTTCTTTGTCAGAGCATCAGATCTTACACGTCAAACCTACAAAACTTTAACTGAAATCTAAAACAATGAAACATCCCGGAATTCTAAGAAATTCCCGGGTTTTTCCCGGATTTGTCCCAGATGAAAAAATTCCCGGGTTTTTCCCGGATCTCCCGGATCGTATACACCCTGTAACACAAAAAAGAATAAAAACGCATCATGAAATAATTACTCGAATGCGACAGAAATGGATAGACGTGATGTACATACACATACAAACAAGTACGAGGCCTCATTTTTAAATAAGTACCGTTTTGAAATTTAAGAAAAGACGTGCTAAGGTATCTCAATAATTTTATTTTTTTACTACCCTCCAGGAAGCGTGTGGCGCGCAAATTATTCTCGGGACTGAGACCTGGCTGAACCCTGAGATAGGAAGTTCTGAAATATTTAGTGAGGGTTGGAACGTGTATCGGAAAGACAGATTAGACACCGTAGGAGGTGGTGTCTTCATTGCAGTTGAAAAAAATATTGTCTACCGAGGTCGAAATAGAGTGTGATTGTGAAGCTATCTGAACACGTTTAACAGGGCTAGGGGAAATAAAGTTAATTGTGGGGTGTTATTACCAGCCACCAGGTTCCACCGTGGCAGTTGTAGAATCATTCAAAGGGAGTCTACATTCTGTATCGCAGAAGTACCCGGATCATGCTATATTAGTCGGAGGCGACTTCAACCGACCTAGTATAGACTGGGATGTCTATGGATTCATTACAGGTGGTACAGACAAGCCGTCGTGTGAATTACTTTTGAACACATTATCCGAAAACTGTCTTGAGCAGCTAAATCGACAGCCAACGCGTAATGGAAATATTTTAGATCTGGTAGCCACGAACAGACCAGACCTCATCGACGGTGTCAGTGTTGAGACAGGGATTAGTGATCATGATGATGTCATTACGACTATGGTTACGAAAGTTAAAAAGTCGGTCAAGAAGGCTAGGAGAGTATTCCTACTAGAAAGAGCAGATAAGCAGTTGTTAGCATCCCACTTAGTAAATGAATCGACTTCATTTACTTCCGGTACGATGGACGTGGAAGAATTATGGGCAAATTTTAAACACATTGTAAATTACGCATGGGACAAGTATGTGCCGAAAAAGTGGGTTACAGACGGAAAAGACACACCGTGGTTTAACAGCGCAATTCGGAGAATGCTCAGGAAGCCAAGGCAGTTGCACTGGCAGTACAAGAAAGATCGGGAGAATGAGGAAAGGCAAAAGTTATTAGAGATTCGTGCTGCTGTAAAAAGAGCGATGCGCGAAGCGTTCAACCGCTACCACCGTCATACCTTAGCGAAAGATCTTGCTGAAAACCAAAAGAAATTCTGGTCCTGCGAAAAATCGGTAAGCAGGTCGAAGGCTTCCATCCAGTCACTCACTACTCAGTCTGGCCTGGCAACGGAAGAAAGCAAAACGAAAGCTGAAATATTTAAATTTAGCATTTGAGAAATCTTTCACGCAGGAAGATCGTACAAACATACCGCCGTTTGAGTCTCGTACAGATTCCCGTATGGGGGACATAGTGATAGACATCCCTGGGGTTGTGAAGCAGCTGAATGGTTTGAAAATAAATAAATCGCCAGGTCCTGATGGGATTCCAATTCGGTTTTACAGAGAGTACTCTGCTGCATTGGTTCCTTCCTTAGCTTGCATTTATCGCGAATCTCTTGCCCAACGTAAGTCCCGAGCGACTGGAAAAAAGCGCAGGTGACGCCTGTATATAAGAAGGGTAGAAGGACGGATATTCAAAATTACAGACCAATATCCTTAACATCGGTTTGTTGCAGGATTCTCGAACATATTCTCGGTTAGAATATAATGAATTTCCTTGAGACAGAGAAATTGTTGTCCATGCATCAGCACGGCTTTAGAAAGCATCGCTCCTGCGAAACGCAACTCGCCCTTTTTTCACATAATACCTTGCGAACCATGGATGAAGGGTATCAGACGGATGCCATATTCCTTGACTTCCGGAAAGCGTTTGACTCGGTGCCTCACTGCAGACTCCTAAGGTACGACCATATGGGATTGGTTCCCAAATATGTGAGTGGCTCGAAGACTTCTTAAGTAATAGAACCCAGTACGTTGTCCTCGATGGTGAGTGTTCATCGGAGGTGAGGGTATCATCTGGAGTGCCCCAGGGAAGAGTGGTAGGTCCGCTGTTGTTTTCTATCTACATAAATGATCTTTTGGATAGGGTGGATAGCAATGTGCGGTTGTTTGCGCTTGATGCTACGGTGTACGGGAAGGTGTCGTCGTTGAGTGACTGTAGGAGGATACAAGATGACTTGGACAGGATCTGTGATTGGTGTAAAGAATGGCAGCTAACTCTAAAAATAGATAAATGTAAATTAATACAGATGAATAGGAAAAAGAATCCTGTAATGTTTGAATACTCCATTAGTAGTATAGCGCTTGACACAGTCACGTCGATTAAATATTTGGGCGTAGCATTGCAGAGCGATATGAAGTGGGACAAGCATGTAATGGCAGTTGTGGGGAAGGCGGATAGTCGTCTTCGGTTCATTGGTAGAATTTTGGGAAGATGTGGTTCATCTGCAAAGGAGACCGCCTATTAAACACTAATACGACCTATTCTTGAGTACTGCTCGAGCGTTTGGGATCCCTATCAGATCGGATTAAGGGAGGACATAGAAGCAATTCAGAGGCGGGCTGCTAGATTTGTTACTGGTAGGTTTGATCGTCACGCGAGTGTTACGGAAATGCTTCAGGAACTCGGGTGGGAGTCTATAGAGGAGAGGAGGCGTTCTTTTCGTGAATCACTACTGAGGTAATTTAGAGAACCAACATTTGAGGCTGACTGCAGTACAATTTTACTGCCGCCAACTTATATTTCGCGGAAAGACCACAAAGATAAGATTAGAGAGAGGCATACAGGCAGTAATTTTTCCCTGGCTCTGTTTGGGAGTGGAACAGGGAGGGTAGATGCTAGTTGTGGTACGAGGTACCCTCCGCCACGCACCGTATGGTGGATTGCGGAATATGTATGTAGATGTAGATGAAATCCTGTAGCTTACTCTACGCACTGACGCCATTACAGTCTGATTCTTCCTTGTTTACGTTGTGTACTGAGTGTTTAAGATGCCTCCGGTAAAGGCCTAAAAGCTATCGATATTCATCGCGAGATCTGTGCAGTTTACGGGGGAAACATTATGAGTGATGGAATGGTAAGAAAGTGGGTGAGAGCATTTAAAGAAGGCCGCACAAATGTGCATGATGAACAACGGAGTGGGCGTCCTTCGGTCGTTAATGAAAGTTTGGTGCAGGAAGTAGAAAATTAGGTGAGAGAAAACAGACGCCTTACGATTCCCTCCTTGCGCGATGACTTTCCCAATGTTTCTCGTAGTGTTTTGTACGGCATTCTGACCGAGCACTTGAATTACGGAAAATTGTGCGCACGTTGGGTACCGAAAATGTTGACGGATGTGCACAAAACCAAACGTTTAGACAGTGCATTGACTTTCCTTGAGCGGTACCACAACGACGGTGATGATTTCTTAAGCCAAATTGTTACGGGCGATGAAGCATGGGTGGCCTACGTCACACCAGAATCAAAGCAACAGTCCATGGAAGTTGAGCAAGGGCATCGTTTTGCTGCAAGACAATGCCCGTCCGCATGTGGCGAATCAGACCAAAGATCTCATCATATCTTTCCGATGGGAAACTCTAGATCATCCTACGTACAGCCCCGATCTTGCGCCAAGTGAATACGATCTGTTCCTGCACTTGAAGAAACAGCATGGCGGTCAGAGTCTTCAAGACGATGAGGAAGTCAAAACAGTGGAGATGCAGTGGTTAACAAGTGAGGCGGCAGACTTCTATGAGGAGAGTATTCAAAAACTGGTGCAACGTTATGACAAGTGCCTCAATATTGACGGAAATCACGTACAAAAGTAGATTAAGGTACGGGCTTTCATGTAAAAATAACATTATTGAGATATCTTAGCACGTCTTTTTTTTAAATTTCAAAACGGTACTTGCTTAAAAAAACACGCCTCGTAATTACAATTTCAGAAAATGAAGCTTTACAAATTGAGTAATTCAATAACACGTTGGTTCACCTCTAGCCCTTATGCAAGCAGTTATTAGGTTTGGCATTGACTGACAGAGTTGTTGAACATCCTCCTGCGGGATACTGTCCCAGATTCTGTCCAACTGACGCGTTAGATCGTCGAAATACCGAGCTGGTTGGAAGGCCCCGCCCATAATGCTCCAAACGTTTTCAATTGGGCAGCGATCAGGGGACACGGCTGACAGAGTTTGGCAAACACGAAGTCAAGCAGTATAAGCTCTCGCCGATTGCGGGCGGGCATTAACCTGCATAAAAGTAAGCTCAGGATGGCTTGCCATGAACGAGAAAATAAAAGGGAATACGAGGTGCATTCAAGTTCTAAGGCCTCCGATTTTTTTCTAATTAACTACTCACCCGAAATCGATGAAACTGGCGTTACTTCTCGACGTTACCGCCCTGCAGACGTACACATTTTTCACAACGCTGACGCCATGATTCCATGGCAGCGGCGAAGGCTTCTTTAGGAGTCTGTTTTGACCACTGGAAAATCGCTGAGGCAATAGCAGCACGGCTGGGAATGTGCGGCCACGGAGAGTGTCTTTCGTTGTTGGAAAAAGCCAAAAGTCACTAGGAGCCAGGTCAGATGAGTAGGGAGCATGAGGAATCACTTCAAAGTTGTTATCACGAAGAAACTGTTGCGTAACGTTAGCTCGATGTGCGGGTGCGTTGTCTTGGTGAAACAGCACACGTGCAGCCCTTCCCGGATGTTTTTGTTGCAGTGCAGGAAGGAATTTGTTCTTCAAAACATTTTCGTAGGATGCACATGTTACCGTAGTGCCCTTTGGAACGCAATGGGTAAGGATTACGCCCTCGCTGTCCCAGAACATGGACACCATCATTTTTTCAGCACTGGCAGTTACCCGAAATGTTTTTGGTGGCGGTGAATCTGTGTGCTTCCATTGAGCTGACTGGCGCTTTGTTTCTGGATTGAAAAATGGCATCCACATCTCATCCATTGTCACAACCGACAAAAAGAAAGTCCCATTCATGCTGTCGTTGTGCGTCAACATTGCTTGGCAACATGCCATACGGGCAGCCGTGTGGTCATCCGTCAGCATTCGTGGCACCCACCTGGATGACACTTTTCGCATTTTCAGGTCGTCATGCAGGATTGTGTGCACAGAACCCACAGAAATGCCAACTCTGGAGGCGATCTGTTCAACAGTCATTTGGCGATCCCCCAAAACAATTCTCTCCACTTTCTCGATCGTGTCGTCAGACCGGCTTGTGCGAGCCCGAGGTTGTTTCGGTTTGTTGTCACACGATGTTCTGCCTTCATTAAACTGTCGCACCCACGAACGCACTTTCGACACATCCGTAACTCCATCACCACATGTCTCCTTCAACTGTCGATGAATTTCAATTGGTTTCACACCACGCAAATTCAGAAAACGAATGATTGCACGCTGTTCAAGTAAGGAAAACGTCGCCATTTTAAGTATTTAAAACAGTTCTCATTCTCGCCGCTGGCGGTAAAATTCCATCTGCCGTACGGTGCTGCCATCTCTGGGACGTATTGACAATGAACGCGGCCTCATTTTAAAACAATGCGCATGTTTCTATCTCTTTCCAGTCCGGAGAAAAAAAATCGGAGGCCTTAGAACTTGAATGCACCTCGTAGAATATCGCCGACGAACCGCTGTGCCGTTAGGGCGCCTCGGATGACGACTAAAGCGGTCCTGCTATGAAAGAAATGGCGCCCCCAGACCGTCACTCCTGAATGTGGGGTCGTACAGCGGCAACAGTCAGGCTTGTACGCCATCGCCGTCTGTGGTGTTCCCAGATACGTCTTTGCTGGTCACTGGGGTTCAATTCGAAGCGGGACGCATCACCGAAGACAATTCCAGGCTGAAGACATGTCTGGAGACGTCGCAGAGAGAGGTGGGACACCAGCCTAACTGTCGCCCACGATATCGCCTGACATCCAGGACTGACGGAGGAGAGGCACACAGCAGTCAGTCGGAATTCCATTAGTTTCTACGAGGGTCACTCCAAAAGAAATGCACACTATTTTTGTAAAAATACAGTTTTCATTCTACATGTGTGAAAGTTTTAGAGTGTGTAGATACATCCTTCCCGCTTGTTTTCAAACTTAGTTCAACCTGTTCCCGTGAGTGGCGCCGTCACAGCACGTCTTCAAGATGGCTGCTACACTTGACGTTCGTCAGAAGCAACGTGCTGTCATAGAATCGCTGTGCTGTGAAAACGAGACAGTGGGAAACATCCACAAGAGGTTGAAAAAGGTGTATGCAGGTGCTGCTGTCGATCGCAGTACAGTTAGTCGGTGGGCAAGCATGTTACATGATGAAAGCGGGCACGGCAATATTGAGGATTGTCCTCGCAGAGGCAGGCCTCGTACTGCACACACTCCAGACAATGTGCAGAGTGTTAACGAATTGGTGACTGCTGACAGACGCATCACAGTGAACGAATTGTCACGTTACGTTGGGATAGGGGAAGGAAGTGTTTGCAGAATACTGAAAGTGTTGGCGTTAAAAAAGGCTTGTGCCAGGTGGGTTCCCAGGATATTGACAGCGGCTCACAAAGAAACAAGAAAAAGGGTATGCAGCGAACTTTTGGAACAGTACGAAAATGGTGGAGATGAATTTCTTGGAAGAATTGTGACGGGTGATGAAACATGGCTCCACCATTTTTCACCAAAGACGAAGAGGCAATAAATGGAGTGGCATCATGCAAATTCACCCAAGAAAAAAAAAATCAAAGCCACACCTTCTGCTGGAAAAGTTATAGCTACGGTGTTTTTCGATTCCGAAGGACTCATGGTTGTGGACATCATGTCAAGTGGAACCACCATAAATTCTGATGCATATGTGACGACACTGAAGAAACTTCAAGCTCGACTGACATCGGCAAAAGCAGGATGTTTTGCTGTTGCACGACAATGCACGGCCACGTGTCAGTCAAAAAACCATGGAAATGATCACAAAACTTGGACGAACATCACTGAAACACCCGCCTTACAGTCCTGACCTGGCTCCATGTGACTATCATATCTTTGGGAAACTGAAAGACTCTCTTCGTGGAACAAGGTTTGAAGATGATGACTCCCTTGTGCACGCTGCCAAACAGTGGCTCCGACAGGTTGGCCAAGAATTTTACTGTGCGGGTATACACGCGCTGTTTCCAAGATGGCGTAAGGCAGTTGAGAGGGATGGAAACTATGTGGAGAAATGAAAATATTGTTCCTAAAGGATGTACCTTCACACTGTAAAACTTTCAAACATGTAGAATAAAAGATGAATTTAAAAAAAATTGTGTGCATTTCTTTTGGAGTGACCCTCGTATTCTGCTTGCAAATCTAGAATTCGGCTGTAAATAGCCATGTTCAGGACATTTTTCGTTGCAATTCCACAGACTAGAGGCAGTTCATGTCACCGTATGTTCTTACAGGTGTATAGTGGGTCCTTCTGCCTATACACTTGAAAGAACATATGTTGACATGAACTGCCCCGAGTCTGTGGAACTGTAACGAAAAATGTCCTGAACGTCTGGAGCCACGTGAACGCTACGGTCGCAGTTTCGAATCCTGTCTCGGGCATGGATGTGTGTGATGGTCCTTAGGTTAGTTAGGTTTAAGTAGTTCTAAGTTCTAGGGGACTGATGACCTGATAAGTTAAGCCCCATAGCGCTCAGAGCCATTAATGTCCTGAACATGGCTATTTATAGCCGAATTCTAGATTTACAAGCGTAATAAAAACTAATGGAATTGCGACTGACTGCTATGTGACTCTCCTTCCTTCTACGGTCTCTGTGCACAACGGTTCCTGATGGAATCAAAGTTATTTAATTTCATAACAGGACCTGTTTGGCTGTCATCTGTGGCACCCTTAACACCACAGCGTACGTCGACGATATTCTACGTCCCGGTTTGTTGCCCTTCATGGCAAGCCATCCTGGGCTTACGTTCCAGCAAGGATACAGCCCGCGGGACTGCTACGGTCGCAGGTTCGAATCCTGCCTCGGGCATGGGTGTGTGTGATGTCCTTGGGTTAGTTAGGTTTCAGTAGTTCTAAGTTCTAGGGGACTTATGACCTAAGATGTTGAGTCCCATAGTGCTCAGAGCCATTTGAACCATTTTTGAAGGATACAGCCCGCCCGCACAAGGCGACAGTTTCTACTGCTTATATTTGTGCTTGCCAAACCCTACCTTGTTCAGCAAGTTCTCCGGATATCTCCCCAACTGAGAACGTTTGGAACATTATGTGCAGGGCCCTACAACTACCGAGGGATTTTGACGATCTAACGCGCCAACTGGACAGAATTTGGCACAATATCCGTCAGGAAGACATCCAACAACCAACGCCAAGCCGAATAATTGCTTGCATAAGGACCAGAGTAGACTAACGCGTTACTGACTTGCTCAATTTGTGAAGCTCTTTCTCTTGAATAAATTATTTATTTGCCCGTACATTTACATCACACTTGTCAATTTGCGTCTCATTCGGATAATTCCTTCGTGGAGCGACCTTTTTTTGTCTTAAGAGTGTATTACAATCGTCAGTAATGCATTAACAAACTTCAGGATCACAATGACATTTACTAACAGGTCGACGTGTTATTAATTTATGGGGACCATCAAAAGACTTAGCGAGACTGGAAGTTTCTTTCCAAAACAGCGTATACGAAGGATGACAGCTACCAACGAACATGCAGAAGTAGAGGTTCTCGTAACTGCGGCAATATGTCAAAAAATGTTTCAAATGGCTCTAAACACTATGGGACTTAACATCTGAGGTCATCAGTCCCCTAGACGTAGAACTACTTAAACCCAACTAACCTAAGAACATTACACACATCCATGCCCGAGGCAGAATTCGAACCTGCGACCGTAACAGCAGCGCGGTTCTGGACTGAAGCACCTAGAACCCTTCGGTCACTGAGGTCGGCTTGGCAATATGTCCGCATTCTAGTTTTCAAAAATGGCTCCGAGCACTATGGGACTTAACATCTTAGGTCATCAGTCCCCTAGAACTTAGAACTACTTAAACCTAACTAACCTAAGGACATCACACACATCCATGCCCGAGGCAGGATTCGAACCTGCGACCGTAGCAGTCCCGCGGTTCCGGACTGCAGCGCCTAGAACCGCAAGACCACCGCGGCCGGCCAGTTTTCATCAAGTACAAAGAGAGGTTGGTATCAGTCAAAAGAGACATATATTTAAATATCGTTCATTCCGTATTTGTCTACAGAAAAACGTACGTGTCAGTGTTTTTCAGTGGTGGCTCTAGCAAGAACATTTTGTGGAAAAAATATTGTTTTACTGACAAGGATACATCCACAAATCATGGGAATGTAAATTTGAAAAAAATGCACTACTGATACGCGGAAAACCCACACTGTCTTTTCCAGATGTTCAGCTAACTACAGTGGAGTGCGAGTATGTTGTGTAGCATAATGGGGCAGCAGGTCTTCGGCCCTTACTTCACAGATTGCACGTTGAACGGATACACACATTTTTGTTAAGTACTTTACCATTGTTATAAGGAATTGAGCCCTTTGAGTACATATCACAAGATATGGTTCCAACAATGATGGATGTCCTGCCCGTGCCGGCCGGAGTGGCCGAGCGGTTGGAGGCGCTTCAGTCTGGAACCGCGCGACCTCTACGGTCACAGGTTCGAATCCTGCCCCGGGCATGGATGTGTGTGATGTCCTTAGGTTAGTTAGGTTTAAGTAGTTCTAAGTTCTAGGGGACTTATGACCTCAAAAGTTAATTCCCATAGTGCTCAGAGCCATTTGAACCATTCGTCCTGCCCGTAATTCTTCAGTAGCAACAGATAGTACCGATTATTTTCAAACCAATGAATGGGAAAAGTCAGTCCTATACTAGAGAGAAGTATCCAGCACGATATCGCCTAACCTGATGCCGTGAGATTTCTTCCTCTAGGGCCATATAAATTATGTGGTGTACAAAGAGGTCCCAACGGTAAGGAGGGCATAAGAGAGCAAGTTACCGCTGCATCCTAACGATTGACAGCAATGAGCGTGTGCGAAAGTATCATGAAGCATATGGTTCTCATTTTGAACAAACCTTTTAAAAAATTTACCAACAGAAATGTGATGGTACGTACTAATGTCTTCCTTGTTTATGTCCACATGCACAAAATGTCTTCACTGTTTCTGTTCAGAATCTTTGGAATCATTTATTTCGTGTAACATTTATGAAAGATTCTTTTGCAGGTTTTCAAATGACAAAGTACATGTAAACAAACATTATTTAAAATCATATATTTTACCAAGCAAATTCTAAGAATTTTGGCACTAACAATCATTCCCTTGCGAGAATCAGATGTTCTCATGGATATCAGACCATTTGTTGAATATTTTTGGGGGTAAAAAAGATATTTATCTAGTCTTGAAGCCTGGTGAATGACATATCAGCGATGTAACATTATCTTCGGCACGAAACATGTTTCAACCTTTGCAAAGTCCAATGCACACGTGTGATACTGCCTCTTAACCCTGCGGCACAAGTTTGCTTGGAGAGTGGTGTAAAATTCCGGTTAGGGTTGGGTGGGTTTAGGGGGAGGGGAGGGGGGGTTGAGGAGCATTGTACGGCCGCAATAACTGCACAGAAATCGCCAATTCGATGTATTTTTACTCGGTGATTTCTTGTTAGATTCATAAAAGAGTTATATCACTTAATTCGGCAAACTGAGAGCTGCTGTTCTGGCGGAAAAAAATAGCGTAGTCCATTTCAGAAAACGGTGCGGGGTAGCCGCACCGTCGGAGGTTCGAGTCCTTCCTCGGGCATGGATGTGTGTGTTGTCCACAGCGTAAGTTAGTTTCATTTAGATTAAGTAGGGTGTATGCTTAGGGACCGATGACCTCAGCAGTTTGGTCCCATAAGACCATACCACAAATTTCCAAATTTTTTTTCCCATTCAGAAAACAAAGTTGATGCCTGTATCTCGGTTATTAATGAAGGTGTGACAACGCATTGTTGTTCTGTTTCAAGAGCCCCTGGTCTAGGTTAAAGCAGAATACAAATGTCTTTAAAGGGATCAAAGTAACTTCAGGTGAAAAAGTTAGGCCCTTCACAGGGTGTTTCAGATTCCTATTACATGCTTCTAGGAATTTTGGAGTGGACTTAATAGATACGGTTATGATAAGAAACTAATGCCCAGAAATTTACCGCTTGGATATAGCATAAGTGTGAAGATGGGATCACTTTCATATCTCCCGCTTCACGATACACACGCACATGACTTACTAATTTCGTCTTACTATAACGAGGGCTGCGAGGAACTAGCAAGTTTGCAACTGGGAAGGTCGACTGTGCTTCTCCAGGGACGGACCACACTCTCGACTTAGAAGAAGAGGTCCTTCGTCACGCAGAAAATATTGCGACTACGAGCACTTGAAACATTTTGGAAAAAACGGCATTTTGTGTATGGACTGCGTGACTGATTTTTTTGTAAAAAAATTTTTTTGTTTATTTATGACTTTGTCATAAACATGTGATTGTGTCTATAAATAAATAAAAAAAATTTTACTTGAAACATTGCCCATGAAAGCGATCCGGTCTTCAAACGTGTTTTACATCCGACGAGCACATTTCCGAACCGACAACCCTAAAAGACTGTAACAGAAATTGTGAAACACCATGTACATAATAACGCGGGTTATCTACGAGATAACGACATATTGCGCATCTCCGATGAGCACACTGATATCACTCTTCTATTCGTAGTAGAATGGTTTCCTCGACATTTTGACTGTGTTGTGCCATTGCCAATCGACAGAGGCTGTCGTACAAAATTGTGTGACTGTCTAAAATGAAATGCGAGACATAAAACTTACGCCGACTGTAAGCGCCCAGATTCTTCTCAATATTTAAATGCTCATTAGCGGATTACTGTAGACTTTCACCTTGAACTAAGGCAATTGTTTGGTGATATAGCAACGAAGGGGAGAAATTTGAGACAGTTGTATAGAATATTCAACAACAGGCAAACAGTTATACTCGACAAAATTCGACACCGAATTCAGTCACTCATCGCAGATTACTTTAAGAATCAAGATGAAACTAAACTGAGCAAGAGACCTTTCCACGAACGTCAAAGAGTTCCTTGGCAGTAAAGCTTTTAGTAGTGATGTCGGGTACTTTGCAGAAATACAGCGGTACTTACAAAGACAGCGGCAGAAGTTTGGCAGCCACGGTATCAGGCACTCACCTGAAACAGAATGACAAGTTGCTGAATAAGGCAAAGAAAGAAAAAAAGTTCATATAAACTTCGCTCTAATATGAAGCCATCGCAAAACTCTACGAGGTTGAAGTACAGCATGATTTCCATTTATTAGCAACCATAATATCTTCACCATCGTCTTCACATATCGAGCGCTCGTACTGATTATGAACGCTGTCTCTCGTAACATTCGAAATAAACCGCTAATGGTTCCTGCATTCGGGATCCTCCGAGTTGCATAACTTACGCGATATTCGTGAACTGCAGCCATAGCATTACCATCACATTTGCTATCAATAAACACCATACTGGCGTATTCCTCTGTCGTAAATTTGAAAAGCATCCCTATTTCATAAACAACCTACAACAGTTACTATGTAGTCTCACTTAAATACACTGTTGTTGTTATGTTCTTTCATTGAACAATACAGAAAACTAACTCGTTTCAAGGTTAGGAAACGACTGAAACAACTCACTAACGGTTGCCAACAATCACATAAACGTTTCTACATTCTTAATGAAAAGTAAACAAATTTACTTGTATAATAATGGCTGGTTCAAATGGCTCTGAGCACTATGGGACTTAACATCTATGGTCATCAGTCCCCTAGAACTTAGAACTACTTAAACCTAACTAACCTAAGGACATCACACAACACCCAGTCATCACGTGTATAATAATCTTTGCTTCTCTTTATGTTCTGGAAAGCTACTGCAAATACGCGGCTGGGACATGTTTTATTACATTCACCAGACTAATGACAACAAAATAAATGGAAATCGTGCGTTTTTTTAACCTCGTACAGTTTTTCGATGACTTCGTATAAGCGAAGTTACTAAATTTAAGGCAAAATCTTTTATTAGTCCGTAAACATTTGCGGACCTATGTTTATATGAACTGTTTTTTTTTAGTTTTACTTGTAGAATAATATATTAAAGTATTTGTATATCTTCGTGAATCACCCTGTCTGTGTGTCCGAAAGAACAAACACCATTTTGATCCTGCAGCCACTATGAATCAAGAGACAAAGGAATTAAGGACATTAGCTGCCAGTGGGCGTTGATTTATATCGATGGAGCAAATTGAAAATTTGTGCCGGACCGGGGTTCGAACCCGGGTCTCCTGCTTACTAGGCAGATGTACAGACCACTGTGTCTGGCGGGAGACGTGCTAGTTGTCAGTGTGGTTGTGGTGACTACTGTTTTCGAAGGGCGTAGTGGTCAGCGCATCTGCCTAGTAAACAAGAGAACCAGGTTCGAATCCGAGTACGGCACAATTTTTCAACCTGCCCCATTGATAAAAATCAATGCCCACTGACAGCTAACGTCTTTAATTCCTTTGGATCTTGAAAACCATTTAAGATAAGTAAATCTCCATGAAACATTCAGTGACGTGTTACGGTACTCTGCCGCGGGAATTTCTATTAGTAGCAATTCACATGTGTGCTGGTAGACTTGTTACCGATCAACAAACGAGTATTTCAAAGATACTTCGTGAACTCAAATGGGAACCCTTGGAAGGAAGACGACGTTTTTTCGCGAAACAATATTGAGTATATTACAGAAACGGATTTTGCGACTGACTGCAGAACGATTCCACTGCCACGTATATCTAGCATAAGAACCGCGTGTAGAGGTGTATAGACAGTCGTTTCCCCCTCGATTCATTCGTGAGTGGAACAGGAGAGGGAATGAGTAGTACTGCCATGAAGTACCCTCCCCCATGCACCGTATATCGACTTATGTATGCAGATACACATGTATTAGGACTATAAACATGTGCCTTGAGTTACGCTGAGTGAAGACATATACAGTTCCTAATTCTAAATCCTTTCTTTTTGCGTTTACCTTTAACGTAAGCTTATGCTTCCTAATGAGTAGATTATGACAGCATTTTAAATTTTTAAATTCGGGCAGTAATCACATGAAACACTGGAAATCAAATTTTTGTTGCACTCTCCGTCTTCAGGCCACAAGTGGCCCATCGGGACCATCAGACAGCCGTGTCATCCTCAGTTGAGGATGCAGATAGGAGGGGCGTGCGGTCACAGCACACCGCTCTCCCAGTCGCTATGATGGTTTTCTGTGACCGGAGCCGCTGCTATTCGGTCGAGTAGCTTCCTCAATTGGCATCACGAGGCTGGGTGCATCCCGAAAAATGGCAACAGCGCATCGCGGCTGGATGGTCACCCATCCAAGTGCCGGCTACGCCCGACAGCGCTTAATTTCAGTGATCTCACGGGAACCGGTCTATCCACTGCGGCAAGGCTGTTGCATTTTTTTTTTTTTTTTCGCCTGGAAGCAATTGGAGAGGTAACCTGAAACTGGGACTGGCTGACTATAATTCTTTTATCTTGGCGGCTCGCGCATGCCCACCCAGACGCGGGAGATTGCTGCGTTGCCAGTTGCACGCGACGCACGCGCCAATAGAAGCAGCGACATAGTACAGTATAGTTCGCAAACTTATGTTTAGGGGGGAGCGCGCAGTTCATGAAGTAAAGCCACCACGGCTTCATTAACCCTTTCGTTGCTACAGAGACGTGCTCCCCGCATTCCGCGCAGTGCGCGATTTTGTCACTGCACTGCTAGCCTGTGCAGACACATCGTGTTTCGACTGCTTTGACAGTCTTATCATTCGATTGCACAAAAACTATTTGGCCCAAAAATTAGATTTTTACACATCTTCTTGACTGATACCTTCCCTCATAAATGACTTAATTTTGTTTCGACGTTCAACGCAGTTATTATGCAGCATTAAATATAGTAAACCATTGCACGAAATTTTGAAGAGTTTGCGGAGGCAAAAGTCCATAGAGCATACTTTCCGTATGATCGATTTTAGTTGTCACAATGTTGAGAATGAAATGTGGATAAGATACCTAAATTTCATATAAAATTTACTCTATAACAATATCTCTTAAGTACCACACAGGTGTCGTATGTAATATTGAGAAATATTCCGTCTTTCGCGACTGTAACAAAAGTTTTATTTACACTGAGCACGTTTGGCTTTATTTTAAATAAAGAGACAAAGCACTAGAAATTTCAAAAAATTGCATTCAAACGAATATAATTCGTGAAGTAACGCTCTTCGATATTGTTTTTAAATAATGAAAATATTACACTTCGCACAAGGTTTGAACTCATAAACTTTCGCGTAGAAGCCTATCGCCTTAACCGTTACGCTATCGCAACACGTCAGACTGCAGAATTCCATAAAGACTGTAACACGTCACGCAAAATACTGACAAACACTGTTGGTATGACTATGAATTACCCACGCTTCGTCGAAGTACAATAGGAAATAAACAACTACCGCTGTTCTTTATTGCGAAAAAGCGGTTCGTGTGATTGATACAAACACCTTTCCTTGCTATCACCTGAATTAGGAGTCTTATTGCTTGTTTGGTTTAATTAATTAATAGAATATGAAGCAATTGGTATAAAGAATGCTTTTTTCAAACTTTCAATAAAAGAAAGTCTGCTATCAAGACATTGCTTTTGTTCTACTACTTTATTTAAGACTGAACGTTTCTAAAACTGAAGACACTCGTCCATGCTCTGCACTGCAGTCGAGATCTGGCAACGTCGTTCACTGTTCATTGGCTGACTGTGTTTTGTGACGTCAGATGCGCAGAACGAACCTAAACTCGGCCGCCAACATAAATGACGCGCACTTTAGCCGTTTAGTAATATCGACTGACCTTTCTGTTGAACACTTTGTGCTTAAATTTCGTTTATTATTAACTCCTAACTCCGATAAAGCTAGCATCTCAATTTTTGTTTCCCGTAATGGATACTAGGGACCCATGCGAGTTGATAGTACTTGGTAACACTGTGTCTCATTGGCTGTGACTCTGTGCAAAGGACAGTGAAACTTTGCAGTTCAGAAAGAAGAAATGGCGAGGGGCCCGCTAATTCTGTCCGCGACTGGTAAGTGGCTGACCGATAACTGCGGTTAAGCGCAATCTGGAAATAGGAAAAGGAATAAGGAAAATGTGAAGAATGACCCTCACGTTTTCCCACCAACCAGAACTATACTTTCTGTGTAAGAAAGGAGTACTCCCTACTTCGCATACTAATGTCATTCAAACGTGATCGAAAAAATTGCATTAGACTCATATTATTTGATGAGTTTACACTTTAGTTAACGAATACAGCATGAATTCTTGGTGAAGTATACAAGGAAATACCCCAAAGGTGTTATCTGGAACCTGTCTGTAGAGGGGGTCCTCTGATTTTCTATGTTGGATAGCACAGACCAAGTACCAGTTGATCCCGCGTAACGCCAAGCACCGGCACGAAGATGAAGAACGCAAGAGCAGAGAAGGCTGTGAGACGACGTCAGCCAATAGTTCGCTGACTATGACGTCACCACGGCAGGAGCGGCCTCTAGCCGAAGAGAATATAAGCGCCGCTCCTGCCAATAGAAGACGGACACCAGTAGACCCGGACTAGAAACCACGCTACTAGAAGAGCTGTTACATTGATCCATATCCATTACCTGCATGGACATTGTATACAGCGAAAGACATTGATTATTTATATGCTCCCCATCACTTGCGACACCATTGTAAACCAAAGTTAATTGTTGTCAATCTACACTCAAGCTCATAAATTAAGGATAATGCTGATACATGGTGAAACAACGCTCTGATTGGCGGTTTGCGGGTTTAAATCACCTCGGGGTTTGACCATGCGGCGCATTTGACTTGTGGTCGACGCACGGTGGCGCTGGCAGCAGTCCACACACACAGAGAGCTGTGTTGATGCATGTCAGAGTACGGTGCAGCGAGTAAGTGTGCAAACGTTTTCAGACGTGTCCAGGCGCTACAGTACGGGACGTCCACAGGGTACAACACCACAAGAAGACCGATATCTCACCATCAGTGTCCGCAGATGGCCACGGAGTACTGCAGGTAGCCTTTCTCGGGACCTTACCGCAGCCACTGGAACAGTTGTCCCCAGACACACAGTCTACGGACGCCCGGAGACCTGCAAGGTGCATTCCACTGACCCCTGGTCACAGGAGAACCACTAAAGCCTGCTATCAAGAACGCAGTGCGCGGTCATTGGTATAGTGGTCCCATGTTATGTTTACGGACTAGTCCATATATAGTCTGAACAGTGATTCTCGCCGGGTTTTCATCTGGCGTGAACCAGAAACAAGATACCAACCCCTTAATGTCCTTGAACGAGACCTGTATGGAGGTCGTGGTGTGATGGTGTGGGGTGGGATTATGATTGGTCCCTGCATAATTTTGACTGAGGAACTGTAACAGATCAGGTGTATCGGTGCGTCATTTTGCACCAGTATGTCCGCCTTTTCAGGAGTGCAGTGGGTCCCACCTTCCCCCTGATGGATGATAACGCACGGCCCCACCGAGCTGCCATCGTGGAGGAGTACCTTGAAACAGAAGATATCAGGTGAATGGAGTGGCCTACCTGTTCTCCAGACCTAAACCTCATCGAGCATCTGTGATGCTCTCGATCGAAGTATCACTGCACGTCTTCAAACCCCTAGAACACTTCAGGAGCTCCGACAGGCACTGGTTCAAGAATGGGAGACTATACCCCAGCAGCTGCTCGCCCATCTGATCCAGAGTATATCAATCCGTTGTGTGGCCTGTATACGTGTGCATGGTGATGATATCCCATACTGATACCGGGGTACATGCGCAGGAAACAGTGGCGTTTTGTAGCACATGTGTTTCGGGACGGTATTCTCAACTTATCACCAATACCGTGGACTTACATATCTGTGTTGTGTGCGTTCCCTATGTGCCTATGCTATTAGCGCCAGTTTTGTTTAGTGCCACGTTGTGTGGCACCACATTCTGCAATTATCCTTAATTTATGAGCATGAGTGCACTTTATGTAATAAAATCCATTAATGTGATTTGTTTCAATTGTTTCATAGCTATCCGGGAAAGCAGCATCCTTTAGGCACCCTATAAGAGACAAGTGGGCAGTACACCACACCGGTAGCGTTCAGTGTGGCCACAGTTACACTTCAAGGCTCTTGCGTCGGTTGCAAGACAAACGAAATCTTCGTCGTTGGTCTCTAAAGGACAATGAGCAGTAACCACTCGTTTGTCAGTGTGTCTGAACTTACATTTTCGAAGACTACACTGACGTTTGCGGGTGTAACGTCTGGTTCAGTTGATCAGTTAGCAGTAAATGAACAGTACACTTGCTCATTTTGCGAGAATGGGTCTCAGACGAGATTAACGAACAAATACAGTAGTATTAGTGGTTGCGATCATTCGGCCACAAAATGTTCGTCTATTGCACTGGTGAAATGCAAACGCAGAATTTTTTGGAACAATTCAGAAGACGGATGTGATTTTCCATCGCAAAGGAGGGCCCAAAACTACATCTGGATTTTAAAACTGTTCCAGCGTGCTTGCGTGCTTGTGGCAGCGTTGTTACCTGTCGGCTAGGAGAAGAGGAGCGCGGGGGTGGGGGGGTATCAGACGAAGAAAAAGACGGAAGGAAGCAAGATTAATGTTTAACGTCCCATCGACAGCACGGTCATTAGAGCTGGAGCATATGCCCGGATTACGAAAGGATGAGGAAGAAAATTGGTCGTGCCCTTTCCAAAGGGCCTGACATTTGCTAATACGGATTACCAGAAGGGGATTTCAACCGACCGGCCGGAGTGGCCGAACGGTTCTAGGCGCTTCAGTCCGGAAACGCGCTGCTGCTATGGTCGCAGGTTCGAATCCTGCCTCGGGCATGGATGTGTGTGATGTCCTAAGGTTAGTTGGGTTAAAGTAGTTCTAAGTTTAGGGGACTGATGACCTCAGCTGTTAAGTCCCCTAGTGCTTAGAGCCATTTGATTTGATTTGAACCGTCGTCCTGCCGATTGCGAATCCAGTGCGCTAAGCCGAGAGAGAGAGAGAGAGAGAGAGAGAGAGAAGGAGATAGAGGGGGGGGGGGGGGGGCAGTAGACGTACGACTTCCTTGTTACACGTACCAAGTGGGAACACAATTCGCGAATACCACCGGCAACATATAGCCAATAGTGCTCGATTTTTTACTCCTGCTTACTGCAGTCCCGCTGTCTGAAACAAATGCCGGACCTTGCACGGTATCTGCCTTCGTATTTGCTATAACTACTTCAGAGCGGAACACCGCAGACCACGAACATGAGAAGTGCCCTAGACTCAGTTACCTGTTTCTCTCATTCTTGCCACAATCGGTGCGTGACAGAAATGACTGTGTGACCTTTATACGTCTACCAACCCCATGTATCACGTGTCGAATATACATGAGGCAGCCAGACTTTCAGCCCCGCACAGACCGCTCTGCTATCCGTACACTATTCCACACGAACGCTTTCTGTACACGCCCCGTTATTCCACAGCATTAAACCTGTCAACATTACGATTAAGCCCCCAGCTGCATGCAACATGTCGTTTAACACCGTTTCTCACGAACTAAAGCAATTCGGTTCAGGACTAATAAAAGTTAACACGGCCTAATGCTTCCGTTACTGCATAGAGATTCAGGTGCCCAGCGCACATGCGTCGTTAGCGTCACAGTGCCATGTTCAGCAATGGTATGCGTTTGAATAACATGCCTCACACTGGCTGCAACAATGTACCGCAACTCTGTCCTCGTAGCACAGGGTGATCAAAAAGTCGCGCACATCAGTAATAACCATTAGGTACGTGACAAGTAGCACCGCCCTGCTGCAATAAAAAATGACGTTCATCTGCCTCAAGAAACGAAATAAACTGTGTATCGATGTCTCGTTACACAACACTGTTCAGAGTAATTTCAGAGAAAATGCGGCGCACCATTCGATGATGCCATACCGTACACCACTCCGCTTTTCTGACAGTGTGACGTATTCTCATGAGTGACTCGTGGAATTTCGGCTGACCAAATTCTTTGGTTTCTACTATTCTCATATACCCTAAGGTGAAAAACCTCGCCTCGTCAGTGCAGAAAAAACGCTCAAATTCTGCTATTCCATGGGTGGCAACAGATGAATGTGACGCTTTGCTTTATCCGGCGCCTTTAATTCCTGCACAGTACATGATATGCACGAAATATTAACTTCTGCATCTTTTCTGAGCCTACCATAAGAAACGTGGCACTGAACGGATAGTCTCCTCAAACTATTTGAACATGAACGCAGCATCGCATCCCTCAATTCAGTCAGTCTGGCGAACGTCAGAATGGCCAGGCTCCTGGTTCTCTTCCTGTTCGCAGCTTTCCCGGAAACGGGCGATCAATCTCGTTATTGTTTCAGTGTTCGACACTGCGGCTTCGGAATATTTCTCACGAGTGCTTGCGGATTTTCGGCTGACCAAATTCTTGCGTTTCCAGTATTCTCATATAATTTAACTGTTCAAACCAGTAGCACGAACGAATGAAGATTTTTGAGCAGCTGCCGACTGATTTTTTATCTTTGTTCAGAGATGTGATATCGTCCAAAGATTGCGCAGCCACACGAAGGTCGGCATTGTGCATCGATACCAGAGACAGCAAAGTCTTGCTACAGTGATGATGATGATGATGATGTTTGGTTTGTGGGGGAGCTCAACTGCGCACTCATCAGCGTCCATGCAAAGTCGCAATTCTTCACAGCCCAATTTTTTTCACAGTCCAATCTAGCCACTGACACGAATGATGATGATGATGATGAAATGATGAGGACAACACAAATAGCCAGTCCCCGGGCAGAGAAAATCCCCAACCCAGCCGGATATCGAACCCAGAACCCTGTGATCCAGAGGCAGCAACGGTAGCCAATTTTTTTTTTATTCTTCTTTGTTGATCTCATTTTGTTCTATATTTTTCGTTATATATGTTCGGGGGGGACGTCCCATGACTCCCGTTCAGGTTGTTCGTTGGGCCGTTCACTCAGTTTTTTTTATTACAGAGGGTAGCTAACCCTCTGACCGACCACAAGACCACGAGCTGCGGACATCTCGCTACAATGACAAATAAAAGGCGCTCATGAAGACATATCCTCTTTCAGCACCGCAGTACCATTGCACGGAGGCTGATATAGAGCAGTTACATCATCTAGTTAGGGCACCAGTGAGATTCGATTCTCAGATGGAACTGCACGTTTGTAAATGTTTTGTACTTCAAGACAACAGTTTGTCAATTAGTGCATCAAATGAACCTTTAATAGTCAACGATAGTTGTAAATGATCAAGAACTGCTGTAGCAATGGATTCTATAAAGTTAAGTATTTTTATCATTCATGTAACAAAGTGAACTAATGTGTCGTACTTCAGATCAGCCATCACCCAGAGCAATCCAAGAACCCACAGTAATGACCAGACGATTGTAGTTTCGTCAGGTCATGAAAAAAGGTTTCAAGAACATTGGAGGAGAAGTCGGTTGGTAAAAGACCACGGGGAAGATGAAGGAATACATTGCTAAATGAAATTAAAACGATATGCAACAGGATGTTCATAAATAATTGGTGAGAAGAGGCATTTGGAGGCAACATGTGAGACTGGCACAGATTCTTCGAGTCCCTTAGAAGCCAAGAAAAAGAAGAGGAACAAAATAAGAGAGGCGGGACCCGTACGGAGGAGTACAGCCGGCCGGAGTGGCCGCAGGGTCGAATCCTGCCTCGGGCATGGATGTGTGTGATGTCCTTAGGTTAGTTAGGTTTAAGTAATTCTAAGTTCTAGGGGAATGATGACCTCAGAAGTTAAGTCCCATAGTGCTCAGAGCCATCTGAACCATTTTATTGACAACTTTAAAAATGTGTCTTTACAGAGCAACACTACAAAATAGTACTATGCGCCTGCAGGAAGGCAACTAGCAGCGGAGATGTATCAAATGGTTGCCTACCTACACACACACAGTAATACTTCGAAGTTTTTCTCTGCAATGGCACTTTCTTAAAATTCTCAATAAATGCGGACGAGTGCCACCAAGGGTATTTGCCAAATCAGGGAGTCTTAGAGAAAGTCTTCGCTGTTTTATTCACACATGTACCAACGTCACACCCTCTCCATGATCACGCCACAGGAGACCGGCAAACAGAAGCACTGGAAAAGCATAATCAGGACCCTTTGTGCTTCGGATCGCGTTCAAATTTCGTTGAATGGTTATGAACAGTACTTAGTGGTTCCATCCTGTACACCAGAGCGAAGACCGTTGTCGCACTACGCTCCACAGGGGTGAGATCATTTTCAATTGGGTTGCTAGCCCACGAAGTCCTTAGAGAAGGGATGAAGTTTCCGGGAGATGTCAGCAGCATCAGAGACTGTCAAGAACGTCGTCGTGTTTCGCATTCCACAGCAAACTCTCCTTTTCGACCGCGAAATGTGTGGGAATCTACGTCCCAAGGAAAGGACTGGTTCCACTGGCGCTCTTTATGTCACCTACTGATGCCTTTTCGTATAGATTCCTGACGGCGGTTGTCCGAAATGTTTTCCTGAGCCACTTATACATACGAAAACAGCGTGATGTCAATGCTGGGCTTCACCGTTCGACTTCCATCGCGAAGGCGAGAGGTGAAACGTGGGTAAAAGAGGCTGCGACCAAAGCCTTCTAGATACAAGGCCTACGCACAGCGGCCATATTGGCACGTGACGTCACAAACTGTTGGCCATCTTATCTTTAGTCGGCAGTCCTGTTGACGTGTATGTTGAGTTGAAAGTGTGTGCCACGTGAAGGTGATATATATTTCATAAAGAATCCGCCTACAGTTCTTCGAAGTATGGGATACAAGTGTTGCGTTCCCTTTTGCCAGGGAAATTATAAATCCCAAAAATGCATTAAAGTGCACATGTTTCGATTTGCCAAATGTGTGAAGTTGAGAAATCGCTGGATTGCAGATATTCCCAGACAGGAATTTGTGTCTACGCATCACTCAAGGGTAAGTAAATGACAAAAAATTTATAGCGTGTTATTTGTTTCCATTGCACCACATTTTCCAATTGTTTTTAAAAGCAGTTACGTATCATGCACCAGTATAATTTGTTTCTTAATTCTGGACCATTGCTGCGAGGTTAATACCAAGCTGGCTGTGAAATGTCTCTCACATTTGCAACTATTGTCACACAATAGTTATATTAATTAGTGTGGCTCTAAAATGTTTAGTATTCCTTATCATTCCTACCAGATTACTGAGTTTCCAGTACTTTTATTTGGAAGAGCTACAGAATGATTTTGTTCAGTTTTACATACACAGCTATTTGGAAATAATTTCAATTTGAGTAAACTACCTTAGAAAATTGCTTTAATGAATTCAGTGTTCGACAGATTAAGCAGTATAGAAAGCAGAATTTCGATGTAAGTGCATTGTGATTAAATTAACAGCACTCTGTGACACGGATGTCAGCCAAGGATATAGGAGAAACAATCTTTTCATGTTTAAGGTTCTAAAGTTCTGGAGAAACAGGGAAATAAAATATTTTTTCGAGGTTTTCGATTTATTAAACATTATGTCAGGAGGTGCTCCATATCGTCGAATGATTTGAGTTTCATGTGAGGTCAGCAAATTTTGAAGTGTAGAGGAAAAGTTACGAAAAATAACCAGGGAAACAAATTCTTAAATTCTGTAGGAGCTCCAGCTGCTTTATTTAAAACCGAACACGTCTGCTTGTTGTTGCATATTGCCGATTTTTTAGTGCAAAAAAACGTAGCTCCTGAGGTAAAAGACAGAATTTAAAATTACAGTCTGTATTCAAGCCTAGAAACGCGTATTTAAGGCAAAATACAAATGTCCATACTTTCATTACAAGGACACGTAGAAGAGGGAAGCGCGAGAATCCCTACGCTGTCTCAGCTCTTAAATTCGTAAAGTTCGCAGAGCTGCAGAGTGCTTAGCAGGAGCGTTCCGATACAGACCCGGCCATCAGTGTGTGACGTCACAAGTGTGCGCGCAGGCCTGTAGTGTAGGTGGTGTTGCTGTGACGCCCTTCCCATCGGGTGACGCGTCCACGGCGGCGTTCCGCAGAATTGTGGTGAAATATGGTGCGAATGGGGAACCATTAAGCCACTTTTCACGTTGCCGGCACCATGCTATCTGAAGCGTCGGCGACCCCGACCTGACGTCACAGGGCGCCAAGCTTATACACCACAACAGAGAAAGGTTGTAGGCACCAATGAGCAAAATTTCAAAGTTATGCACCGCAAAGGGAGACAATTACGGGGTTTCGAAAAAGTGATCCCTCAATTCAGTTGCACAATGTAGATGCAGACCTTGCGGTAGGCCCAGCTCCGCGCAATTACGTGGGCCTTGTCGCTGCCGCCCGCTAACCGCACGTTTAACACTGGTAGCCTTACCAAAGACTAATGAATGTACTCGCTGCCCTCCGTGGGTCCGAAATCACGTGTAATTTACCGCCATTACGTGGAATCGCATAATTACAAGTGGCCGCCACGTGGGACAACTCTTCTGAACTGCGTGAATCGAGTTTCTGTTTAATATTCCGAGCAGCTCTCTCCTTCCTGGGCATTCCAAGATCTATTAGCATATCATTATCGGCCGTGACGTGTAGCCAAAGGCCTGACAAGTCTTCACGCTCCACGCCATTCAGCCACAAAGACGTACGAAATTACATCGTTTGGTGGTGGTGGCGGTTGGTGGTGGTGGTGGTGGTGGTGGTGGTGGTGGTATGTGTAGGCTGTATGCCTGTGTATGTGAAATCTAATCACATATCACTTTCGACACCACGCAATAAATCAGTAAAACGAGAAGTTGTAGTTTAGGTAAACATGCAACTCTTCTCAAACTTAAAGAAAGAAATCGGCGTATAATCCGTTCATCATAAGAATAAACCTGATGTAAACATTGCACTGTCCGCCCTCGTGGTCTCGCGGTAGCGTTCTCGCTTCCCGAGCACGGGGTCCCGGGTTCGATTCCCAACGGGGTCAGGGATTTTTCCTGCCTCGAGATGACTGGGTGTTGTTGTGTCGTCTTCATCATCATCATTCATCCCCATTATGGTCGGAGGAAGGCAACGGCAAACCACCTCCATTAGGACCTTGCCTAGTAAGGCGGTGCGGGTCTCCCCCATCGTTCCCCTACGCTCTGTAAAGAAGCATGGGACTTCATTTCATTTCAATCATTGCACTATGTATTTTTCCGCGTTTGCTGGAACCTCATTGGATTTAATGTTCACGTGGGACTGCAGCCAAGCTGTCGCGAGTAGTGTCAAGTACGTTACGCGCACATAGACTTAGCGATTATACGGGACAACAGCTTTACCGGCGCATTGAACTTAGCACTGGCCGGTCAGCTGATACAGCTAGCAGCTAGCCTGCAGTGACGTGGCCAGCTGCAGTTCACACGTAAAACGAGACGAGCTGAGGAACAACACAGCTTCGAATGTCACTTAATTTTCAAGCAGAATGAAATAATACACTGCAGATCTCCCACAATACGCTCCTTAGACGACTACACGAAAACCGCAACACGTTATCGTTTTTAGCTAATGTACTATTGTAACTAAAAACAAGAATGACGAAAATTCCTGACTTAACCACAGGGTAATTTTTCTGCATAAGCTGTGTGTTACGTAAGAGAGTATTCAAGGATTTCGCCGTATCGTTAGATATTGAAGCCACTGGAGGTATTACTTACAGTCAGTCGTCTGGTAATCTCTTAGCTCCTTCCTTATCGGAATCCGAGAAATACATTTCAATTCTGGAAGTGTCACGTGCTACGTGGATAACGAGAATCCACGAAGCCAACCAGGTGCAGAATTTTTTCTTCTTCTTTTACGACGAGCCGCGCTACATCCCACCAGCGTTCGGCAGTGACGTGCGAAACAGCTGCGTGCGTTAGTTCCACTACGTTTGGCAGCTTGTCTTGTTACTTCTAGGGCCAAATCCCGCATTTGGCTCCAGATCAGTTCTGTTGGGTTCATATTGTAATGGTACAGTAGCATATGTAAAAATGCAGCATTTGTATTATGTACTCGATGCTGTGAAAATGATTGTTTTTCATGTTTCTATGATAGTTATCTACTGTGTTAAAAAACGATTGACATAGTCAAAATAAAGAGGATCTGGTTTTTCATTTTTGCCTTAAAAATTAAATTGTTATGGTTTCTTAATTTAAACAACTTTTATGAACAGCCCGCATCTCGTGGTCGTGCGGTAGCGTTCTCGCTTCCCACGCCCGGGTTCCCGGGTTCGATTCCCGGCGGGGTCAGGGATTTTCTCTGCCTCGTGATGGCTGGGTGTTGTGTGCTGTCCTTAGGTTAGTTAGGTTTAAGTAGTTCTAAGTTCTAGGGGACTGATGACCATAGATGTTAAGTCCCATATTGCTCAGAGCCATTTTATGAACAGTCTTGTCATCAAACATCGATAATTAAGAATTTCTATTTGAAATGGTAAAAGGAATTTCTCGTCCAATATGTAATTAGAAACAAGAAGACGTGCATTATTTATAAAAAAAAAGATGAGTTTCATAATTACGTGATGTACGTATTTCAAACTGAACGAGAAGAAAAACGATACCGGGGAAATTTGAACCAACGCACGAGTAACTGCCTTTGCCTTACAGCCCATTACGCTACCGACTGCACTACGCGTACCATGTGAGTTTGTTTATTAACTGCATTATATACAACGCTAGGGAAAACTTCAAATCCGATTACCTCCGTAAATTTATGGAAAACATTAAGAACAGCCAATTTCTCGGCACTTTTTAACCGTGTTCCACGTGGGTGTTTCACTACGGAACAGAAAGCAGCCTCAGCCATTTTCATACTGCGCAATAACAGCGCGATAATCAGAGCACAACGCTGCACAGGTTTTGCAGTAAGTCGCAAAATCCGATTCTGTAATCTACTCAATACTGTTTCGCGAAAAAACGTCGTCTTCCGTCTAAGGATTCCCATTTGAGTTCACGAAGTATCTCCGAAATACTCGCTTCTTGATCGGTAACAAATATACCAGCACACCTGTGAATTGCAACTAATAGAAATTCCCGTGGCAGAGTACCGTAACAGCTGGCCACTGTGGCCGAACGGTTCTAGGCACTTCAGTCCGGAACCGCGCTGCTGCTACGGTCGCAGGTTCGAATCCTGCCTCGGGCATGGATGTGTGTGATGTCCTTACGTTAGTTAGGTTTAAGTAGTTCTAAGTCTAGGGGACTGATGACCTTAGACGTTAAGTCCCATAGTGCTCAGAGCCATTTGAACCTTGGATGACGGTTACGTCGTCAAAGAGTTGAGGATTTTTTTTCTTTTTTTACGCTTCGGATCGATATGTTTTGGGCCCAATATTGCGCTTGAAGTGGAGGATATATTTCACCTAGTGACAGTTTTCCACACTTTTTGTACTCCGGCAACTTGACACTTTTTAACATTGCTTCTGCTATATTTCATAATCAACATTCATTTCCTTTCTCTAACACTATTGTTTTTTCGATAATGTACGTATTGAATAGAGCCTTATCCGACAAATAAAAAGTTTGGAACAACTTTCTTTTCCACGAATGCGACCCATGATGTTTACGTTTGGTCTGCATTTGTTTCCACGAGTCGGACTAGTCAAAGTAGGGCAAGACCTTACATACTGGTGGAATGCACATGTGTTGTTTACAGTTGTTAGTTGAAGCAGGCACTATAGTTATTCCGCTGACGTCACTTATACGCCAGGAGCATAAATTGTCTCGGACTTTTTTTGACGGACACTTTATAACGAAATACTTAATTACGATGTATTCGTACAGTGTAAGCGTGCCAGTGCAACCTGAATTACGAAGTTTGCTGACTCACGCGAACGATGAGACAGCGGATGTTTGTCGCTAGGACTTCGCTACTCGAATAGCGCATGCATATCGGGAACTTTCGGCTTGCCGTAACCCCTCACCCCTTTGACGGCGGGTAACCTACTGTTCACAAGACTTCGCGGACGCTCGGTTGCGTGCAAGGCCCACTGGAAATCAATATGTAATAGAAATAGTACCCATATAAAGGTATTAAGTTTGTCGTATGTTATCGAGAACTTACAGGCATTTAAACGCGCAGTCAAGAATTATTAAACTCGTCTGAACTGACTACCCGCTCCCCGCCGGAGTCGGCTGCAGACACTCGCAAAACCTGCAGTGTCACGTGCTGTGACGTACGCGCCACAGCCTGTCTTTCTTGTTGGCCTCTCAGTTACCGAAGACCACAAGAACTGCTATCGACTTCCGTTAGCGTTCGATCCGGGGTGCTTGGGAGCCACCATATGGAATTCCGAAGTGGATAGTTTCTGCGTCGCAACTTGCGTATTACGAAAGGATGCAGTATCGAGGAAACAGCCCGTTGCCGATTTGTAAAAACATCTCGTTCTTGGCATGATTTGTTATAATTAAACGTCACTTAATAGCGTATCGTCGGTTAAACCTTTCACAATACGTAAGATACAGCACAAAGGCAGGAATTTGCAAATTCATCGTGATAGAGTGGTTATAAGCGCGGAGTTCCGAAGTGTTCTACCTCAGTAACTGGCTCGTAACCTACCGCGTTCAATATACAACTTTGCTCCCGCCGTTTTGCAACAGACGGAAGTAGCGGCAAGTGGGGTTCAGATGGTTAGTCACAGGTTTAACACAATATACGTAGACATCTGTAAACATAATGCCATAAAAATATTAGTCGATTTGTGACTGCATCATACCGTTATTCTCGATTAAGTACGTCAACTTACGTACCCATGTCTCGCCAGCCGGCCGGAGTGGCCGTGCGGTTCTAGGCGCTACAGTCTGGAGCCGAGCGACCGCTACGGTCGCATGTTCGAATTCTGCCTCGGGCTTGGATGTGTGTGATGTCCTTAGGTTAGTTAGGTTTAATTAGTTCTAAGTTCTAGGCGACTGATGACCTCTGAAGTTAAGTCGCATAGTGCTCAGATCCATTTGAACCATGTCTCGCCATTTGCGGGAAGTTTTAATTTCTGCTTTAACAAGAAGAAATCTGCGGCTGTGGCTCTTAAAATGCTGGGTAAGACCAATGGTGAGGAAACTATTAGTGGAAGAACGTGCAGAGAATGTTTCCAACGCCTTAACAACGGTGATTTTGATGTCGAAGACCGGCATGGCGGTGGAAGAACGTTTTCGTAGCTACTGAAACAGACGAAGACAGTCACAGGACAGCATTATCGAAAGCAACTGATGTGTTCGAGCCAAGCACTGAAACACAAACGGCCACAATACAGCGATAGACACGTAAAGGTAATTTTGCAGCAGGTCAGTGCTCGGCCCCATGTCGCAAAACCAGTCAAACTACGCATGGAAACGTTGAAATGAGAAGTCCTATCCCTCCCACCTGTCTCTGACTACCACCTTTTTCGATCAGCACTTCCGGTCATGCGAACAAGTGCAAAATTGAATCGATTCATGGATCCCCACAAAAGAAGCCCAGTTCTTCCGTCAAGGAATTCGTATGCTATCGGTAAGATGGGAGAATGTAGTCGCCAGCGATGGGCAGTACCAGCAAGTTTTTCTCAATAAAGTCCCGAACTTCTAGAAAAAACGACGGAAGCAAAGTTGTAGACCTATATATATATATAGGCTTCCGCCGTTTTTCTCGAAGTTCGGGGCTTTATAATGTATTAAGAAAAAATTGTCACTGTAGTGCTCCTTTATCAGCTCTGAATTTAAGGACGAAACACGCAGATGGGAATAAATATTCAAAGCACGCTCTGATATGGTCAATCAAATTAGGTACCACTCAGAATAAAAATCACAGAAAACACACATTTGCAAAAGAATTAAAAGGTTACTTACTCTCAGCCATAAACGAAAATTTATGAGCAAGTTCCTTTACGACATCATTCTCCAAACAAGAACGTATTCAATTAAAGTAAATCTTTAACTACCAATATTACTTCTGCGTCATTATATTACAACAGATTTTACCAATACCGACGCATTTCCGAAAAGTCCTCAGTGTGCTTGTGTTGTGAAACAGCATTTATTCATTAATAAATACGGTCAATGAGCTACTGCTTTAATTCGTTTGACAGAATGGCTACCAACCCTTCCTTATTACAGACCAAATCTGAAACTAGTTTACAGAGTTTGTAAAAGCAAACTTATGTTTTTGGGACGCCTTAATGAACACAGTTGAATATATGCTTTATTGGATTCAATGCTGGTTATCTTCACCTTGTTTCTTACTTGTATATCAGCAAATCGTTTCACTTTCGGAGTTTCTTTTATTTATTCGTGTGCCTTACATGATCTTTTTACAGTCTTATTTAAGGACTTCATATATAAAAGGTTAAATATACAGAAAAATGTGTGTAATATAAATAAAAATGGTTCAAATGGCTGTGAGCACTATGGGACTTAACATCTGTGGTCATCAGTCCCCTAGACTTAGAACTACTTAAACCTAACTAACCTAAGGACATCACACACATCCATGCCCGAGGCAGGATTCGAACCTGCAACCGTAGCGGTCGCGCGGTTCCAGACTGAAGCGCCTAGAACCGCTGGGCCACCAGCGGCCGGCTAATATAAACAACCAAACAAACAATCCAGAGAAAATTTTATAACTGAATAGCTATATTTCTTAACCATTCTACAGCTCTTTGTGCCATCAATCGCAGCTCGCTGAGTCCACCAGGAAATTTTCGTGGTATACACTCTTGAATCAGGTGCTGCGCAGTTTGCTCAGGATCACCTGTCACACGCCGGGGCATCTTTGAACCTCAGTTCACACAAACAGGCACTACATCTTCCACGCCCTGTACACAATCTATTCAGCGATGTCCATAGTTTTCTGGGAAGACCAAATCCATTCAGGGTCAATTATAAGACGAGAATTAGTCGGAGGAAACTTCTGCCGAAACTCTTTCCAATCTTGACAAACGTCATACACAAGAGGCGCATCTTGCGTCGGCCACAGCTGTGTCTAGATTTGAGTCTATCTTCTGGCAGGTGGATTCTGTAGTTCATTTTATAGAAGTGAATTCTGGTGAGTGAAACACATTTGGAACACTCTTATTGCTGCTGCTTCTCGTCTTATTGATGGAGGTGTAATATTACACAATATAGGCAGCCATGAAAGTGGTGTGGATTCAGTAGTGCAACTGATTATTCTCATTGTCTGATGCAATTTGACATCAAGTATGCGTACATTTGCGCTATTTCTCCGAGCTGGAGAACAGTATTCTGCCGTGGAGTAAACTAATGCCAATGTAGCAATACGAAGAGTGTCTGCATTTGCACCACATCCTGTCCCAGCGAGTTTCCTGACAATATGAATTCTGATGTTCACCTTTTTTGCTACGTATTGTAAATGATTCTTAAGGGTAAGAGCCCAGTCTAAAATGGCTCCCAAGTATTTTGGTTATGGGCTACGTTCCAGGGGGACGTTTTCGAAGACCACATTCAATTTGCGATTTCCCTCACGTTTGTTAAGATGGTAAGCATTTACCACGGTTTTAGATGGATCTGGCTTCAATCCCCAGTTCTCGAAAGAGGCGCCCATTATGTGTAAATCTGTGGTCAAAGATCCTTGTCACTGTTCCAGTTTTCTTGCTTCACAAGCTAGTGCTAGGTCTTCAGCAAATTGTTTCTTTTTAGCGCTAGTGTTGGGCATATCGCTGGTTCAAGATTACAAAACGGTTGGTGATAAAAAAAGAGCGCTGCGGTAGCCCATCATTCAGCCTGCACCATCTGCTCCCTTTGTCTCCAACGGATATTTGAAATGCTTCGTTGCTGCGCAACTTTCGGGGATCATGAAGGTGTATTAAGAAAAAATGGTTACTGTAGTGCTCCTTTATCAGCAGTAAATTTCGGACTTAATTCTTGCAACATTTTAATCTCTAAAATGAAATTTTCACTCTACAGCGGAGTGTGCGCTGATATGAAGCTTCCTGGCAGATTAAAACTGTGTGCCGGACCGAGACTCGAACTCGGGACCTTAGCCTTTCGCGGGCAAGTGCTCTACCGACTGAGCTACCCAAGCACGACTCACGACCCATTCTCACAGCCCTAATTCCGCCAGTACCTCGTCTCCTACCTTCAAAACTTCACAGAAGCTCTCCTGCGAACCTTGCAAGGAGACGAGGTACTGGCGGAATTAGGGCTGTGAGAATGGGTCGTGAGTCGTGCTTGGGTAGCTCAGATGGTAGAGCACTTGCCTGCGAAAGGCAAAGGTCCCGAGTTCGAGAATCGGTCCGGCACACAGTTTTAATCTGCCAGGAAGTTTCGTTTTAATCTCTGCTTGATCCACTACCCAGTCCTCATGAATTCAGAACTTGACACATCGATGTATAACGTAATCTCGATGTTAACGTACCCTGCACTAAACAAAAAGCGTACTTCCAGTTCTCGCTACCTGAGGTGAATGTTATTGTTTTGAACGTCATGTTGGTCTCACGTATTGCGAACCGAACGATCACGATAGTCGACAGACAGCTCTTTCAGTCTTCGATACAGCGTGTTACATCAAAATGACGTCACGTTTGCACGAAGCTTTGTGAACTGTAGGTTATCATTATTATTTTATTTTATTTTATTTTATTTGGCCTATGAGAGTGTACTCAATTTAGCCATCGGCAACACACAGTGACAATGTACACATAATTGAATCAACAAATACAGAAATGCATATTTACAAGAATAAAAAGCCTAACTGTTACAGTTTTGTACATAATGTTTTAAAAATTGAATTGAATTGAATTGGAAAATAATTAAAAGTGTCTTGGCTTACAATTCACACCAATTCTGAAAGATCTTCATCAGCAAGACATATTCATAATTTACATACACCATTAAAACCTACAGATTGTAGCCAGTACTGACTGTAGGTTATACCTCGGCGGCGAGCATTCCACGGAGCACCTGTTGTACACGTCACTGCCGTCAGTCTGTAGTGGACCACTCTCTGTTGAGCTGTGGCATGCAAACTGCCGACGGCACGATACTGTCACGCTTTTCTCCATTTTAAATTTTTTTTGCGGGCGGCAGTGAAAGCAACAGGCGAGATTTTCGGCGCACGCGGCACGCAACCGGCTTTAGCTGCCGACACCTGTGCCGACGCCGGTCTGATTACGGGCTGTTGCTTTCGGCAGAAGGAAAGCATACTGGGAAAGCCGATGACTGCTGTGCTTGCGCGTGGGCTAACTTCGGCACTTCTGCACAGGAAAAGAAAAAACACCGTTGTCGTTGTTGTTGTTGTCCGCCCGAAAACTCCTCGGATAAATCTCTGCACTTAATTTAGTGCATGTCTCCATCTCTTCGCCACCAGCAACCTACATACATTTCAACATGCTATCTGTATTCCAGTCTTGGTTCTTCCTCTGCAATCCCCTTCCCCTACCTCATTGCATTTACTAATTAAATATTTTAAATATATTCGCGGCTGCGAATGTGGACAACCATCAGCTGTATAATTGAACGACGACAATATAATTTTGTGCCGGACCGGGACTCGAAATACACTACTGGCCATTACAATTGCTACACCAAGAACAAATGCAGATGTCAAACGGGTTTTCACTGGACAAATATATTTTACTAGAACTGACATGTCATTACATTTTCACGCAGTTTGGGTGCATAGATCCTGAGAAATCAGTACCCAGAACAACCACCTCTGGCCGTAATAACGGCCTCGATACGCCTGGGCATTGAGTCAAACAGAGCTTGGATGGCGTGTACAGGTACAGCTGCCCATGCAGCTTCAACACAATACCACAGTTCATCAAGAGTAGTGACTAGCGTATTGTGACGAGCCAGATGCTCGGCCACCATTGACCAGACGTTTTCAGTTGGTGAGAGATCTGGAGAATGTGCTGACCGGGGCAGCAGTCGAACATTTTCTGTATCCAGAAAGGCCCGTACGGGGCCTGCAATATGCAGTCGTCCATTATCCTGCTGAAATGTAGGGTTTCGCAAGGATCGAATGAAGGGTAGAGCCACGGGCGTAACATATCTGAAATGTAACATCCACTGTTCAAAGTGCCGTCAATGCGAACAAGAGTTGACCCAGACGTGTAACCAATGGCACCCTATACCATCACGTCGGGTGATACTCCAGGATGGTGATGACGAATACACGCTTCCAATGTGCGTTCACGGCGATGTCGCCAAACACGGATGCTACCATCATTATGCTGTACACAGGACCTGGATTCATCCGAAAAAATGACGTTTTGCCATTCGTGCACCCAGGTTCGTCGTCGAGTACACCATCGCAGCACTCCTGTCTTTGATGCAGCATCAAGAGTAATCGCATCCATTGTCTCCGAGCTGATAGTCCATGCTGTTGCAAACGTCAGCTTCTCATTTGTCCTGGCGACGCTTGATGGACACCATTCTAGACCTTTCCACCTCAAGAAAAAACACCAGGTCCCCCTCGAGATTACTTAGCAACTTTAACGAGACAACGTAGGTGCCACAATGACAAATAAACGCTTAAACAACCATTTTTTTATGAGACTAACAATACATCAACGTTACGCATGAATTTTCAAGGCACTGTGTGAACACAAAGAAAGAACAAAAGATTTGCAGTTACAAGCTTTAATCTTAAACGGGAACACAAAATGCAATTTTTTTTTGTTTCCATAGGAAAAAGCTCCGTTAAAGACTGAACAAAAGCGGAAGCCAGTCAGCTTTTATGTAATTTTAGCGTTCCACCGGCGGTTCCCCTGTGACTCAGTGGCTTTTGCTGCAACTAACTGGTTAAAGAACACAGGACTTGCTTCATTATGAAAGACAGAAATAAAAGGAAACGAGTTTACTGGACATAACTCACTACACAATATCACATGTACAAACAAAAGTACGCAATTTTTTTAAAAAAATCAGCCAGGTAAAAAGTTTAACCAGCATATTGAAACTGTTGTGACGAAGCGCAGAAGATCGATCACAAGAAAGCAATTACTGTTTTTGCAGTTTCTTATTTCGTAAAATATTTAAATCTAATGCATATTGTTTCTTAATTCATGTAATTATTAGTCTTAACCGTTAAGAAAACAATTTTAAACTTTTATTCGACAGTAATGAAGGCCCTTGCTCTAATCGAATAGAAGAACTTTATTAATTTATTTTCAATGAGGGAAAAATTCACTTTATTTTATGATAAAACTATTACCCCAAGAAGAAGAAGAATTTTAGTTTCAGTCAGAATATGAGACTTTTAAATTGTCCACGACAAAGTGTTGCATTTATTTAATGACAACGTTTAAAAAGCACGGATCTTAAAAACGTAAAGAAGTAATAAGCACTACAAATACTTAGCAGGAAAAATTTATTATTTCAGCGTTTTATCTCATAAAGTACGCACCTAATTTTAACGTAATGCAAGTTATGTGACTTTTATTCCTTCTGACGAAGACAGCCTTAGTGCCATTTTCATCTGGTCAAGGTATATTACAATAAACTTTTTGTAACCGGTTGGTCGGCCGGTGTGACTGAGCGATTCTAGGCGCTTCAGTCTGGAACCGAGCGACCGCTACGGTAGCAGGTTCGAATCCTGCCTAGGGCATGGATGTGTGTGATGTCCTTAGGTTAGTTAGGTTTCAGAAGTTCTAAGTCCAGGGGACTGATGACCTCAGATGTTAAGTCCCATATTGCGTAGAGCCATTTGAACCATTTTGACTAACGCGGAGTGTTTTGTTGAAAAGTTAGTCGCCTGTGAACTTTCGGCCTTTATGAAAATTCTGTGTGGTGTATTCTGTATTCAATTATCGAGTATTTCGCGAACAGTTTCTTTTAAAGAAACCCATTGAAAAGGACCTAATGTGAAACTCATTTATAGTAGCGGATCTGTGACTGTGAGATTGCGTCATCAATCGGGTTGGACTCGTGTAAATTTCGGGCTGCTTTGCGTGTGAAATTGGTTGTATGAACTGTGAACAGATAACTATAGATACGTTAGTTAGGTAAATGCGGACTTGATAGCACATTTTCATGTGTGCTAGAAGCAATAAAAAGGCTTATCTACAAATTTTTTGAGCAGTTAACTGTGAGAAAAAAATGCACCGTATCACTACTCGAAATCTTGATACCTGAGAGAATGCAGGAACTAAAATACTACTAGAGTTTACGCGGACTTTCAGGCCAGATATTTGGTGGCGTTTACTTCAACGCTGCTTTTAAGCCCTAGTAAGTATCTACGCTGGCAGTGTGAAGGGACGTCGAGCAGAAGCCGTACTGAGGTAGGTGGACGTTTATTTTGAACAGTACGACGAACGAATTTTTAAATCGGCAGCAGAAACTACACTACTGGCCATTAAATTTGCTACACCACGAAGATGACGTGCTACAGACGCGAAATTTAACCGACAGGAAGAAGATGCTGTGATATGCAAAAGATTAGCTTTTCAGAGCATTCACACTAGGTTGGCGCCGGTGGCGACACCTACGACGTGCTGACATGAGGAAAGTTTCCAACCGATTTCTCATACACAAACAGCAGTAGACCGGCGTTGCCTGGTGAAACGTTGTTGGGATGCCTCGTGTAAGGAGGAGAAATGCGTACCATCACGTTTCAGACTTTGATAAAGGTCGGATTGTAGCCTATCGCGATTGCGGTTTATCGTATCGCGACATTGCTGCTCGCGTTGGTCGAGATCCAATGACCGTTAGCAGAATATGGAATCGGTGGGTTCAGGAGGGTAATACGGAGCGCCGTGGTGGATCCCAACGGCCTCGTATCACTAGCAGTCGAGATGACAGGCGTCTTATCCGCACGGCTGCAACGGATCGTGCAGCCACGTCTCGATCCCTGAGTCAACAGATGGGGACGTTTGCAAGACAACAACCATCTGCACGAAAGTTCGACGACGTTTGCAGCAGCATGGGCTATCAGCTCGGAGACCACGGCTGCGGTTACCCTTGACGCTGCATCACAGGCAGGAGCACCTTCGATGGTGTACTCAACGACGAACCTGGGTGCACGAATGGCAAAACGTCATTTTTTCGGATGAATCCAGGTTCTGTTTACAGCATCATGATGGTCGCATCCGTGTTTGGCGACATCGCAGTGAACGCACATTGGAAGCGTGTATTCGTCATCGCCATACTGGTGTATCACCCGGCGTGATAGTATGGGGTGCCATCGGTTACACGTCTCGGTCACCTCTTGTTCGAATTGACAGCACTTTGAACAGTGGGCGTTACGTTTCAGATGAGTTACGACCCGTGGCTCTACCCTTCATTCGATCCCTGCGTAACCCTACATTTCAGCAGGATAGTGCACGACCGCATGTTGCAGGTCCTGTAGGGCCTTTCTGGATACAGAAAATGTTCAACTGCTGCCCTGGCCAGCACATTCTCCAGATCCCTCACCAATTGAAAACGTCTGGTAAATGGTGGCCGAGTAACTGGCTCGTCACAATACGCCAGTCACTACTCTTGATGAACTGTTGTATCGTGTTGAAGCTGCATGGGCAGGTGTACCTGTACACGCCATCCAAGGTCTGTTTGACTCAATGCTCAGGCGTATCAAGGCCGTTATTACAGCCAGAGGTGGTTGTTCTGGGTACTGATTTCTCAGGATCTATGCACCCAAATTGCGTGAAAAGGTAATCACATGTCAGTTCTAGTATAACATATTTCTCCAATGACTACCAGATTATCATCTGCATTTCTTCTCGGTGTAGCAATTTTGATGACCAGTAGTGTACTTCACCAATTTGTAGCTCAACTGGCCGTCGACCTATACCAGGAGCAGTTCCCAAACCTCCAGTTATTTCGAACTTCCGAATCATGCTCTTCAACCCCTGTGCAGAAAGAAGACCTCTCCGTATTTGTTTACTGCGTCGATACTCTCTAAGAGCAGCAGCACTGTAGCTGTTGTTTTGATAATAGTTTTCCGAGTAAAGCCCTGCTCACCTTGTCCACGCCCATGCTGACGGTCTGCAAGCATAATGCACACTGATGCTTCTGTATCAACCCTATGTCGCCGTTCCAGTACCGGTGCCTAGCGGCAAGTCATAAGACTAACACTGCTAACAACGCAAATCCCACAGCGCACAGTCTGAACATCATTCCTATAAAGTTGGGTACCCATACGGTAAATACTTTTCCGTCTACAATGGCTCAAGTGGTAAGAGTTTAACTACAACCACCCCGTATTTTGCTACGTGAATTTAACGAGTAGCCACTTCTAAAGGCCTCAGAATGTCACAACTTTCAGTCGGATCTACAATACCGGCGGTGTCAGCGGGGGTGGTTTACTAGCAAGGCAATTAATGATACTATTTACTGATTTACGCAGCTGTTAAAATCTTTCAGTCATATTGATAGCAGAATTACATTTAATGAAGGTCTCTCTTTTCATAGGTCATCACTTGCTATTACATGTTGTTTAAACTACATCACAACACTTTTCACAGCAATAATTCCCAGTGTTTTCAAAGGCGTTTGTACATACCATGGCAACCAGTAGCTTCTAAATGGTTCTCCAACAGACCCAGAGAGGGCAACCCATGTACTGTAGAAACGATTTTCATTTATCTCATATGTTTAATATTTTTACATTTTTTATCTGACAATAGCTTTTGAACCAGCTAAGTCCACGTATTTTTATTTTTGTCATTGTTCTTTTAATTACGGAATTTTACGTTGTTATTTCCCATTCGTTAGCGATGACATCATTCTGTCAAAAGTGGGCGGAGCCTCCAGTACATAAGTAAGACATGTACTGCTCTATCTAGCAGTGGTTTACCACGAGAAGGGGGCTTCTGCTCATACAGTATTTTGGTAACGCATCGTTTTATAACTTCGTAGTTTTATATAATTTTCCTTAATATATGTAGCCCTCTGATCAGATTTTGTATTTGACTTGTAGGTCTGAAGATGACCACAGGTGTGGTCGAAACCGGCTACCAGAATAAATAAATTTTTGATCAAGACTGATTTTAATAGAAACTATTAGTAATAACATTATCACTGTCTGCTCCCACGATGTATTCAAAAGTAATTTTCAATAGATCCTTTTGCTAGCAAAATTGATCATGTGTACAAAAATATACGACCTTTTTCTTCCAAATGCGTTGCACTGCACTACATTGGAGCCGTTATGATATATGTTCTGGAAAAAAAATATTTAAATGGCGGAGAAAGCTTCACAGTGGTAAAAAGTAGCCTGGTTTTTGTTGATGCCGAAGGTCGATATAACGATGCTTCAAAGAACTCAGTAGCGATGTCGAAACATCGATGTTTACACCCCCAGCATCGATTTTCTGTAAATGTGACAACCACCGAACATCCCTACCTCGAATGACCGTTTAATGCCACTTTTCATCCAGTACAATTCTTACACGCATTAACTTCTATGACACCACAAAATCACTAGAGAGGAAAGACGTTGCAGAAATCCTCAGACATCAGTAATCCTCATATCCCTCTCGAGTGAAGGGGCGTAGTGGATTCATATAAGGTAGGAAGACTGTTCACATTCCCGTCCGGTCATCCAGATTTACGTTTTCCGTGATTTCTCTAAATCGCTTAAGGTGAATGCCAGGCGCTGAGATGGGCTGCACTGAGACCGTGCACGTATCGGAATATTAATTTTAAAATATCGGTCGTCGGTGAAATCCCCCGACTGATGACCTTAGCAGTTAAGTCCCATAAGATTTCACACACATTTGAAATCCCCCGATGTGGACGCCACAGTGACCACGGCCCAAGTCTGGCCGAAAGCAAAGCGACCTAGAAATATTAATGTTCTCTTCCAACGAATACTGTTGGCACCACTGAGTCATAATTTTAACACCCAGCGCGAGGCGCACGAAGCGATTCGACCACTGGCCAGAGTTCCTTGTAACAGTTACACACAGATATTCGCAAGTCCGGTTCTGCGCCACACCTTGGTGTGAATGTTTCTTGTCTCGTTATTTACAACCAGACGCCTGCGGGCAATAATTTTTATCATACTAATTACGTAGCTGTCACAAACACCTGGTACTCTCACAGTCCAATGTAATTCATCCGTAAGGATATTGGAGTCGGAATATCGCTACGCAGTGCCTTGTCAACAATGACCCACTTAGAACTGCAACACCTTTCATTTGTACGTTCACCAGAAGTTACACATACAGTATCTCTCGGGTACAATCAGAAACTGAATTCGCGTAGCGAAATGTGTAGAAGGTGGACTAAAGTATGGAAACAGCGAAAACACGATACATTACGAAGCCTAATAAGGTGCAGAAACCCGTTGGTATTCGAAACAGCTCCCAAACATCCCGGAATCGACAAACACAAGTCCTGTATGGTTTTCCAGGGAATCTTATATCATTCTTCCTGCAAAATAGTGGCAAGCTGAGATAACGATACCGGAAGGGGATAGTGACCACGCATCTTTCTCTCCAAAGTAGACCACAAAGACTCACCAATATAGTGATCTGGTTACTGTGGTGATCAGGGGCCCTGTCGTCTTGGAAGACAGCATCACCATTAGGGATGAGACATTGAACCATGGGATGTACCTGCCCATGGGGCGCACAGAATACCACGGCACGTCTGCCCATGTCAGCGAACCCCGCCATGTTTCATCCTTGGGACGTAAATTCAGCCAGAAGCTGGAAACAGTCTGAAACAAGACTCATCCGACAAGATGACTTTATCCATTGTTCCGTAGACCAGATTTAATAGCTTCGGCACCTCGTTTTCCTGTTCTACATCTACATCTACATTTAAAATCCGAAAGCCACCCAAAGGTGTGTGGCGAAGGGCACTTTACGTGCCACTGTCATTACCTCCCTTTCCTGTTCCAGTCGCGTATGGTTCGCGGGAAGAACGACTGCCGGAAAGCCGCCGTGCGCGCTCGGATCTCTCTAATTTTATGTTCGTGGTCTCCTCGGGAGGTATAAGTAGGGGGAAGCAATATATTCGATACCTCATCCAGAAACGCACCCTCTCGAAACCTGGACAGCAAGCTACACCGCGATGCAGAGCGCCTCTCTTGCAGAGTCTGCCACTTGAGTTTGCTAAACATCTCCGTAACGCTATCACGCTTACCAAATAATCCTGTGACGAAACGCGCCGCTCTTCTTTGGATCTTCTCTATCTCCTCTGTCAACCCGACCTCGTACGGATCCCACACTGATGAGCAATACTCAAATATAGGTCGAACGAGTGTTTTGTAAGCCACCTCCTTTGTTGATGGACTACATTTTCTAAAGACTCTCCCAATGAATCCCAACCTGGCACCCGCCTTACCAACAAGTAATTTGATATGATCATTCCACTTCAAATCTTTCCGCACGCATACTCCCAGATATTTTACGGAAGTAACTGCTACCAGTGTTTGTTCCGCTATCATATAATCATACAATAAAGTATTCTTCTTTCTATGTATTCGCAATACATTACATTTGTCTATGTTAAGGGTCAGTTGCCACTCCCTGCACCAAGTGCCTATCCGCTACAGATCTTCTTGCATTTCGCTACAATTTTCTAATGCTGCAACTTCTCTGTATACTACAGCATCATCCGTCAAAAGCCGCATTGAACTTCCGACACTATCTACTAGGTCATTTATATATATTGTGAAAAGCAATGGTCCCATAACACTCCCCTGTGGCACGCGAGAGGTTACTTTAATGTCTGTAGACGTCTCTCCATTGAGAACAACATGCCGTGTTCTGTTTGCTAAAAACTCTTCAATCCAGCCACACAGCTGGTCTGATATTCCGTAGGCTCTTACTTTGTTTATCAGGCGACAGTGCGGAACTGCATCGAATGCCTTCCAGAAGTGAAGGAAAATGGCATCTACCTGCGAGCCTGTATCTAATATTTTCTGGGTCTCATGAACAAATAAAGCGAGTTGGGTCTCACACGATCGCTGTATCGGGAATCCATGTTGATTCCTACAGAGTAGATTCTGGGTTTCCAGAAATGACATGATACGCGAGCAAAAAACATGTTCTAAAATTCTACAACAGATCGATGTCAGAGATATAGGCCTATAGTTTTGCGCATCTCCTCGACGACCCTTCTTGAAGACTGGGACTACCTGTGCTCTTTTCCAATCATTTGGAACTTTCCATTCCTCTAGAGACTTGCGGTACACGGCTGTTAGAAGGTGGGCAAGTTCTTTCGCGTACTCTGTGTAGAATCGAATTGGTACCCCGTCAGGCCCAGTGGACTTTCCTCTGTTGAGTGATTCCAGTTGCTTTTCTATTCCTTGGACACTTATTTCGATGTTCGCCATTTTTTCGCTTGTGCGAGGATTTAGAGACGGAACTGCAGTGCGGTCTTCCTCTGTGAAACAGCTTTGGAAAAAGCAGGGGAATGTTCAGGCTGGTGGAGGTTCTGTAATGGTGTGGAGCGTGTGCAGTTTGAGTGACACGGGACCGCTGATACGTCTAGATACGACTGCTACGATCATTGGCATCACTGACGACTGATTTTGTAATTCCAACCCTTTGTAATTCCAACCCGCCCTGCAATTCCCTTCTTCTCTACCTCCGTTGGCGTTGACAGGGTTCGCGAGTAGGACACAGTGACTTTTATACCTGTCGCCCCTTTATTTTTCGTCACAGTCTTTATCAATGACCATCTGTCATGATCACTCGACGCACACTTTCGACCGCGTTATGAGTTAGCGGATGATTTTTCCCGTCTCCCTGTATGCGGCATAAATCTTCGATACGGTGCCTCTCGAAACGTCCAACACTTCGGTTGCCTTGGTTACAGAAGCACCCACCACGCGAGCACGAATAAGTTGTCCACGTTCGAATTCACTTACCCCCAACACAATGCACTCACAACTACACGGCACGCACTTCTGACCAATAGCGCAACCTGCAGTCTTGGCCGGATCTGCATTTATGTGTAAGTACGCATTTCTCGCAGTGTTTCCATATCTGTGTCCAACCCCTGTACATTCATCCTTCACTAATATTCGGAGAAACGTGGTGACACTTCTTAGACTTCATAGAGACAAGAAGGGCGCGGTTCTAAGACAGAGACAAGGGTCATTTGGGCCGCGACATTTCTTCCCGAAGAACATTTTACCAAATGTGTTTCCATTTTTACGTATCTGAACTTGTAAGTGCTGTGTCCTCTGGGAGATATGAAACAGAGACGTACATAGAAGAGCGCCGCCCTACTAAGTCTCAAGTGCGACTGACAGAGGGCTGCGTCTACTCATTGTCTCCATTTCATGTAAATTCATGTATATCCAGAATTTGGACAGGAACGAATGTGAGAGTAGTGAGAGCTCCAGATGGCTGTGCGTTTAGAAAAAACCTCATTTTTGGTGTGGGTCGGGTGAGGTATGGGACATGTACACTGAAGCGCCGAAGAAACTGGTATAGCACGCGTATTCAAATACAGAAATACGTAAACAGGCAGGACACGGCGCTGCGATCGGCAACGCCTACGTAAGACAAGTGTCTGGCGCAGTTGTTAGATCGGTTACTGCCGCTACAACGACGCGTTATCAAGATTTAAGTGAGTTTCAGCGTGGTATTATAGTCGGCGCACGAGCGATGGGGCACAGCATCTCCGAGGCAGCGATGAAGTGGGGACATTCCCATGCGACCATTTCACGACTGTATCGTGAATATCAGGAATCCGGTAAAACATCAAATCGCCCACATCGCTGCGGCCGGAAAAAGATCCTGCAAGAACGACGGCTGAAGAGAATCGTTCAACGTGCAGGAGTGCAACCCTTCCGCAAATTGCTGCAGATTTCAATGCTGGGCCATCAACAAGTGTCAGTGTGCGAACCATTCTATGAAACATCATCGATATGGTACTCGTGTACCCTTGATGACTGCACGACACAAAGCTTTACGCCTCGCCTGGACCCTTCAATACCGACATTGGACTGTTGATGACTGGAAACATGTTGCCTGGTCGGACGAGTCTCGTTTCAAATTGTATTGAGCGGATGGACGTGTCCTGGTATGGAGACAACCTCATGAATCCATGAACGTGCATGTGAGCAGGGCACTGCTCAAACTAGTGGAGGTTCTGTAATGGTGTCGACCGTGTGCAGTTGGAGTGACATGGGACCCCTGATACCTCTAGATACGACTCTGACACGTGACACGTACGTAAGCATCCTGTCTCACCACCTGCATCCATTCGTGTCCACTGTGCATTCCGACGGACTTGGGAAATTCCAGCAGGACAATGCGACACCCTACACGCCCAGAATTGCCACAGAGTGGTTCCAGGAACATTCTCCTGAGTTTAAACACTTCCTGTGGTCACCAGACTTCCCAGACATGAACATTATTGAGCATATCTGGGATGCCTTGCAATGTGCTGTTCAGAAGAGATATCCACCCCCTCGTACTTTTACGGCTTTATTGACAGCCCCGCAGGATTCATAGTCAATTCCCTCCAGCACTACTTCAGACGTTAGTCGAGTCCATGCCACGTCGTGTTGCGGCATTTCTGCGTGCTCGCGGTGGCACTACACGATATTAGGCAGGTGTACCAGTTTATTTGGCTCTTCAGTGCATATCAGCGTGGTTACCAAGCACTGGGTAGCGGCTAGCGCAGCGGGAAGAGTACAGAACAGGAAACTGAGGGTCGTGGCATCCAGTCCTTATGCGGAAACTCCTTTTTTATTTTCAGTTTTTACGTCACTTACACTGCAAATAAACCGAGATAACGATCAATATATGTGTGATGAAAGTCTACAACCAAATGCACAATTTATAGTACGCGATTTTTCGAGATGAAAAAGGACTGCCATCGTGCAGTATTGAAATGCAGCCCCCCGCCCCCCATTTCGAATGAACTCCGCTAGTGCGACCCCGCGATTACTAATTTTATCCTCAGATAAAAAATTTGATCAAAAGATTTGAAAAATTGCTCTTATCTCGTCGAGAGAGAAAAAGTAATACCACCTCGAGAAGACTACATCATAACACATTACACTGAACATTAGCAGCTATTCTCGCCAATATTTGGCAAAATGATTTGTTACGAATGGTTTGCTGTAAAACTGTGCGATCAGAGAGAAAATTTTATGAATATAAACCTAGTTTGTTTTTGTCGAGATTGCCGGCCGGAGTGGCCGAGCGGTTAAAGGCGCTACAGTCTGGAACCGCACGACCGCTACGGTCGCAGGTTCGAATCCTGCCTCGGGCATGGATGTGTGTGATGTCCTTAGGTTAGTCACGTTTAAGTAGTTCTAAGTTCTAGGGGACTTATGACCACAGCAGTTGAGTCCCATAGTGCTCAGAGCCATTTTTTTTTGTCGAGAAACATTCAAACAACTATGTAACTGTAAAAATGCTGCGTTTATAACAATGCCAGATGCCAAGAAAACTACTGTTTCCACTATTTTTACGATGAATATTACCCCAGCAGTTGTAAAGCATCAACTGTAAAATAGTGAAAGCAGTTGGCCTTATTTGCGAAGTTCTCATGTACGCCTTAAAACTCCTTCATGGAAATTCGTCTGCAATACCAAATTTTCCTTTGCCGTGCTTTTATAAAAATATTAATAAACAAGTTCAGTATCTGAGCCGCGTTGCAGTTCGATTTGATTCTGGCGCCCGCTTCTCGTTTAGGACACAATGGCGGCAGTCGGTGGATGGAAACACGGCTGGACAGCAACGCGGTGTTAACAGCGCCACCTTCTCGATGTTGGACAAACTACTTTTTGGACGATTAAATGGAAGTTCTCCGCCGTAATCGCTCCTGAGTGCGTTGTACAAAGTGCGTTGAAAAAGTTTTGCACAGTCGTCTCTATTTTTTTTTTTTTTTTTTTTTTTTTTTTTTTTTTTTTTTTGGCAGGAAGAGAATGAAAGTTTTTGTGAACATACTTGGAACATTTAGCTATACACTGAGCCTACTCAATGTAGATTCCATCAGCTGTGGCGCATCTGGCCCAACGTTCTTTACATGATGTAAATGCACTTTGGTAAAATTCTGGGGATTGACTTTTACACCATCGCTTTGCACAGGAAATAATGTCTTTCTCACTATCAAACCTTTTACCGAACAGGTGGGCCTTAAGACTACCAAAGAGGTAAAAATCAGACGGAGCCAATTCTGGACTGTAGGGAGGATGAGGAACAATTTTCCAACCCATTTTCCTGATTTTCCCCTGCGTCACAATGGCAGTATGGGGTTCGGCATTGTCATGGTGTAGTCTGATGAGCTGACCCTGAAGCTGTGGTCTGTGGGTCGTGATGGCACGTCGCAGCTTGTCCAATGACAAACAGTAATGGTCCCGGTTAATTGTGGAGCCAGGTTCCAAAAATTAAATAAAAATGACACCTCACTGACCCCAGAAGAAGAAGGCCATCACCTTTCGACCTGCTGTTCGTGAAAGTCTTGGTATCTTCTTCCGAGGGGAACCCGGATGACGCCACTCCATGGATTGGGTTTTGCTCTCAGGTTCTGACAAAAACAACCATGTTTCATCCTGGGTAATGACGCCGTCAAAACACTGTTTCCACTCTTCAGTAAAGATCTTCATGAGACCCTCGCACACATTCTTCCCCATTGTTTTCATTTCTCTTGTCAAAAACCTAGTCACCCAACGTGCAAGGGTTTTTCTGCCCTAGTGACTGTACCAGTGATACCACACTACCCAATGACAAACGAGTCATTTCAGCAAGCTGTCGTGTCGTCACACATCTGTCGTTCTGGATGATTTGATCAATGGTAGACCGCTACGGTCGCAGTTTCGAATCCTGCCTCGGGCATAGATGTGTGTGATGTCCTTAGGTTACTTAGGTTTAGGTAGTTCTAAGTTCTAGGGGACTGATGACCACAGCAGTTAAGTCCCATAGTGCTCAGAGCCATTTGAACCACTTTGATCAATGGTCTCCTTATTCACATCACTCACTTCCGTTGATGGTCTACCGCATCGTGGATGTCTGAATCTGTTGCGGTAGTTCATTGTATGCCATTTTTTTGTTTTAGTGCAAGCTGTATCCCGTCCCACCCTCCCACAACCCCTTCCCCCCCCCCCCCCCCTCAGAAGTTCATTTCACTTCTTCCTCCTCACCTTCTCCTCTAACTCACACACCGTCACACTACTATACACTTATGTCCACTCATCATGGTTTCTCCCTCCCCTACACCAGAAAAAAATCCCTGCATCACTATTCCTTCCTTACTCTTACACAGTATATAAGTACACAGAAACATAATTAAATAAAATTACACACATACAATAATCTATCAACAATAAAAAAAGTTGTAGGTCAAAGACAAAATAGTGGTTCAAATGGCTCTGAGCACTATGGGACTCAACACCTTAGGTCATAAGTCCCCTAGAACTTAGAACTACTTAAAGCTAACTAACCTACGGACATCACACACACCCATGCCCGAGGCAGGATTCGAACCTGCGACCGTAGCAGTCCCGCGGTTCCGGACTGCAGCGCCAGATCCGCACGGCCACCGCGGCCGGCACAAAATAGTGTAAAGATTATGTTGGCAACACTACAAAACACAAACCAAGACACGTATTTACAAGTATAACAACAGACGGGATACAGTGGTGTGCACAAAAGTGTGTTGTGAAGAACATAAAAAATGCATAGTGCTGCGGAACAACTAAAAATTAGACCAAAATTATCAGTATCTAACGGAGAAAAACAACGATGTGCTAGCAGACGTCATTTCCCGAAGTAAGCGAGAAATCAAGCGAAAATCACCGTAAGTACAAATCAATATATTCTTAACGAACTGTTTTTCGATCTAAAAGCAAATCAAAATGTAAATAACTTAATTACAGACCACTGATGATGCTTTACCTCAATAAAGCGAAAGCGCGTCTGGTGAAGAAAATCACCTATTTTTGTAGTTGCAACGACAGAACAAAAATACCCTGAAGTAATCTGTGGATTGAAGAGTTCCTAGATAACAGAACGCAGCATGTCATTCTCAATAGAGAGAAGTCTTCCGAAGTAAGAGTGATTTCAGGTGTGCCGCAGGTGAGTGTCGTAGGACCGTTGCTATTCACAGTATACATAAATGACCTTGTGGATGACATCGGCAGTTCACTGAGGCTTTTTGCGGATGATGCTGTGGTATTTCGAGAGCTTGTAACAATGGAAAAGTGTACTGAAATGCAGGAGGATCTGCAGCGAATTGACGCAAAATGGTTCAAATAGCTCTGAGCACTATAGGACTTAACATCTGTGGTCATCAGTCCCCTAGAACTTAGAACTACTTAAACCTAACTAACCTAAGGGCATCACACACATCCATGCCCGAGGCAGGATTCGAACCTGCGACCGTAGCGGTCACGCGGTTCCAGACTGAAGCGCCTAGAACCGCACGGCCACACTGGCCGGCCAAATTGACGCATGGTGCAGGGAATGGCAATTGAATCTCAATGTAAACAAGTGTAATGTGCTGCGAATACGTAGAGAGAAAGATCCTTTATCATTTAGCTACAATATAGCAGGTCAGCAACTGGAAGCAGTTAATTCCATAAATTATCTGGGAGTACGCATTAGGAGTGACTTAAAATGGAATGATCATATAAAGTTGATCGTCGGTAAAGCAGATGCCAGACTGAGATTCATTGGAAGAATCCTAAGGAAATGCAATCCGAAAACAAAGCAAGTAGGTTACAGTACACTTGTCCGCCCACTGCTTGAATATTGCTCACCAGTGTGGGATCCGTACCAGATAGGGTAGATAGAAGAGATAGAGAAGATCCAACGGAGAGCAGCGCGCTTCGTTACAGGATTATTTGGTAATCGCGAAAGCGTTAAGGAGATGATAGATAAACTCCAGTGGAAGACTCTGTAGGAGAGACGCTCAGTAGCTCGGTATGGGCTTTTGTTAAAGTTTCGAGAACATACGTTCACCGAAGAGTCAAGCAGTACATTGCTCCCTCCTACGTATATCTCGCGAAGAGACCATGAGGATAAAATCAGAGAGATTAGAGCCCACACAGAGGCATACCGACAATCCTTTCCACGAACAATATGAGACTGGAATAGAAGGGAGAACCGATAGAGGTACTCAAGGTACCCTCCGCCGGACACCGTCAGGTGGCTTGCGGAGTATGGATGTAGATGTAGATGTAGCTTGTTGGGTATCCGCCACAGGGGGAGGCTCTCGCCCCCACAACCGTCACTAACACTGGAAGTGGAAAGTATTAAATGTTAAGAGTAAAATCCGCTCCCGCTCAGGAAATGCAACACTTTGGTAGTGTCTGTCACGTCATCCGCAGGCACCTGAGGGAGAGAGGTAGGCAAGCTGAGAGCGTGTCGAAATGGGCCAGCAGGGCGCACTCCACAAGAACGTGCGCTATCTTCAGTACACTACCGCAGCTGTAGTGTGACAAGGATCCTTGCGACGCAGAAGGAACTCGTGGGTGAGTCTTCTGTGGGCGATGCGTTGTCAGCACAACACAACATTTTTCCAGAGATCTGGAAAAATGTACGCCACACCTTAGTAGACTCTTTAATCGCTCTCAACATGTTTTGAGTCGTAGTAGCCTGCCATTCCCATTCCCAGATCTCAAAATATTGCGCCGGATTGTAATCTTAAGTCTATGCCAGGTATCACGATGTCAACTTGATCTCCTGTTGTTGGCTCTTTAGCTAGATGGTCAGCGAGTTCATTTCCTGGAATGCCTCTGTGGCTCGGTGCAACACCACCTGGACTACAGGCCTGCGCGCACACTTGTGACGTCACATACTGATGGCCGGGTCTGTATCGGAACGCTCCTGTTAAGCACTCTGCAGCCATACGAACTTTACGAGTTTAAGAGCTGAGACAGCACAGGGATTCTCGTGCTTTCCTCTTCTACATGGCCTTGTAATGAAAGTATGGAAATTTATATCATTGCGTAAAGTAACTGAACAAAACTGCCCTATGGTATTTCAAGATGTAAAATTATTTTGACGATTTGCTTAAATACGCGTTTCTAGGCTCAAATACAAACTGTAATTTTAAATTCTGTCTTTTACCTCAGGAGCTATATTTTGCAGTAAAAAATCGGCAATATGCAATAACAAGCAGACGTTTTCGGTTTTAAATAAAGCAGCTGGAGCTCCTACAGAATTTAAGAATTTGTTTCCCTGGTTATTTTTCGTAAATTTTCCTCTACACTTCAAAATTTGCTGACCTAACATGAAACTCAAATCATTGGACGATATGGAGCACTTTCTGATGTAATTTTTAATACATCGAAAACCCCGAAAAAATATTTTATTTCCCTGTTTCTCCAGAACTTTAGAACCTTAAACATGAAAAGATTGTTTCCCCTATATCCTTGGCTGACATCCGTGTCACAGAGTGCTGTTAATTTAATCACAATGCACTTACCGCGAAATTCTGCTTTCTATACTGCTTAATCTGTAGAACACTGAATTCATTAAAGCAATTTTCTAAGGTAATTTACTCAAATTGAAATTATTTCCAAATAGCTGTGTATGTAAAACTGAACAAAGTCATTCTGTAGCTCTTCCAAATAAAAGTACTGGAAACTCAATAATCTGGTAGGAATGATAAGGAATACTAAACATTTTCGAGCCACACTAATTAATATAACTATTGTGTGACAATAGTTGCAAATGTGAGAGACATTTGACAGCCAGCTTGGTGTTAATCTCGCAGCAATGGTCCAGAATTAAGAAACAAATTATTCTGGTGCATGATACGTAACTGCTTTTAAAAACAATTGGAAAATGTGGTGCAATGGAAACAAATAACATGCTATAAATTTTTTGTCATTTACTTACCCTTGAATAATGCGTAGACACAAATTCCTGTCTGGGAATATCTGCAATCCAGCGATTTCTCAACTTCACACATTTGGCAAATCGAAACATGTGCACTTTAATGCCTTTTTCGGATTTATAATTTCCCTGGCAAAAGGGAACGCAACACTTGTATCCCATACTTCGAAGAACTGTAGGCGGATTCTTTATGAAATATATATCACTTTCACGTGGCACACACTTTCAACACAACATACACGCCAACAGGATTGCCGACTACAGATAAGATGTCCAACAGTTTGTGACGTCACGTGCCAATATGGCCGCTGTGCGTAGGCCTTGTATCTAGAAGGCTTTGCTCGGTGTCCACATGATGGTTCACAGTCTTTCCAGAGCTGCAGAGGTCAGCCAGTAGATCCTGGATGTTGGCGACCAAAAGATTTTTGATATAGTACAGGGTTATGCCTTTTAAGCAACTTATGGAATCGCTACAGACCAGTAAGTTCGTCTTGGCCTGGGATTTAACGTTCGCAAAGCCTAAGAGATGGCAACTAACACTGCAATGTATGCACTGCAGGCACTCGGCGGAAAGTGCTTCTCGTATTCTCTTGAATAAGCAAAAGGGTAACCGACGCTGTCGTTGACTTTCGATCGATCTGTGTGGCTGCACACGGAATTGGAATAATCGTGGAGGATTGAAAGAAACAGGTAACGGAGAAGGGTAGGAACAGCATTATTCTTATAAGTTACGCTAAAACGATGCAATAATCATTAATATATGATTGCTATAGTATGTTATACCAGATGTATATAATTAAAGTGCAGCTTATAACGATATGTTTACGTAATGTGTATACATAAACATACAGTTATTAATGTCCCCGTTCGTAGTCGCTAATTATAACAATATGTTTACTTTTGTGCTGTAACATATAGCTATAATCAGCGGTGGAAATATATTTGCGAACGCCGACCGTGTGCAGCTGTTTCTTGTTGGATCGTCTGATCAGTCAGAAGTTGCATTGCAGAGGAGAGTAAATGCTTATTCAAAATATAATTATTTTTGGATGGCTCAACATGAATTTCCTAAGGGACCGTAGTTTATCGTGCATTTACCAGTAGAATATGGCGCGGAGAAAATATTTCGCCGCATACAACTTCCGTCCGATTTCGACGAAAGAATTCGTGACTGTGAACTCTATATTTGGCAGAAACGTAAAGAAAATTAAATAACTTCATGGAGGAGTGAGACATAAATTTTATATTAAATAAATAGTCCATATACCAGTTCCATTTAACTCTGAATTTATGGCAATTGATAGGTGAACTTACACTGCAATGAAGGATTTAACATGGATGCCGTGTAATGAAAATAATTCCTTTGAAGTTTTCACATACACGTTACACAATAAATTTACTGCTATTCAGTATTGCACTTTTAGTACTGCACTTTTACTTTACACTAAAACAATATTATTTTTAACAATAATAATACGGCGGTAAGACATGTGCGTCCGACACAAGTTACAAGAGACAAGAGAAGAATGCGTAACTGTTCATCGAGAATATCTTGTACATAAAAAAAATGTGTAAAAGTGTCTTCTTCTGTCCGTTTTTCGCGCCGCGGTTTTCAAAGTCAATAACTCACTGCATCTCTGTCGGCGCTTCGACAACAAACAAGTTACGTCACAGGTCGTTCACCTTTTACATTCTCGCAACATTTTTTGCTAACTGTAGGTGTTGCTGAGCGACTACTCGATTAGTGAATGATTTAAAATGATAAGGCAATCACATAATGTTACACCAGCTACTCACGAAGATCCATTGTGGGCTATAACTATCGTATAGCAGCGAAATTTGGTAGATATGCTAATGCTTTGAGTCAGCCGGAGTGGCCGAGCGGTTCTAAGCGCTTCAGTCTGGAACCGCGCGACCGCTACGGTCGCAGGTTCGAATCCTGCCTCGGGCATGGATGTGTGTGATGTCCTTAGGTTAGTTAGGTTTAAGTAGTTCTAAGCTCTAGGGGCTGATGACCTCAGATGTTAAGTCCTATAGTGCTCAGAGCCATATGAACCATTTGAACCTAATGCGTTGATGCGGAAACAATTTATGCTGAAAAAAAGACTTAACAATTTTAGCCACTAGGTTGAAATCCGGCGCTGTGCAGCACCTCGTCGACGTCTCCAGTGTTCATATTGAGCAAATTGTGCAGGTAGCGGTTGACAATAAAATTAACATTACGCCGTTATCACGTGTTTGACCATCTCTGCCCACGTCCTGTTCCTAATGCATTACATATGAAAACACTTCTACACGTCTTCCTTGCATTCACAGCACCAGATTTGCACCTGGTAGTGAAAACTGGAATTAACGCAGTAGAATGTCTACCTCGTCTCGCTGCCTTACGATAATTACAGCCCACCCTGGGCTCCTGTGAGCAGCTGCACTTTAATTACAACCACCCGGTACACGTTACTAGTAATTCTGTAACGCTTAGCAATTGCCAAATATGTTTGGGAATTGTATGTTGTTTCTTTATTTACAACATGCTCCTTTACATTTTTTTTTATAATACTATATATATATATATGCTCCTGGAAATGGAAAAAAGAACACATTGACACCGGTGTGTCAGACCCACCATACTTGCTCCGGACACTGCGAGAGGGCTGTACAAGCAATGATCACACGCACGGCACAGCGGACACACCAGGAACCGCGGTGTTGGCCGTCGAATGGCGCTAGCTGCGCAGCATTTGTGCACCGCCGCCGTCAGTGTCAGCCAGTTTGCCGTGGCATACGGAGCTCCATCGCAGTCTGTAACACTGGTAGCATGCCGCGACAGCGTGGACGTGAACCGTATGTGCAGTTGACGGACTTTGAGCGAGGGCGTATAGTGGGCATGCGGGAGGCCGGGTGGACGTACCGCCGAATTGCTCAACACGTGGGGCGTGAGGTCTCCACAGTACATCGATGTTGTCGCCAGTGGTCGGCGGAAGGTGCACGTGCCCGTCGACCTACCGGACCGCAGCGACGCACGGATGCACGCCAAGACCGTAGGATCCTACGCAGTGCCGTAGGGGACCGTACCGCCACTTCCCAGCAAATTAGGGACACTGTTGCTCCTGGGGTATCGCCGAGGACCATTCGCAACCGTCTCCATGAAGCTGGGCTACGGTCCCGCACACCGTTAGGCCGTCTTCCGCTCACGCCCCAACATCGTGCAGCCCGCCTCCAGTGGTGTCGCGACAAGCGTGAATGGAGGGACGAATGGAGACGTGTCGTCTTCAGCGATGAGAGTCGCTTCTGCCTTGGTGCCAATGATGGTCGTATGCGTGTTTGGCGCCGTGCAGGTGAGCCCCACAATCAGGACTGCATACGACCGAGGCACACAGGGCCAACACCCGGCATCATGGTGTGGGGAGCGATCTCCTACACTGGCCGTACACCACTGGTGATCGTCGAGGGGACACTGAATAGTGCACGGTACATCCAAACCGTCATCGAACCCATCGTTCTACCATTCCTAGACCGGCAAGGGAACTTGCTGTTCCAACAGGACAATGCACGTCCGCATGTATCCCGTGCCACCCAACGTGCTCTAGAAGGTGTAAGTCAACTAACCTGGCCAGCAACATCTCCGGATCCGTCCCCCATTGAGCATGTTTGGGACTGGATGAAGCGTCGTCTCACGCGGTCTGCACGTCCAGCACGAACGCTGGTCCAACTGAGGCGCCAGGTGGAAATGGCATGGCAAGCCGTTCCACAGGACTACATCCAGCATCTCTACGATCGTCTCCATGGGAGAATAGCAGCCTGCATTGCTGCGAAAGGTGGATATACACTGTACTAGTGCCGACATTGTGCATGCTCTGTTGCCTGTGTCTATGTGCCTGTGGTTCTGTCAGTGTGATCATGTGATGTATCTGACCCCAGGAATGTGTCAATAAAGTTTCCCCTTCCTGGGACAATGAATTCACGGTGTTCTTATTTCAATTTCCAGGAGTATATATGTGTGCACACACACACACACACACACACACACACACACACATATATATATATATATATATATATATATATATATATATATATATATATATATGTGTGTGTGTGTGTGTGTGTGTGTGTGTGTGTGTGTGTGTGTGTGTAAGAGTAATGCTTGAGTTGTATGATGATGATGATGATGATGATGATTGCAAAAGCCAAGATCTCATAAACAATTTCTTTATTTAAGATGATTCGTTTCAACAGTCATTGCTGTCATCTTCAGGTCTTTAACATCTTTTTGTTGTGCAACGTGGTCATTTTACGGTGAAGCTCACGCACAAGGTGTCAGGTGAGTAAAACTCTGCACATAATAAACTTCTGTCATCGCTAAAATAATTAAAAACGCAAAGTACCTTATCTAAAAGTCCACGTCCACGTACATATTGCTCACAGTTGCTTCAACATCATACAAACACGGTACACAATAATACGTCCGTTTACATATGCTGGACACGTACTAACCAGTGCGAATCCACTTGAAATGGCCATTTGAAGCGGATTCGCACTGGTGTCCAGCATATATAAACAGATGTACTATTGTGTACCTTGCTTGTTTTATATATAATATACATTTTAACAGTATATAGCAGTATATAGCCTATGTCCGTCCGAAAGTTCACTACAGCATCTTGTAAAAATTTGATGTAAATCGGTCATGTACTTTTCGAGATTTTTGATAACAACCTGAAACGACGACTTGTCTTTATATAGTAGTATAGATATAGATTGCTATTGTCGTTGTTGTTACTATTAAATCCTAGGCGACTCCGGTACATTTAAAAGTGGAAGTGACAGCAAATTATATTTTTGGAGGTGGAGAAAGGGGGCCGGTCGGAATAAGAAACTGAGATGACGTAATAACCTAACCGTGTATGCATGCCTGAGACAATGTAGGTATTACTGTCCCGTTCAAAGCTGTGTGTTGGGTTGTTTTGTTCTCTACAGTGAAGTTATAGTAATAAAGCCTACCACAGAAAGAAACATTTATTTGTTTTTTTTTTTTTAATGGGCGTTTTCAGATAGCCATCACGGTGTAAGAGGTCCGTGACTAAGGAATTTTTCGCTAGCGCACTCGAGCAGATGTAATGTCGATGGATTGCTCACGCGCTGCCTCCGATATGTAAGCTATAAGAGAATCTCAGACCAGAGAGCAGTGTTGGCTGCAGTAAGAGCAGTGTCAGTAGCAGCAGGAGTAAGTTGTAGCTAGCAGTCGTGTGTATCGAGTTGGCTGGGCCGGTCGTAGGGAGCGATGGCGGTGCCTGAGCGTTGTAGTATAAGGTAAAAGCAGCTTCGCGCGTATGTACTATTGTTATAACAAGTTCCATGTAAATATTTTTAAAAAATCTCTTAATAATAATCTTTCTTAGAAAAATTAACTTTTGACAATCATTCATTTCACTTTAAAGAATTTACCAATTCCTCCAATCCATGGTCATCCCGATTATTGTAAAGAAAAATCAGTTGTTTCCTTTTACACATGACAAATCTATCGGCCAGCATAGCACAGGGCTGTGCCAGAAAAATTTCTTATAGGAGCAGATATACACGCGTTATACGGCGACTTCATTGAGGTAAGATTTTTCAATTTACTCAGTATGATCTTTCAGGGCCATGACGCAGCACTGCTGACGTCTAAATTTACCAGTTTAGATTCATAGTCAGTTAATTATTGAAAGGTTATATGTGAGTCACATTTTTTATTGGAAGGTTATTCACGTTATTATTGCGAGGTTACGGAATAATAAACTGTTGGGTAGTGACACTAAAATGTGAATGATATACATAATTATTTTTACTGTTGGGAGGTTACGCTAAAATGTGAATGTTATATTATTTTTTACTGTTGAGAGGTATTTTTAACTGTGTTACGCTGAATGTGGATAAGTATACATATATTTTTTTATCTGTTGGGAGGTTTCAAGGGTTAAAAACTCAAGTTTTAGAATCGTCTAACGGTTGACTAAGTCGCCACAATATTGTGGTGTATACGCCTACAACATAACTAAGCATTTCGTTAAATAAAGTATCCTTCTTTGACTGTTACCTATATTTATCTTACAAATCAGTAAATTTCTGAAATTTACGGCCAGAGCTTCCAGGTCACAAAATTGTCTCAGAATTTAGTTATTTATTATGAAGGTGGCGGAAGCGGGGGAGGGGGAGAGGTGAGCGTTGCCAAATTATCGCAATGAATAGATGTGACTGCTGGCTTTCTCGGCGTATACTAATGTTAATCTTCTCGGGCTATCAGCGTCGACTTCTCGCAACGTTTCAATGAGTTTCGTAATCATTATCCCCAGGCTCATTAATTTTTTTGGGAGGGGGGGGGGGTCGGAGAAAATGTGTATGTGTGTGTGTGTGTGTGTGTGTGTGTGTGTGTGAGAGAGAGAGAGAGAGAGAGAGAGTTTAGAGTACCCAAAGCCCGGACGGTGTTCTTGAAAACAGCCTGTGTTGTAAATAAAAGCTTTGGTCACTCATTTTCTAAGTTCATTGTGTCATGACCGGAGACGAAGAAAATAGCTGTAGTGCCGTTTACACGTAAATAAGAAGATTTAACACTGAAGTTATTCTCACATGAAGCACAGATAAGGCACTATATTACTGTATTAGCTTATCACTCGGCAATACAGCGGAAAATGTTCTACAGAGCAGGAGTTTGCCATCTTTCCCTCTGACAGAAAACGCAGAGAATCCCGGTACTTTGATGGAGCACCTTGTTTATCTTGATTGTTAATTAAATCAATACAACTTTAAAGAATGAGAAAAAAATGGTTTTGCTCGGTGATTACTTCAATTTAAATCATAATACCACAGAAATCATAGTAAAATTTAAAAAAAATACGAAAAATATCGAAAAGAAACGCCACTTACTCACTTTCCGCGGAACACAGTTTGGAAAAACCCTGCCAGAGTCTTTCAAGCCGGCCGCGGTGGCCGAGCGGTTCTAGGCACTTCAATCCGGAACCGCGCGACTGCTACGGTCACACGTTCGAATCCTGCCTCGGCCATGATGTGTGTGATGTCCTTAGGTTAGTTAGGTTTAAGTAGTTCTAAGTTCTAGGGGACTGATGACCAGATGTTAAGTCCCACAGTGGTCAGAGCCATTTGAACCATCACATTCAAACTGGATGTAACTGCGCAAAATTCTGACACTTTTTCCATGTTTATATATTTATCCTCACTGTTATTAAAGAAGGCAGATAAATTATAGAACGTTATTATTTCGGCATCAGCATTTTTTCTTGTTAATAACCAGGAGAGGTGACGCCATGGTTGGCACAGTGCGTTCGTATCCGGGAGGACAACGGTCGAAATCCGTGTCCGGCCATCCAGACTGAGGTTTTCTACGATTTCTCTACATTGCTCCAGGCAAATGCCTAGACGGTTCGTTTGAAAGGGCGCGGCCGATTCCCTTTCCCATCTTTGAAACAATCCAAGCTTGTGCTCCATCTCTAATGACATCTATGCCGGCGGAACGTCAAATCCTAATCTTCCTCCCTTCCTTTCTTGCCAAAATTTTCATGTTGATTGCTCTTGTATGCTCCATTTTTCCACGTGTAGAGTATTTGATTATTAACCATTAAAATATGTGAAAAATAGGGAGAAGATCTTTTTCCTTTCGAGAGAATTTAGCCCACGAAATAAAAACAAAATATTTGTTCTCTGTGAAGGCGCTATCAACAACGAGTACTTAAGAAAGATAATTCGTCCTTGAAGAATGGAAAGGAGCGCGGTGGCTCCAAAATGCATGTCCTACTGCCCAGCGAGCTTCAGATACGCCTGTGAGTTAAGTCACGAATAGAAGTGATGCAACATACTTTTCCTTAGGTCGCATGAGTAATATATGTCGAGGTGACACATTGCCCATACACTTAAGTTCATTGCCCATTGAAAAATACGTATCATAATGATCGGCTTTTCCTCCCTGTATAAAATGGGTTCTAGCTTACCTTACAGAAGGCCACCAGATACTTTTGGAGTTGCCTTGAAAAAAAAATGCTTGAAAAGCACAATCAGTCGCTACAGCTCTTAAGAAATAAAAAGGAGAACAATGCGCCACGATAAGAACGATCTAGATTCTGAAGTCACCATCTGTCTCTGCTGGATTGGCTAATAGGTACTGTAGTGCTGGTCGGCCATTGGCGACACATTTTCGTGCCTATTCATGTTACGGGAACGCCTCAGTATAGGCAGATAATAATGCTACAAGTAATTTAATCCATAACAAGATCACGAGCTAAAGAATTCAGTGATAGCAACAGAAAGACACGGTAAACGATATTGCACACAGGTTTCTTTAGTCTCCTTGTTTCCCTCTCTAAGAAGAGAGAGAATATGAATGTGCTACTGAACTCAACGGACCCTTTCCGAGAGGGAAAGTAACAGTGCTACTGTTGTGGGATAAACGATAAACGTCTCACTGCAACAACTAACCCGTCCGATGAATGATGGGCGAGTCTTATTGCATAGTGCGATGTTCCCTTGAAGCAGGTGCCGAACTGTTGTTCTGTAAAAACCCACTGTTCGTATATCAAAAGACCGCTTAGTTTCTGCTCCACATTCATATAAGATTTCGCCATGCTCAAAGCCCATTCATCCCTTTCATTTCATTCACGGCCCAACAGCCTCCAGGTCTAGCGTCCTCATGCTCCCTTTTCCAGACTTTTTAAAAATTTTATTTCAGTGCTTTCAGGCAAAGCCCATTCCACCGGATCGTTGCGCATGCGACACCATGCGCTACCTAGTATGTTCCAAAACGTTGCGGGATTTTTCCAAGCCTTGTACCTCGGGCTCCATTGCTCATAGAAAAGTAGGGTCGAGTGTTTTTGATATCCCTTTGACTAGGTACCCTTTGTGTACCAAACAGAAGGACCGTCTTAGTGTTTTTGTCCTACAGTACAGGGGTCAAATTATGAACATTACACACTTCTCCCTGCTTAGGCACATGAGCGAATTGTTTCGTTCTCTTTGCATCAGATGTGGTCTACGGTGGGCCTTAAGGGGCTTATGGAAGCACCATTAGTTCATAGGCGGTTCCTTAGGAAACCCCTAAAACATGTTTTTTACCGTTTTTCGTGCCAAAATCAAGCAGCGGTTTCCAAGGGGGCTATGAACAGCTGAAATTTTTACGACAGATTTCTGAGGTTCCGATCTCGACCAACATTAAAAATTTTATTGATATGCTTATGCATTTCCGAGATACGGAGGTTCGAAGTTGCCTTACGGTACGCGTAAAATAGGGAAGTAAATTGCGGTACGAGGCAGAATCTAAATAATAAATAACCACAGCACATTGATCTATTTCTCTATTTCTACGTATTTATCTAGGAGTGCCATCAGTCTGTTTTCAAAAAATTTATCCGCTATCGAGAAGCACCCGAATAACATGGTTTTTGGGTATCAAAACCGAGCAGCAGATTTCAAGACGGCTATGACGATGTATTCCTAATAGCATTTTCTTGAAATCTTTATCCGTTTCCGAGATACAGAGATTCAAAGTTATTCTACTTGTACACGTAAAATACGTACGTAAAATCCGGTGCGACGCGAAATCTTAGTTCATAAAGTGACGCATCACGGAGAAATAGGGTGTAAAGTGTCTCCGTTATCAAAAGGGTTCTGGGATGTAAGTTTTTTGTTATTTCACTTTCAGATAAGTAAACTATCAAAATTTTATTGGCCGATAAATTTGTTTTCAGATGAGTAACATGCCCTGCTGCACCAGGAAAAAGAAGGGAACCAGCGGAAAAAAGGCGATAGCGCTCCTGTTTTTTGAAAGATTCTGACTGAAAAGTGGGGTACCAGTTGTCTCATTCTACCTTCCTTATGTAATCTCCCCCCTCCTTCCTTCTTCCATCTACTGTCCACGTTAAACAATGCCCAGCACAAATAATTAATAAGCAAAGTTTACTTAGCTTGTCATGTTGAGATGGCTACAGTTCTTCTTGTCTAGGGATCTGATTCTTGAATCCACAAATCTGACCTCAGAAAATTGGAAGATAGTTGTTGCAGAAGTTTTTCACGTAAATATATTTTCCAAGGATTTTCTCACATTTTAGTACGTCATTCACATTAACAAAGCCGAAATTACATTGTTCGCACAAAAATACGTCCGATCACATCAGAGTCAAGCTTACCACTCTCACACTCTGCGGAAATAACAATATTCCAAAGCGTTTACATTTTTTCTTAACAAATGAATTCCTACTAGCTTTCGTTACATTACTAATTTCGATTATTATTTCATAAATGAATCCAGAAATAAACATAGTAAACAGTACAGCATTGCGTAATTAATAACAGAAATTTTAAGTGTGCAAATAATTCGTTTCTAAAAAAAATTTTAACTGTACATTCAGAAGTAGTACTTACCGATTATATCATAGAAACTAAAATATTTTATACACTAATTCCTTTTGATAAATTTTAGCTTGAAATATAACATACTGTGTATAAAATTATATGAAAGTTTTCAGAAAAGCAACTTGAGATAATACTGACCTGTCCAAAATGCGAAAAATACTGCTATCGACAACTACTATTGAGGAAAAGTAATGCTAGAAGAGGATGTCCCGTTACACTCAGCACCTTTAAAAATCTTCCCAAAAATTTTGGCATGCGAACATATTCGCGGCTTTTTACGCCGAGAGAGAAGGATACAGTGGCACTGCGAAAGAGGCGGAAACGTAATAAATACTGGACGATAGTAGTGAGTTGTTGTCGTATAGAAAGAGCGATGGCGACAAACAGAGCGAGAGAGAGACACAGTGAAATGATCGTATGGCATTTATTGGCCGGGATATCCCCTTTTTTTAGTTGATGCCACTTAGGCGACTTGAGTGTCAATGATGATGAAAATGATGATGAAGGACGCACAACACCCAGTTCCCTGTCGGGAATCGAACCCGGGCCCCCTTGCGTAGTAGGCTGTAACGCCATCGCAGGGGCATAGTGGCAGTGTAACATAGTTGAGAGTGGCAGAACAGTGCTAATAAAAGAGTAAAGGAGACGGCTCCCGTGAGAGAGGAATAAAGAAAAAGAACAAATAGAAGTGGGTGAGAGTCTGTGATAATGACAGAAAGAGTGTATGAGAATGACAACGCGCAATGGATAAGTAGTGACACTGAGAAGAGACAACAGCATTCGGAAGGAATGAATGACATACAAGGAGAAAGAGAGAGCAAGAAGGAGAAAGTGACAGTGAGAGAAGTTGATGGGTTGGTTCAAATGGCTCTAAGCACTATGGGACTTAACATCTGAGGTCATCAGTCCCCTAGACTTAGAACTACTTAAACCTAACCAACCTAAGGACATCACACACATCCATGCCCGAGGCAGGATTCGAATCTGCGACCGTAGCAGAAGCGCGGTTCCGGACTGATCCGCCTAGTACCGCTCGGCCACAGTTGATGCGTGTGAACGACATACATAGTGGATGTGTGCGAGTTACAGTTACAGGAGCTTGTAGGAGTGAAAAGTGAGTCGCACTTTAAAAGTGTTTGTAAAAATTTTTTAAATTGCTGAGGATGGTAGAATGAGGCAGCTCATACTTCACTTTTCAGAGAGAGCCTTCTAATGAACCGGAATATGTTCTATATATACATGGACTTGTCCGAAAGAACACACACCATGTATATATATATATATATATATATATATATATATATATATATCTAATCAAGGCGAGACGGCCAATGGTATTTTCAGAGGTGATGCAAACCAGGCTCGAACTACACTACTGGCCATTAAAATTGCTACACCACGAAGATGACGTGCTACAGACGCGAAATTTAACAGACAGGAAGAAGATGCTGTGATATGCAAATGATTAGCTTTTCAGAGCATTCACACAAGGTTGGCGCCGGTGGCGAAACCTACAACGCGCTGACATGAGAAAAGTTTCCAACCGATTTCTCGTACACAGACAGCGGCTGACCAGCGTTGCCTGGTGAAACATTGTTGTGATGCCTCGTGTAAGGAGGAGAAATGCGTACCATCACGTTTCCGACTTTGATAAAGGTCGGATTGTAGCCTATCGCGATTGCGGTATCACTAGGAGTCAAGATGGCAGGCATCTTATCCGCATGGCTGTAACGGATCGTGCAGCCACGTCTCGATCCCTGAGTCAACACATGGGGACGTTTGCAAGACAACAACCATCTGCACAAACAGTTCGACGACGTTTGCAGCAGCATGGACTATCAGCTCGGAGACCACGGCTCCGGTTACCCTACACGCTGCATCACAGACAGGAGTGCCTGCGATGGTGTACTCAACGACGAACCTGCATGCACGAACGTCATTTTTTCGGATGAATCTAGGTTCTATTTACAGCATCATGATGGTAGCACCCGTGACTGGCGACATCGCCGTGAACGCAGGCGTGTATTCGTCATCACCAACCTGGGGTATCAGCCGGCGTGATGGTATGGTGTGCCATTGGTTACACGTCTCGGTCACCTCTTGTTCGCATTGACGGCACTTTGAACAGTGGACGTTACATTTCAGATGTGTTACGACCCGTGACTCTACCCTTCATTCCATCCCTGCGAAACCCTACATTTCAGCAGGATAATGCACGACTGCATGTTGCAGGTCCTGTACGGGCCTTTCTGGACACAGAAAATGTTCGACTGCTGCCCTGGCCAGCACATTCTCCAGATCTCTCACCAATTGAAAACGTCTGGTCAATGGTGGCCGAGCAACTGGCTCGTCACTATACGCTAGTCACTACTCTTGATTAACTGTGGTATCGTGTTGAAGCTACATGGGCAGCTGTACCTGTACACGGCATCCAAGCTCTGTTTTACTCACACCCAAATTGCGTGAAAATGTAATCAGATGTCAGTTCTAGTATAATCTATCTGTCCAATGAATACGCGTTTATCATCTGCATTTCTTCTTGGTGTAGCAATTTTAATGGCCAGTAGTATATATACATGGACTTGTCCGAAAGAACAGACACCATATATATATATAATCAGGGCGAGACGGCCAATGGTCTTTTGAGAGGTGATGCACTCCAGGCTCGAACTATTACGGGAAACGGCGAAATGGGGTAAATGATGACGATAATGGGCAAGGGCACTACATTAGTCGTGTGTGGATAAGTTGCGAATCTGGGTCTGACGTGAGACGTGCTAGGGTAGTCCGTGCAGCTGTAATGACCACTCTGTCCGGATGGTTTAGTGGTCAGAGCAGCTGCCTAGCAAGCAGGAGACCTGAGGTCAAATCGCGGTAAGGCGCACATTTTCAACTTTCCCCATTGATTTGAATCAATGTCCACTCGCGGCTAATGTGTGAATGTGTGTAATTCCTTGGTGTCTTAAGGAGCATGTGCGCCTATTTTGTGATCCGATAAGCGCATTGTTCCGGTAGGTCGCATAATGACACAAACATGTCGTTACTCTGACTTCATTACAACATATACACTGAAGAGCCAAAGAAACTGGTACACGTGCGTAATATCGTGTATGGCCCCCACGAGCACGCGGAAGTGCCGCAACACGACGTGGCATGCACTCAACAGATGTCTAAGGTAGTGCTGGAGGGAACTGACACCATGAATCCTGCTGGGCTGTCCATAAATCTGTAAGAATACGAGGGGCTGGAGATCTCCTCCGAACAGCACCTTGCAAGGCATCCCATAGTGGCTCCGGGAACCCTCTTTTGAGTTTAAACACTTCCGCTGGCCACCAAACTCCCCAGACATGAACATTATTGAGCATATCTGGGGATGATTACGATCACTTACGGAGTGTCCGGTTGGCTTTTCTAGGCTCTCATACTGTAGGCTCTGCCCTCATACTGTATTGAGGAACAGCTGATACTGAGCGGTCGGCTGTTGTTGATACTGCGTCGAGTGGAGCCGCGCCTGTGCTTGTATTCGCGTTTGGCGGGTAGACGTCCACGTGGGGACTGCTTGAGTGACGTACAGTGGAAGCATAAAATAGTTGCCGGCCGGTGTGGCCGAGCGGTTCTAGGCGCTTCAGTCCGGAACCGCGCGACCGCTACGGTCGCAGGTTCGAATCCTGTCTCGGGCATGGATGTGTGTGATGTCCTTAGGTTAGTTAGGTTTAAGTAGTTCTAAGTTCTAGGGGACATATGACCTCAGATGTTAAGTCCCATAGTGGTCAGAGCCATAGAATAGTTCTTGCCTCGCGCGCCCTCTACTGGAGGCTGGTCTTAACTCAGAAGGGGACCGCGCCTACTCGTCATCACCCATTTCGTCTAAGTTTATGCAATACGCAGGACTTGACCAGAAAAGAAAGTGACAGATGTAGGAACTCCAAAAGGCCAAGCGTTTAGAGAAAAATAGCGTATTTGGCGCGGGTCGGGCGAGCCATGAGCTATTTATGCTAGTGTAGTGTAGTTTCCAGACAGCGGTTGGCGCAGCGGAAAGCTGCAAACAGCCAACCAGAGCCAAGTTAGGGTTAGGCAACATTAAAGCAAAAATGTATGATAACACGAATTAGCAGCCATTTACGGTAATTTAGTACGAGGGTAATCCCAAAAGTAAGGTCTCGTATTTTTTTATAAGTACATAAACTGTTTATTTCTACAATTGTTTACATCAGTTTACAGCTTGAACATTTAGCTATTTTTCGACATAATCACCATTTCTGCCGATGCATTTTTGTAAACGCTGTGGCAGTTTTTGTATGCCCATGTCATACCAGCTCGCCACCATGCTGTTCAGAAAGTTATGAACCTCATCTTTCACCTAGTCGTCGGAGCTGAATCGTTTTCCGGCCACATGTTCTTTTAACCTAGGTGACAGTCACTGGGCGCCAAGTCAGGACTATAGGATGGGTGGGTGATTATGTTCCACTGAAACTGCTGCAGGAGATTGTTCAAATGGCTCTGAGCACTTTGGGACTCAACTTCTGAGGTCATTAGTCCCCTAGAACTTAGAACCAGTTAAACCTAACTAACCTAAGGACATCACACACATCCATGCCCGAGGCAGGATTCGAACCTGCGACCGTAGCAGTCGCGCGTTTCCGGACTGAGCGCCTAGAACCGCTCGGCCACCGCGGCCGGCTTGCTGCAGGAGAGCAATGGTTTGCCGAGCGATGTGTGGGCGAGCGTTGTCATGGAGAATGTGTACGCCCTTGCTCAACATTCCTCTTCTCCACTTCTGAATTGCCCGTTTGAGTTTTTTCAGAGTCTCACAGTACCTGTCAGCGTTAGTTGTGGTCCCAGCGATTCAGCTCCGACGACGAGGTCAAAGAATAGGTTCGTAACTTTATGAACAGCATGGCGGCGAGCTGGTATGACATGGGCATACAAAAACTGCCACAGCGTCTACAAAAATGCATCGACAGAAATGGTGATTACGTCGAAAAATAGCTAAATGTTCAAGCTGTAAACTGATGTAAACCATTGTAGAAATAAACAGGTCTATGTACTTATAAAAAATAGGAGACCTTACTTTTGGGATTACCCTCGTAATAGTAATAGAACATTTATATTATGTAACTTTAGTATGACAAGGAGTTGCAGTAATTCACTGTTTACTTGCACTGAACTCTCTTTAACTCTCGTCTAGTCCTGAATTCACTGAAAGATGAGATGCCACTCTGTAGCAATTCTGGACGTTTGGGGTGTCACGTTGCCCTGCTGGAATTGCCCAAGTCTGTCGGAATGCACAATGGACATGAATGGATGCAGGTGCACAGACAGGACGCTTACGTTCGTGTCACCTGTCAGAATCGTACCTAGACGTATCAGGGGTCCCATATCACTCCAACTGCACACGCCCTACACCATTACAGAGCCTTCACCAGCTCGAACAGACCCCAGCTGATACGCAAGTTCATGGATTCATGAGGTTGTGTCCATACCAGTACACGTCCACCCGCTAAAAAAATTTACAGTGAAACCTTCCCGTCTCCTCTATATCTCTTTTGTTACGCAACCTTCCCTTTTACAATAACCTATGAAACCTTTTCTTTGGATTTCTACCTCTTGCTTAATAATAACAAATCAAATCTTCCCTTTGAAATTAATTCTCTTTCTCAATCTTCGCATACAAATTTAAATGCTGCTTATTAAAAGTTATTTTCTGATTATTTCGACGAAACATAGAATGTGTCGTCGTCGTGGCCCTCAGTCGTTACCTGCAATAACCCAAAACTGTTCCTTACCTTTTTTACTGTTACTGGATCGCCATCTGACTGCTACATCGAACTGCGACGTGAATATACTTACTCTGTTTTACTATACTCTGTTAGCTGCTGGTGGGCTGTCATAATAAGTGGCTGTATTTATTACCAAAGCTGACGTTATAATTTTAACAGCAAAGCTGACGTTATTCTTTAATAGCAAAGTTGACGTTATTCTTTAATTAATTTGACTGAAGTTACGTAATTCATAGTTAAACTTTTTCTTGACAAGAATAAAATTTTGCGAAGTTTCACGTTGATGGTTTTTGAGATGGATTATAATCAGTAATGCAATATTGCTGGCAAAAATTAATTATATTCTGAATGAAATGATTTTACAAACGTTCAAGTGGGACTTACTTTTTACAATAATCTTACAACTAGCAATGCGCAAACATACCTTCAGTAGTCTTGAGATTCTCAAAAGATTAATTCAATAATATTAGTTCCTCTTATGATAATAGTTAGCTGATGTCTCTGTGCATCCGTTTATAATCTCTTGTAAATCATAGCCGGTGGCTGGCAGGCACACTGCTCCTCTCAACCTCTCGCTTCAGACCTGCTACCGACTCGCTTGACATCTCGCTTACTACTGACTTCCTACGAACGCTAAAGTGCGGTCTCTCCTGCCAACAATGCTTTCTGCTGCAGACAATCCCTGCTACCATTACAAAATGTATCAATGCACTGTCTTTCCCGCTCTTTTCTTAAAATGTATCCATACGCGGTCTCTCCCGCCCTTTTTAAAATTATATCAATGTGCGGTCAACAATACTTTGCTGCAGACATTCCCTGCTACCACAATTATTTCTAACATGACTAACATTAATTATTCCTACTTAATCCTATTAATAAAATATAAACATCTTTCATAAATTGTGGTTTGACAATAGACAATAGAAATATACACGTCTTACAACAGTCATACATATTTATTTTTACGCTTGATAATGGCCTAGCAGCCGAATACCGATTAGTTAAATAATAAATATTGTAGAATATTATACACGCGTCGTGTGTTTTTCATTCATAACGTGTACCGCTTTGAGTTAGGAGAACGCGAAAGGAACTTGACTCTGTGTACTTCCGAAAGCATACAAATTCCCTTCACCAAGATACACGCTGTTGCTCGCATATTTCGACAACATGCTGTTCACCTGCGTGGGGACGGCATGCAGTAACAAACCGTTTCGTTGTACAAGCAGCGAGGAAGGAAAGAGCGGTGGTGAATGACGGGATACACACTTCTTCGGGAAGTGTCCGTCATCCCTTCTGAAACTGCATAATAAAAACGTACAGTCCTCGAGCGAAGTACTGAAAGGAAAAACTACCCGGAGAAGTTTGGGATCAATATGCCGCAAGGGGCTGACGTGGAGTGTAAAGGCCGCAGAGCAGCGTGACGTCACCAGAGAGTTCCCCGAAACAGCGCAGAAGGGGTGCACAGATACAGAGCAGGAAGCACCCACCGCGTGAGGCACCCTCCACGTGTACAGCACCGACCACGAGAGCTATGCCTCGAATTAGAAGCATTGTGTGCACAATTCTTTTCCAGACTGAAACAGGTGGATCTGTTCCCGTGCATTCAGGGAAAATGAGAAATCCGTTGAACACACCGATACCGAACGTCGGCGTTGAAATGTGCCGTAATGATGTAGGTGTGACGTCAAACAGAGATAACACTGATAACTTTTTTTGGGAACCTAGGTTGTTACGACAAGATTGATTTGTAGCGTAGCGGTAGATGTAAAATATGTTGGAAAGTAACGGTTTGATTGTGTGATGTTATAGCCAACGAATGTGACGTCACGAGACTAACTATAATTCTTGTAATGGCGCGTACTTTGTGCATATTGTATTTCGATGGCTGATCTATGTCCGGGATTTTGATAACATTGGAGTCAAAGCGGACGGATAGTACTGGGAGGTTCAATGTTTTATGAATGGAACACTGTTATTTACTGATTTATCTATCACCTTCCCCAGGATGATGCCAGCGAAAGCTGTCAGTGCTTGCTCGTCGTCTCTGCTCACCTTTTTGCATTCCAGAGACATGGGATAATGGTGATACAGATACGATCGAAACCGATTACCACCGACATACAAAAATTTGAATGCTCGTTTGTTCAATAACGTTAATCTCCGAAAGTTCTTGACCGATTGATTTGGAATTTTTACACAACGTTGAATTCTATTCTTGTTTTTAGCTATTTGATTCTTTAATATTATATATATCAAACATCTCAAAAGTTACCTTTTCGGAACAGTTCATATTTCTACACATTACTGTAATAAATGTTCAGACACATATACACTATATACTTTTTAATATATAAGTACATGTACAGGACTGGCATTACAAAAATGTCTGTCACAAAATTTCGTCCTGCTCATATTTGGGGCTGTAAATGGACGTTAAGGACTGGCAATCTTGCAACACTGTAATCAGATGTACGGTAACTATCTCTGTCAGAAGATTCAGCACGCTATGCAGTCGGTGCAGTGAGTAGCGTTTTGGCAGGAGGTCAAGAGTTCGATACTAGGTTGAGACTTATTAGTTTTTATTTGCTTCGTCATGGAACGAGTCAGTACATACACTGCAGAAAGCGGATTAGAAAAATAATAAACAAAAGAATTAAAAAAGCACGAAAAAATTGAAAGAGACTATACGAATAAATAACTCATTTAAGAGACAAGTCCTCACCTACTGTGAGGAACTTCTATGCAGAAAAAGAGTGTGCCACAAGGAAACCTTTCAGCTCGGATTTCAATTTTTGGGGTTTACCGCTCTCTTTTTTTCATTTCTGCTAGAAGCCTTTTGCAAATGGAACGTGCTGAATAGTGCCTTTCTGTATACTGCTTAAGTAACTGCTACTCAACTCCACACCATTCTTCCGTCTACTATCCACCGAATGAATCCTGTATTTTCTTATGTATGAGTTAATTTTGTCAACAGCAAATGCCATGATGCAATATATGTACAGGAACAGCCGAGTTAAGTCTTCGGACACCTGAAAAACGGCCTCCACGAACTTCGCAAATTGACATCGCAGATTAGTCTGACCGCTCTTTCTTAGTTAAGAATATCAATATCCTTGGTGAGTGCACAAAGCTGCTCCAAAATGTAACGCCATACAAAATAACACAGTGAAAGAAATAAAAAAAGACTTTCTGTTTCAGTAGATAATTCTTATCCATGTTTTTGTTGTAGTCTTCACTCCTGAGACTGGTTTGATGCAGCTCTCCATGCTAATCTATCCTGTGCAAGCTCCTTCATCTCCCAGTACCTACTGCAACCTACATCCTTCTGAATCTGCTTAGTGTATTCATCTCTTGGTCTCCATCTACGATTTTTACCCTCCACACTACCCTATATCTTGTAAAAACAGATGTACGTATACTTGGTACACATACTACAGTCTGGAAATCATCGCCTACTATCAAAGAGGTCGAGATGAAATAGCAGCCGGCCGGAGTGGCAGAGCGGTTCTAGGCGCTACAGTTTGGAACCGCGCGACCGCTACGGTCGCAGGTTCGAATCCTGCCTCCGGTATGGATGTGTGTGATGTCCTTAGGTTAGATGCGAATACCCATATTTTAGTCATTCAGTATTTGCGAATAAGAGCACTTAGAGGCTTTCATCAAACTTGATACAAAATTTTAAACCTTTAAGAAACTTCTCTGCTGACTACCCCCACGAAGAGATGAAAGGAAAAAAGTATATCGGTTCTTGTATTTTCGCTGTTAATGCAGTAATACTGTCGCATGAACTATGACATTATAATTTATTATTTCTTTACTACTAACTGTATTCGTTACACATTTTGCACACAGTGTTCACATATACCACTGAATGTATCAGAAACCTTATATCATTGTACGACACACAGTTTAGGAGATATGAGGTCATAAACACAGAGCTGCGTGAAGAACTGCCGAATCATGCAAAATGTTTAAATTTATCACTTCCTTGTTAATAACTCTATTTCTAACACATTTCGCAGACAGTAGTGACGTACACCACTGGATGTGCCAGCAAAATTACATCATTGAGCAGCCCATAGTTCAGGACATACGTCGTCATAAACATTATACTGCATGAAAATGAAACTGCCGAGCGAAATTGGTTAGAGACATAGATGAGGAGGGAGAAGGACTGAGAGAGGGACAGAAGAAGATGGAACGAGAGTGAGGGGTGGAGGAGTTGGTTAGAGAGGGAGTGTAAAGGAGAAATGCAGAGAGGGGGTGATGGAGGAGGTGGACTGAGGGGTGGCGGTTCAAAAATGGCTCTACACACTATGGGACTAAACATCTGAGGTCATCAGTCCCCTAGACTTAGAACTACTTAAACCTAACTAACCTAAGGACATCACACACATCCATGTCCGAGGCAGGATTCGAACCTGCGACAGTAACAGCCGCGTGGTTCCGGACTGAAGCGCCTAGAACCGCTCGGTCACAACGGTCGGCACCACGGTTTCATTATGCCTGCAATGAAGAGCAGCAATGCACTGTTTCAGTGTTTCTTTTCTCTCACTATTCTGCGGCTTTCCTTTTGTCACTGTCATCACTATTTTCAGGCTCAGATAACACATCACATTCTTCATCTTCAGTATTCCACAACATGTCGTCCTCGGACCGACTTATGGCATAAGAAATTCCAGTTGCTTTTTAAAACTCTTCTTAATGATATCGACACTATGTGATTACGTAGGCTTTCCCGGCGTAATAAGTCATGAAAGTCTCTTCGGGTTTGCTGCCGGATCCTAAAATTAACTTGACTCGATATTTCGACGATCCAACTGGTCGCCATCTTCAGGAAAATGCTGCTTCTGCTGATGAGTCCCGCTGAGAACTGACGTCAGGTTGCAAATCGACGTCCTATATAGGCCACCGTTCAGTACACCGCGCATGCGCCGCCCATCACGGTTTCTGCCTTCCTAGACAGGGAGGTGGCGCCGCCCTTAGTGAAACACTGCTGGCAACGATATATCGCAATCAAGGCCGCACCGAAGAACGTTCAGTTTTGATGCGAGATAATACAGGATTCCACGTTTTGCTAAGAGGAAACCCATTGTCTCTGTTGATTAAATTATCAGCCAACCCAATTTCAATCGCCTCTTTATAGACACTGTTCCAAAAACCGGAAATGTTGGCAACCATATCAGTTTCCTCAAATTTCATTTTGCGTCCGTCATTTAGGCAGTGTTCTGCTACCGCCGATTTTTCCGGCTGTTGTAGTCTCGTACGACGGCGATGTTCCACACACCTGTCATGCACTGTGCGAATAGAACGTCCAACGTAAGCTTTCCCACATTGACACGGAATTTTGTACACCCCGGGTTTCCTAAGCCCCAAATCATCCTTCACAGAGCTGAGCAGAAGCCACAGATTTATGTTCCTCTTCGTACACCTTCTGAGATTACATCTAAAAATTGGAGCATCCCATCATTTTCAACCTCTATAGTAAATTTGATACGGGGATGAAGACAGTTGAAGTGGTCCAAGAATCTGTTAAGAGCATCACGTCCATGCGGCCAGACGAAGAAGCAGATTCGTCGGGCTATGGAGTTTGGACCATCTCCGGAGGTGTACGAAGAGGAACATAGATCTGTGGGCTTTCTTCCTTATGCTGGAGGCTTATCGTTTAACATTGGAAGAATTTTAAGGAATTTTAACATTAAGAGTGTGTTCCGTCCACCTTCTAAGATTAGGGCTCTGCTCGGCTCTGTGAAGGATGATTTGGGGCTTAGGAAACCCGGGGTGTACAAAATTCCGTGTCAATGTGGGAAAGCTTACGTTGGACGTTCTATTCGCACAGTGCATGACAGGTGTGTGGAACATCGCCGTCATACGAGGCTACAACAGCCGGAAAAATCGGCGGTAGCAGAACACTGCCTAAATGAAGGACGCAAAATGAAATTTGAGGAAACTGTTGTGGTTGCCAACATTTCCGGTTTTTGGAACAGTGTCTATAAAGAGGCGATTGAAATTGGGTTGGCTGATAATTTAATCAACAGAGACAATGGGTTTCCTCTTAGCAAAACGTGGAATCCTGTATTATCTCGGTGCGGTCATGATTGCGATATATCGTTGCCAGCAGTGTTTCACTAAGGGCGGCGCCACCTCCCTGTTTTGGAAGGCAGAAACCGTGATGGGCGGCGCCACCTCCCTGTTTTGGAAGGCAGAAACCGTGATGGGCGGCGCATGCGCCGTGTACTGAAGGGTGGCCTATATAGGACGTCGATTTGCAACCTGGCATCAGTTCTCAGCCGGACTCATCAGCAGAAGCAGCATTTTCCTGAAGATGGCGACCAGTTGGATCGCCGAAATATCGAGTCAAGTTAATTTTAGGATCCGGCAGCAAACCCGAAGAGACTTTCATGATGTCGACACTAATTTTCTCCCATGCACTGGCACATCAGCGGTATTATCTTACCTCCTTGTGTCAGCTGGTAAGATCCCGTCGCCATCCATTCTGAATACAGGCGACGAAGATGTTCTTTGTGAGGTTTGTTGACGCTGGCATCTAAAGGTTGAAGAATGGACGTTAAACTTCCAGGAATGATGACAAAATGGGACTTCATTCGTTGCACTTGCTCATTTACAGCTTCCACAAGATGAACCCGGAAACTGTCTAGGTCAAGAAGGGACTTGTTTTGTAATATGGCCCCTGGTCATCGTCCCCAGACTTTCTCCAACCAATCTATCGTCAAATCTGTTGTCATTCAGCCCATTTCCTGAAATCGTTACTGAATTCCATGTTGGGTAGTCTCCTTTGGTAATGTCTTCCTTTAAAGATGGCATACGGCGGAAGTTTGTATTGTATTGCATTGTATTGGGCCTAGAAACGACGGAGATGCTCCGTCCCCACCACAGCCGCAGTGGTCCACAACCCCACGACGACTTCCGCAGTCCACTTCACCCGTCCGCCGCCCCACACCGAACCACTCTTTCATGGTTACTGTGCGGTTCGGCACCCGATTGACCCCCCCCCCCCCCCCCCAATGGAACGTCTCACACCAGACGAGTGTAACCCCCATGTTTGCTTGGTAGAGTAATGGTGGGGTACGCGTACGTCGATAACTTGTTTGTGCAGCAATCGCCGACATAGTGTAGCTGAGGCAGAATAAGGGGAACCAGCCGGCATTCGCCGTGGCAGATGGAAAACCGCCTAAAAACCATCCACAAACTGGCCGGATCACCGGACCTCGACTAAAGTCCGCCGGGCGGATTAGTGCCGGGGACCAGGCGCTCCGTGCCAGTCCGGAAAGCTGTGCGTTAGACCGCTCGGCTATCCGGGCGGGCACGACGGAATTTTACTGGCGTCTGCTGTACTGCACATCATCACTGTGCATCTTAGTTTCTCCGCTCCAATCGTCTTCACAAGGACACTTTTTGAGCCAGTTGGACCAACGGTGGTGTTATGCGGCATATCAAAAAACACGCGTCTGGACAGCGTTACCAACCTGGGTGAGCAAATAGTCATATTGCTGTCGCACTTGTATTACGTAACGATGGAACTCTATCACCTTATCTGTGCAGTCTCGAAACAAACATTGGCACAAATACGTTCTCCTTCGTAAAATGAGATTTTGCCGCCTCATAAAATGTGTCGCCCAACCAATGTTTGCTTTAAAATCCTTTCTGTCAATGTTGAGCGTGGCAGCTATCTCACGAGCTTTGTTGTCAATCATTTCGTAAGAGAGCGCAACTATCATTCCGAAGTTCATTAACACAATAAATAACACCATTATCAAATTTCAAGATATTTACCTGCCTTAGGTCCACGGGAAGATTTGGAGCTTGCCTTTGCAGCCATGAGAGCTTCTTTTTGTCTCCGCCAATACCGTATTGACTTAGGATCGACGCAGAAATGTCTTCCCGCAGCTTTCACTCGGTCTGTATCGGCGTAAGATAAGACATTTAATTTGAATTTTACCGTGTAGTTTGAATATTTCGACATTATGACGACTTGTAACAAACTGACCGAAACACGTCTGCAAATTCACTTTTCAAATTTACAGTATGTTGCGACTTTGGAAATATTTTTATGCCTAATACCGCTGTGTCCATTTTGAAGTCATTTGAAGATCGCTCCAGTAAGAACGAACCAGGAGAGAGAAATATGCGCGATATTAACAAAATACACTACTGACCATTAAAATTGCTACACCACGACGATGACGTGCTACAGACGCGAAATTTAACCGACAGGAAGAAGATGCTGTGATATGCAGATGATTAGTTTTTCAGAGCATTCACACAAGGTTGGCGCCGGTGGCGACACCTACAACAAGCTGACATGAGGAAAGTTTGCAACCGATTTCTCATACACAAACAGCAGTTGACCGGCGTTGCCTGGTGAAGCGTAACGTTGTTGTGATGCCTCGTGTAAGGAGGAGAAATGCGTACCATCACGTTTCAGACTTCGATAAAGGTCAGATTGTAGCCTATCGCGATTGTGGTTTATCGTATCGCGACATTGCTACTCGCGTTGGTCGAGATCCAATGACTGTTAGCAGAATATGGAATCGGTGGGTTCAGGAGGGTAATACGGAACGCCCTGCTGGATCCCAATGGCCTCGTATCACTAGCAATCGAGGTGGCAGGCATATTATCCGCATGGCTGTAACGGATCGTGCAGCCACGGCCCGATCCCTGAGTCAACACATGGGGACGTTTGCAAGACAACAACCATCTGCACGAACAGTTCGACGACGTTTGCAGCAGCATGGACTTTCAGCTCGGAGACCATGGCTGCGCTTACCCTTGACGCTGCATCACAGACAGGAGCCCCTGCGATGCTGTACTCAACGACGATCCTGGGTGCACGAATGGCAAAACGTCATTTTTTCGGATGAATCCAGGTTCTGTTTACGGCATGATGATGGTTGCATCCGTGTTTGGCGACATCGCGATGAACGCACATTGGAAGCGTGTATTCGTCATCGCCATACTGGCGTATCAGCCGGCGTGATGGTATGGGGTGCCATTGGTTACACGTCTCGATCACCTCTTGTTCGCATTGACGTCTGGTCAATGGTGGCCGAGCAACTGGCTCGTCACAATACGGCAGTCACTACTCTTGATGAACTGTGGTATCGTGTTGAGGCTGCATGGGCAGTTGTACCTGTACACGCCATCCAAGCTCTGTTTGACTCAATGCTCAGGCGTATCAAGGCCGTTATTACGGCCAGAGGTGGTTGTTCTGGGTACTGATTTCTGAGGATCTATGCACCTAAATTGCGTGAAAATGTAATCACATGTCAGTTCTAGTATAATATATTTGTCCAATGAATACCCATTTATGATCTGCATTTCTTCTTGGTGTTGCAATTTTAATGGCCAGTAGTGTAATTTTTTAATGATGAAAAATCGTACGGGAGAGTATATGCAAGAGGGGAGCTTATGCCATAAAATACGTATGCTCCAAAACGCTTCCGAAATGCTATGGCAAGTGTCAGTGCGCAAGATCAAACTGAGTTTGGTTTTAGATTCACGCAATGAAGTGTCTTGCACCCTTTATCTCTTTTTCACCATTACAGCGCTCTGTTACATAAAGCCTTCGTACGCTCACAGTATCTCCCGTACTGCTTCGTCCTGTAACTGCAACTGCAGCGATCCGGGCGACGAGAGAGATGGAGAGAAAGATGTGAAAACGGAGCGCGCTGTGACGCAGTAGAGTGTAATCCGGTAGATTAGCAGTTCTCTGGCAGCGGATGTAATAAAGTACTCGCAGCGCTGGCGGGTGTGCCATGCAGTATCTGCGGGCAGGCTAATTAGCGCACCGGCTGCGATGAAAGGCCAGCTTTAACGAGCGCTAACGCGAGGCAGCGGCCACGCTGTCTGCTGTTGTGCAAATTGCTGACAAGTGTCGCGGCGGCGGGATGGCTGGGTCGCCTCGCGGAACCCTACAGCCCATAATACCTGCTCTGCGCATCATCTGACCTAACGAATGAGTCGATGAATACCACAAGTGTACCAATGTTACCGGAAACTAATTCCTTCTGATTTGTATCTCTCCTACCTCACACGAAACCGAAGTGAAATTTCACAGCGTGAGTAGCTGTTGGTATTTCAGTACATCCGTCGCTTTTCAACAGTTTTTAACCACCTTATAACAAAGAAATATACAAGATGTATGTTAATTAATAGAGAAAACTGACGCGGCTGAAAGTATACGAAGAAAAAAGCAAAAATGTTCTAGTAAACATGTGTTCGCAGAACATCTGTTTGCGAGGTAATTGCGAATGTGTGGTTACGAGATACCACTGACTTCAGTATGAAATACTGTTCTTCCAGGGCGTACTAAAAAGGAATGACTCTGAATTTTTTCTGTGAAAACTTTCAAAGTTTTTAAATAAATCACACTGTGGTGTCACCGCCAGACACCACACTTGCTAGATGGTAGCCGTTAAATCGGCCGCGGTCCGTTAGTATACCGCCAGACACCACACTTGCTAGATGGCAGCCTTTAAATCGGCCGCGGTCCGTTAGTATACGTCGGAGCCGCGTGTCGCCACTATCAGTGATTGCAGACCGAGCGCCGCCACACGGCAGGTCTAGTCTAGAGAGACTCCCTAGCACTCGCCCCAGTTGTACAGCCGACTTTTCTAGCGATGGTTCACTGCCTACATACGCTCTCATTTGCAGAGACGACAGTTTAGCATAGGCTTCAGCTACGTCATTTGCTACGACCTAGCAAGCCGCCATATTCAGTTACTATGAATCTATTCTGAACAGATAATATTGTGAATCATGTACCGTCAAGAGCGACATTCATCATTAATGGATTAAAGTATAAAACTAATTACGTCCTCTATCAGAATTCTAATTCCTTGTCATCTTCCAGACCCCACGTCAGTATAGTTCTTCGCTCTTCACGCCAGCCTGCGTGAGCTAAAACGCGTGCATTTCGGCCTCCACTAGTAACACGGTGTTGGCTCTTCTGCCAACACAACACACACTTTATTAATAGTCTACGTCTTTATTTTTCGTGTATACATGTTTATTTCTCAACATAGTCACCCTGGCAACGAAGACATACCTCCCACCGAGATACCACTTTGTTGATATCGTTGCTGTACAGTGTTTGACTTACATACTTAAATGGATATGCTTTCGGACATGTCCGAAAGAACAGACACCATTGATGACCTGCAGTCGTCTAGAACGAAACTAGAATTATATACTAATACCTTCAGCTGCTGTCGGGCGTTGATATATATTAATGAGGACAGGTGAAAATGTGTGCCCCGACCGGGACTCGAAAGTGGGATCTCCTGCTTACATGGCAGACATCTATCCATCTGAGCCACCGAGGGCACAGAGGATAGTGCGACTGCAGGGATTATCTCGCGCACGCCTCCCGCGAGACCCACATTCTCACCTTGTATGTCCACACACTACATTTGTAGTGTCCCTACCCAACACACTCATTATTCGTAGAAGACATTCTTACCAAGTGCCGTAAGAGTTCGGGTAATAGGTGTGCATCCACACAGAAGAAGAATGACATGGCCGCTATTGCCAGAACTATATACTTATATGGATATGGTGTCTGTTCTTCCGGACATGTAAGCCATGTAAGCAGGAGATCTCAGGTCCGAGTCCCGGTCGAGGCACAAATTTTCACCTGCCCCGTTGATATATATCAACACCCGTCAGCAGCTGAAGGTATTAATACATAATTCTAATTTCGTTCTAGACGGCTGCAGGTCACCAATGGTGTCTATTCTTTCGGATATGTCCGAAAGTACCGACACCATATCCATATAAGTATGTAGTTCTGGCAATACCAGCCATGACTTTCTTCTTCTATGCGGATGCACACATGTTACCCGAACTCTTACGGGACTTGGTAAGAATGTCTTCCACGAGTAATGAGTGTGTTGGGTAGGGACACTACGAATATAGTGTGTGGACATACAAGGCGAGAATGTGGGTCTCGCGGAAGGCGTGCGCGAGATGGTCCCTGCAGTCGCACTATCCGCTATACCCTCCGTGGCTCAGCTGGATAGACTGTCTACCATGTAAGCAGGAGATCCCGGGTTCGACGCGAGATAGTCCCTGCAGTCGCACTATCCGCTGTACCCTCGGTGGCTCAGATGGATAGAGCATCTGCCTTGTAAGCAGGAGATCCCAGGTTCCAGTCCCAGTCGGGGCACACATTTTCACCCGTCACCCATGATATATAAACGCCCGTTAGCAGCTGAAGGTACTAATATATAATTCTAATAGTGTTTGACTTTGTTGATGAAGCCGCAACCTCACCTCCGCTTGCTCCGCTTCATCATTATCAACTTGGAAGTCCTCCAACGCGTCCTTTAAGTTTTGGAAACAGATAAAAATCGGATTAGATCAAGTCGGGACTGTATGAAGTATAATCGATGACATGGCGTCGGATTGTTGCAGAAGTCGCAGCGCTCGTGTGTGCTCTGGTACTGCCGTGCCGATGGAGATGATGCTTCGCGTGTGGACGAATTCCTCGAGTTCGTGCTTTGATTTTCCTGAGGCCCTTGCAGTACCTCGCAGAGTTTATGGTGCTGCCTTTGGGTATAAATTCCAAATGCACCCCACCTTAAAACTGCCCAGTACACTGTAAGCCTGACTTTGACTGCTGATAGCATGGTTTTGAACTTTTTTGGCGTCGGTGATCGTTTATGGCGGAGCTCCATTGACAATCTCCTGTTTTTGAAGTGAAAATGTTGAATCCGGCGTTCACCACCTGTCACAACGTTGTTGTGGAAACCATCGCCCTCAAGCTCAAAATGCAAAAGAAATTGCTGATAGATGTCCAGTCTCGTGTGTTTCGTGTAACAATTGAGCCCACAGTTATCTGTCCCGCATTTCTGCACTGGTATCCTGTACACGCTCTCAAAACGTGCCACAGTTACCAGAGAGCGAAGTTTGTGATATCCGACGATTTTCTCTGATGAGTTCTTCATCATGAGCCCGATGAGTTTCGTCTTTTGCTGCAGGCAGCCATCCACTTAGAGCTCTGTCACGCACGTTGAGGTTAGCACCACCATTTCCTTCTTCACAAGCACGAACAACCCATCGTCGCACATTACTGATGTCAGTACAATCATTGCCGTACAAAGCTTCGATTCTTCAACGGATTTAAAATGGAGGCACATTTTCTGCGGTTAGAAACTCTATTGCAATACACTGTTTCTCATGTACCGAAATACACTCATGCTCATAAATTAAGGATAACTGCAGAATGGGGTGCCACACAACGGGGCGCTACACAAAACTAGCGCTGATAGCATAGGCACATAGGGAACACACACGACACAGATCTGTAAGTCTACGGTATTGGTGATAATTTGAGAAAACCATCCCGAAACACATGTACTTGTGCCACTGTTTCCTGTGCATGTACCCCACATCAATATGGAATATGATCACCATGCACACGTACACAGGCCACACAATGGGTTGGCATACTCTGGATCAGGTGGTCGAGCAGCTGCTGTGGTATAGCCTCCCATTCTTTCACAAGTGCTTGTCGGAGCTCCTGAAGTGTCGTAGGGGTTTGAAGACGTGCAGCGATACGTCGACCGACAGCATCCCAGACGTGCTCGATGGAGTTTAGGTGTTACAGTTCCTCTTTCAAAGACATGCAGGGGTGTACGTGCACCAATCATAATCCCACCCAACACCATCAAACCACAACCTCCACACAGGTCCCTATCAAGGACATTAAGGGGTTGGTATCTGGTTCCTGGTTCACGCCAGATGAAAACCCGGCAAGAATCACTGTTCAGATTATACCTGGACTCGTCCGTGAACATAACCTGGGACCACTGTTCCATTGACCATGTACCGTGTTCTCGACACCAGGCTTTACGGGCTCTCCTGTGACCAACGCTCAATGGAATGCATCTTGCAGGTCTCCGGGCGAATAAACCATGTCTGTTCAGTCGTCTGTAGACTGTGTGTCATGAGGCAACTGTTCCAGTGGCTGCGGTAAGGTCCCGAGCAAGGCTACCTGCAGTACTCCGTGGCCGTCTGCGGGCACTGCTGGTGAGATATCGGTCTTCTTGTGGTGTTGTACACTGTGGACGTCCCGTACTGTAGCGCCTGGACACGTTTCCTGTTTGCTGGAATTGTTGCCGTAATTGTGAGATCACACTTTGCGGCACACGGATGGCCCGTGCTACGACCTGCTGTGTTTGACCGGCCTCCAGTCGCCCTAGTATTCTACGCCTCATAACGTCATCAATATGTGTTCTTTGAGCCATTTTCAACACACAGTCACCATTAGCACTTCTCAAAACGTCTGCACACTTACTCGCTGCACCGTACTCTGACATACACCAACACACCTCTGCGTATGTGGACTGCTGCCAGCGCCACCGTGCGACGACCGGCAGGTCACATGCACCGCATGGTCATACCCCGAAGGTGATTTAAACCCGCAAACCGACCACCATAGCATTGTTTCACCATGTACAAGCATTATCCTTAATTTTTTGAGCATGAGTGTAGTTACGTTGCACAATGGTATGTTACACGCAACAGTTGGGAGTCCTATGGCGGCAGAAGGTTGCAACTTAGTCAGCGAACCGTGAAAGTCTACCGAGTAATGTGCATGACGTGTAATACCTCAACCAGCACTTAGAAAAGAATAAACAATTTGGAGGCATTACTTTTCAGCCCTACCACGTACTTCAGTGCGGTATCTATCACCCACCCAGATAGCCGCGAGCGATAAGGCGCTCACTTTCGGGGTGGGGATGAGCATCACCCACAGTTCGGATCCGCCTGCCGTATCGTCGACGAGAGATGAGTATCCCGGCCAGTCTGGACGTGGGTTTTAGGCAGTTTCCCACATCGCACTAAGTGAATCCCGGGAGGCTAGGGGAAAGTGGGGGAATTTGGCGCACCTAAGACATTTTGACTATTAGCTTTATTCTTTAGTACTTAGACGCTCCAGTTTTCATACAGCATTAGCCGCATGTATTTACTATAACATACCATAACTAGACACCTATACGTTTTAGAAAAAAACTGATAACTATGACATCAATGCATTGAGTCATTTTACCTGACATACCGCGTAAAACGCAGTGTGTGGGTAAACTGGTGCAAGTAATGGTATAAAGTATTTAATTCCACACATCTCATAATACAAAATATATGTATTGAATATTATGTTTATTAAACAAGACAGTGAACACCACGTTTTACAAAAAGGAAATAGCGAAAATACCAGCTTAATTAACTACGGAATAGACACAAAAAATAATAACAGTTTTTTCATAAAATAGTGACAAAAATGAATAAGAAGACTCGAGTAAGAACGTATCCAGTAACTGGACTCTGACATATATTTAAAACAACTAATGCTTCTTCAGGCAGGCGTCACAGTTATAGTTTTCACGACTGTCCCACCCACTGAATTCAGAATGACACCAAAAAACACAAGAAATACACCGGTACCGTCCCTTGCTATCTCTGGCGAATTCATCACATACTACGCACAGGTCTTTGCGTCTGATTTGTTGTGCTGGACGGCGCTCTGTCTAATAGAAACCCATTATGAACAGCACTGACGGCCAAGAAAATGGCTCTGAGCACTATGGGACTTAACTTCTGAGGTCATCAGTTCCCTAGAACTTAGAACTCTTTAAACCTAACTAACCTAAGGACATCACACACATCCATGCCCGAGGCAGGATTCGAACCTGCGACTGCAGCAGCAGCGCGGTTCCGGACGAAGCGCCTAGGACCGCTCGGCCACAGCGGCCGACGGAAACAGCTCCTTGACACCTGCACTGTGGGACGAAGACAAGCTGGCGGCGATTACATTATGCTCTGAGCAACATTCATGTGAGCATCTATGGGTCCAGTAGAGCTCGTGCAAGGCATCATGACGGTTAAGGAGTATCGTAGACTGGTTCCAGACCATGTGCACCTCTTCATGACGATCACGTTTCCCGACGGCAGTGGAATTTTTCAACAAGATAAAAAGCTGTGTCACAAGGCCAGACATGTGATGGAATGGTTCGAAGAACACAGTGGCGAGTTATAATTGATGTTTGCCCCCCGCCCCACCTCCCCAACTCGCCAGATCTGAACCCGACCGAACACATCTGGGATGTGATTGAATGTGGCAGCAGAACTCATCGCCCCCCCCCCCCCAACCTTCCTGGAATTTATGGGTATTAGGTGATATATATCTATTGTGTGTGTGTATGTGTGTGTGTGTGTGTGTGTGTGTGTGTGTGTGTGTGTGCGTACGCAGATGTAGTGCCAACTGCCTCCAGCGACCTACCAATGTCTCGTTGCTTCCATGCCCTGACACGTCGCCGCCGCTGTTACTCGTGCCAAAGATGGACATACAGGCTACTAGGTAGGTGTTCCTAAGATTCTGGCTGATCCGTGTATAACAGCAGACATACTCTGTTCTAGAAATACAGCAACTTTTAATAGTTTAGACCAGTTACGAATTTGAAATAGCGCCGAAAGACCTACGTATTAAGATATTTAGGAGAACGGCTCATTACAAAACTAGAGTAAATATACCTATTTGACGAGGGTTAGAGCAAAACGCTGCTAATAAATAACCAGTAATCAGCAGGTAGGTAACCCTGTTCCTACTATGCAATTTACAACATGTTGCTTCACTGTACGCCAGCCTGCTCCTCGCCGTTTACCTATCACACACACACACACACACACACACACACACACACACACACAAGAGGATATATATATATATATATATATATATATATATATATATATAGAGAGAGAGAGAGAGAGGGGGGGGAGAGGGAGAGAGAGAGAGAGAGAGAGAGAGAGAGAGAGAGAGAGAGAGCGAGAGAGAGAGAGAGAGAGAGAGAATTTCTTCATTGTTTATTAGGACAAGGATCATCATTGACCTAGATATACAGTAAATGAAAAACTGGCTCAACTCCTCGATTCCAACCAAGATTTTTGGGAGGTTTCTGTTGCTTATCAAGCAAATGCCGGAAACGGAATTCCCCTTGCTACAGCCGCAGATTGCCCCGCTTCCATCTTAATGGTGTATCTGGTAGAAAAGATCGAAGTTCTACGACAGCCTGCACTGATCTCATCGACGCCTCTGAGCAGTGTAGCAATGACACAGCATAGATCAGTTCATGTGGCAGAAACACTGGTCATTCGGTGGAGAAAAACAAGAGAAAAAAAGACGCATTTCTCACCGGTGCCGTCAGCGATAAGTAAACCTGTTCACGACGGCAAACTGCGAGCCAACGGTGGAAAAATGGGAATTCCCACAGAGAACCTGGTAAGCCGTACATACAAATGCCACGAAAACAATGACGGCAGTGTCTCTCGACGTGCGATGGCCAGTCTCCTGGAATCAAAGCGCATCAATATGACGACATATTGCACAAAATAAGGTACATTTAGTGAAACGCACTGGACTGCTTTCGAATTGCGTATACAACTCCATGATGACACTCTCATATGGGCTGGTAAATACGAAAGACACATTTGAATGTGTTTGATTTCGAAACTTATCCACAACCTTGCTGCTTTTCAAATCTTGTGTCCTGCCTCTTACATTACCTGTGGCAAACTGATGCTAAGAAATGTATCACATTTGCAGCAGTTGACGAAATATGACACTAACGTACACCACTTACAGACGCCAACTTGAAACATTGTTGCGACTAGACAGTCTGTCGCAGGAAACGGAAAATTTGCGTGCACACTCCGGAAACTTCAAATAATGCATACCTAGGAAACTTCTTGGAAGATTAAAACTTTGTGCCGGAACGAGACTCGAACTCGGGACCTTTGCCTTTCGCGGGCAAGTGCTCTACCATCTGAGCTACCTAAGCACGACTCACGGTCCGTCCTCACAGCTTCAATTTTGCCAGTACCTCGTCTCCTACCTTCCAAACTTAACAGAAGCTCTTCTGCGAACCAAGCAGAACTAGCACTCCTGGAAGAAACGATCTTGCGGTGACATTGCTTAGCCACAGCCTGGGGGATGTTTCCAAAATTAGATTTTCACTCTGCAGCGGGGTGTGCGCTGATATGAAACTTCCCGAGTTCGAGTCTTGGTCCGGCACACAGTTTTAATGCGCCAGGAAGTTTCATATCAGCGCGCACTCCGCTGCAGAGTGAAAATCTCATTCTGGAATGCATACCTTCATTTTTCGCTTTCGTACCACAGTTGCTGCCCGAGAACAAAAAAATGTGGTGCATTACTCTCTGGTCCACCCTCCTATAAGTGATGTAACCCACTGTTCACGCTACGGTCGCAGGTTAGAATCCTGCCTCGGGCATGGATGTGTGTAATGTCCTTAGGTTAGTTAGGTTTAAGTAGTTCTAAGTTCTAGGGGGCTGATGACCTCAGAAGGTAAGTCCCATAGTGCTCAGAGCCATTTTTGAACCACTGTTCACTGGGTAGGTCTATACCACGTTTAAAGAGAGATTCATGCGAATGAACGTTGATCTACAGGGTGGTCCCGAATTCATGGTACAAACTTTAATGGTAGGTACAGGACATTGTAACAAGGATTTATTGTATAGGAATGTATAGTCGCAGGTGACGCGGTGAGGCGTAAACAGGGGAAAGAGGAATGGAGTGATCGGTTGGTGTCACTGCCGGTAGAGGGCAGTAGATGAACATGATGTATCGCAGTAGGGACAAGCGCCATTCACAATTGTGCTGCCGTAGACGATGGGTGACTTTACGTATGCAGAAAAAGCAGACATGCATTACATGTACGGCCGTGCAAATGGTAACGCCAGAGTTGCGTTACGAATGTATCGCGCGGAGTATCCTAATCGACGAATGCCGGATCATAGAATTTTTCAACGGTTACATCGTCAACTTTGTGAAACAGGTACGTTCGACGTCAACAGACATGACGCTGGTCGATTAAGAGCTGTACGCACTCCAAGACTGGAAGAACGCATCTTGAACATAGTGGCTGATAGACCCGAGTCAAGCACAAGAACTGTTGCGCGTGATGTACATGTGAGTCATCAGACTGTATGCAGAGTGTTAAATGAAAATCGCTTACACCCCTTCCATTTTCAAAAAGTACAAGCATTGAATCCGGCAGATTATCCTCTTCGCGTGAACTTCTGCCAGTGGTTGTTGCAGCAATGTGCGTTGCAGCCGGATTTCGTAGGTCATGTGCTATTTACAGATGAAGCGACATTTTCACGCGAGGGTGTCTTTAATGCGCACAATTCCCATGTGTGGGCAACAGATAATCCACATGCAACGCGTCCACATGCGTATCAACAACGTTTCGGTATTAATGTGTGGGCTGGTATTGTGAACGACTTTTTGATTGGGCCATACTTACTACCCACGCGACTCTGTGGCGAAAGCTATCGTATTTTTCTGCAAGAAGTGTTACCAGAACTGCTGCAAGATGTTCCGCTCGCCATTCGTAACCGCATGTGGTTTCAGCACGATGGAGCGCCAGCACACTTCAGCACTGCTGTACGGAATTACCTGAATGCCACGTTTGGTGCTAGATGGATTGGGCGTGGTGGACCAGTCCCTTGGCCACCCCGATCTCCTGATTTCTCTTGCCTCGATTACTTTTTATGGGGACATCTTAAGAGTCTTGTTTATGAGACTCCAGTTGACTCAGATGAGGATCTCGTTGCTCGCATATCTGTAGCTGCTGCAGGTGTGCGTGAAATACCAGGCATCTTTGAACGTGTACGCCAATCGCTGCACCGACGCTGTCAAGCATGTATCGCTCATGGTGGACGCAATTTTGAACACTTACTGTAAACATGACACTTGTCAACAACGATTTCAATAAAATCTTTCGTTTTCCTTTCGGCCGTTATTTCCCCTGTTTACGCCTCACCGCGTCACCTGGGACTATACATTCCTATACAATATATCCTTGTTACAATGTCCTGCACCTACCATTAAAGTTTGTACCATGAATTCGGGACCACCCTGTATATTGCCATACACAATCGCCATACACCATACAGTATTGTAAAGAAGTCTATCAATAAATCACTGTAACTTGTTGCTAATCTGTGTTGCCAGCTATTTTTGCCACAGCTGTTACCTAAACCTATTTGGTCCTGTGACGAAGCTGTGTAGTTGCTGCGTGCAAGAGAGCCACTTCATTACAGCTCCTACTTTCGGTTGTAGTTCTCTTTCTACAATTTCTATATGTTTGATGCCAAGTGCTATATAAACACATCGAGCAAAAAATTTTCCACCCCCGGAGACATCATGCTAGCCTTAATAATGGACTAGCCGGGAGGAAGCCGGTCCACACGTTTCTTCACGTTTGCCATATTAGGCCAGAGAAAACTTACCGCAGACAACTTACATAAAAAAGCAACTGGGAGAAATAATTTATAAAATTTTGCAAATTACGGAAAATACTCATACTGTATGTGGTAGTGAGAAACAGAAACGTTTGGTAACCAAGTGTGCCGAAATTAACACCACGACTCATGTTCACGATGATCTGAATGAATGGGCCCAAGTCATGGTACGAAAAACACCCCGAAACATCACAGAATCGCCTGTGGCCTCATTGCACTGTCGACGCACTCTACACCTTGACTCATTTGTAACGGGAAAAAACCGCGACTCCACACTTCAGAACAGCTGCTGTCCAGTTTCTGTGCTGGCTGGTTTATTCAAGGCGTGTAGCTTTACATGCCACCGTGAGCAATTGGTCTTTCGCGAGCTGCTCGACAGCGAATGTCCGTTGCATGCAGTTACCTTCTCTGTGTCAGCTCGGAAACAATGTAAGATGCAACTGCATTCATTGACAGCACCAAGAGGGTATTCGACTGTTTTCTGAAAATCGTGTTAAAACGTCAATTATGTAATTTTATGATCATGACATGCTTTTTCCCTCTTGAATTTCAATATTTAAAAGCGGGAAATGAAAGTCAAATAATGTGGAAGCCCACTAAGACATTCCATTTGAGTCGTGTGATGCATGTGACCTCACTGGCTAGCACGCCGCTCCTTCTGTCATACAGTTCGTTCACAGAGATATCTTGTTTTGGAATTTACGTTTCGAAAAATGGGTTACAAATGGTGTGTAATACCACATAGTACAAATACTTCTACAAGAATACCTGAAAAATTGTTTTTCAGTGTTCCACAGAATCAGAAGATGCGTAAAATGTGGTTGGAACTCGCTCGTAGAGATACAAATAAGACAGTGGTCACAACGTGTGTATTTCTGTGAGGACCATTTTAATGTACGTAGAGTTGTACTAACAAAACTATTGTTCGGTAGTTCTGGTGCACTACATAAACGATGTAGTAAATGATAGGATTACCAGTAGTATTGGTAGAATTGGTAGGGAAAGCGACATAAATGAAAGCGTAAGGGGGAAACTGAGAGCCGACAACTTCTTTTATTTTTTAAATTGTTTTGCAGATAATTAGAACTGCACGTCATTCAGTGTTAGTACACTGCGTATTTTATATCGTTACAAAATTTCCGCCCCGATAGCTGAATGGTGCCGGCACGGTAGCTCAGCGTGTTCGGTCAGGGGGTTTATTTACCCTCTGTAATAAAAAAAAAACAGAGTAAACGGATCAACGAACAACCTGAACGAGTGTCATCGGACGTCCGCCACGAACAAATTCAACGAACAATATATAGAACAGAAATGAGATTTTAAAAAATGGTTCGATTCCCGGCTGGGTCGGGACTGGGCGTTGTGTTGTCTTCATCATCATTTCATCCCCATCCGGCGCGCAGGTCGCCCAGTGTGGCGTCGAATGTAATAAGACCTGCACCAAGGCGGCCGCACCTGCCCCGCAAGGAGCCTCCCGGCCAATAACGCCAAACGCTCATTTCCATTTTTTCATCGTTACAAAATGTAAATTGCATTTTATAAGTGATAAAAATTAGTTGATCGCATAATCAATGCAATTACTTTTGATGCGAGTACAGTCAATAAGCACAATCATAAAAAATTTATATAATTACTGCTTTATTTTGCACTCTATAGAACGTTCTTCATCATGATCAAAGGCATGAGATTCCTGTTATTACTGATAAACGCTAAAGTTGTTTATGAATAACATAAACATGTTTTATATACGTTTGATGACGTACTGAAGCGATGTTTGATATATTTTTGTTTTGCCACTCCTTATTTTACCTTTTTGCTCAGGGAATTGCTACATTTTATGATAAAGCTGTATTGTTTTGCGTATTTTTACTAAAACATCCCTCTGTTTCACATTTCAAATCAACAATTTTCGAATAAAATCTTATTTAAACATTGACACTTCCAGTTTTGCTATAAATAGTGTTTATTCTTTAGCGACAGAAGGATAATTATGCAAAACAAAAATTTTGCAGAGGTTACCAGGCCCTACACATGCAATATAATTATGTAAGAGCTTTACATTCTATATCTTCTATATTTTAATATCTATTTTCGTTTATTAGCTTCATTTTATACCTGATCAATTTGAAATGAATCACAAGAATGATATTAAGAAACTGTGTTTCATGCCTAATGAAGTCGTTAAAGACAATCTTTTCCTTCCAACTGTCTCCATTGAGCCTGTTGTAAAGCTGTTGATTTTAACAGAGAAAGTGAAAAGTTCTTAGAACCTACGAGGAAATGTAATAAGACCAGGGCATTACGATAAAATGAAAATTTGTTCTGTTTCAACACTTAAATCATAGTTTCAGCAGCAATTAAGTACGCAGTAGAACAGTAGATTCTTTAAGGCGCTGCTGCATCAATTGCATATTTTATATACATAATTTTCCGCTGTTTTAAATTAATGACCTAGAGCAAAAGAGAAACTGCAGTTTGTAAAGCTGTTTAAGACAAACACGATGATGCTCTGCAGTTCCCACGATGTTATTATACTATCTGAAAAACTGAGGACTGAGACAGGAGGTATCTGGGGAACAGTAGTATCCTGACAACAACTGCATATCAGTCAGAATAATATTGCGAATGAAAAAGTTACCTGTGTTTTTTATTGTGCAGGCTTTCACAAGCTGCCATGGAAACCCTTTTCAGCATTCTCTGAGTAAATAATCAAACGCATCAACTTTCGGAAGGTTGCCACTATCAGCCTTCACAAAATTCCTTTCCACTGTTACTTAAAAAGTGTAAATGCGTTTTCCATCACTAAATAATAAACTGTTTGAAGAAAAGATATAGCTTAGTCTTACTTTTAGCCTGTGACGTCACCAGGAATTCAACTAATAACAGCGTTTTCGATCACGTGATTATATCTTTAAATATTAATAATTTTTAAGCTTTAATTACGCAAAAATGAGACATACACTACTGGGTTTGAAATTTTAATAATTTTTAAGCTTTAATTACGCAAAAATGAGACATACACTACTGGGCACTAAAATTGCTACACCAAGGAGAAATGCAGATGATAAACTGGTATTCATTGGACAAATATATTATACTAGAACTGACATGTGATTACATTTTCACGCAATTTTGGTGCATAGATCCTGAGAAATCAGTACCCAGAACAACCACCTCAGGAAGTAATAACGACCTTGATACGCCTGGGCATTGAGCCAAACAGAGCTTGGATGGCGTGTACAGGTACAGCTGCCCCTGCAACTTCAACACGATACCGTAGTTCATCAAGAGTAGTGACTGGCGTATTGTGACGAGCCAGTTGCTCGGCCACCATTGACCAGACGTTTTCAATTGGTGAGAGATCTGGAGAATGTGCTGGCCGGGGAAGCAGTAGAACATTTTCTGTATCCAGAAAGGCCCGTGCAGGACCTGCAACATGCGGTCGTGCGTTATCCTGCTGAAATGTACGGTTTCGCAGGGATCGAATGAAGGGTAGAGCCACGGGTCGTAATACCATCTGAAACGTAACGTCCACTGTTCAAAGTGCCGTCAATGCGAACAAGAGGTGACCGAGACGTGTAACCAATGGCACCCCATACCATCACGCCGGGTGATACACCAGTATGGCGATGATGAATACACGCTTCTAATGTGCGTTCACCGCGATGTCGCCAAACACGGATGCGACCATCATGATGCTGTAACCAGAACTATGATTCATCCGAAAAAATGTTTTTCCATTCGTGCACCCAGGTTCGTCGTTGAGTAAACCATCGCTGGCGCTCCTGTCTGTGATGCAGCGTCAAGGGTAACCGCAGCCGTGGTCTCCGAGCTGATAGTCCATGCTGCTGCAAACGTTGTCGAAATGTTCGTGCATATGGTTGTTGTATTTCAAACGTCCCCATGTGTTGACTCAGGGATCGAGACGTTGCTGCACGATCCGTTACAGCCATGCGGATAAGATGACTGTCATCTCGATTGCTAGTGATACGAGGCCGTTGGGATCCAGCACGGCGTTCCGTATTACCCTCCTCAACCCACCGATTCCATATTCTGCTGACAGTTATTAGATCTCGACCAACGCGAGCAGCAATGGCGCGATACGATAAACCGCAATCGCGATAGGCTACAATCCGACCTTTATCAAAGTCGGAAACGTGATGGTACGCATTTCTCCTCCTTACACGAGGCATCACAACAACGTTTCACCAGCAATACCGGTCAGCTGCTGTTTGTGTTTGAGTAATCGGTTGGAAACTTTCGTCATGTCAGCACGTTGTAGGTGTCGCCACCGGCGCCAACCTTGTGTGAATGCTCTGAAGAGCTAATCATTTGCATATCACAGCATCTTCTTCCTGTCGGTTAAATTTCGCGTCTGTAGCACGTCATCTTCGTGGTGTAGCAATTTTAATGGCCAGTAGTGTATTTTGTGAGATATTGAACGAAAATTCTATTAGAATGTAGTAATCATTCAGAATAACAACAATACAAAACATTTTTTTATCAAAGGAATACTGTCTAATCCTGTATACTTTGAAACCTATTGTCATTTTAAAATGTGACAATCGTGTACGTGTTCAGTGGGTTACATTTACGCTCGAAGCATATTCTAAGATTCCAGTCAACGATGCCTAGGAAACTGGATAAAAGCTTTGCGAATCATTTGCGTTACACTTCCGGTAAACAATTGTTTTTTCCTTTTCACTGGCGTGCGCAAGCAGCTTCAGTTTTATGGCCACCTGTCGGAATGCAATGAACTCGAGACTACAAGGTATTGCACTTGGCCAACAGACGCGGAATGTTTGTGGACGCAAGAGTTGGACTTTCTCCGGCCACCGCTAGCCTGCATCTACATATTTCTGGGGTGGCGAGCCGAGCGTCTGGGAGTTGTGCCCGGCCACATTTCTCGGTAGTCTGTCTGCAGCCTGTCACTACGTAACACTAGCTGTTACGTAACAACTGCATCCTACGGCGGCAACTTCAAAGCGGCCGTACAGGTAACAGTTCGCCGAAGGCCATTGTGCCGTCGCTACGAGTGCTGACACTCCAGCAGCAAAAAGCAGTGACCACTCCCAGCTAATACCTGCCGCGCTTGGAATTATAGGCGCGGAGAGGTCGCGTAGAATAACATGGACCCGCCTCTTCTTCAAACGCCTCTCTCTCTCTCTCTCTCTCTCTCTTTCTATCTCTCTCTCTCTCTCTGTTCGAACAGGTCTAGAAGGTTCAATGGTACGCCTGACCGACTGCCGTGTCATCCTTAGCCCATGCACGTCACAGTGATCAGCGGACCACTCTACCGGCCGTTGTCAGGTTTCGTGACCGCTTACCAACAGAGCTCGGCAGAAGTCACTCAAAGTGCGACAGCGTTCAACTTCGGTTATGTGACGCGAACCAATCGGTGTTGCCTCTGAGGATCGTACATCTTCATCTACATATAATGCAGCGCCAAAGAAACTGGTATAGACATGCGTATTCAAATACAGAGATGTGTAAACAGGCAGAATACTGCGCTGCGGTCGGCAACGCCTATGTAAGATAAGTGTCTGGTGCAGTGTTAGATCGGTTACTGCTGCTGCAATGGGAGGTTATCAAGACTTACGTGAGTTTTAACTTTGTGTTATAGTCAGTGCAACACGAGTGTACCGTGAATATTAGGAATCCGGTAAAACATCAAATCTCCGACATCGTTGCGGCCGGAAAAATATCCTGCAAGAACGGGACCAACGAGGACTGAAAAGAACCGTTCAACGTGACAGGAGTGCAACCCTTCCGCAAATTGCTGCAGATTTCAATGCTGGGCCATCAATAAGTATCAACGTTCGAACCACTCAACGAAATATCAGCGATATGGGCTTTCGGAGCGGAGGCCCACTCTTGTACCCTTGATGACTACCCTACACAAAGCTTTACGCCTCGCCTGCGGCCGTCAACACCGACATTGGACCGCTGATGACTGGGAACACGTTGCCTGATCGGACGAGTCTCGTTTCAAATTGTATCGAGCTGATGGACGTGTACGGGTACGGAGACAACCTCGTGAATCCATGGACCCTGCATGTCAGCAGGCGACTGTTCCAAGCTGATGGATGCCTGTAATGGTGTGGGGCGTGTACAGTTGGAGTGATATGGGACATCTGATACGTCTAGATACGATTCTGACAGATGGTACGTACGTAAGCATTTTGTGAATGTCAGATTACCTGTATCCATTCATGTCCATTCTGCATTCCGCCGGACTTGGGCAATTCCAGCAGGACAATGCGACATGCCACACGTCCAGAATTACTACAGAGTGGCTCCAGGAACACTCTCCTGAGTTTAAACACTTCCGCTGGCCACCACAATCTCCAGATATGAACATTATTGAGCGTATCTGGGATGCCTTGCAACGTGCTGTTCAGAAGAGATTTCCACCTTTTCGCACTCTTACTGATTTATGGACAGCCCTGGAGCATTCATGGTATCAGTTCCCTCCAGCACTACTTCAGACATTAGTCGATTCCACGCCACGTCGTGTTGCGGCACTTCTACGTGCTCGCTGGGGGCATACACGATATTCGGCAGGTGTGATAGTTTGTTCGTCTCTTCAGTGTTTATACTCCTCAAGCAACCGTATGGTGCGTGGCAGTGGACACCTTGTAGCACTAATAGTCATTTACTTTCCGTTCCACTCGCACAGAGAGCCCTGATTTCCCTTGCCTTATCTTCATGGTCATTACGCAAAATCTATGTGGGCGGCAGTAGTAAAGTACGGAGCCACCTTCAGATTTCAATTTTCTCATCAGTTTTCCCAGAGAAGAACGCCGCTTTCCCTCCAGGGACTCCCATTTTAATTCCCAGAGCATCTCCGCAATACTTTCGTACTGATCGAACCTACCTGTAACAAATCCAGCAATCCGCCTCCGAATTGCTTCGATGTCATCCTGCACAATGATGGCCAGGTCCTGCATAAAGTGTCATCACTTCTGTCTCTATGCTGTTCATTTTTCTTCGTGGCTTCAACTCAGTTTCTAAACTGAAGGAAATACTTCACGGCATTCGCTTCAGAATTGCTACAAATTCGTCGGACAATAAACCGCGTCGCTCCAACTGTCAACACATCTGGCATTGGTAAGAGTATCCTACGGCTTCCAAATCGCTGGCAATGTGTTATAGACAATGCTGGTGGCTACTTTGAAGATCAGTAAAACTTTGGAACACGTATCTATTTTGTACGAGCTGTAAATAAATAGTTAATTTTCGGGTGTTCCAAGACAATTATTGATCTTACCGACGTAATCTGTGGCAGGAACCTATTCCTAATCCTAAATGTTACCTGAGTATCAATTATGTTGAATGTAATCGTAATTACGAAGATTGGATCTTAAATAGTGGCAACTATTTGTTCACAACCGATACAAAAGAGTTACATGTTTGCACCTGTTATTGTCCTTCAAAGTAGTCACCAGCGTTGTGTAGAACCCGTTGCCAGCGATGTGGAAGGCGTAGTATACCGTTAGCAGAGCCTGTTCTGTTGATGGTGCGAATGGATCGGTCTACTGGCTGTCGAATCTCTGGAATAGTTGTGAAGTGAATGCCGCAAAGTGGTTCCTTCATCTTCGGAGTCAAATCAAAGTCACAAGGACTTAAGTCTGGGGAGTATGGTGGATGGTACAGTACTTCCCAGTCCCATCGACCGAACAGAGCAGCCACAGCTTGCGCTGTATGCGACCGCGCATTCTCGAGCAAAATGATGGGCGAGTTGGGCAGAAAAGTGTCGCCGCTTCTTTCGCAAAGCTGGTCGCAGGTGATGCTCCAAAACGAACAGCAATACTTTGCATTGACGGTCTGTCGTGGAAGAACGTAATGCGTTAGGATAAGACCATCACATTCGTACAAGAGAATCACGATAACTTTAAACCGCTCCATTCGGCCCATCAATAGGACAGGCTCTGCCGACGGTATACTGCGCCTTCCACATCGCTGGCAACGGGTTCTACACAACGCTGGTGACTACTTTGAAGGACAGTAACACGTGCAAATATGTAACTCTTTTGTATCGGCTGTGAACAAATAGTTGCCACTATTTAAGTTCCAACCCTCGTACAAAAGGACTTTTTTTTTTAAATAACTTAAGCGCTAAAGATATGAGTAAAATCACTTGTTAAGTTAAAGAAAGAGTGCACTTCTGGTTTGCATAATCTGAACCGAAAGTCTGTTTGTTGAAGAAAATAACTGTTGTTCTATATCATCCTGTTTCGAAGCCATTCTTAAATAAGCAACTGATACAATTGTTGAATATTGTCTAATACATTTCTGATTTTAAGAATGTTCCAAACAAGTGTTGTCACTTAATTATTGACTTGAGAGGGCCCGCACATTCTTGGAGTAGGTTCGCCCACTGCTTGAACAGATACCAGAAGAGACATATTCTTTCAAAACTAGATAGTTCAGTTAGCAAACAATGTTGTGAGGGAGAGGTTTGCTAGTCTGTCAATACTTTACTGTAGAAGCTGTTGATCGTGACTGATTTTGGCAAACTGTCCTCACGTGATACAAATGCCAGAAGATCCAGTTTTTCTAATGAGTATCTGAAGTTAAAAATTATTAAAACTGGCTTCAAAACTGGTCTGAAGATCGTACTGTTACCTGGTTATTAATAAAGTAATATTGTGTTGGAGATGAAACCAACCGTCCAATTGCTTAAAATTCGATAACGTTACAACTCCTGTGAAAGGGTAACACTAACTCGCTATTATAGTAATATAACAAAAATGCGTTACAACTTGTGCCAGCTTTTCTCTTTCAAGGCTCACGACTGCGTTCTAACATTAAATACAGCAGCAATCTTTGTCAGCTATTCCCCTTCGTTCATCCTTTGCAGTACATGGCGCTTAGACAATGGACACTGCAACCTTCTTTGTCTTTGATGCTATTTTAAACTTGCAACAAACGGGGGCAATACAGTACTGGGCAACTTGTGTGAACTTCCTAAATGAGCGGAATTTGAATTGAAGAACTGTTGGGGTCAATTATTGTCACTGTTGATTCGTCAGTATCAATTATTGTACAAATGGGATGCTACATTAAACTTAAAAAAAAATAACGATCCAGATGAACACGAGACCCAAATTAATGAGTGCCGCAAAAGCGAAGTTCCACTGTACGTCGAATCCGATGAACTGCGACCTCCCCACCCCCCATGCACTCTCTCTGGATCGAAGCTCGACGTGACTTACGAAGCTCTCTTGCAATACGAGAGTTTGCCTTTCACTCTTTATAGCATCACCTGCGTGCGACCCGCTAATAGCAAAACTCCCACAAGCAGCTGCTGCATAACACCAACCGTGATGCCAGTGAAACGCTACAGACTTCCACGTTAGACACCTCTCCTGTACAATTACGAGGTGCATTCAAGTTCTAAGGCCTCCGATTTTTTTTCTAATTAACTACTCACCCGAAATCGATGAAACTGGCGTTACTTCTCGACGTAATCGCCCTGCAGACGTACACATTTTTCACAACGCTGACGCCATGATTCCATGGCAGCGGCGAAGGCTTCTTTAGGAGTCTCTTTTGACCACCGGAAAATCGCTGAGGCAATAGCAGCACGGCTGGTGAATGTGCGGCCACGGAGAGTGTCTTTCATCGTTGGAAAAAGCCAAAGTCACTAGGAGCCAGGTCAGGTGAGTAGGGAGCATGAGGAATCACTTCAAAGTTGTTATCACGAAGGAACTGTTGTGTAACGTTAACCCGATGTGCGGGTGCGTTGTCTCGGTGAAACAGCACACGCGCAGCCCTTCCCGGACGTTTTTGTTGCAGTGTAGGAAGGAATTTGTTCTTCAAAACATTTTCGTAGGATGCACCTGTTGCCGTAGTGCCCTTTGGAACGCAATAGGTAAGGATTACGCCCTCGCCGTCCCAGAACATGGACACCATCATTTTTTCAGCACTGGCGGTTACCCGAAATTTTTTTGGTGACGGTGAATCTGTGTGCTTCCATTGAGCTGACTGGCGCTTTGTTTCTGGATTGAAAAATGGCATCCACGTCTCATCCATTGCCACAACCGACGAAAAGAAAGTCCCATTCGTGCTGTCGTTGCGCGTCAACATTGCTTGGCAACATGCCACACGGGCAGCCGTGTAGTCGTCCGTCAGCATTCGTGGCACCCACCTGGATGACACTTTTCGCATTTTCAGGTCGTCATGCAGGATTGTGTGCACAGAACCCACAGAAATGCCAACTCTGGAGGCAATCTGTTCAACAGTCACTCGGCGATCCCCCAAAACAATTCTCTCCACTTTCTCGATCATGTCGTCAGACCGGCTTGTGCGAGCCCGAGGTTGTTTCGGTTTGCTGTCACACAATGTTCTGCCTTCATTAAACTGTCGCACCCACCAACGCACTTTCGACACATCCGTAACTCCGTCACCACATGTTTCCTTCAACTGTCGATGAATTTCAATTGGTTTCACACCACGCAAATTCAGAAAACGAATGATTGCACGCTGATCAAGTAAGGAAAACGTCGCCATTTTAAGTATTTAAAACAGTTCTCATTCTCGCTGCTGGCGGTAAAAGTCCATCTGCCGTACGGTGCTGCCATCTCTGGGACGTATTGACAATGAACGCGGCCTCATTTTAAAACAATGCGCATGTTTCTATCTCTTTCCAGTCCAGAGAAAAAAAAATCGGAGGCCTTAGAACTTGAATGCACCTCGTACTTCTTTGAGCCACTACAAATACCTCAAACAGTAGAACACTTTTTCCGTTAAAGAAAATTAATTCAAGAGACTTGCTTCTAAGTATGGGGTGTTCAAAATGTCCTCCGCAGTGCCGTATAATTGTTAGCCGCGCGGGCCGTATCCCGCAGTGTATATACCGAAATGAAACTCAGTGAAATACAAGTTATTAATTTATTGAATATTCATTTTTATTTACAAATTTTCACATTAAATATTGAAAGTGCCCCCCCCCCCCTGTTGTTGAATATACAATTCAGTTTGTCTAATCATTTTTCCAAACACAAGCTGTAATATTTCTCCTGTAACAGAAGCAGTGAAAGTGGATATTGCAGTTTTCAATTCATCGATGGATTTTGTACGGTTTTTATAGACAGTTGTTTTCGCTGACCCCAGAAGAAAAAGTCAGGTGGTGTTAGGTCAGGCGATCGTGGAGACCACAGTCCCTGTGAAATTATGCGATCACCAAAAACATCAGCAAGCAAAAAAGGGCTCTGAGCACTACGGGACTTACCTTCTGAGGTCATCAGTCCCCTAGAACTCAGAACTACTTAAACCTAACTAACCTAAGGACATCACACACATCCATGCCCGAGGCAGGATTCGAACTTGCGACCGCAGCAGTCGCGCGGTTCCAGACTGTAGCGCCTAGAACCGCTCGGCTACACCGGCCGGCCATCAGCTAGCAGTGACATTGAAACGAGAGCTGTATGCGCGGTTGCACCGTTGAAAATAACCGTTCAGTATTTCAGTTAACACAAGTTCTATGAATGGGTACAGAACATCACTGCAGTCTCGTTGTGCATTTATTGTTTCGATGAAAAATAGGGGACCCACAACTCCACGTCTAGAAATTGCAATCCAAACTCCTATTTTCACAGAATGAAGTGGTTCCTCATGAATACACAATGCATTTGCAGTACTCAACATACGAAAATTTTGCGAGTTCATGTACCCGGATAAATGAAACCACGCCTCATCGGTGAAAAGCGTTTCATTAAGAATATCCAAATTTGTTGAATGAAATTTTTGAACCATTGACAGTAATTCAGTCTCTTGCCATGATCAATATTTTTCGGTTCTTGCATGACAGTCACTTTGTATGGGAAAAGTTCTAATTTTTTCCTTACAGCTGTCTGGGCCGTTCCGACACTAACATCGATTTCCTGGGCGAGATGTCTTACTGACTTGTTCGGACTCATGGACATTTTATCGGAAATATCGAGTAGTTTATCCTCAGACAAAACGCTAGGACGACCACTTCTCGGTGCATCTGTAGCTGAATCCGTACTTCGAAATTTGTTACTCAAATGTCGCACAGTATCGCGATGTGGGATTGTTGTCTCCGGGAAAACTGAATTAAATGTTTGACGAACTGAAACCGCGTATTTACCGCCAGCTGTGAACACTTGTTCGACTAAAAACACACGTTCTTCAAAAAATGTTCAAATGTGTGTGAAATCTTATGGGACTTAACTCCTATGGTCATCAGTCCCTAATCTTACACACTACTTAACCTAAATTATTCTAAGGACAAACACACACACCCATGCCCGAGGGAGGACTCGAACCTCCGCCAAGATCAGCCGCAGTCACGTTCTTCAATGGTTAACATTTTAACAGTGACAAACGAACAAAGGAACTATACTTAAACGTTCACGTCAACACATAACGACACATACCAACGATACTACTAACGCTGGCTGAGATAAGCGAAACAGTGGAATGTTGGGAGAGTCCACTTGTAGGGAAGTAACCCAGGCAGGCGAACAATCATAAGGCACGCGCGGCTAACAATCATATGGCACTGCGGAGAGACTTTTTGAACACTCCGTAGATTTAGTATTCAAAAAACAGTCCGACATTCAGGGAATGAGCGTGGGGGAGCAAAAACAGAAATCCTGCATCGTCGTTCTAAGGTCGTAGTAGAGATGGTCTGCCGTTATCTTTCTCCGAGCTGTTACGGAGTGTTAAGTGGGTATCTGCAAAGTGAAGATAATCTGATGAATGCTTCTACAGTGTAGTGTTAGGTTTGTGTTGTTATGGATGACGGAAAGGGAGAGGGTGAAACCGGGTAAAATAGCAACACGGGAGTCGCCGAGCTTAACGTTCCCATCCGACGGACGGATTTCCGTCAACAGTGCCACATGTCCTCACTTTATGACGCACACTGCGGTGAGGTCTGGTATTTAATCGATGACACTGGCACGAAGACTGGGTATCAGCAATTTCACGCTACCACCAGTCCTCCCTTTGCCGACCGAACACTGGTAGCGAAAAAGTTTCACCATCGGGATTCGAAGGTAAGTACCTCGAAGTCGAGCGCCATCGCACTAGCGTGCGCTAATGACTCCAGCTACGAAGATGACCAGTTGCAGCATTAAAGCTGACAAAATACGCAAAAAGAAACTTTGTCAGTTAACAGAAGGGCTATGGTATTTGACGCATAAAACTAACCATATCAGATGGAAAGATTGTTTGTTACGAGGCCTTCCAGCGTATCTTCATTTTCCTTTTATTTTTTTCTCCCTTTCATTTTTCTCACCTGGCTTACTTTCAAACAAAGCTGGCAGTTTATTTGTTCATACGGAATATTTAAATGTGTTATAAAACACAGACCAAGGGAAGAAAAAAGTTATGTTGTATCAGCATCGAAACCAACTCTATTCAGACTTGGCTCGTTCTACGTGATGACTCAAGAAAGACATCACACACTTTTTGTCGTTTCAAACATGAAAGACACAAAGATACTGTTTGTATATTGTCATAAACCAGGGCTACCCAAGTACAACGCATATCGTCTTTGCATCACTGTTTATAACAAAGATACAGCCGGCCGCGGTGGCCGTGCGGTTCTAGACGCTCTAGTCCGGAACCGCGCTGCTGCTGCGGTCGCAGGTTCGAATCCTGCCTCGGGCATGGGTGTGTGTGATGTCCTTAGGTTAGTTAGGTTTAAGTAGTTCTAAGTTCTAGGGGACTGATGACCACAGCAGTTGAGTCCCATAGTGCTCAGAGCCATTTTATAACAAAGATACAGCATCATAAACTATAGCTCCCTATTGAAATTTAGTCCTGAAATTCATCTAAGTGCAACAGATATACATGTACTACCTAAAACGACGTATGAAAATTTGTGCCACACCGGGAATCGAACCTCGATTTTCCTCTTATCGCGAGCAGTCGCCTCAGCACTTAGAATATCCGAGAACGCTTTAGGCAATACATCTATACCTATTAAAGTTAGGTTGAATTTCAGGAGTAAATTTCAACAATTGAAATTGTACCTCTACATCAAATATAAATGCACACATCAAAAACAGTTTTCCATCACCCTGGCTCCCAGAACTTCTGAAGATAGACGTTGACCGTTGATATTGTATCACAGACACAGTCGCTTTGACTGTTCAGAGATGACACTACACCCGACCAAAGATGTTAACAACCATGCATGAACAGCGCCTATTAGACGGAGGGGATCCGACAGCCGATCAGTTGCAGTCATTCCACGGGGAAGAAGGTACACGGCTCGTGTTGTCTGTACTTCAACCATGCCTAGACGGTCAATACCTCGGTTCGATCGCGTCCGCATTGTTACTTTGTGCCAGGAAGGGCTCTCAGCAAGGGAAGCGTCCTGGCGTCCAGAGTGAACCAAAGCGATTTTGTTAGGACATGGAGGAGATACAGAGAGACGGGAACTGCCGATGACATGCCTCGCTCAGGCCGCCCAAGGGATACTACTATAGTGGATGACCGTTACCTACGGATTATGGCTCGGAGGAACCCTGACAGCAACGCCACCTTGTTGAATAATACTTTTCGTGCAGCCACAAGACGTCGTGTTACGACTCAAACTGTGCGCAATAGGTTGCATGATGCGCAACTTCACTCCCGACGTCCATGGCGGTCCATCTTTGCCAACAGGACACCATGCAGCGTGGTACAGATGGGCCCAACAATATGCCGAACAGACCGCTCAGGATTCGTTCTGTTCACCGATGAGTATCGCACATGGCTTCAACCAGACAATCATCGGAGACATGTTTGGAGGCAACACGGTCAGGCTGAACGCCTTAGACACACTGCCCAGCGAGTGCAGGAAGGTGGAGGTCCCCTGCTGTTTCGGGGTGGCATTATGTGGGGCCGACGTACGCCGCTGGTGGTCATGGAAAGCGCCGTAACGGCTGTACGATACCTGAATGCCATCCTCCAACCGACAGTGCAGCCATATCGGCAGCATATTGGCGAGGTATTCGTCTTCATGGACGAGAATTCGCGCCCCCATCGTCCACATTTTGTGAATGACTTCCTCCAGAATAACGACATCGCTCGACTACAGTGGCCAGCATGTTCTCCAGACATGAAGCCTATCGAACATGTCTGGGATAGATTGGAAAGGGCTCTATTTATGGACAACGTGACCCACCAACCACTCTGAGGGATCTACGCCGCATCGCCGTTGAGGAGTAAGGGCAGTCTGGACCAACAGTGCCTTGATGAACTTGTGGATAGTATACCATGACGAATACAGGCATTCGTCAATGCAAGAAGACGTGCTACTGGATATTAGAGCTACCGGTGTGTACAGCAATCTGGACCACCACCTCTGAAGGTCTTGCTGTATGCTGGTACAAAGTGCAATGTGTGGTTTTCATGGACAATAAAAAGGGCGGAAGTTATGTTTATGTTGATCTCTATTCCAGTTTTCTGTACAGGTCCCGGAAATCTCGGAAACGAGGTGATGCAAAACTCTTTTTTGTGATGTGTGATGATGGGCTAGTGACGAAAAGTCTACCACTTCTCGTTGTCTAGATTCTAAAACCTCCATGCGAATCGCGAGATGCGGGAGTATGGGCAAATGAATTAATAATGAATGAGAAGAAACAGATAGGTGCGTAACGTATGGAAGTTTGGGCTGGCTAGGGGAGCGTGCTCAGACAGCCTAAGCGATAAGGCGGCCGCTCGCGATAAGCGGGAAACCCTGGTCTGTCCTGGTCCGACACAAATTTTCATACGGCGCTTTTATACCTGTTACAGTTAAGTCGAATTTCGGGAATAAATTTCAATATTTGAAACTGTACTTCGCATGAAATATAAATAAAGCTCCTTAGTTCTCCATATAATGCAATAGCTTTCCCGGGAAAGTGGCCAGGGAGAAAATAAAACCAGCATCATTAGTAAGAGACATTAATGTCTAATTTGCGATAGCTCGACTGCAACATAACGTACGGAGAGCGTACAGGTACAAAGAATACATTTTTTAAGAATTTCAAAGAATATGTAAGACAATTGCAAAAAACTATCAAAGCGGAAGTGAAGAACAAAATGTTCAGAGAGGAACATCTTAGGTAACTGGGTAACATTTCTTAAAGATTTCAGCATAGACAAGTCAGCAGCATCTCTGCAAGGATAGAAATGGGTGTGAAATCTACGAGGGTTGCCTACAAAATAATGCATCACATTTTTTTCTTCAAGAATTCTTTATTGAACATAATGAGAATTACACACACGAAAGAATGGTGTTTTATCTACACACCCTATTTTTCCACGTAATCTCCGTCCCGTTATATGGCCTTCCCCCAATACGAAACAAGGGCGTGTTTGCCCTGTCGGTACCAATTCTTGTCGTGGTGGCAGAGCCAATGCTTCACTGTGTGAATCACTTCCTCATCGTCCTCACAATGTCTTCCACGAATGGCATCCTTTAATGGCCCAAACAAGCGGAAGTCCGAGGAGGCTATGTCTGGGCGGTCAGGTGTGACAGCCGCGGATGGTCTCCCCGACCGCTGTAAATCGTGGAGCTTCCCCGAACCGCCTTCTGATGACATCTCCCTCCCACCGACTATCCGTACTTCCGTCGACAGCACATATTCCATAGACTTTGCTCAAGCGTTTGTGAATATTCCCCACAGTTTCTTTCTCTGCAGTAGAAATTCAATTACGGCACGTTGCTTGTAATGTACATCATCTACAGACGCCATGTTGAAACTGTCCTGAAGCTACGCTATTTTCCGGAAGTGACAGAAACTTGACGCGCTCATTCCGGAGATTTCAAATAATACGTACGTAACGTTTCGCATTCGTAGTATTGTTTTCGGCTGAGTAAAAAATGCGGTGCACTACTTTCTGTACGACCCTCGTATACCAGAGATAGCTGCACAGAGCAAAAACGAGTGGAAGAAAGATATTCGCCATTCGTCGGAAAGCAGAATTCCAAATTACGCCTTACATTACAAACCACTGGAAGAATATCATGGGGCAGACAGAGCCAGAAGGTGAACAAAAACAAAGCCTATGTTAGCCGGAACTGTCCGCCTCCGTAGCCGAGTGGTCAGATCCTCATGCGGGGGATCCCGATTCGATTCCCGGTACTGCCAGGCATTCTTCCTTGGAGGAAGGACTGGACTGGGGTGCACTCAGCCTCGTGATGCCAGCCGAGGAGCCACCAGATTGAGAGGTAGCGGCTCCAATGTCGAAACGTCGACAACGGCTGGGAGTGCGGTCTGTTGACTACATATCCCTCCATACCGCACCTGATGATAAAGAAATAAATGAAGTGTGACTAAGGCCTCTCGTCGGGTAGACTGTTTGCCGGGTGCAAGTCTTTCGATTTGACGCCACTTCGGCGACTTGTGCGTCGATGGGGATGAAATGATGATGATTAGGACAACACAACACCCAGTCCCTGAGCGGAGAAAATCTCCGACCCAGCCGGGGATCGAACCCGGGCCCTTAGGATTGACATTCTGTCGCGCTGACCACTCAGCGACCGGGGGCGGACCACCTGATGATGAAAAGCTGAAGATGACACGTCGATCGGTCGATTATCGCGTGGTCTTCAGGGCCTGATCGTGGGGTTTAACTTTTTTAGCCTAAACTTGGGAGCGCAATCAAAAAAGATGACTTGAACTAATTTGATTTTTTATTGGGTCCGTATGATGCTTTCTGGCGTATGCAAATGGGCCTGAGATGACTATTTGAAAGTTGTATATGTTTTCGTTCTTAAAAGAACACAGAAGTAAGCACACCGGATTTTTTTAAAAAGTCTAATACAGTGTAACACCACCTCTACCAATGACGATGGACTCAGTTACGCGAGGAAGAGTAACCACAAGCGTCTTCAGGGTTGCCATATCCAGCTAATGCCAGTAACTCACGATTAGATTCCGTAGAGCTACCGCTGTTTGCGAAATTAGGGCTAATACAGAGGTTTACTCACAATCATTCTTCCCACATGCCATTCACGAGTGGTCCAGGGAAGGGGGGGATCAGACAGTGGTACCAGAAGTACAGCTTGAGGTGGCTTGCTGAGTATTGTCGTAGATGTAGAAGACTGTGTGATTTAGCGTGTCAGTCGAGGAGTGAAGATGAGTGTGTCAACAGCACATACATGCTCTTCATGAAGAATCGTCCTCTATTGCTGAACGAGTGCAATGGGCAGTTGATCCACACATTTTCTACTCTTAGTGCCTATGCTTCTCTGGTCATTGGAATGTTCTTGTCCGAGAAAATATGCATCGATAATCACATCGAATGTGCAAATTGACGTTCCCTCCCCTCGCGATGTCAGGTTCCTACTACGCGTGGTGGCGCTGGAAAAAAAAATCCTTTGTCTCCTTGTAGCTCTCCCTATGCTTCCCTTGGTTCCTAAGGGGAGGGAATGGGACATGGTGGCCAGGTCTCGGATTCGACCCCTGCCCACTTTGGCCCCGTCCCTAAGTTTGGCCGGTGGGAGTGATCCCCCGGAAGAAAAAGTCACCGCGGATGACTGCCATACAGCGGGACCAGGTTTTATTCCCAGCCGAATCGGAGATTTTATCCGCTGGGGGACTGGGCGTCGTGTTGTCTTCACCACCATTCCATCATTATCGACGCCAAGTCGCCGAGGTGTCGACAAAACTTTAGTTTAATGGGTATGGCCGCCCGCAATACAAAGTTCAATGTGACCAATTGTCTAGCAGGGTCGAAAGAGTGTTTTTAACTGCCTTAATTTAAGTTTTGGTATGCCCAACCTTCTGATTAGAGGTTTGAGGGACTTCGGCCGTTGACTTATGTAATAAAATGGAACACCTACAGGGGTCCTTATGAAAAATTTTATTATCTGGCTACCAGTTTGGGTCCTTCAGTACACAATCTTCAGGCCTTAACTTACGCTGAAGGTGTTAAGTCCAATCGTATACACGATTCCATCAGTGGACAACATTTGTGTACTGGTTTTCGCAGACTATCTGTAACAACGATGTTGTGTCTCCAACGATCAACTACCAGCGACATTTAAGGCCCATAGATGTTGTACTGAAATATCAAAACTGGGTGTCAATAAATTATAAGGACGGCTGTGTTGCGTTTTATTACATAACTCAATTTAATGTCCCAATGTTCTGTTTTATTTATTTTGACGAATTCCTTTCTTCAGGGGTTTGATTGTTAAATACGAAAGTTGGGAACATCTTGGTCCACTAATGTAACACTATTTTCACCTGAGAAAGCTCTTTTAATGCAGCGAAACCGGCTGTGACAATAAAGAAGTCATCAATTACAGCTGTCTTGCTGTTCATTTTACTTGAATTCATATAGTTATAGGCCTAGATCGTTAACGTAAATCTGTAGGAGAATTATGGAAAATGTTTTACGCTCAAGAACTGAAGTTTTTGGAGAACGAAAATTCCTCTATAAAAATCAACATGGATTCTTGCGAAACTCAGCTCGCTTTGTTCCTCCATGAGATCCACAGCCGTGTAGACAACGAGACTCAGGTTGATGCCGTGTTCCTAGACAGGAAGACATTTGAAACCATCGCGGACAGCCGTTTAGCGAAAATAATACGAGCTTACCGAGTATCGGACCAGATTTGGACTGACTTCAAGACTTCCTTGCAGACGGAACTCAACACGTCGCTCTTAACGGAACAAAACAGACAGATGCAGAAGTAATTTCCGGAGTACCACAAGGGAGCGTGATAGCACCGTTACTGTTTACAATGTATCTAAATGGCCTTGTAGTAGAAAGTGTCTAAAGGTCTTTAAGACTGTTCGCAGATGATGCGGTTATTTACAAGAAAGTATCAACGCCAGAAGGCAGTATCGAATTTCAGAATGACCTGCAGAGGACTGACCTTGCCAGTTGACCCTGAACGTAAATAAATGTAACATATTGTGTATACATAGGAAAACAACCCACCTTACTGAAGACAAATTACTGGAAACAGTAAAAGATTTGGGAAATTTGTGGTAAGTTCTATGAGACCAAACTGCTGAGGTCATCGGTCCCTAGGCTTACACACTACTTAATCTAACTTAAATTAACTTACACGAAGGAAAACACACACACCCATGCCCAAGGGAGGACTCGAACCTCCGACGGGGCGAGCCGCGCGAACCGTAGCAAGCCGCTTTTGACAGCACGGCTACACCGCGCGGCCTGGAAACAGTATCTACCGTAACATATCTAGGAGTAACTATCCAGAGCGGCCTTAAGTGGAATGACCATGTAAAACAAACGGTAAGAACAAAAGATGGCCGGCCGCTGTGGCCGAGCGGTTCTAGACGCTTCAGTCCGGAACCGCGCGACTACTACGGTCGCAGGTTCGAATCCTGTCTTGGGCATGGATGTGTGTGATGTCCTTAGGTTAGTTAGGTTTAAGTAGTTCTAAGTTCTAAGGGATTGATGACCTAAGATGTTAAGTCCCATAGTGCTCAGAGCCATTTGAACCATTTTGAACAGCAGGCGGCAGACTTAAGATTCATAGGAAGAATCTGTGGCTTACAAGGTGATTGTTCGACAAGCTTTTCAGTACAGTTCGTCAATGTGGGATCCTTACCAGAGATAGAGAAAATCCAACGAAGAGCGGCGCGTTTCGTCACGGCATCGTTCAGTCAGTCGGCGCGAGAGTGTTTGAGAAATATCCAAAAAATTCCAGTGCCAGTCGTTACAAGAGAGGCGTTGTGCGACACGGAGGGGTTCACTATGAGAATTTCGACAGAGCACTTTCCGGGAAGAGCTGGACAGCAAAATATTTTCTCCAAGATGATGATGATGATGATGAAGTCCCATACTCCGTGACGGAGCGTAGGGGAACGATGCGGGAGACCTGCACCGCCGTACTAGGCAAGGTCCTAGTGCAGGTGGTTTGCCATTGCCTTCCTCCGACCGTAATGGGGATGAATGATGATGATGAAGACGACTCAACAACACCCAGTCATCTCGAGGCAGGAAAAATCAATGACCCCGCCGGGAATCGAACCCGAGACCCCGTGGACTGGAAGCTAGAACGCTACCGCGAGACCACAAGCAGCGGACTTCATCACGCGAAATCGCCACGACGAGAAAATTCGGGAAATTAGAGCCATTCGCGAGTGGAAAAGGGAAGAGGGGGGGGGGGGGAGATAAGTCAGTGACTTCGGAAGTACCCTCTGTAACATATTGTTTGGTGGCTTGCGGAGTATGATATAGATGGAGGGTCTTCTGACCGTCAGGTACCAGTTCTACGCCAACCACAGTGCTCCAAAGTGGCCAATGAGCTCTTTTAAGAGACTGACTAATATTTTTTTTTCCGGCGAGCTTCTTTGTATTAACTGAATGCACACGATCGTACCAAGAAGCAACAGCGACTTTCCTGCTGATGGGATAACTATGAAATGGCCTGATGACAAACTGTTGGTTTAAATACGAGGATATACACATATAAGGAATCACCTACTCAATCTCTTTGCTACATATCAAAAATGAATCTATTGTTACGTCTAAAAAATGAAATTACCATTGTATTAAAGGGTATGGCATCGATAAAATACGTTCTAAAAAATGTCAACATAGTTATGCGGAGAGCACTGCATCTCGGAGAAATAAGCAGTAGAGAAATGAAATTTTAAATTTAGAAACACTGATCCTTTGACGCCACAGAAATGTCACTGAATGAAAAATCTATTTTACTCACCACACAACAGCTGTCTTTGTTTTCACAACACAAATGCAGGAAGGTAAAACGCTTGAAATAAGTCATTACACTATATTTTCACACAACTATAGAATTCACTGTCTCCTCACAACTGATGACATCAGTGACTGATACGTTTACACTGACTGACGGTTGATAGTCTACTCGAACGTGTTGGTCCTAGATGCCGCAATTATCACGCAGTGCATAAGGCCTTCGAAAGACGTTACTTCAATCTGTTACGTTGTCCTTGAAGACTAGCAACAGTTTTCTACGGATTGATGTTGCAGAAATATCTCCATACTGGAAGAAGAATCCAACATCACGATGGCGTACGGGGCGTCACGTGTAGCAGCCAAGGTGACTTACCTGAAACAACAGAAAACAATAATTAGCTACAGGTTAGGTGGTAAAGTACAGTTTTTACACCGACAAAATATCGTTATCTCAGTACTAATGGTTGTCGGACTACACAAAGTTGCGCATTATTCACCTTCTACATCTACATCCATACTCCGCAAGCCACCTGACGGTGTGTGGCGGAGGGTACCCTGAGTACCTCATCGGTTCTCCCTTCTATTCCAGTCTCGTATTGTTCGTGGAAAGAAAGATTGTCGGTATGCCTCTGTGTGGGCTCTAATCTCTCTGATTTTATCCTCATGGTCTCTTCGCGAGATATACGTAGTAGGGACCAATATACTGCTTGACTCTTCGGTGAAGGTATGTTCTCGAAACTTTAACAAAAGCCCCTACCGAGCTACTGAGCGTCTCTCCTGCAGAGTCTTCCACTGGAGTTTATCTATCATCTCCGTAACGCTTTCGAGATTACTAAATAATCCTGTAACGAAGCGTGCTGCTCTCCGTTGGATCTTCTCTATCTCTTCTATCAACCCTATCTGGTACGGATCCCACACTGGTGAGCAATATTCAAGCAGTGGGCGGACAAGCGTACTGTAACCTACTTCCTTTGTTTTCGGATTGCATTTCCTTAGGATTCTTCCAATGAATCTCAGTCTGGCATCTGCTTTACCGACGGTCAACTTTAAATGATCATTCCATTTTAAATCACTCCTAATGCGTACTCCCAGATAATTTATGGAATTAACTGCTTCCAGTTGCTGACCTGCTATATTGTAGCTAAATGATAAGGGATCTTTCTTTCTATATATTCGCAGTACATTACACTTGTCTACATTGAGATTCAATTGCCATTCCCTGCACCATGCGTCAATTCGCTGCAGATCCTCCTGTATTTCAGTACAATTTTCCATTGTTACAACCTCTCGATACACCACAGCATCATCTGCAAAAAGCCTCAGTGAACTTCCGATGTCATCCACAAGGTCATTTATGTATATTGTGAATAGCAACGGTCCTATGACACTCCCCTGCGGCACACCTGAAATCACTCTTACTTCGGAAGACTTCTCTCCATTGAGAATGACATGCTGCGTTCTGTTATCTAGGAACTCTTCAATCCAATCACACAATTGGTCTGATAGTCCATATGCTCTCACTTTGTTCATTAAACGACTGTGGAGAACTGTATCGAACGCCTTGCGGAAGTCAAGAAACACGGCATCTACCTGTGAACCCGTGTCTATGGCCCTCTGAGTCTCGTGGACGAATAGCGCGAGCTGCGTTTCACACGACCGTCTTTTTCGAAACCCATGCTGATTCCTACAGAGTAGATTTCTAGTCTCCAGAAAAGTCAGTATACTCGAACATAATACGTGTTCCAAAATTCTACAACTGATCGACGTTAGAGATATAGATCTATAGTTCTGCACATCTGTTCGACATCCCTTCTTGAAAATGGGGATGACCTGTGCCCTTTTCAAATCCTTTGGAACGCTACGCTCTTCTAGAGACCTACGGTACACCGCTACAAGAAGGGGGGCAAGTTCCTTCGCGTACTCTGTGTAAAATCGAACTGGTATCCCATCAGGTCCAGAGGCCTTTCCTCTTTTGAGCGATTTTAATTGTTTCTCTATCCCTCTGTAGTCTATTTCGATATCTACCATTTTGTCATCTGTGCGACACTCTAGAGAAGGAACTACAGTGCAGTCTTCCTCTGAGAAACAGCTTTGGAAAAAGACATATAGTATTTCGGCCTTTAGTCTGTCATCCTCTGTTTCAGTACCATTTTGGTCACAGAGTGTCTGGACATTTTGTTTTGATCCACCTACCGCTTTGACATAAGACCAAAATTTCTTAGGATTTTCTGCCAAGTCAGTACATAGAACTTTACTTTCGAATTCATTGAACGCTTCTCGCATAGCCCTCCTCACACTACATTTCACTTTATTTATGACTATAACATCAATATTCAGACGGTACAGTCGTATGTCTTCCGTGATTCTTTTAGGGTAGACTTTTGTATTGAAACTTTATGTAATTTAAAACTCGGAAAAATTTTGCCGTATACGAAAGAAGTTTCAAACTCTAACCGAACGGTCTAGGGTTCAGCCCTCGAAGAGTTCTTCCCAGCTGTTACACATGCTTCTATATCCTTACTTTTGTCCTACCTAACCATTTTGTACTTTGTGTCAACATCATTTCTGAGACGTTTGTATTCCGTTTAGTCTGCCTCATTTGCTGAATTTTAATATTTTCTCCTTTCGTCAGTATCTCCTTATATTCACGGATTTTGCAACCATGACTTATTAAACGGATAGTTCGGTAATAATAAGTATAAAACAGGCAGCCGTTTGCAACAAAATTATACTTTTGCCAGCTTTCGACACCGACTAAGGGAGTCTTCATCGGAAAATTCACAATTACATAAAACTATTATAAATAAGCATAACATAGAAAAAAGGTATAAAAAGTTTTTATTCCGAACAGATTTATAACGGAAAATCACTGCAGATGGTATCACACTATGAGGCTCATACGCTGAACTTGCCACAAGGTGTACATGAAGTAAGTCGCGGCACCCAGCAACAGTCGAAGATACCAGCTACTTAATTTCCGAAAAATGTTTAAAATCTATCAATCGCTAGTATTATATAAAAAAAAATTATATACGACAGTGCAAAACCAAATTTCAGGTGCATTTTTGTACGAAAGAACTACAATGTAATAAATGAAAAAGGAGGAAAACGATATTTCATAGTGCATGCTGAGGGAAAAAAAGTAGTCAATTTTAGGTATTTCTTAGTAACGGCTTCGAACCATTAAAATATTTTATTACATAACTGCCACTATTCATTAACAATGAAACCGTCATTCGTAGAAAGTTGTTCGAAAATTCCCAGTTCTTCAGGAATATTAAGTCTGAAGCCTTTCCTCTCTGTGTGTGCAGGATGCTGACGTCATTAACATTTTAGTCTTATGGCCTGTGATTAATAAATGACCGGCGAAGGATGACTTGCTACAGGCATGCGTATTCACATACAGAGATATGTAAACAGGCAGAATACGGTGCAGCAGTCGGCAACGCCTATATAAGACAACAAGTGTCTGGTGCTGTTGTTAAATAGGTTACTGTTGTTCAAAAATGGCTCCGAGCACTATGGGACTTAACATCTGCGGTCATCAGTCCCCTAGAACTTAGAACTACTTAAACCTAACTAACCTAAGGACATCACACACATCCATGCCCGAGGCAGGATTCGAACCTGCGACCGTAGCGGTCACGCGGTTCCAGACTGTAGCGCCAGAACCGCACGGCCACACCGGCCGGCGTTACTGTTGTTAAATAGGTATTGCGTCACACCTACATTCTCACGCGGACGTAACTAAACACACGACTGGGGTAATGGGTAATATGCAACTCTCTTACAAAATTTTGATGATGAGTTGAGCCACAGCCTTTATGTATTTAGTGACAGTATTCATTCCGTACATGGCTACCAAAAATATATGTAGCGAAGAATGCAATTTCGACATTTTGTCATTGTCAACTCTGTGGGATGTTTAAGCCCGCGCTATAACGTTAAGTTGTGACATCCTGGCCGGCCGGAGTGGCCGTTGGTTCTAGGCGCTACAGTCTGGAGCCGAGCGACCGCTGCGTCGCGGGTTCGAATCCTGCCTCGGGCATGGGTGTGTGTGATGTCCTTAGGTTAGTAAGGTTTAATTAGTTCTATGTTCTATGATGACCTCAGAAGTTAAGTCGCATAGTGCTCAGAGCCATTTGAACCATTTGACATCCTCGAACATACACTCAAGCGCCAAAGAAACTGGTATAAACATGCGTATTCAAATACGTAATCAGGCAGAATACGGTGCAGTGGTCGGCAACGCCTAAATAAGACAAGTGTTTGTTACATCGGTTACTGCTGCTACAATGGCAGGTAATCAAGTTTAGAGGAAGTTTGAACGTGGTGTTACAGTCGGCGCACGAACGATGGGACACAGCACCTCCGAGGTAGCGATGAAGTGGGGATTTTCCAGTACGACCATTTCACGAGTGTACCGGGAATACCAGAAATCTGGTAAAACGTCAAATCTCCGACATCGCTGCTGCCGAGAAAAAGATCCTGCAAGAACGAAACCAAGGACGACTGAAGATAATCGTTCGATGTTAAAAGTGCAATCCTTCCGCAAATTGCTGCAGATTTCAATGATGGAGCCGCGCGGGGTAGCCGCCGGTCTCTGGCGTCTTGTCACGGTCCGCACGGCTCCCCCCGTCGGAGGTTCGAGTCCTCCCTCGGGCGTGGGTGTGTGTGTCGTCCTTACCGTAAGTTAGTTTAAGTTAGATTAAATAGTGTGTACGCTTATGGAACGATGACCTCAGCAGTATGGTCCCATAAGACTTTACCACCAGTTTCCATTTCCATTTCAATGCTGGGCCATCAACAAGTGTCAGCGTGCGAACCATTCACGTAACAGTATAGATATCGGCTTTCGGAGCCGAAGCCCACTCGTGCACCCTTGATGACTGCACGACACAAAGCTTCACGCCTCGCCTGGGCCCGTCAACCCTGACATTGGACCGCTGATGACTGGAAACATGTTGTCTGGTCGGACGAGCCTCGTTTCAAATAGTATCAAGCGGATGGACGTGTAAGGGTATGGAGACAACCTCATGAACCCATGGACCCTGCATGTCAGCAGGGGACTGTTCAAGCTGGTGGAGGCACTGTAACGGTGTGAGGGGTGTGCAGTTGGAGTGATATGGGACCCCTGACACGTCTAGATACAACTCTGACAGGTGACACGTACGGAAGCATCCTGTCTGACCACCTGCATCCATTCATGTCCACTGTGCATTACAATGGGCTTGGGCAATTCCAGCAGGACAATGCGACACCCCACACGTCCGGAATTGCTACAGAATGGCTCCAGGAACACTCTTCTGAGTTTTAAACACTTCCGCTGGCCAAAAAACTCCCCAGACGTGAACATTATTGAACATATCTGGGATGCCTTGCAACTTACTGTTCAGAAGAGTCCTCCACCCCTTCGTACTTTTACGGATTCATGGACACCCTGCAGGTTCAAATGGCTCTGAGCACTATGGGACTTAACATCTGAGGTCATCAGTCCCCTAGAACATAGAACTACTTAAACCTAACTAACCTAAGGACATGACACACATCCATGCCCGAGGCAGGATTCGAACCTGCGACGGTAGCGGCCGTGCGGTTTGACACTGAAGCGCCTAGAGCCGCTCGGCCACATCGGCCGGCTCACCCTGCAGGAATTCATTCCACGTCGTGTTGCGTCACTTGTGCGTGCTCTCGGGGGCCCTACACGATATTAGGCATATATACCAGTTTGAGTCTTCAGTGTATATGTTTGTACCTTTTGTTCCCTAAAACATGTTCTTTGTATGTAACAAAAATTGCTCATCCTTTTTGTCCTATATAATAGGCCGGACATGTGTCACAGCTAGTTTCATATACATCTGAGTTTAGACGTAACATTCCTGAAGAGTTGAAAATTTTCAAACATCTTTCTTTGAATGATAGTTACATTCTTAATGCAATTGCGTAATAAAAAAAATAGTTGGAGAAAGACGTTACTTAGAAACGCGTAATACTGACTCCTCTTTTTCCCTACTGTCAATTACTGCATTTGAGTACAGTCTTCTAGCCGGCCGGAGTGGCCGAGCGGTTCTAGACGCTACAGTCTGGAACCGCGCGACAGTTATGGTCGCAGGTTCGAATCCTGCCTCGGGCATGGATGTGTGTGATGTCCTTAGGTTAGTTAGGTTTAAGTAGTTCTAAGTTCTAGGGGACTGATGACCTCAGAAGATAAGTCCCATAGTGCTCAGAGCCATTTGAACCTAGTACAGTCTACTAATAAATCTGTTCGGAATAAAAACAGTTTGATCCTCAGGTTCTCTCTATGTTAATCTTTATTTCTAATTTTTTATAGGTAATTGGAGATTACCTGATGATGAAATCTCTAGTCGTTGTCGAAACCTGGTAAAAGTATAATTTTGTTGCACTCGGTAGGCTGTTTTATACTTATCATACTTTTGAACGGTATAATATAATATAATAATGGCTTGTGACGAGGGCCTCCCGTCCGTTAGATCGGTCGCCGGGTGTTAGTCTTTTGATTTGACGCCACTTTGGCGACCTGCGCGTCGATGAGGATGAAATGATGATGATTAGGACAACACAACACCCAGTCCCTGAGCGGAGAAAACCTGCGACCCAGCCGGGGATCGAACCCGGGCCGTTAGGATCGACATTGTGTCACGCTGACCACTTTTTTTTAATCTCATTTTGTTCTATATTGTTCGTTGAATTTGTTCGTGGGCGGACGTCCGATGACACCCTTTCAGATTGTTCGTTGATCCGTTCACTCAGTTTTTTTTTTTTTTTTTTTTATTACAGAGGGTAGCTAAACCCTCTGACCGAACACGCTGAGCTATCGTGCCGGCTCATATACCGGGGGCGGACTGTACGGTTGCTGTATTACAACCTTGTTTAAAATTGTAGTTCGGTAATATTCACACCTGTCTGAGCCTGTTTTCTTCAGAATTGGAACTATTACATTGATCCCAAAGTCTGAGGGTATTTCGCCGTACAACTTTCGCACGGCCACAGCAGACGGGCACGGAGTAAGACGCTACGCGCGAGCACCAAAAGATGGCGGCAGGTAGGGAAGCTGGACGCCGGGTATTTTAAAAGCGCTGCGCTTTCTGCCACGGCAAGCGGTAGCGGGAGGTTTATTCCGCTGCGCGACGCATCGTATCGACAGCCCCGGCCGTTAACCCCACACCGGCTTCCCACGTCTGCGGCCGGCGCTGACCCCGTACCGCTGCAGCGAACAGCCTCCGCCCTGTCACCTTATCGCCACTGAGAAGAGAACTCTCCTCTCCCACCAGATAACGGCGCTCCGCAGTTTCCATTCGCACAGACACCACACTGCAGTTCTCAGACTCGAAGGGCATGAAAGGGAGGTAGCAGTTGAGAAGGGAGGGTGTAGCACGTTGTAACCCGTCCCCCATCTTATTCTGTCTGCACTACGAGCAAATAGTAAAGGAAGCACAGCAGAGATTTGGAAAGGGAGGAACAAAGTTCAGGGAGAAGAATTAAGGTTTTTCTATGACACTGTAATTCTGTCAGGCACGGAAAAACACTCAGAGGAGTAACTGATCGGAATTGATAATCTGTACTACAGTATAAAGACAAGTAGTCATTTAACGCTGTTGCTAGAGCTGTGGATATTTTTGAAAGCATCGGGTATCCGATATATCGATACATCGACTCAGAATATATCCACATACCGGCCAATAAAAATATCGGCTGCACATCGTAAATATAATGCCGGGTTTAGATTTATTGATTTATTATTAGATGTTCTGCAAATCAACAAGCTAGCAGCTTGTTTATCTCCCTTACAACAGGAACTGAAAGGAAAACGATGCACATTCACCCTTGAGTATGACCACTTTGCTAAAAATGGTACTGCATGTAAGTGGCACAGTAAAAGGTGTGCGATGAGTCGGTCGTTCGGTTTCGTCACACATCGGATTTGTCCGGAACACCCTATGTCGACTTCCCAGTTTTTCATTTCTGCCAGTGCCAGCGACCTAGCAGTTGTAGTGTCAGAACTGCGTGGTGAAGCTATACGTTACAGTTTCTGTTGGTAGCGGCGAGCGCCGATTGCGTCAGCGTTTCCCCTCACATGTCTCCGCCCACCGCAAAGACCAGACTCGTCTTTTAGATTTTTGCTCATCATTTTCAGCAACTGTTTTTGAAGAATGGCGATGTGAAGAAACAGCACACTAGTTGCGTTAAAAATTGCTTTTAACGCAACCGATTGCGTTATTCTTCACACCGGAAATGTTATTCCTTTCACACCGCCACCCTCCAGTGCAATCTGACTTCTTTCTGCCACCTATACTTGCTCCACACAGCCAAGAGGAAGACTGGACGCAATGATAGCTCAAAAAGTGGTATGACTCTTTCACACAGTAAAAGAAAAATTCGGTTTACTACAATTTCAAATGTTTACAGAAAACTGTGAAAAAATGACATAAAACATAAGCATCGGCACTCGGTATTGCGGATTCGTCATCGATGTACCGACGAATCGAAGAAAACATACTGCCTATACATATCGATATTTTTTTGGAAAATGCAGCTATATTTTATCAACAACCATAGCTGTTACCAAATATCTCGAAAGGTACTTGACCAGTGTACCTCAAATTTTTACACAGTACTCAATGAACATTTGGCCTTACGTGTTTATATATTTTTAAATATATAAATATACAGGGTGTAACAAAAATGTATTGCACAAATTGCAGGACACATTCCTCACACGTATACGAAGAAATTGTTATACGAACATGGGTCATGAAACTCTTTATTTTCATGTTCCTCCAACTCATTAATCATGGGAAACACAGACCAACAGAATTCACCAGCATACTATATGCAACTCTTTCTCATAGGAGATGTTCAATATGCCCTCTGTGGGCATTCACACATGCAGGTACCCGCTCTCGTAGTGAATCTCGGATGCCCTGATGTATCTAGCAGTTGTTGCTACGCTGAATACCGTAACACCTACAACCATCAAAAAGAAACGTAAAGTATATCTATTTCAAAAAGCTGATAAAAATGCTCTTAACGCCTTTTTAAGAGACAGTCTTCACTCCTTCCCATCTGATCATGTAAGTGTAGAAAAGTTGTGGAATGTTTTCAAAGAGATAGTATCAACAGCAATTAAGAGATATATATCACAAATTAATAACTGATGGTACTGATCCTCCAGTACACAAAACGGGTCAGATCGTTGTTGCAGTAACAACGAAAAAAGCATGCCAAATTTAAAAGAATGCAAAATACGCGAGATTGGCTAAGTTTTACAGAAGTTCAATACCTTCACTGCGCGATAACAACTATGAAGTCACTGATGACAATGCCACTAAAGCAGAATTATTAAACACCGTTTTCCGAAACTCCTTCTCCAAAGAAAACGAAGTAAATATGCCTGAATTCCAATCAAGAACAACTGCCAAGATGAGAAACATAGAAGTAGATATCCTCGGTGTAACAAAGCAGCTTAAATCACTTAATAAAGGCAAGGCCTCCGGTCCAGATTGTATACCAGTCAGGTTCCTCTCAGAGTATGCTGATAAAATAGCTCCATATTTAGCAATTACATACAACCACTCGCTCACAGAAAGATCCGCACCTAAAGACTGGAAAATTGTTCAAGTCACACCAACACCCAAAAGGGGAAGTAAAAGTAATCTGCTGAATTACAGGCCTATATTACTAACGTCGATTTGCAGTGGGGTTTTAGAACATATACTGTATTCGAATATTATGAAGTACCTCGAAGAAAACGATTTATTGACTCATAGTCAGCACGGATTCAGCAAATATCGTTCTTGTGAAACGCAACTAGCTCATGAAGTAATAAGTGCTATCCACAGGAGATGTCAAATTGATTCCATATTTTTAGATTTCCAGAAGGCTTTTGACACCGTTCCTCACAAGCGTCTTCTAACCAAACTGCGTGCCTACGGAGTATCGCCTCAGTTGTGCGACTGGATTCGTGATTTCCAGTTAGAAAGGCCACAGTTCGTAGTAATAGACGGAAAGTCATCGAGTAAAACAGAAGTAATGTCCGGCGTTCCCCAAGGAAGTGTTACAGGCCCTCTATTGTTCCTGATCAACATTAACGACATAGGAGACAATCTGAGTAGCCGTCTTAAATTGTTTGCAGATGACGCTGTCATTTATCGTCTTGTAAAGTCATCAGATGATCAAAACGAATTGCAAAATGATTTAGATAAGATATATGTATGGTGCGAAAAGTGGCAATTGACCCTAATAAAGAAAAGTGTGAAGTTATTCATATGAGTACTAAAAGAAATTAGCTAAATTTCGATTACGTGATAAGTCACTCAGATCTGAAGGCTGTAAATTCAGCTAAATACTTAGGGACTACAATTACAAATAACCTACATTGGCACGATCACATAGATAATATTGTGGGTAGAGCAAACCAAAGACTGCGATTCATTGGCAGAACACTTACAAGGTGCAACAGGTCTACTAAAGAGACTGCTTACACCATGCTTATCCGCCCTATTCTGGAGTATTGCTGTGCGGTGTGGGATACGCATCAGGTGGGACTGACGGATGACGTCGAAAAAGTACAAAGAAGGGCAGCTCGTTTTGTATTATCGCGAAATAGGGGAAATAGTATCACAGACATGATACGTGAATTGGAGTGGCAGTCATTAAAACAAAGGCGTTTTTCGTTGCGACGGGATCTTCTCATGAAATTTCAATCGCCAGTTTTCTTCTCCGATTACGAAAATATTCTGCTGGCACCCACCTACACAGGGAGAAATGATCATCACGATAAAATAAATCAGGGCTCGCACCGAAAAATTTAAGTGCTCGTTTTTCCCGCGTGCCGTTCATGAGTGGAACGGTAGAGAGACAGCTTTAAGGTGGTTCATTGAACCCTCTGCCAGGCACTTTATTGTGAAGAGCAGAGTAATCACGTAGATGTAGATCTCTGGTTTCGCAGCCTTCCATAATATGGGCACGGAAACTCGGAACATCTTGTACTGGGCTGCCTTACATAAGAGCTTTCAAATGCCCCCCATATAAAAGTTCAGTGGGTTTAGGTCTAGAGAGCGTGGAGGCCAGGCAATTGGTCTGTCCCTACTTATTCTGTAACTGAATCTGTTATTTAGAAGCCGACGGGCATTGACACTAAAATGAGGAGGTATGCTATCGTGCACAAAGTACAGGCTTCGTCGCACAGCTACAGACGTATCTGCTAACAGATCAGGTAGAAAATTCTCTAGGAAATTATGATAACTTCGTCTGTTGAGCTTGAGTGAAAGAAGTCGGGCTCTATCAAAGTCACAAACAATGCCGGCCCAAAGATTGACAGAAAATCTTTGTCCATGACTTGTTTCAACAGCTGCATGAGAATTGACGTCTGCCCATACATGCCGATTGTGAAAATGTACAATCTAATCTCACTGAAATGACGCCTTACCTGTGAACAGCACCGTTGCACTGAAATTAGGGTTAACAAGAGTACTTTCTTTCACTTGCGCCTTTGTCCCGCAATATTCGCAGGGTCGGCGTGGTTACAACGGATGTGGCAAGGTTAATATAAAGGGGTGGCCGGATGCCCTTCCTGCCGCCACCCCATACCCCCCAGGACGGAATCAGTCTACCCCAGCTGTCTGCGTCTAGTGTAAACAATGAAATAGTGCGGAAGTGCGACAAATGTCTGCGTGTCGTGTAATTGAAGCAGGATGTGGGGATCAGCTTGGTATTCACCTAGCGGGACGTGGAAAACAGCCTAAAAACCACATCCAGGCTGGCCGACACACCGGCCCACGTCGTTAATCCGCCGGGCGGATTCGATCCGGGGCAGGCGCGCCTACCGGAGTCCAGGAAGCAGCGCATTAACGCTCTCGGCCTAACCTGGCGGGTCTAGCGTTAACAAGAGTATCCGAGCAGAAAAAACAGCTACTGATATCGCCTGCACGCGCTGTAAATGGTATGGATACAGGTGGTTCTCGTGTAACACTCGCCATTTGGTCAACATTCAGTGTTGTACTGACACCAAGGGTAGTCGTCAACTGCATGAAGAATTGCCACCTCCCGTCCTTCTAGGCCTCCCCCGGTCGCGAGTAACAGGCTTAAATGCCCCAAGTTCCCTAAGACAAGGATCAACGGCTTCAAACATTGCCGTGTTGGGGCATTTTCGTCCTGACAATCACTCCCGGTACAGACGTTGAGAGCGAGCGCCATCGACGTCAGTTAACCATACATCAAATGGGCATCTGCGATCTCTCCATTTGTGTACACTGCCATTGCTCAAGCCAAGTCTTTGATTAACTCTACGTAGTAACCTGTGAGCTTGCAACGGTCGTACTGATCGTTGGAACAGTTGATGTTGCTGTAAACAAGCAATGACGTACGTCGCATGGCAACCGGGACATGTAAAACAAAACACTGATGGTGCATAACGTAACCAGACGTCACCAAGAGCGCATGTTCCCCATGATTCTAACGTTCTGTTCTTGTGTGTTTCCCACGATTAATGAGTGGAGAAAATGAACTGTAACATGGAAAAAGAGCTATGTCGCACAGCTAAAGGCACATGTGCTAACAGATCTGGTAGAAAATTCTTCACAAAATTATGATAACTTTGTCCGTTGAGCCTGGGTGAAAGGAAATTAAGCTCTAGGAAACAGTCACAAACAATGCCAGCCCAAAAATTGAGCCGTCGAGGTGGCCGAGCGGTTCTAGGCGCTACAGTCTGGAACAGCGCAACCGCTACGGTCGCAGGTTCGAATCCTGCCTCGGGCATGGATGTGTGTGATGTCCTTAGGTTCGTTAGGTTTAAGTAGTTCTAAGTTCTAGGGGACTGATGACCTCAGAATATAAGTCCCACAGTGCTCAGAGCCTTTTTTTGAACCAAAAATTGACGGAAAGTCTTTGTTGATGACTTGCTTCAACAGTTGCGTGAGAACTGACATCTGTGCATACATGCCCACTGAGAAAATTTACAATCTGATCTCGTTGAAACTTTTATTACACCCTGTATATTACGTATACAGTGTGGCGCACATAAAAATGGCCCGGAGAACAGGTCCAGGTGGAGATTTCGTCCGCATGATCGACGTGATATGCCGCTCTCTTGCGACATGCGTCGGGCTGATTTGGTAGAACTCTGAAGCATTTTCTGGTTAATTACAGCCACATTTTCTCGTCTGCGGGCGAGTTTCGGAATGTTTTTTGACTTGCTCAAAACAGATCCTGTCTGGCGCCTTTTAGGACTAAGCGTTGCACTCTTTGCTGGCACTTGGACACCATTGAACCTCTCAGAAAACTACTGACCACACCTTTTCCACGACTTTGTTGTCAAGTAACTTTCCACAACAAACACCCTCTGCTCCACTGAGAGTACCATTGCCCCCTTTGCACTGCTCCACTCACACTAACGCAGTCCGCACTACCCTCTGAAGCGGTGTGGATTAGGTGGCGGGCGTACACGAGGGATGTGGTGATATGCACGTCCAGTCGTATCCACTAGCCCGGCTCACGTATTTACCCTACCTCCTTTAGGGGGGAAATGTTGTTACCAAAAATCACGAAAATTTATCGACCGATTTACTTCACTTTTTTACACGACGCTCTAGTGAACGTTAGGATAGATATAAACTATATATTTTGACCTATATGCAATATATGGAGGACAAACATGATCAAAAACCTCTAAAATTTCTTTGCCATTTACTTCACATTTTTACACGATACTCTAATGAACATTCGGACGGAATAGGCTGCATACGAAAGGTGTTCAATAAGTAATGCAACATGTTTTTTTTTTTTCAGAAAGCAGGTCGATGGCCTTACGCCACCTTACTGCGTTGGTTTGTATGTACACATTGTACACTCTACTAGTCGACGTTGGAGCCAACGTCTTGCCGCATCAATAACCTGTCCATCGTCTGTGTAGCGCTTCTCGCGGGAATTACATAATGTGTGTACTAGTGCCGATTGTGACGCAGAAGCAACATATGGAACTTCGGGTCTGGTCGTGGGTCGTGCACAGATAGCCAAAGCGGTTAAGCCGTCTGCTCGTGCAAAGCTGGAAATCCGGGCTCGTGTCCCTCTCCGACACAAGTAATTGCCTATCCAGACACGGCCGTCGTCGACCTGCTCTAACAAGAAACTTAATTCATACGACCAGGCGATACACTTCCACTGATCGACGGTCCAATATGGACAATTTCATGCCCACTGAAACCGTAACTTATATTTTGATATCGTTGGATCAACGTGCGAACACGTAGGGGTCGTCCGCTGCTGAGGCCTATGCACAACAATGTCCCGTGAACGGTGTGCCCAAACACTTGTGGCTGGACCAGCATTGTAGCGGGCGGTTATAACTAAAGTACAGCTACTGACAGAAGTCTAATGTGGGCGGTAATTATCGTACGGCAGCGAAACTGTATGGAGTTTCTAATGAGTTAACGCAGAACCGATTTATGCTGAAAAAATTAGCTCCAATTTCGGCCACCAGATGAAAATCTGCCGCTACGAATGCTACAAAGACGTACAGAAATGTTTCCATATATAATGGATTAGGAACGGGAGAGGGCAGTAGAGGTCAAGTGAGTGATAAAGCGCCAAAGAAACTCGTATAGGCTTGCGTATCCAAATACAGAGAGATGTAAACAGGCAGAATACGGTGCTGCGGACGGCAACGCCTATTTAAGACAAGTGTCTGGAGCAGTTGCCAGATCGTTTACTGCTTTTACAATGGCAAGTGATCAAGAAAAAATGTTCAAATGTGTGTGACATTTTATGGGACTTAACTGCTAAGGTCACGAGGGATTCGCATTCGGGAGGACGACGGTCCAATCCCACGTCCGGCCATCCTGATTAATTTTCCGTGATTTCCCTAAATCGCTCCAGGCAAATGCCGGGATGGCTCCTTTGAAAGTGCACGGCCGACTTCCCACCCCGTCCTTCCCTAATCCGATGAGACCGATGACCTCGCAGTTTGGTCTCTTCCCCCAAAAGAATCCCTCATCAGTCCCTAAGCTGACACACTACTTAACCTAAATTATCCTAAGGACAAACACACACACCCATGCCCGAGGGAGGACTCGAACCACCGCCGGGACTAGCCGCACTGTGTATGACTGCAGCGCCTGAGACCGCTCGGCTAATCCCGCGCGGCTCAAGTGATCAAGACTTAAGTGAGATTGAACGTGGTGTTATAGTCGGCGCATGAGCGATGGGACACAGCATCTCTGAGATAGCGATGAAATGAGGAATTTACCGTACGACTATTTCACGAGTGTGCCGTGAATATCAGGAATCCGGTAAAATATCAATTCTCCGACATCGCTGCGGCCGGAAAAAGATTCTGCAAGAATGGGAACAACGACGACTGAATTGTTCAGCGTGACAGAAGAGCAACCCTTCCGCAGATTGCTGCAGATTACAATGCTGGGCCATCAACAAGTGTCAGCGTGCGAGCCATTCAACGAAACGTTATAGACATGGACTTTCGGACCCGAAAGACCACTCGTGCACCCTTGATTACTGCACGACACAAAGCTTTACGCCCGTCAGCACCGAAGTTGGACTATTGATGACTGGAAACTTTTTGCCTGGACGGACGATTTTCATTTCAAATTGTAGCGAGCGGATGGACGTGTACGGGTATGAAGAACCTCTTGAATCCATGGACCCTGCATGTCAGCAGGGGACTTTTCAAGCTGGTGGAGGCTCTGTAATGGTGTGGAGCGCGTGCAGTTGGAGTGATACGTGACACCTGATAAATCTAGTTACGAATCGGGCAGGTGACGCGTACGTAAGCATCCCGTCTGTTCACCTGCATCCGTTCATGTCCATTGTGCCTTCCAACGGACTTGGGAAATTCCAGCAGAACAATGCGACACCCCACACTTCCAGAATTGCTGCAGAGTGGCTCCAGGAACACTCTTCTAAGTTTAAACACTTCAGCTGGCCACCAAACTCCCCAGACATGATCATTATTGAGCATATCTGGAATGCCTTGTAACGTGCTGTTCAGAAGAGATCTCCATCCCCTCGTACTCATACGTATTTATGAACAGCCCTGCAGTATTCATAGTGTCACTTCCCTCCAGCACTACTTCAGGCATTAGTCGAGGCCATGCCACGTCGTGTTGCACCACTCCTGCATGTTCGTGAGGGCCCTACACGATATTAGGCAGGAGTACCAGTTTATTTGGCCCCTCAGTGTATTATTAACCTCCATTTACAGGATTTCTTCAGTATCAGCACCGGAGACGTCGACGAGATGCTGCATCGGTAAAACAATGTTATCAATAGTTGCTCGCAGCAGTTCTGGTGGAATCTAAGCAACGTGTTCCTGTACGCTGGTTTTCAGATCAAGAAGAGACCTGTTCCTGGCAAACGCGTTCTCTTAAATGCCTCCAGAACCAAAAGTCACATGGATTGAGATCAGGTGATCTTGCAGACCTTGCATGTGGAAAACCTCTGTTTCATATACAGAGTGTCCCAAAATAATGTATACACTCTTTGAAACAGAATATTTCTTTAATTAAAGGAGACAGAAATACAATTTTAATGGGTAATAACCTAGAAGGCGGTGAAAAACATAATAATGCTTTCTTTTGTTTCAGGATTGTCAGCAAACATGGCGTTATGTTTGAACAACGGAAATGGGTGCTTAAGTGTTACTGGAAAACAGAGAATTTGAGTGCGGTACGACGACGTTGGAGAGCTGAATTGGGAACACCAACACCGACAAGAGTAACAACTACAAGAATCAGAGATAAGTTTAAAGTCGAAGGAACGGTGCACGATATGAAGAAGGGACATGGTGGACGAAAAAGAAGTTCAACAGACAATGAGAGTGTTGATGCAATAATCCGGGCATACACACGTTCCCCGAAGAAATCTGTAAGGCAATGCTCTCGTAAGACTGGGATCTGGAGAAGCAGTGTTCATAGGAGTGTGCGGTCTCAGAACTTTAAGCCTTACATTCCAAGACTTCTCCATGCTCTTTAACGAGGATGATCCTGATAGGCGAAGCGAATTTTGTGAGTGGTTCATTAACAGATGTAAAGAAGAGCAACGTTTCCAAGACCGAATTCTTTGGTCAGATGAAGCGACGTTTAAACGTGATGGAACAATTAACCGCAATAATTGCGTGTAATGGGCCAGGGAGAATTCATACATAACCGAGAAAGGACAAGTTAACCCACCATGAGTAATAGTCTGGTGTGGTCTGGCTTCTAGAGGTACTTCTTTGACAACACTGTCACGGGCGACTCGTATTTGGAAATGTTTGAGACGATAACTCCTGGTCTTAGCGTTCTGTTTGGAAATGAAGATTATTACTGTCAACAGGGTGGGACGCCACCTCACTTTCACCTGGATATGAGGGCATTTCTCAATCGTACATTCTCTGCCAGATGGATAGGACGAAGAGACAGTGTGGAGTATCCCGCTCGATCTCCAGATTTAACTCCTCTAGACTTCTTTCTGTGGGGTACTCTCAAGAACACAGTTTACGCTTCGAGACCACACACACTGGATGATCTTAGACAGCAAATTGAACAAGCTTGTGATGCTATTCCGTTGGAAACGATAAAATTGGCATGTCGTTCAGTCGTAAGTCGTTGTCGACGGTGTATTGCGATGGACGGACACCAGTTCGAACATTTACCACCTTAAGTCGGACCATGAAGCACCTAACACCACTAAAACTGTATTTGTAATCCCTTTCATTAAAGAGATGTTCAGTTTCAAAGAGTCAATACATTATTTTGGGACACCCTGTATAATGGAACCTTCGTGGTAGTTTGCATTAACCAGATCTGTCACTGTCTGAGCAACCGACATGAGCTGTTGCCCCATCTAGCATGAAAACAGTGGTTTCCACACAGTTGCGCTCTTCCAAAGAAGGAATCAGTTGCTGTACACGCAGATCTCGATACTATGCAGAAGTCATGGTACACCTGACAGGGCCTCCGGATGTATTCTCTTCAAAGAAGAACGGACCCAGAGTAAAGACACATGTGAATCCCACACCACATAGTCACATATGACGAGTACAATGGCTCTTCGAGAACCCCAAATTAAGCAGTTCTGTGTATTCCGTGCAAGCTGTAGTGTAAGATGTGCCTCGTCATTCCACTTAATATTGCTCGGCCACATGCCACAATTTCGATCCATTCTACAAACAAAAGGGCAAACCCGAAGGGAGGCCCTCGTCACACGACATTTACATTTATTTACCGGAAAAACAGACTGTAAAACTATCAGAGCTGTTGAGCATTCAATGGACAACTGTCATGGCACTGTAAGAGAACTACCCCTACGGGGGCCACGTGGTGCATGATCAGTTACAGCAACATCAACCTCGTCGATAATTTCCACAGGGATAAAATGTCTTCCTCTTCCAAATGCCACACCAAGCTCACTCATGTTTTCAAATTTCATTATCACCTTCTTCAAACCATTTAATGACATCCAGCCTCTCCTCAGACCTTTCGGTCAGCGATACTCTCTCAGTGCTGCACTATAATTGCTTCCGTTCACATAAAACAGTTTCACTAACAGCGCACAGGCTTCTCGATAGCCATGCTGTTCACTGACATTGTGGCTTGTCAAATGACAGCGTGGATGCCACACCATCATACAATGTACAAAGCCAGATGTGCACCTGGTGACCACAATTGGAACTAATTTGCTTTCCAACGTAAATCGGTTCCGCATTAACGCATTAGCACATCTACCAAGTTTCGCTGTCATACGATAATTACAGCCCACACTTGACTTCCTTGCGTAGCTGCACTTTAATTATAACCACCTGGTACTGTAACGTCAGATCTATTGGCACCTATGCTGCCTTACAGAGCACATTAAACTCCGATCTCCACTATTTGTCAAAAGGCGTGGACGTCCAATACTTTGTAATTCCTTTCTCGGCAGTAGTCATAATGTTTTGCCACATCAGTGTATGGTATGTGTTCAAAAACCACCGGGAATTTTCATTTTCTTGAAAACAAATTTATTTATTCATCTACATTAATATTATCGCGTTCAAAGCAGTGCGCGCTGGATATTATAAACTTACGCCAGCGCTTCTTCCAATCCCCGAAACACTTCTGGAACTCGATCTTTGCGACAGCACTTGGCTCTTTCAGCGATGCACTTTTAATCTCATCTATGCTTATAAAACGACGGTCCTTTAGGATTCTCTTAATTTTCGGTGACACAAAAAAGACACACGGGGCCATATCAGGAGAACCTGGAAACCGGGGCATCATTATAGCGTTGTTTTTCGCCAAAATTTAACGAACTAGCAATGAAGTGAAAGCACGTGCATTGTGATGCAAAAGCCATGAATTGTTTCCCCACAAAAACCCGGGATATTTGGAGGACTGCTCTTGGAAACGGAGTTGAATTTATAGGTAGTACTCCTTATTGATCGTTTGACCTTTTGACAACTACTCATGATGTACGATGCCGCTGGAATCGAAGAAAACAGTGAGCAGAACCTTCACATTCGATAGCATTTGCCGAGCTTTTTCCGGTCTTGGCGATCCAGACTGCCTCCACTGGGACGTCAAATCCATACACCCATGTTTCGTCACCTGTTATGATACGTTTCAGTAGCTCTGCATCGTTCATGACTTCATTTATCGAGTGCTGAGCAACTTCCATTCGCCTATGTTTTTGCAGGAGACACCAATGGCATAAATTTTGCTGTCACACGTTTCACATCCAAAACAACCGAAAAGATTTCATTGCAAGAGCAAATTGATGTGCTTCTCTGATTGTGACTGGCCGATCATTCATAATCATTTCTTTAACTTTTTCCACCTTTTCAGCTGTTGTTGATATGCTGGGGCGCCCAGAAATTTAGTTCGTGGCAATCTTGGAAACACTTATACCACTCGTAACCCCTTATTTTACGCATAGCAGACCCACCAAAACCAATATTCAACATTTCTAAAACTTTGTTACACTTTATTCCGTCTTTATAGCAAAATTTAATGCAAATTCTTTGATTCATTTTTCAAACGAATCAATAATCGCCACCAGTAACCAAGAGACTAAACATCCAACATGACTGCCACTGTACAGATACGTTTACCAACACAACAACGAAAAATCGTGCGAATCGGGGTAATACAACCCGCAAAATTGCAAAACTTCCGATACTTTTTGAAAAGACCTCGCATTACTTAATACTCCTCAGCCACTACAATAGAAAACGTAAATGTCGTGTGACTAGGAGCTCCCGTCGGGTAGACCGTTCGCCGGGTGAAAGTCTTTCGATTTGACGATACTTCGGCTACTTGCGCGTCGATGGGGATGAAATGATGATGATGACAGCACAACACCCAGTCCCTGAGCGGAGAAAATCTCCGACCCAGGCGGGAATCGAACCCGGGCCCTTAGATTTGACTTTCTGTCGCGCTGACCACTCAGCTACCGGGGGCAGACGCCACTACGATCAGGTGACAAAAGTCATGGGTTACCTCCTAATATCTTGTCGGACCTCCTTTTGCTTCGTGTAGCGCTGCAACTCGATGTGGCATGGACTGTACAAGTCGTTGCGAGTGCCCTGTAGAAATATTAAGATATGTTGCCTCTATAGCCGTCCATAATTGCGAAAATATTGACGGTGCAGAATCTTGTGCACGAACTGACCTCTCGATTATGTCCCATAAACTTTCGATGGGATTCGTGTTGGGCGATCTGGATGGGAAAATTATTGACATCTTGGCTTCGTGGGGCCTGTGCCAAACTCGAACCCTACCATCAACTCTTAGCAACTGAAATTGGGACTCATCTGACCAGGCTACGTGTTCCAGTCGTGTGGGGTCCAACTGAGATGGTCGAGAGACACTGCAGGCGATGTCGTGCTATTAGCAGGGACACTCGCGCCGATCATCTGCTGCCATACCCCATTAACGCCAAATTTCGCCGCAATGTTCTAATAACGGATACGTTCGTCGTACGTACCACATCGATTTCTGCGGTATTTCACGCGGGTTGCTTGCCTGATAACACTGACAACTCTAGGCAAACGCTACTGCTCTCGGTCGTTAAGTGAAGGCCGTTGACTACTTCCTTGTCCGTGGTGAGAGGTAATGCCTGAAATGCAGTATTCCCGGCACAGTCTTGACGCCGGCCTGTGTGGCCGTGCGGTTCTAGGCACTTCAGTTTGGAACCGCGTGACCGCTGCGGTCGCAGGTTCGAATCCTGCCTCAGGCATGGATGTGTGTGATGTCCTTAGGTTAGTTAAGTTTAAGTAGTTCTAAGTTCTAGGGGATTGATGACTACAGATGTTAAGTCCCATGGTGCTCAGAGCCATTTGAATAGTCTTGACACTATGGACCTCGGAATAACGATTTTAATGTCTTGTCCCATGAGTCTAGCTCCAACTATCATTCCGCGCTCAAAGTCTGTTACTTCCTGTTGTGTGACCATAATCATGTCGGAAACCTCATCACGTGAATCACATGAGTACAAATGACAGCTCCGACAACGACCTGTCCTTTTATACCTTACGTAAGCGATACTACCGCCGGCTGCATATTTTCGCTGTCCCATGACCTCAGTGTACAGAGCTTTGCTTTTGCCAGACTGCATCTCGAAACACAACGACCTTGATGACACCGTGGTAGACGTTTAGCTGTCTCAGTTTCGTGCGCGGCGTCGCACAGGATGCCAGGAGTGGCCGGTGAAGTGAGTCAGCGGGCGGCTCCGCGCTGCCCATCACGCCACTCTATGAAATTGAGTTCCCAGCCGTGGTGGGGGTGTGGGTGGGGGCGGAGAGGAAGGGGCCTGCCGCATTCTGCAGAGCGGCCGCTGCCGGGAAATCGCCTCCAAATGAAAGTTCCGCCAGCCGTGGCGCAGCCAAATGAAGCTGACTCACTCGCAGCGAGTTTAAAGCCTATTTCGCCTCAGTGACTGGCGATTCACGTCTTCCTGCTTAGTGTAGTACGTTAACTGACGAATGAGTTGCAACACTAAAACCGAAGATAGAGTACAACGTCAAAGACCTCTGCAGAACGTTTGTAAGTCCTCCCCCCCCCCCCCCCCCCCCACAACCGTTCGCTGACCGCAGTGACCGAGCGGTTCTAGGCGCTTCAGTCCGCAACCTCTCTGCTGCTACGGTCGCAGGTTCGAATCCGGCCTCGGGCATGGATGTGTGTGATGTCCTTAGGTTAGTTAGGTTAAAGTAGTTCTTAGTCTAGGAGACTGATGACCTCCGATGTTGAGAGCCCCATAGTGCTTAGAGCCATTTGAACCCTTGAACCTTCCCCCCCCCCCCCCCCCCCCCGTTCCAATGTCGCGACCGAGCGAGATGACGCATTCGGGAGGACGACAGTTCAATCCCGCGTCCGGCCATCCTGATTTTAGGTTTTCCATGCTTTCCCTAAATCGGTTCCGGCAAATGCCGGGATGGTTCCTTTGAAACGGGGACACGGCCGACTTCCTTCCCCATCCTTCCCTAATCCGATGAGACCGATGACCTCGTTGTTTGGTCTCCTCCCCCAAAACAACCCAACCAAATGTCGGACCACGTCCTACATACTGATTTTCCACTTAAGTACCTATGTCGGACATTATCAGAGTGGCCGATCTTGCTCCGTTTGAGTTTTGTCTGCCGTCGAAAGCAGTCTAACATAAGATGTTTGGCTACAAAACAATGGCACTATTGCTGTACAACATTTCATTTAAAAAACACACATATTTAGTTATTGCCACCCTCAATATATTCCCCTTCTACACCCCTACAAAGCTGAACGCGGATTTCCCATCGATGAAAAACATACTGGACGTCTTCCTCTGTGACGTCCTTGATGACACGTATCGCTGTTCCTTTCACTGCTGCAAGAGACTGAAACCTTGTTCCTTTTAATGCAGATTGGACCTTGGGGTATAGATAAAAGCACATGGTTCTAGGTCAGGGGAATAAGCTGTTTGGTCTTACACTGGGATGCTATACTTTGCTAGAAACCTCTTAGCAGACAATGCGGAATGAACCGATGTTTTGTCTACATGCAGAAACCATGATTTTTACTTCCACAATTCGGGTCGTTGTTTTTCCTTATTCCCTCTGGGAGTTGAATACGAAGCTCAAGGTAGTAACATTGATTAATAGTCTGACCTTGAGGAATCCACAATTCTATGAATATATTAAAAAAAAACAATCATCAACGCTCTGAATCTTGATTTGTTCATGCGAGTTTTTTTTTTTTTTTTTTTTTTCTCTCGGTGAAGTTGGATGCTTCCACTGCACAGATTGGCGCCAAGAGGCATTTTCTCTGTTCCTGTATCGTCTGACCAGAGAGACAGCACTTTTCCAAGTAGCAATGCAAGCAAAATTAATAAGGTTATTTTAAATAAATTTCGGGATTCTAACATGGACGATAACTAGTTTGGACAAGAAGAGAATAGAAGCTTTCGAAATGTGGTGCTACAGAAGAATGCTGAAGATAAGGTGGGTAGATCACGTAACTAATGAGGAGGTATTGAATAGGATTGGGGAGAAGAGAAGTTTGTGGCACAACTTGACTAGAAGAAGGGATCGGTTGGTAGGACATGTTTTGAGGCATCAAGGGATCACAAATTTAGCATTGGAGGGCAGTGTGGAGGGTAAAAATCGTAGAGGGAGACCAAGAGATGAATACACTAAGCAGATCCAGAAGGATGTAGGTTGCAGTAGATACTGGGAGATGAAGAAGCTTGCACAGGATAGAGTAGCATGGAGAGCTGCATCAAACCAGTCTCAGGACTGAAGACCACAACAACAACAACAAAAAACTTAACACACATTGCAAATTTCTTGTTTATATGCGTTACGAATGATTAATATGCGTGTCGTCTATCATCCTACATCTGCGCGATAGTACATTTCATCCCACACACGTCCCAATGTTTAGGAAGACTCATTTGGTGCACTGCTTCAATCCCAGAACATTTAGTTATTAACATATTCACTTACACATGAGAAAGTTATGGGAATGAAGTCATTAAAATTGTAATTTCTTATCGTCATCGGTTGGCACACAGCATTTAGTGCGGGATCTAACACAAAAGCATGAAAAACATAATAAAGACTTGCATCAACCACATTTCGTGAACGTCACTATTGGACATATTTCAATTTTAATAATGACAGCGGAAAATATATCTCGTTAACATTTAAAAACATTAGTAATTCACGTACCATTTTAATGCAAGTTGTGCGTGTTTCAACATACATAGGCCTGTTAATATCAAAGCCGTCAACTGATGCTGCTAATACCAGAGCTGTCGGCTGATGCAGTAACAGGGTGTGAAGAGTAAAGCAATTTTTCGCTAGACGATATTATTCTCTGGCTCTGCAACAATGCAGAAGCGTTCTGGAATTGCTTCACAAAACTTTTGTCTTGGCTATAAAAGTATACATCACAAGGCCGACAAAACGATGCCACTATCCCTTTTGTACCATGTCTAATATAACCACATTCTGTAAAGAATCGAACTCGTATGTATAAAACGCACTCAATGTTCATGAAGCCATATCACCTGGGCCAGATGTCGCACAATGACATAATTTTACATATTTACTCATGTGGTGTACGTAGATATTGTCTGCAATATTTCTTGCGAGTCGAGTTAGTAGTAAACTGATAAAATTAAAACGTATGGCGAGGTCTGGAGTTTTGCTGCACGAACAACGAAAATGCAGTAAGCGATAAACTGAACAAAGTAAACTTGTTTTTAATAAACATGTCTTCGAAGTTTATTGTTCTTTTTATTTTTTTCTAAGAATGGTTGATGTAATTTGTTACATAGTTCATTAGATAATGCGTCACATATTTAATCTTAGTTAAATAATCTTACATCGCATTATCAATGAAATAATTTCTCTCGTTTTATTTCTAAAACTAGCATTAACAATTTTCATCTTTGGAATGGACACACTCTGTAGCTGCACTAGTTTAAAATCTTTGATCATACAAAAATTTCACTGCACCACATATTAATCTTTGTATCTGATGATGGCCTAACAGTCTGAAACCGGTTCATGAAATAATAAATACTGTACACTATTACACCAGCGTCGTATGTATTTTCATTCATAGTGTATAAAATATTCTACCAAAAACCGACGGAACAGTCAATCAATGCAGTTTTTCCTTTCATTATTTTGTGGGTGTTGTCAGCGACAAAAAGGTCCGTGTAAAGGTTTGAAATAATGTGCAAACTTTGGTGAAAGTCACTAAGTGTTCTCGTCCTCATAATATTGAATAAATACAGTACGAGTAATTTGTGCGCCGTGAGTTACGCTGCCCAACCCCCCCCCCCCTCTCCGCCCCATCAAACAAACAGTTTCTAACTTTAATGGTTGACTTGTCGTGTTGAACTTTTCACATAAGATTATGACTCTAAATGAGTAGATTATAATAGCATTTTAAATTAGGACAATAATGATATGAAATATTGAAAATCACTTTTTTGCCCCTGGCAGCCGTTACATACGCAACCTGCAACTGGAACTGTTGGCCCGTATGTCCGTTTAAGCTGTTTAATAGTACAGATTAGACGTCGCTACGAATCTAGGCCGACCACAGTTATTATTATTATTATTATTATTCCTTTCCGAAGAAAGTGATTTATTGTTGCGACACAGGTGTTCTGTGACAGATTAGAAAAAAACACTAGAAGAGTGGGAAGCAATACAGCCAGCCTTGTCGTGTGGCGCCTCTTTTATAAGGTTGGGCTCACCGTGCTACTCGACAGCTTGCGCTCTCGTATTGTGTTCAACAGGCCTGTAAAGCTTTGACCCTCTATTTCTTGAAAAGTGCGTGGAAGCAAACTGATCAGCCAGAACATTATGACCACCGACCTACTATCAATATAAGCCCATCCAGGCGATAGCAGCGTCACCTGGCGAGGAATGATACAAGCACGGTGCATATACACTCCTGGAAATGGAAAAAAGAACACATTGACACCGGTGTTTCAGACCCACCATACTTGCTCCGGACACTGCGAGAGGGCTGTACAAGCAATGATCACACGCACGGCACAGCGGACACACCAGGAACCGCGGTGTTGGCCGTCGAATGGCGCTAGCTGCGCAGCATTTGTGCACCGCCGCCGTCAGTGTCAGCCAGTTTGCCGTGGCATACGGAGCTCCATCGCAGTCTTTAACACTGGTAGCATGCCGCGACAGCGTGGACGTGAACCGTATGTGCAGTTGACGGACTTTGAGCGAGGGCGTATAGTGGGCATGCGGGAGGCCGGGTGGACGTACCGCCCAATTGCTCAACACGTGGGGCGTGAGGTCTCCACAGTACATCGATGTTGTCGCCAGTGGTCGGCGGAAGGTGCACGTGCCCGTCGACCTGGGACCGGACCGCAGCGACGCACGGATGCACGCCAAGACCGTAGGATCCTACGCAGTGCCGTAGGGGACCGCACCGCCACTTCCCAGCAAATTAGGGACACTGTTGCTCCTGGGGTATCGGCGAGGACCATTCGCAACCGTCTCCATGAAGCTGGGCTACGGTCCCGCACACCGTTAGGCCGTCTTCCGCTCACGCCCCAACATCGTGCAGCCCGCCTCCAGTGGTGTCGCGACAGGCGTGAATGGAGGGACGAATGGAGACGTGTCGTCTTCAGCGATGAGAGTCGCTTCTGCCTTGGTGCCAATGATGGTCGTATGCGTGTTTGGCGCAGAACAGGTGAGCGCCACAATCAGGACTGCATACGACCGAGGCACACAGGGCCAACACCCGGCATCATGGTGTGGGGAGCGATCTCCTACACTGGCCGTACACCACTGGTGATCGTCGAGGGGACACTGAATAGTGCACGGTACATCCAAACCGTCATCGAACCCATCGTTCTACCATTCCTAGACCGGCAAGGGAACTTGCTGTTCCAACAGGACAATGCACGTCCGCATGTATCCCGTGCCACCCAACGTGCTCTAGAAGCTGTAAGTCAACTACCCTGGCCAGCAAGATCTCCGGATCTGTCCCCCATTGAGCATGTTTGGGACTGGATGAAGCGTCGTCTCACGCGGTCTGCACGTCCAGCACGAACGCTGGTCCAACTGAGGCGCCAGGTGGAAATGGCATGGCAAGCCGTTCCACAGGACTACATCCAGCATCTCTACGATCGTCTCCGTGGGAGAATAGCAGCCTGCATTGCTGCGAAAGGTGGATATACACTGTACTAGTGCCGACATTGTGCATGCTCTGTTGCCTGTGTCTATGTGCCTGTGGTTCTGTCAGTGTGATCATGTGTTGTATCTGACCCCAGGAATGTGTCAATAAAGTTTCCCCTTCCTGGGACAATGAATTCACGGTGTTCTTATTTCAATTTCCAGGAGTGTAGTATTAGTGAGCATGCTGTTCGTGTGCAGAATGGGGAAGAGGCGCGATCCATCTGCGTTTAACCGAGGGCAGATTGTGATGACCCGGAGGCTCGGCACGAGCCTTTCGGAAACTGCACCGCTTGTCGAGTGTTCGAGGGGTGCTGCGGTGAGTGTCTTCAACACGTGGTGAAGCCAATATGAAATAACGTCCAGACGTCGTGGGGTTAGGGGGCCACCTCTCATTACAGATGTCGGACTTCGTAGGTTGTGCAGGCTGGTAAAATAGGGCAGGCGGCCGACTGTGGCGGAACTAACGTCTGACTTCAATCCTAGGCACAGTACAAGTGTGTCTGAACACACAGTGCACCACGATGGTCCTCCGCAGCCGAAATCCGCAGATCGTAGTCCAGTGGTTAGCATTGCTGTCTCTAGATCACGGGGTCCCCAGTTCGGTTCCTGGCCGGGTTGGGGATTTTCTCTGCCCAGGGACTGGGTGTTTGTGTTGTCCTCACCATTCCATCGACATCACCATCGTCATCATCATCATTCGTGACAGTGGCTCGATTGGACTGGGGAAAAAAATTGGACTGTGTAAAAATTGGGACTTTGTACAGGCGCTGATGACCACGCAGTTGAGCGCCCCACAAACCAAACATCATCATCCGCAGCCGACGACCCATGCATGTGCCAATGTTAACATCACATCAGCAACTACGACTGAAATGGACTCGTCACCCTCGGCACTGGACGTTCGGGCAGTGTCAAAGCGTTGCATGTTCCGATGAATCCCGATACCTTTTTATTATACCGATAGGGGGGCACGAGTCTATCGTCCAGGGGAAACATTCACGTGGGCATCCATGGGTCCAGTGGAGCCCGTGCAAGTCATCACGACGGTCGACGAGTACTGTACACGGGTTGCAGACCATGTACATTCGTTCATGACGATTTTGTTTCCCGGCACCAGTGACACTTTCAACCAGATAGTGTACCATGACACAAGGGCAGTAGTGTGATGGAGTGGTTCGAACAACACTGTGGCGAGTTCCAATTGATGTGCTGGCTCCCCAACTCACTAGATCTGAACCCAATCGAACACATTGTAAGACGTCATGGTCTCCTGACCTTCATCGCTTACATATTCCGCCCTCACAATCATATTCCGCACATCAAGACGCTTCATTCGAACCCAAACTCGATAAGATAAAGTCAATGTTGTATGAATTCATGTAAATGATATGCAATTAACAAGTAACCGCACCGTGGTTGAAATACTCGAGGCTGGCGTACACACATACACCCCAGACACAACGATCACAGAAGCTTTTAGTTCGGGAGAGAAACTGCACAACGGGACGCCGGTCCCTTCAGAGGACGACCCAGCCTATGTCGGCCGGTGACCGCCCGTGTAGCGGACAGTGTGGGCCCGAGTGAAGGGGGGGAACAACCCTGTGTTTGGCTTAAAAGCAAATACCGCTACATTGTGTGGGAGTGGCCAGCCTACGCATTCTTTATACATGGCACGCAGTTTCAGAGATTTTCACAGGGAGACAGCAAACGCCAATGCTACAGGTTTCCGGATTGGTTGCCTTAAACGAAACGTCATTCTCCCGTTTTAGAAGAGCAATGCTGATTGGCAGACGATATTTCTGACGCCTTGAGCTGAAGGAATAATGGAAGAGACCGAAAGATATACCTCTTCACGTTTGGCGTGGAGAGGAGCTGTTCCGTTGTTCGCTCTTGGAGTTAGGAACAAGTCTCTCCTCAGTACTTCACTTGGAGAGCACCTCTGTCGAGAGCGAATCGAAGTGCTACTCTGTATTCAGTCCTTGTGATTAAGCGTTGTTCACTGTGTTGGCCGACACACTTATTGTGCGGTGTGAATGGACAGAGTTATAGTTAAACGCCTGCGAGCGAATTTTGAGTGGCATCGTGGTGGACTGGTTATCTGACCGATGTACCACGCCAATAGTTAGACTAGGGGCGAATAGGAATCCTTGACTTTATCAAGGCATAGGGAGAGTTTGATCGGCGAAGGTCAATCCAGATAGAGTTATCTTATTTGTCAGCAGTGAACGGCGCAGACAGCAGTCATCGCATCTTACGGTATTGTGCATTACAGCTTTTGCGAGCCCCATATTTCCTCCACAACAGTACACTTCACTGCATTTCACACGCTTCAGCCTCGACTGTACCTAGCAACATTCTAAAGGATAATTATTCAAGTTGAGTAGGCGCGCCTCTCAGCCATTCTGCCAAGTCAACAACCATCTTAAACTTTGTATAGAAATTTCATTAGCGAATCCTATCCTTGAGAGGTAACTTCACATTCCGAAAAGAATCAGGATATAACTTGTTCAATTCATAACTAAAAGTGCCATTGTGATTTTTCAGAATTTTTGCAAAATAAATAACAACTTTTGTTAGTTTCATGTTTTTATTACACTAACCAGCACTACTCCAGTACCCAAGTATCCCACTAGTTACGTAAGAAATTTTGTGAATTTTTGTGTCATTTCCTTACAGCGGACGACTCCAGAAGACATTTATTGCTGAAAGTTTTTCAGCCATTTCTTTTTAGAACGTTAGGAGCGTCTGACTTCTGTAGTAGTGTGGGGGTGGAAATTGCATCTTGCTGGAGCCACAGGGTAAAGGGTACATCTCAGATTAATCCGTTGCGCGGAATAACAGAATAACAGATCAACCCCACGCCTCAGAACATCTGGGAAGTGATTGAACGTGGTTTCTGAGTTCACATCCCTCATCTCTGGAATTTACGGGTATTAAATGGTTTGTGTGTGGAAATGTGGTGCTAGTTTCCTCCAGTGACGTACCAAGACCTCATTGCTTCCACGACACAATGCGTCGCCGCTGTTATCCGTGCCAAAGGTGGACATACCGGCTATTAGGTAGGTAGTCATAATGCTTATCACTGTATAAGTACGTACTATCCAGTAGCTATGATTACAGTGCAGCTATTTACATAAATCCAGCGTAGTCTGTAATTATTGTATCGCAGTGAAACTTGGTGGATATTCCAATGCGTTAATGCGGAACCGAATTACGCTTGAAAAAAATTAGGTCCAATTTCGGCCATCAGGTGCAAATCTGGCGCTGTGAATGCAAGAAGAGAGGAAAAAGGCGCTGAGAAACCGTAAGGGTCTAAAGCACACTATCATCGATTTTGAGATTCTAGCATGTATGTTCCTGGCCTCTGTTGACTCTATGGTGAACCAAATTTATCTACATCCGTAGCTCCACACTGTATATATGAACATCCACGAAAAACTGTCTAAAGGCGCTTCAGTCTGGAACCGCGTGACCGCTACGGTCGCAGGTTCGAATCCTGCCTCGGGCATGGATGTGTGTGATGTCCTTAGGTTAGTTAGGTTTAATTAGTTCTAAGTTCTAGGCGACTGATGACCTCAGAAGTTAAGTCGCATAGTGCTCAGAGCCATTTTTGAAAAACTGTCTCACCAATTTCTCTGATATTCATTTGTATATGGGGCCAAAGCACAAAACATAATTATGTTGATACGTGCTGCTCAACTGTTATCTAGGGTGGACAACTTAATTTAGTATCTACAACATGTATCTATTATTGATACTACATAATCGGAAGTGTATCGGCACTTTTATGTGAACCTCAAACTACATAATGCACCTAATGAAAATGCTCATAACGAGCATCGTGACGTGTTGGAGCAAGTCATAATTTCGTGCGTGGTCCATTTATTATATGTTATTTAAGTTACGATTCCAGTTTCACAGTAATTACAAATTCCACGACTGTCAAAACACGCTACTGTCACTAGCCTACATATGGAAGTTTTGTGAATGTATGTTAATAATAAATTTAATCTGAAGTATTCAAATGGTTCAAGTGGCTCTGAGCACTATGGGACTTAACATCTGAGGTCATCAGTCCCCCAGAACTTAGAACTACTTAAACCTAACTAAGGATATCACACACATCCATGCCCGAGGCAGGATTCGAATCTGCGACCGTAGCGGTCGCGCGGTTCCAGACTGAAGCTCTCTTAAGTATTAATTAATATTTTTTAATATGAAATGGATACATTATTTTTTCATTGTAAGTATAGAATGTTGATTAAAAAATAATTCATATGCATGAGACTGGTGGTTTGTCTACAAATTTCATTTTCACAAACATCTTTTTCTCAAAACTTTCTGTGCTTTAGACCCTTATAATTCTCAGTGCCCCAAAATTTTCCATTTGTAACTGATTACGAATGGTACGTGGGCAGAAGAGGTCAAACTAGTCTAAAAGGCATAAAACCGATTTTATTATTAATCATTGCTTACACAGTTTGTCAAATTTGAGCACCGGAGACATCCACGAGAAGCTGTACAGCGCCAGATTGGCCCCTGGTGGCCAAAATTGGAACTAATTTTTTTACAGCGTAAATCGATTCCGCATAAACACACCTACAAACCTTCGGTGCCATACGACAATTACATCCCACACTGGACTTCCGTGATTAGCTGCACTTTAATTACAACCGACCGGTACTATCGCACACGAAAGTGGATCGAAATCTCTTGCGAGACACGGAAACCAATGTCTGTCTGCCGACGACTGCAATAACATTTGTGGCATCAGTTCCGCTTCCGTGTCTTAATCATGCTGCAACCTTTCCGCGCAGTAATTTACTTGCTCCACGTATTCTCACTCTCAGCAAGGCCTGATCGAGGTCTAGCAATGGCTTCACGTCCTGGACGGATTTCTCCGGCAGCACATTTCGTGTCCCCATCCACGCCGTGGCAGCGGTTTTGGAGATGAGTCAGCTGTCGGACTGAGGCGTCTGGTGCGCTCGATCCTGACACAGAGCTCGAACTGTGTCAATGCTTTTGCTGGTCGAGATACCGCCGGCTCGCCGTTGACCTCATTCTGACGGCGATGCGCCCCTCCGCTTCAGAACACCAGCTGTGTGCAGATGCGTTATCTATCCAGGCCGCGACACTCCCAGTACTCATCGCTGGATTACCCGAAAGCAAGGACGTGGACGTTTACAGCGGCGCGAGTGCTGCTCCACCGAGCTCAGACCCTGTGATCCTGTATCCATCTGTTCTACTGTGATCACATCTCAAATGAGTATCTACACACCTATGTAACTTAAAACAACCCTGCGTTTTTTGCCTATATCTGAAGGCTAATTTCGGGAACGACTGTAGAGATTTTGCTACTATTTTCACGAATAGATTGCATATGTAGCGGGACTTTGAATTTCGCCGCGCTACACCCGTTCCCTCAGATATAAATTATATCGTCGCAGCGGTATGAGCGCTCGACGGCAGAGAAAATACTAAAATTGTAACTTTTTTTCTACCCGTTTCTAACTCTTTTTTCTACCCGTTTCTTTTTTGTCTCTCGAGATCGGAAGCTTAATGCAGACGTAAAAAACTTATTAGCTAGTCTTGATCTGATTAAGTCGGAAAAACTTATTAATGTGTAGACATATTGTGGCAGTTATGAAATTCAGAGGATGGAAGTAGCAATGTAAAATAAATTGCATTCAGTATCAAGATGATTTTAATTTGTATAAGTTAGTGATTCCTGGACAATTGCAAGATTTCGGAGCAGACTTTTCACGCAGAAATGAAGTAGGACATTTTTGAAGACCTGGACGCTGCACGAAAGAAGACATGTTAACATGGTAAAGAATGAACTCTTATCTACGCCATTTCCCCCTGTCAGTTACATTTTGTTATTCTCTGTTCTTTTTCAATAATTTTTGTACTGGAAATTGGTTTAACTTGTGCTCAAAAACGCCACAAGGACCACCCCAACAATAGCTTTTCCCAATCACCAAGTCCGATAGCTTTTCTGTAATACGAAGTCCGATTTGCATTTCATTCTTTCCATTTTTCACGGTCATTTACGATTTTAAAACCCCCTTTTTATTCACCATTTCTTCCCACATTTTCAACCTTTTCCTTTCTTTTCGTCTCTTTTTCTTTTTTATTAACCACTACACATACATGCAAGTCCGAGGGAACATTACATTGTTCTGTTTAACAACACAGGCATTGCAATATCGTATTGAACGGCCGATACAAGGCAGCAGCTTTCAATTAAAATTTGTATGCGAATTATACAGCGTGTATCAAAAAGAATCATTCGATTTTTAAAAAATCATAGCAATTATGTTACTTCAGATATGTGGGTGAACAATATACAGGGTGTTTAAAAATTAATATCGGGGTTTTAACGCTTTATAATATTTATTACATTACACTTACAGTTATAAATGATATGTCAAGTGAAAGAGCAATGTAGTACAATGGAAAGAAAACAAGGACTTCCGGTCAGCTGAATACAGGGTAATATCAACAGCTCCAGGAATTGGTATAATGGGTGTAGGTTTCGTTATGAAAAGGAAGGTAGGGCATAGACTATGTTACTATGAACAGTTCAGTGACAGGGTTTTTCTCATCAGAATCGACAGCAAACCAACACAGATCATGATAGTTCAGGTATAAATGCTCATGTCGCAAGCTGAGGATGAGGTAGAGAAAGTATATGAGGATATTGAACGAGTAATGCAGTACGTGCAGGGAGATAAAAACCAATATTCCCGGGTGACTGGAATGTGGGTGTAGCGGAAGGAGTAGAAGAAAAGGTTACGGGAGAATATGGACTTGGATACTAGGAATAAGACAGGAGAAAGATTAATTGAGTTCTGTAATAAATTTCAGTGAGTAACAGCGAATACTCTGTTCAAGAATCATGAGAGGAAGAGATGTACTTGGAAAAGGCAGGGAGATACGGGAAGATTTCAGTTAGATTACATCATGGTGAGACAGAGATTCCGAAATATGATATTGCATTGTAAGGCGTACCAGAAGCAGATATAGACTCAGATCACAACGTAGTAGTGATGAAAAGTAAGCCGAAGATGAAGAGACTAGTCAGGAAGAGACAGTACGCAAAGAAGTGGAATACGGAATTACTAAGGAATGAAGAGATGCGCTTGAAGTTCTCTAAGGCTATAGATACTAAGATAAGGAATAGCTCAGTAGACACTACAGTTGAAGAATTGACGTCTCTAAAAAGGGCAGTCACAAAAGGTGCAAAGAAAAACATAGGTACACGGGTGGGTAGCTCCGAAGAAACCACTGGTAACAGAATAAATACTTCAGTTGATCGAAGAAAGGAGGAGGTGTAAAAATGTTCAGGGAAATTCAGGAATACGAAATACAAGTCGCTGAGGACTGAAATAAATAGGAAGTGCAGGGGAGAAAAGAAGAAATGGCTGCATGAAAAATGTGAGGAAATCGAAAACGAAATGACTGACTCAGCGTATAGGAAAGTCAAATCAATCTTCAGTGAAATTAAAAGCAAGGGTGGTAACATTAGGAGTCCAATGGGAATTCCACTGTTAAATGCACATGAGAGCACAGATAGGCGGAAAGACTACACTCAAGGCCTCTATGAGGTGGAAGATTTGTCAGATGTGATAGAAGAAGAAACAGAATTCGACTTAAGATAGGGGATCCAGTATTAGAATCAGACTTTAAAAGAGCTTTGAAGGACTTAAGATCAAATAAGGCAGAAAGGATAGGCAACAGTCCATTAGAATTTCTAAAATGATTGGGGAAGTGGCAGAAAGACAGCAAGAGCTGAGAAGCTCGAAAATTGTCGCACAATCGGTTTAGCACCTCATGCATCCAAGTTTCTGACAAGCATAATTTTCAGAAGAATGGAAAAGAAAATTGAGGATCTTTTAGATGACGATGAGTTTGGCTTTACGAAAGGCAAAGGCACCAGAGAGGCCATTCTGACGTTGCGGTTGATAATGGAAGCAAGATTAAAGAAAAATCAAGACACGTTCATAGGATTCGTCGGCCTTGGAAAAAGCATTCGACGATGTCAAATGGTGCAACATATTCGAAATCATGAGGAAATTAGGGGTAAACTATAGGGAGAGACAGGTAATATACAACATGTTCAAATGTCAAGAGGAAATGACAAGAGTGGAAGACCAAGAACGAAGTGCTCTGATTGAAAAGGGTGTTAGACAGGAATGTAGTCTTTCGCCCCTACTGCTCGATGTATACATCGAAGAAGCAACGAGGAAAATAAAAGAAAGGTTCAGAAGTGGAATTAAAATTCAAAGTGTAGGAATGTCACTGATATGATTCACTGATAACATTGCTATTCTGGGTGAAAGTGAAGAAGAATTACATGATCTTCTGAATGGCATGAACAGACTAACGTGTACAAAATATGGACAGAGACTAAATCGAAGAAAGACGAAAGTAATGAGAAGTAGCAGAAATGAGAACAGAGAGATATTTAACATCAGGATTGATGATCACGAAGTAGATGAAAAAATATAAGCATTGATTTGAGGAAGAAATTTCTGAGAATGTAGTTTGGAGCACAGCATTGTATGGTAGTGAAACATGGACTGTGGCAAAACCGGAACAGAAGAGAATCGAAAAAAAATGTGTGTGAATTCCTAAGGGACCAAACTGCTGATGTCGTCGTTCCCTAGACTTACACATTACTTTAAGTAACGTATGCTAACAACAACACACACATTATTGCCCGAGAGAGGACTCTAACCTCCGGCGGGAACGCGCGGCAATAGAATCGAAGCATTTGAGATGTAGTGCTACAGACGAATGTTGAGATTAGGTGGACTGATGAGGCAAGCAATGATGCGGTTCAGCGCAGAATCAGAGAGGAAAGGAGTATGTGAAAAACACTGAAAAGAAGAAAGGACAGGATAATAGGACATCTATTAAGACTTCGGGGAATTGCTTCCACTGTACTTGAGGGAGCTGTAGAGGCTAAAAACTGTACTAGAAGACAAAGATTCTGTATTTTCATACTTACCACTCAGATTAATAGATAGGATATTTTTATTGAAGCTATAACCACAGAATTAGTCTAGTTCTTCCCGCTTTCACGGAAACTTTTCGAATATCTCAGCAATAAACTTTAATGAAACTGTTCCCTCTTAATATTTAGCACTATGCAGTCTATTATCACCACTAAATTAAGATACGAAAGGAAACTAATCTCTGGCGGAGAGGGAAGGGAGGGGCAGAGAGGCAGCGTCAAATGGCATGTCGCTTGTGTGGAAAAATGTTCCCGAACCGCCAACGCTTATACCAAAATACTAAAAAAAATTATCGGTGGCGTTTGGATTCACGCGATATACGAGGTGCATTCAAGTTCTAAGGCCTCCGATTTTTTTTCTAATTAACTACTCACCCGAAATCGATGAAACTGGAGTTACTTCTCGACGTAATCGCCCTGCAGACGTACACATTTTTCACAACGCTGACGCCATGATTCCATGGCAGCGGCGAAGGCTTCTTTAGGAGTCTGTTTTGACCACTGGAAAATCGCTGAGACAATAGCAGCACGGCTGGTGAATGTGCGGCCACGGAGAGTGTCTTTCGTTGTTGGAAAAAGCCAAAAGTCACTAGGAGCCAGGTCAGGTGATTAGGGAGCATGAGGAATCACTTCAAAGTTGTTATCACGAAGAAACTGTTGCGTAACGTTAGCTCGATGTGCGGGTGCGTTGTCTCGGTGAAACAGCACACGCGCAGCCCTTCCCGGACGTTTTTGTTGCAGTGTAGGAAAGAATTTGTTCTTCAAAACATTTTCGTAGGATGCACCTGTTACCGTAGTGCCCTTTGGAACGCAATGGGTAAGGATTACGCCCTCACCGTCCCAGAACATGGACACCATCATTTTTTCAGCACTGGCGGTTACCCGAAATTTTTTTGGTGGCGGTGAATCTGTGTGCTTCCATTGAGCTGATTGGCGCTTTGTTTCTGGATAGAAAAATGGCATACACGTCTCATCCATTGTCACAACCGACGAAAAGAAAGTCCCATTCGTGCTGTCGTTGCGCGTCAACATTGCTTGGCAACATGCCACACGGGCAGCCGTGTGGTCGTCCGTCAGCATTCGTGGCACCCACCTGGATGACACTTTTCGCATTTTCAGGTCTTCATGCAGGATTGTGTGCACAGCACCCACAGAAATGCCAACTCTGGAGGTGATCTGTTCAACAGTCATTCGGCGATCCCCCAAAACAATTCTCTCCACTTTCTCGATCATGTTGTCAGACCGGCTTGTGCTAGCCCGAGGTTGTTTCGGTTTGTTGTCACACGATGTTCTGCCTTCATTAAACTGTCGCACCCACGAACGCACTTTCGACACATCCTTAACTCCATCACCACATGTCTCCTTCAACTGTCGATGAATTTCAATTGGTTTCACACCACGCAAATTCAGAAAACGAATGATTGCACGCTGTTCAAGTAAGGAAAACGTCGCCATTTTAAGAATTTAAAACAGTTTTCATTCTCGCCGCTGGCGGTAAAATTCCATCTGCTGTACGGTGCTGCCATCTCTGGGACGTATTGACAATGAACGCGGCCTCATTTTAAAACAATGCGCATGTTTCTATCTCTTTCCAGTCCGGAGAAAAAAAATTGGAGGCCTTAGAACTTGAATGCCCCTCGTAACGCTTTTCTCCTCCCCGATACGTCTGCCTGAGTCAGCTAAATCAAAATTTGATAAAGATTATACAATGACAAACACGGTTATTTTTTATTCTTAGGTTCGAAACGTATGTCCCAGGAAATAACTGTCTTAGCCTGACGCAATGCGGAAACTAGAAGTCCACCGAGTGTTTACTGAAAAGGTTACTTGAGCAGTGACTGAAAAACTTGTCTGTTTCTAGAAGTCCTTGAACAAGGCATCAGTTACGCTAACATTGTTTCGCATACAAATGTAAGTTAGCCGTATAGACAGCCTGAAACATGTGCTAAACTTTACGCCTCCCCACCTCTGCAAAAGAACGTCAAAACAGTGCTCACACTATCATTTTCGCTTTTTTAAATGATTTAATGCTGCCTGCAGCTGTCATTCTTTCTGTACTCGTTGTCCGACTGTACAATTTCGGTCTCAGATGATTATCAAGTATCTTCACAAAATATTCACCGATGGCACTGCCATACAAGACTCTGCACCTGTGTATTTCTGTCATATAGTTTGCGCAAGGTCCATAAAGGCAGGATTATGGAGCTTACTGGTAGATTAATACTGTTTACACCACTTGCTAGCGGATCCCGATCTTTGTCTTTCGTGGGTAATGCTCTATCCGTTGAGTCATCCCAGGCAGTTTCACACTAGATATCTTCGACTTTCGGTGCCTATCCATTTCGAATGTTGGCGATCATGATGGTAATTCTTCTCTTGTTGGTAGCAACACAGAATAGTTCTGTTGAAGTCATATTGAACCAGCATCTAAGGTTGTCAAACCCAAGAATTTCGTCTTCTTCCAGGACCTCTTTTGCTGTTGGTTTCCCCTTGAAGTATTTTTTGTAGCAAATCATATATATTTCTATTACGCATGATATGCCCTTGTTACTGCAAATTTCGGTATTTCACTATGTTGTTTAATTTCTCAAAACTTCTACGTTTGTCACTCTCTGGGTCCAAGGTATACTCAGGATCCGCCTATAAAGCCACAATTCAAAGGACTCCAGCTTCTTCTCCATGTTTTTATTTAAGGTCCATATCTCCACACCATATAGGAGGACAGAATATACATGAGCGGATGGCACCCTGGGCCACGGTGTATACAGGAGGAAAACGCACACCGACCTGTATTTGCAAGCGGATAGCTGCCACCACCCTGCGCAGAGGTATGGGGTGCTAAAAACACTGGTGCATAGGGCGCGCACCATCTCTGACGCAGTGTGTCTGCCCCAAGAGCTGTAACACCTCAAAACTGTATTCCAGAAAAACGGGTACTCGGAATAGCAGATCGGACGCGCTCTCTGCCCCACCTCTACAGTACAACGTGTGGAGACGGAAGAAGTTACGGAGAAAGAGATAGCCACTACCTATATACCGTATTTACTGGCGCACTACCGGGGAAAGTAGAACGAATACTGAAGAAACATCGAGCAGGAACTGTCTCTGGCCCACCAAATAAAAGGCGAGCATTATTGGGAAGTGTCAAAGACGATCTCGGTTTGCGGAAGGCCGGCATATACCAGATTCCGTGTCAATGTGGGAAGACTTATATTGGACAGACAGTGTGCACCATCGGAAATCGTTTCCGAGAACATCAGAGGCGTACTCGACTTAGGAACGCCAACAAGTCGGCAGTCGCAGAGCAATATTTGTCCGAAAATCACGAATGAACTACCAACATACCAGACCTGGCACAGAAAACTAAATACTGAGCCAGCGTCGTTAGAGAGGCCACGAAATTCGTACCAGGGACGGACTCATCAACCGAGATTGCGGCTATAATCTCAGCAGGGCATGGGAACCAGCATTGAGTCTAATTAAAAAGACGCTCAGCAAAGGAAACTAACGGGCGACTAAGGCGGACGAGGCAATTACACCGACGCCACCACAGACGCCGACGCCAGCGTCTCACCGACCGCTGACGCGCGGGCGCGGACCGCGGAGAGAACGCCTCGCGAGGGGAGGGGATATAAGACGGTCGCCTGCTCTCACAAGGGAAACTCCCCATCGCACCCCCCTCAGATTTAGTTATAAGTTGGCACAATGGATAGGCCTTGAAAAACTGAACACAGATCAATCGAGAAAACAGGAAGAAGTTGTGTGGAACTATGAAAAAATAAGCAAAATATACAAAGTTAGTAGTCCATGCGCAACATAGGCAACTTATAGGACACTACGAGCTCAGGAGCGCCGTGGTCCCGTGGTTAGCGTGAGCAGCTGCTGAACGAGAGGTCCTTGGTTCAAGTCTTCTCTCGAGTGAAAAATTTAATTTTTTATTTTCAGACAATTATTATCTGTCCGTTCGTTCATTGACGTCTCTGTTCACTGTAATAAGTTTAGTGTCTGTGTTTTGCGACCGCACCGCAAACTTGCAGTTCGGAAAATATTCATTGATCTTGTTATTGTGTGTGTGTGTGTGTGTGTGTGTGTGTGTGTGTGTGTGTGTGTGTGGTTTGGTGGTTTGAGGTTTTCGGGCGCTAAACAGCGTGGTCATCAGCGCCCAGATCTTGTTACTGAAGTTGCGAGCTATATTTACTGGATTCATATTGTCCACGGAATACATCTCACGTATTCAATGCACTCTCGTCCAAAGTAACGAACAGTCGACTGCCAGCCAGGAAGCCTCGTTAGCAAGAATACTCTCTCTTCCACGCGCTGTAGTCGACTGACGTCGTGTGTTTCGATGTTTGTTTAGGTGTAGCTTCCCCATACTACGGTGCAGTTACCTCGCATCAGACGGACGGACGGACAGATAATAATTGTTTGAAAATAAAAAATTAAACTTAACTCTCGAGGGAAGACTTGAACCAAGGACCTCTCGTTCTGCAGCTGCTCACGCTAACCACGAGACCACGGCGCTCCTGAGCTCACAATATCCTAGAAGTTACCTATCTTGCGCATGGACTACTAAGATTGTATATTTTGCTTATTTTTTTCATAGTTCCACACAACTTCTTCCTGTTTTCTCGATTGATCTGTGTTCAGTTTTTCAAGACCTATCCACTGTGCCAACTTATAACTAAATCTGAGGGGGGTGCGATGGGGAGATTCCCTTGTCAGGAGTTCAGTTCGTCAGCGCACCTGACGATGGCGACATGTCTGATCGCCGAAATATTGTGCCCGTTGGACGCTATGGACCGACAGTACACCCGTGGACTGTCCGAGCAAGCAATACGCCTGGAGAAGCTGGAGAATCACACGTATTTTTTTTTTTTTTTTTTGTTTCTAACCGAGAAGTCACATACCAATTTTCATAGATATTGCTATGAAAATGCTTTAGTAATCATTTAATAATGATTTATTTTCATATAAAAGTTTCACCCGTTATTTCACATCCTCAGGGGTTGAATGTCCAAAAATGCCGAAGCATATATTTCTTTGTTTCTAACCGAGAAACCAAATACCAATTATCATAGTTCTACCTTCAGAATTGTCGCAATAACATATTTTCAAAAAGGCTTTCATCCTCTATTTCAAACCCTTCGGGGTGGCTATTCGAAAAATCCCTTCCTAAGCATGCTTACAACATAAGATCAACACCCTCTCCGAAATTTCAAGTTTCTGTCCTTGATTGTTTGGGCGATGATAAGTCAGTCAGGACATTTCCTTTTATATCGGGTGGTTACAATTTAACTTTCCCTATTTAACACGTTGCTACACGGAAACTAATTTCAGTAAGAGTACGAAACTTGGTAGCATTAATGTCCAGAGTATGGGGTGCATCATTTCCAAGCGTCACAGCACCACCGTCCAGTTCCAAAAATGGCCACCAGGTGCCGTGATCAGTCATGGTGATTCATAGTCTCACACATCTGACCAGCTGCAGTGCACTTGTTGACGTGTGAACATGAGCTTCGACAAAAGGAGCAGGGCATTATTAGTGAAGTTCGACTATCAAGACAATAATAATGCTGCAGCTGCTCTTCGAGAATATCGCCAGCTGAAAGTATTACGGAAAGGTCCTCTTTCTCCATGTGCTGCGCGCAGCACATGATGATGAAGTTAGAATCAACTACAGAACTGGGTGTAGCTCTGGGAAGAGGCCGACAACCGGTTGCACCAGAGGTTGTTGTTGAAATCACTGTAGGTATGGCAGACAACGCTGCGCGCAGTTCCCGATCGTCAGGGAGAGCGCGTGCTGTGTCACGACAGTTTAACATCCCGCGATCTACTGTACACAGGATGCTTCGAACCATTCTGAACTGGTATGCGTACAAGATCCATATCGTACACCAGCTTGCACCACAGGACGCGTAACGATGTGTTGACTTAGCTCTCCACTTTCTCGCAAGGACTGAAGTTGATGAGGGATCATCCTATGGACAAAACTGGTTCAAATGGCTCTGAGCACTATGGGACTTAACTTCTGAAGTCATCAGTCCCCTAGAACTTACAAGGGAATCTCCCCATCGCACCCCCCTCAGATTTAGTTATAAGTTGGCACAGTGGATAGGCCTTGAAAAACTGAACACAGATCAATCGAGAAAACAGGAAGAAGTTGTGTGTAACTATGAAAAAAAAGCAAAATATACAAACTGAGTAGTCCATGTGCAACATAAGCAACATCAAGGATAATTTTAGCGCAGGAGCGCCGTGGTCGCGTGGTTAGTGTGAGAACCTGCGAAACGAGAGGTCCTTGATTCAAGTCTTCCCTCAAGTGAAAATTTTAATTCTTTATTTTCGTAAAGTCATGATCTGTCCGCTCGTTCATTGACGTCTCTGTTCACTGTAATAAGTTTAATGTCAGTGTTTTCGCGACCGCACCGCAAAACCGTGCGATTAGTAGACGAAAGGACGTCCCTCTGCAATGGGAACCGAAAACATTTGATCGCAAGGTCATAGGTCAACCGATTCCTCCACAGGAAAACACGTCTGATATATTCTATACGACACTGGTGACGGCATGTGCTTCACATGACAGGAATATGTTGTCGACCCACGTAACTTGTACACTTGGCGAATGCGTAAAAAGATTCTTCTACCTTGCCCGATTTAGGTTTTCTTGTGGATGTGATAATCACTCCCAGAAAGTGATGAAAACATAAGAGTGTCACATAAACTGCAACAAATGAATGCAACAGTTTCACAGTCGCAGTTTTCCCTGTGCTCTGTCAAAACATATGTTTTTAACGTTTTCAAATTTTTCCGTGTGTAGACCGTCAAATCCTGCATATGTGCAAGCAAATCTGAACATGTCCTGAAATTTGGAGAGCGAAGTTAATTATGTGTGAGTGCCTGAACTTTGATAATTATCTGAAAACAAAAAATTAAACTTTTCACTCGAGGGTAGACTTGCACTAAGTACCTCTCGTTCCGCAGGTGCTCACGCTAACTACAGGACCACGGCGCTCCTGAGCTCACATTCTGCTTGATGTTGCCTATCCTGCGCATGGACTACTCAGTTTGTATATTTTGCTTTTTTTTTCATAGTTCCACACAACTTCTTCCTGTTTTCTCGATTGATCTGTGTTCAGTTTTTCGAGGCCTATCCACTGTGCCAACTTATAACTAAATCCGAGGGGTGTGCGATGGGGAGGTTCCCTTGTTAGAACTACTTAAACCTAACTAACCTAAGGACATCACACACATCCATGCCCGAGGCAGGATTCGAACCTGCGACCGTAGCGGCCGCGCGGTTCCAGACTGTAGCGCCTAGAACCGCTCGGCCACATGGGCCGGCATCCTATGAACTGACGAAGGTCATTTCTCTCTGACGGGCGAGGTGAACACACAGAATTGCCGAGTGTGGGGATCTTCATCTCCAGTCACTGTGTATTAAGTTCCTCTGTGTGGTGAACGTGTCATCCTACGGGTGTGGCTTCACGGCTACGATTATCATTAGCCCATTTCTTTTTGAACAGGTTGGCGCTCTAGGACCGAAGACGTGCTGTGTGACTTGCCAGCGTTACTGCGATATGCTTCGCCAGCAGGTCATACCCGCCCTACAGGAGAGAGACGTATTGAACTCAACAGTTTTCATGCAAGATGGGGCCCTACCGCACATCGCTCGTGAAGCTCACCTTCTCCGAAACACATTTGGAAACGATCGAATTATCAGCCGATCGTTTACAAATGCTTGGCCTGATCTAGCTCCCTGTGATTTTTGGTTGTGGGGCGACCTGAAAGACAGGGTTTACCAGGGGAGCGTTCACACATGTGCTGATCTGATGCGCAGCATATCAAGAGAGGTAGCCAGCATACCTACAGAAAAGCTTCGTTCTGTTGCGCAGAATACAATCCTGCGCTTTCAGAAACTTCTGGACACTGATGGGCGTCATATTGAGCCCATTTTGTAGCAGTAATGGTACAGGTATGTAATGGTATGACGTACCGTAGAAACACGTCAAAAGTGTTTCAACTGAATTCATTCTGTATCATTTCTCGTCCCCATGTCCTTGACATTAATGCTACTGAGAAGGGGAGGCCACGACGTTTGGAACGCGGATTTACTGCAAACTTCGTACACTCGTAGTACTTCATGAGGACAACAAAATGTACACTCCTGGAAATTGAAATAAGAACACCGTGAATCCATTGTCCCAGGAAGGGGAAACTTTATTGACACATTCCTGTGGTCAGATACAACACATGATCACACTGACATAACCACAGGCACATAGACACAGGCAACAGAGCATGCACAATGTCGGCACTAGTACAGTGTATATCCACCTTTCGCAGCAATGCAGGCTGCTATTCTCCCATGGAGACGATCGTAGAGATGCTGGATGTAGTCCTGTGGAACGGCTTGCCATGCCATTTCCACCTGGCGCCACAGTTGGACCAGCGTTTGTGCTGGACGTGCAAACCGCGTGAGACGACGCTTCATCCAGTCCCAAACATGCTCAATGGGGGACAGATCCGGAGATCTTGCTGGCCAGGGTAGTTGACTTACACCTTCTAGAGCACGTTGGGTGGCACGGGATACATGCGGACGTGCATTGTCCTGTTGGAACAGCAAGTTCCCTTGCCGGTCTAGGAATGGTAGAACGATGGGTTCGATGACGGTTTGGATGTGCCGTGCACTATTCAGTGTCCCCTCGACGATCACCAGTGGTGTACGGCCAGTGTAGGAGATCGCTCCCCACACCATGATGCCGGGTGTTGGCCCTGTGTGCCTCGGTCGTATGCAGTCCTGATTGTGGCGCTCACCTGCACGGCGCCAAACACGCATACGACCATCATTGGCACCAAGGCAGAAGCGACTCTCATCGCTGAAGACGACACGTCTCCATTCGTCCCTCCATTCACGCCTGTCGCGACACCACTGGAGGCGGGCTGCACGATGTTGGGGCGTGAGCGGAAGACGGCCTAACGGTGTGCGGGACCGTAGTCCAGCTTCATGGAGACGGTTGCGAATGGTCCTCGCCGATACCCCAGGAGCAACAGTGTCCCTAATTTGCTGGGAAGTGGCGGTGCGGTCCCCTACGGCACTGCGTAGGATCCTACGGTCTTGGCGTGCATCCGTGCGTCGCTGCGGTCCGGTCCCAGGTCGACGGGCACGTGCACCTTCCGCCGACCACTGGCGACAACATCGATGTACTGTGGAGACCTCACGCCCCACGTGTTGAGCAATTCGGCGGTACGTCCACCCGGCCTCCCGCATGCCCACTATACGCCCTCGCTCAAAGTCCGTCAACTGCACATATGATTCACGTCCACGCTGTCGCGGCATGCTACCAGTGTTAAAGACTGCGATGGAGCTCCGTATGCCACGGCAAACTGGCTGACACTGACGGCGGCGGTGCACAAATGCTGCGCAGCTAGCGCCATTCGACGGCCAACACCGCGGTTCCTGGTGTGTCCGCTGTGCCGTGCGTGTGATCATTGCTTGTACAGCCCTCTCGCAGTGTCCGGAGCAAGTATGGTGGGTCTGACACACCGGTGTCTATGTGTTGTTTTTTCCATTTCCAGGAGTGTATAAGCAGCAGCGCGTACTTCTCAAGCGTTACTGAGAAAATCGCAAGGTAATTTCGGTCGTCAAGTATATGCCTGTGCGTGGCCGTTCTTAACACGAAGCGGCGGCAGTCGAGTGGTTAGCGTTCAAGTCCCGTAATCACTGGATCGCAGAATCGAGTACAGGTCGTCAGTTTTTTTTAATTTCTAACAGAGTCATTTTCTTTACTATTTATATTACAATTGATCTAATGGGAAAAATACGTGTAATCGGATGAACTTTTATTAAATTTACAATGTTTTTTGGCAGTCTACAAATTTTTATTATCACAAATAATATAATATTCATAACTATCGACTAGTAAACGACCAAACGCATAAAGTGATACTGAAAATGTATGCTTGTTCGCGATTTGAGAAAAACCTCATGCCTGGAAGGAGCCCGAAACGACTTGTTACCTCCAAGTTTTGTCCTGCACAGAGGGCTTTCGAAAGATGTACAATTAATCGTCGCTTTCTACATTACGAGTACAAGTTGCAGGATGGTATTTGTCGTACAAACATGGAAAACATAAAAGTTAAACGGTACCAGCGGCATTGAATAAATGCTATGTTTCCGCAAACGCAAGGTATTTTGAGGTTTTCCGTGCAAAAACAAACCTCGGTAACATTTTCAAAATCCTCTCTTTCAGCCGATAATTTGGAAGCAAACCATGCATAACGCAGCATTTCCTTAAATATCGGCGCTGATAAATGGTCATGCAGTATAGAGTGTATTTTAATAGCGTCTTCACGAGAATCAATTTCTCGTTCTCTTTCGATTAAATACGAACAATTTTGAAGACACGGTCAAGCATACATTTTCAGTATCACTTTATGTGTTTGGTCGATTACTAGTTATGAATATTATATTATTTGTGATAATAAAAATTTGTAGACCGCCAAATAACATTGTAAATTTAATAAAAGTTCATCCGATTACACGTATTTTTCCCATTAGATGAATTGTAATATAAATAGTAAAGAAAATGAGTGTGTTAGAAATAAAAGAAACTGACGAACGGGACTGGATCCTCCGATCCTTCGATTACGGGGCTTGAACGCTAACCACTTTTATTTATTTATTTTTTTTTTAAATTTGTGTCTTGGCTGAGGACTTGAACCTAGGTTTCCTTGTTGAGTAGGCAACTTTTTTTTAATCTCATTTTATCCGTTTTCGTTCGTTTTATCTGCTCGGTGCGGACGTCGCAAGACACCCGTTTCAGTTCGTCGTTGATCCATTAACTCAGTTTTTTATTACAGAGGGCAGTTAACTGTCTGGCCGAACCCGCTGAGTTACCGTGCCGGCATCCACTCGGATGCCGCCGCTTCGTGTTAACAACGGCCACGCACAGGCATATATACGGTGGTCCATGGATCGTGACCGGGCCAAATATCTCACGAAATAAGCGTCAAACGAAAAAACTAAAAAGAACGAAACTTGTCTAGCTTGAAGGGGGAAACCAGATGACGCTATGGTTGGCCCGCTAGATGGCGCTGCCATAGGTCAAACGGATGTCAACTGCGTTTTTTTAAAATAGGAACCCCCAATTTTCCGTCAGCGCGGACGGTATTTGCTTCGTGAAACATTACCCGTGTTAAACTGGACCGTTCACCAATTGCGGAAAAGGTCGATATCGTGTTGATGTGAGGCTTTTGTGATCAAAATGCCCAACGGGCGTGTGCTATGTATGCTGCTCGGTATCCTGGACGACATCATCCAAGTGTCCGGACCGTTCGCCGGATAGTTCCGTTATTTAACGAAACAGGAAGTGTTCAGCCACATGTGAAATGTCAACCACGACCTGCAACAAATGATGATGCCCAAGTAGGTGTTCTAGCTGCTGTCGCGGCTAATCCGCACATCAGTAGCAGACAAATTGCGCGAGAATCGGGAATCTCAAAAACGTCGGTGTTGAGAGGAATGTCGTTACACGTATTGGCAAATGCATTGAGGTTGACGGACGTCATTTTGAGCATTTCTTGCACTAATGTGGTATTTACAGGTAATCACGCTGTAACAGCATGCGTTCTCAGAAATGATAAGTTCGCAAAGGTACATGTATCACATTGGAACAACCGAAATAAAATATTCAAACGTTCCTACGTTGTGTATTTTAATTTAAAAAAACCTACCTGTTACCAACTGTTCGTCTAAAATTGTGAGCCATATGTTTGTGACTATTAAAGCGCCATCTATCACAAAGCGAAAAAAGTGGTCCAAGTAAAACATTCATATTTCTTTATGTACTACACGAATATGTAATAAAAATGGGGGTTCCTATTTAAAAAAACGCTGTTGATGTCCGTTTGACCTATCGCAATGCCATCTAGCGGGCCAACCATAGCGCCATCTTGTTTCCCCCTTCAAGCTAGACAAGTTTGGTTCTTATAGTTTTTTCGTTTGATGTATATTTAGTGAGATATTTTGCCCGGTCACGATCAATGGACCACCCTGTATTTGGCGATCGAAATTATCTTGAGATTTTCTCAAAAACGCTTGAGAAGTACGTGCTACTGCTTACGCATTTTGTTGTCCTCATGAAGTACTACGAGTGTACCAAGTTTGCAGTAACCCCTCCCCCCTCCCCATCTGCATTTGGCTCGGAAGTGTCATCTTTGTGCCGCCATTTTCGTGCAGTGTTTTACAGTGAGTGTTTTACAGTGAGTGTTCCGTGCTGTGTCATTTGGGAAGTGTTGCGAACGGCCATCATAGTGTCGCTGGGTGTGATTTTTTTATCTCTTGGGAACAGAAACCAGACTGTCGCCATGTTTTTTAATTGTGTGTCTACTATGTTACTTGTCTGATTCCTGTGTCTTTTATTAACATTGCCAACCCCTTTTGCTTTCTGTTTTAACTTTTCGCATTTTTCCGCCATTTTTACGCTTTAAGTCACCGTTTTATTGCCTGTTTTTCATGTTTCTTTTCTTCTGCCGTTTTTAAAAAAGTCTGTAGGCTGTAGAGCAGCGTACTAAGCTGCTGCCAGCCCGCCCCCTTCGGGGGGAATTGAAAATCAATAAAGAAGAAAAAATTTGCAATAAATCCGCGTTCCACATGTTGTGGCCGCCCTTTGCACGTTTGGTCCTCGTACGATAGTTAGTTCCCTTGCTATAACGTGTTAAATAGGGAAAGTTTAATAATAACCACCCGATATATGGAGAAGACTGGGCAGATACAAATTTGTGATGAGCGTCTGTCCCGCCAATACGGCACAGAGGACATTTATCCACTCCATACCTCGCCGTGAAGGAGACGCCCAGCACTGAGACGGACAGAGGCGGCTGGGGTGCTTCTTACGTCACGAGACGTGACCTGAATAGATCGGTGATCGATGCTACGAACCGACGCAGGCCACGGAAACACGAGTATGGGGGGAGGGACTGCCTCGGGCAGAGGACGGGCTTCCGTGTGCAATACGCGGAACTGATTAAATGTCTCTGCCACTCCTGTATCGGCTATCTATATACGAGCGTCAGTCCAAAAGAAAGGCACTGTGTATTTTAAGACATCCAATTTATTTTCCGTACCTTTGATATTGTTACAGTATACTGATATATTCTTCAGAGACATAATATCGCTTTTCTACATTTTCTGTTTCTTTCAACTCCCCTACGCCACCGTGGAAATAACGCCTGTATTCGTGCACGGTAGAGGCAGCCTTCACACGGGGTCATCATCCTAAACTCTCGTGCTGCGAAGAGATCGTGCTGTTTCCGAAATGCTCGTGCCGAGCCTCCAGGCCGTCTCAATCTGTCCTCGGTCAAGTGTGGATAGATCACGCGCCTTCCCCATTCTACACACGGACAAAACGCTCACTGACACTTCATGCACCGTGTGTGTGTCTGATTAGCATACATTCCTCTCTAGGTGACGCTGCTATCGCATGGACGCGTTTATATTGATAGTAGTTCGGTTGTCATATTGTTCTGACTGGTAACTGTATGTGTTACAGTTACGTTGAATCCTGCCTCGGGCATGGATGTGTGTGATGTCCTTAGGTTAGTTAGGTTTAAGTAGTTCTAAGTTCTAGGGGACTGATGACCACAGATGTTAAGTCCCATAGTGCTCAGAGCCATTTTTACAGTTACGTTGGGACTACATTACTACCCTAACGCATTGATAATAGTTGCACTGTTGTAAGGTGTCAGGCAAATCCAACACCTTCCATGAAAACCCTGACATGATAAGCAAATCCAGCAGTATGTGACATAGCTCCGAATAAATCGTGACATTAAATTAACCAAAGTAATACGAGTAACGAGTGAGCAAATGGAATACCACAAACTAACACAAGAATACCTAAATGCATGTCACACCTTCCCACCGTGAGACAGACGCAGTTCCGAGGGGAGAAACGAGAACAGAAGCCGAGAGCAGAAACGTGTTAAGCTAGAAGGCCCTACGATAAGGGACGGACACCCACGTCGCCAGCCAACTGCCAGGACCACCCCCCAGCCCATGTTAAAAGATAGAGCCCTCCAGAAGAACAGTATAGATCTTACGATAACACTAAAAGGGCCACACCAGCTGCAAGTTTTAGCGTGAGACTTTTTCGCGTCTCTGTTACGTTGCAAACTTTAAAAACATTGCCCCACCAAGAAAAGAATAACGTTTCTCATTGGATAGACAGAATTTTTGTAGGCGGAGCTTGAGGTTAACATTGAGACCCTGATTGGTCAGACGAAAACACAGCCAGATAGTTTTTTTTTAAACCAACTTCGGTAAATTGTAGTAAGGAGAAGTTAGGAGAGAGTTACTTCCGAGACGGCGAGGTGCGTGGAGCTGTGCCGCCCCCGTCCCCTGACGAACACCGACAAGGTAATGAACGCACGCGATGCCGCATTTTTGAGCGCATAAGGCTTCACTCAGAACTGCAGAAGTCTCATCTGTTACATCCCCTTTTTGCGTAATACTAGTGTCGATCGTCAATTAAAGCTCATGGTACTCACATTTGCTACGTAAGTTAAAATCTGAAACGCGATGATTTTTCTGTTATATGATTATTGAGAAGCCACATCAGCCACTGTAATTTACGACAAGTTAGATAAGTAATTAAAGATAATTGAGGGTCACTGTAGACCATTTTGATAGTTTTCTCTTTTGTGAAACTTAATTTAAACCTATATTATAGATGTGATATGGCATTGGTCATCCTTCGATCCATTGAAGAACTTGGAAACCCATTCAGGGAATATTCGTTCACATTTTTGTTGAACGCAGTTGGTTTTTACCATCCTGTATTAAAACATTTCCTTTTATCAATAGTGCAATTTATAAACAATGTTTTGTGAGTAGAATAAAATTTCCAATGGTAAACTTAGCTGCTTTTTCGACGTTATTTTACCAGCTAACTAAAAATAGGAAAGCCTTGAACCCCTTCCACTAAATTTAGTTAGGATTAAGATTCTTTTACAGGGAGTGCAGTGGAGCTGACGCTGAAATAATTAAGTATTTGGTTATATCATCGCTAGTCTCACTGAACTCTTCTGAACTCTACATGTCATGTGTGGTCTGGCGTCTCCTTACCAGCAACAGGTCCCAGGTTCAAACTAGTCAATTCCCTAAAAAACACGCTCAGAGCGTCGTTGCGCGAAAGTGGTAGGGAGACACGACTTAGAACAAACAGACACCACGCAGAATGTTAGACTGTTAGCTGAAATCTATATCAGCAATAAAAATGACAGCTGATGTTACGACCGATGCTGACCTGCTTCCTGTCCTATTTGAAATACACATGAGATACACAACCAGGCGAAGCCGCCAGCGAAAAGCTATTATCTTCTAAAACTCATTTCCAACGAGGCTTGCCAGGCTAACGAAAAATTGTGAAGTTCATTATGAGACAGAGATCCAGAAGTAACAATGACATTTCAGTTATAACAAAGATTTTCATTTTATTCTGCGATCGGTTTCGCGAGCGGTCTAAGGCGCTGCAGTTATGGTCTGGACGGCTGGTCCCGGCGGAGGTTCGAGTCCTCCCTCGGGCATGGGAGTGTGTTTGTCCTTAGGATAATATAGGTTAAGTAGTGTGTAAGCTTAGGGACTGGTGACCTTAGCAGTTAAGTCCCATAAGATTTCACACACATCGGTTTCGGTATTTTTGTCATTACCACCTTCACCTATTACACAACAACGAACTCACAAACAGGAAACAGTTGAAACAATATAAAATCTGCACGAATACACTGGTTGTAGAGGTCAAGAACCATACGTAGTTACTGAGATTGTAACAACATTACGCTAGATGCGCATCAAAGAATAAAATTACAAACTATACATAAGTGTGCCTAAAGTTTATATACATACACATGCTCATATTCGAGTAACATGTGTTGAAGTAGGGACCACTGACTGATCACCGCTGTGGGAAGGAAAATGAACATACTGTAAACACGCTGCGCCAAAGAGCGTGTAACAGACAGCCTAAAGTCACAATCGACGCAAGATTCTGGAAATACATAGCAAGCAAACTACGTGATGTGAGTAGGGTTGGAAGTGATCAAAATCGAGTTTATCAAAATACTTCCAAAGCCTACAAGTGTGAACAAAGGGAACGAACAAAGGTAGACTAACTGCGACACACATAAGCGTCGGTACCACGTGTTACGAGGGCTGAATAATAACTCTGTCTCACCATAAAAAATGACACAGCAAATACGAAAATATACCAAATATACAAAACACAGAACGTATAAGTGCAACGCAAAGGGAGCGGTGACCAAAGAAATCATTTCAAAAGTACGTCGTTAAAAGTTTTAACAACGCTGCATTTAAGATATCACTCCAGTAGTAATTTGCAGCTTTATTCAAATGTTCCACGAGGCAGGCCGCCAGGATCATACAAATAGATAACATTCAAAGAATCGTAAACTAGCCACGCGGTCACTTCATCTTCCATTCATGGATGGCAATACCCGTACATTTAGTACTCCCAAGTATGTATTAGGCACTGCTCGCGGGAGTAATAACTTGCGCTAATGTGTTGGTAATATTCGAAACTGGTAAGAGTTTCCACAAACTTAACCCACGGCCTTTATGTTTTTATTTATGGTCTCTCTTTAGTAAGCAATTGCGCAGCGGATGTTGAAATGTGTAATTACACACAGGCCATGAACAGGTTCACTCAAAAATTTACTTCTTCGAGGTTTCTTAAAGGTCTTTGCAAAAGAGAACGAATAGCCTGGCGATAGAACAGTTTTACTGCGAAACTAATTCATCCTATCACGACACTTCACAACTTCTCACAAATAGGAAACGATACGAGCATGCACAATATTTTCTCTCGAATTAACCCGGCTTGTCCTAGCCGCTTTCCCTATCTTTGCTCTGTCCCAGTACTAATGTCTAATGGTTCTGGAGACCTATATTATAATTTTCCGCCAATTACATTAATTCAGCCCTAATTTTGTTGGCGACTGTCCCTCTGAGTAAGTAAGAACGATGTAACACCTTAAAACACCTACAATAAAAATGGTTCAAACGGCTCTGAGCACTATGGGGCTTCACATCTGAGGTCATCAGTCCCCTAGAACTTAGAACTAATTAAACCTAACTAACCTAAGGACATCACACACATCCATGCCTGAGGCAGGATTCGAACCTGCGACCGTAGCGGTCGCGCGGTTCTAGACTGAAGCACCTAGAACCGCTCGGCCACACCGGCCGGCACACCTACAATAAAATGGCCGTATCTAGCCATTCAGTTAATCCTGAAGTCTCTTGAATCTGGGAGAACCGGAAAAACTGAAAAAAACAGGCGATAGTGTAGAAACAGTATGTAGGCAGTAACGTTATTATGGCTGATTTGTGTGTTCGTGAAAATTGTCGATGCCCATAACTGTTTGTACTTCATTCTAAGACGCGTGGGAAACTGCTTTTCAGGTTGCGTTAAGCAGAACCCTGTCACAGTCATTACTATTACACCTATCAAGGCATCTTGGGCTTCAGAGCAATCTTCGCATTGAAAAAACGTTTATTTTCAATTCTCCTTACTGCGAGACATGAAACCATACGTAATCAACTCTTTGTCTATGTTATAGATGACGTAGAAAGATGGAGAACCAAAGGAGTCTTAATAGATATGTGGAAACACCTCCATACAAATACTGATGGCTTACTAATATACAGGGTGAATATCAATAAAACAGATGAACTGATGCATCGTTGCCAACGGTGGAGGGCGCTGACTAATGACAGTTCCTCTGGCCACGTGCCGTGTGTTTATTGTGTGCTGCAGGCTGTGTGATCGAACTGTAAGTAGCAGAGTGACCCGGAATTCATGTCGAGAACAAGTCGAGATGGTGTTTATGAACAGCCAAGTAGATGGACACGGTCGAGAGGCAGCACGGCTATACCGAAACACGTACTGTCACAAATACCATCGCATCACAGTATTTCAAGCTTTTTTTTTTTTTTTTTTTTTTTTTTTTTTTTTTTTTTTTTTTTTTTGCGTTATCAACGGGTCCTTTCAGACAGAAGAACGTGCAGGAAGGCGGCTGACAGTGTGTACATCAGATTTGGAGAAACGGATAATACAAGATATTGAGGCAAACCCTAGTACAAGATCCAGGAAAGTGGCCCGCGAACATGGTGTAAGCCGAAGTACGACTATGTGTATCCTGCATGTTAGCGCCGGCCACGGTGGCCGAGCGGTTATAGGCGCTCAGTCCGGAAGCGCGCGGCTGCTACGGTCGCAGGTTCGAATCCTGCCTCGGGCATGGATGTGTGTGATGTCCTTATGTTAGTTAGGCTTAAGTAGTTGTAAGTTCTAGGGGACTGATGACCATAGATGTTAAGTCCCATAGTGCTCAGAGCCATTTGAACCATTTTTACATGTTAGCAGCTCTACTGTGTTCCGCGACGATTTGTTGTCGTTGCACGCACACCGCCCATTTCTGGACACTTGTTCATAGGACCCTTTTCCTCCATTTCCAGACAGTATTATATCTCTTAAAAAAAAGAATGTAACTATTTATTTAGAGGAAACACTCTCCTAGTAAATTTGTTTGTCCTTTGATTTATCGTGATCTGTTACTGGTTTTTAGTGAAGTTAGTTTTTACGTTTAGCTTTTAAAAAAATACAAAAGAGATATAATAACCAAAATAATGAATTTCGTAGGTTACCAATTACGTATTATATCTGGTTTTATCGAGCGCCAGGCTCCCTACAAATTACTGTAAATGCAATAGCGTAGTATTACTCAGCTCTGAAATTATTACTATCACAGAAAATAGACAAGTTTTAATAAAATTATTTCACTGGATTCCTTCAATTAATCTCTCTGAATATTTTTACGTAATTTCTTCCGCTCCGGCTATCAGACATTGTGCTGTGAAAAAATATTTTTAAATGTACCGCGTAATGGCGGCTAATTGTTAACAACCATAGATCACTGTTACTCGCTCCGCAGCAGCTGGAAACATGTTAAATAATTTTCATTAAATATTCTTTTCATAAGATAAATGTGGCGTAGGTTTTTGAAATAACACACGGAGATCACTTTATACTAATATATTCTTACTAGGACACAGTTTACACCATTAAATATTTGCAATTACATTACGACGGAAACAAATGCTAGCGCAACACAATAGCTTGCGTACCTTGTTCCAGCTAACACCAGAACGAACAGAACAAAACAGACTAGACAGAAGAATGAGCATTGCATTGTGTTTTATACTCTTACAAAGATAATAATACTTCTTTTAATTACTTACACATTATAATCTCATGCAATAAAAATATTTTTTTTTCTGCATCTATCGATCTACAGGGTGTTACAAAAAGGTACGGCCAAACTTTCAGGAAACATTCCTCACACACAAATAGAGAAAAGATGTTATGTGGACATGTGTCCGGAAACGCTTAATTTCCATGTTAGAGCTCATTTTAGTTTGATCAACCTACGCTCAATGGAGCACGTTATCATGATTTCTTACGCGATACTCTACCTGTGCTGCTAGAACATGTGCCTTTACAAGTACGACACAACATGTGGTTCACGCACGATGGAGCTCCTGCACATTTCAGTCGAAGTGTTCGTACGCTTCTCAACAACAGATTCGGTGACCGATGGATTCGTAGAGGCGGACCAATTCCATGGCCACCACGCTCTCCTGACCTCAACCCTCTTGACTTTCATTTATGGGGACATTTGAAAGCTCTTGTCTACGCAACCGCGGTACCAAATGTAGAGACTCTTCGTGTTCGTATTGTGGACGGCTGTGATACAATACGCCATTCTCCAGGGCTGCATCAGCGCATCAGGGAGGGTGGATGCATGTATCCTCGCTAACGGACATTTTGAACACTGCCTGTAACAAAGTGTTTGAAGTCACGCTGGTACGTTCTGTTGCTGTGTGTTTCCATTCCATGATTCATGTGATTTGAAGAGAAGTAATAAAATGAGCTCCAACATGGAAATTAAGCGTTTCCGGACACATGTCCACATAACATATTTTCTTTCTTTGTGTGTGCGGAATGTTTTCTGAAAGTTTGGCCGTACCTTTTTGTAACACCCTATATATTGTATATTTTTACAGTTAGTGTTATTACCTTCCGCAGATAAATCGATGTTTGCAGTTCATTTTGAGTCACATACAGTCATTTTTATTTATGTTTCACCTCGATAATGGTGAATATTGCAAAAGGGACACTACACCAGGAATCCGTCCCTGCAGTTTGTCGTTTTATTACTGTTCACCATGCATATTCTAACCATGCGCTGTGACAGACGTGAATGAGGACCAAGTCTAGCGACGAGAAGGGTCGCAAAAATTGAGACGTCCATCGACACCGGCGACGTAAGGACAGATTGTTTTGGCCAGCGCCTGGGAACGAGCATCATGGAAACGGAGCGGCTGGTCAGCTGTTGTTTGTGTGCCACTGTCACGAGCATGTATATCTGCCGAAAAAGTACTATGCTAGAGCAGGCACAGGCGTTCCTGAGCACATCGTTCAGCGCACACTGACGAACATGGATGAACACGCTGGTCTACAAGTGTAGAACAACACAGCGTTGCCAGATCGCTCGCAGTGTTGTTCAGTCTCATTACTTTTCTCACACACCTCGTAGGTTGCTAAAAGAGTCAACCAACATATCGCTTCCTCCTACGTACATTTGCGAAAAGACCATGAAGGTAAAATTACATTCGAGCCCAAACCGAGGTTTACCAACAATCGTTCTTCACCAGCATCTGTATTTATACTTCGAAAGCACACACGGTGCATGGGGGGGGGGGGGGGGGCAGCTTCTACCACTACTAGGCACTCCCTATCCGATTCCGTGCGCAAATGGAGCGAGGGAAAGCGATTGTCTATATGTTTCTATATGAGCCGTGATTTATCTCGTCCCGTTTGTCCTTAATCGACATGTACGTTGGTGGCAGCATTCTGCTGTATTATGAAAATTGCCGTTCTCTAAACTTTCCAAATAGTTTGAAAGTCTTCATTTGTGTGACCACATGGTCCGTAGTTGCTTGACAGCAACTGAGGGTATTTATGTTTCGTCGCTACAACTACAAGAAAATGCTTGTTTTTCCCACAAGACGCGTTTCGCTTTACTCAAGTAAAGTATCGTCATCGGTCTGTAATTAAAGTTATTTATAATGTGTTTTGTTTTTAAGATCGAAAAACATTAAGTAAAAACCAATAAATTGATAAAGAACTATTTTTCGATCTTAAAAAACAAATCAAATGGTAAGTATTTTAAATTGCAGACCACTGATGATGCGTTGCTTCAATAAAGCGAAACGCGTCTGGTGACAAAAACGTACATTTTTCTTGTAATTGTAATTTCTCAATAGTGTTTCGCGAACATAACGTGATTTTCCCGCCAGGGATTCACATTTGAGTTCAAGAAGCATCTCCACAATAGTAGCGTGTTGACCTACCCTAGCAGCCCACTTCTGGACTGCTTCGATGTCTTCCTTTAATCCGACCGAGTGACAATTCCAAACACCGGAGGAATACTCGAGAACGTGTTGCACAAGTGTGCTATATGCTGTCTTCTTTATAGATGCGTTAAATTTTCCTAGAATTCTGCCAATATACCAAAGTCTATCACTCGTCTTCCCTGCTAACGATCTTAAACGCTAGTTCCATTTCATGTCGCTTTGCAACGTTACGCCTAGATATTTAATCAATGTGACTGTATCAAATAGCACACTACGAATGCCGTATTCGAACACTAGAGGATTTTCCCTACTCATCTGCACTAACTTATATTTTTCTACATTTGGAGCAAGATCCCATATTTGCCGCGGGCAGAAACAGTGGTACACAAAGTACCCTCCGCCGGGCTTGCGGAGGATAGATTAGAATTGCTGATACTTTTAAAAACATCGGGGATCCGATGTATCGATATCAAAGAAAATATCATTATCGTCTCTCGAGACATGGAAAAAAATTATCGATGAACGGTATATCGACGGGAACAGCATCGACGTACCTACCTATAACAATATCGGCTACAAATTGTAAATATACTACCGGGTTTTAGAGCTGTATATTTAAGTATTGATTTATTATTAGGTTTTCTGTAAATCCACACGCTAGCAGACTGCTTACCCGCTTAGAGCAAGAGTCGAAAGGAAAGCGACGCACGTTACGCTTGACGATAACCACTCTGCTAACAATGGTAACTGCATGTAAGTGGCACAGTAAAAGGTGTCTGATGGATCCGTCGTTCGGTTTCGTCACATATCTGATTTGTCCGGAACACTTCATGTTGACTTCCCTGTTTTTTTTTTTTTTTTTTTTTTTTCATTTGTTCACTCTGCAAACGCCACCGACCTAGCACTTGCAGTGTCAAAATAGCGTGGTGATGCCAAACGTTGGAATTTATGTTGGTAGCGCCGAGCGCCGATTACGTCACCATTTACCCTCAAACGTTTCGCCACTCCGCAAAGACCACTCTTGTAATTTAGATTTTATTTCATCATTTTCAGCAACTGTTTTTGAAGAAGGTCGACGTGGACTGCTAACAGACATTGGATCTCGACCAACGCGAGCAGCAATGTCGCGATACGATAAACCGCAATCGCGATAGGCTACTATCCGACCTTTATCAAAGTCGGAAACGTGACGGTACGCATTTCTCCTCCTTACACGAGGCATCACAACAACGTTTCACCAGGCAACGCCGGTCAACTGCTGTTTGTGTATGAGAAATCGGTTGGAAACTTTCCTCATGTCAGCACGTTGTAGGTGTCGCCACCGGCGGCAACATTGTGTGAATGCTCTGAAACGCTAATCATTTGCATACCACAGCATCTTCTTCCTGTCGGTTAAATTTCGCGTCTGTAGCACGTCACCTTCGTGGTACAGCAATTTTAATGGCCACTAATGTAGCAAGCTGCTCCAAACGAACCTTCGGATTACGACGATGACAATAACAATAACAACCGGAAGATTGTAACGTTCAGGAATAAGTCACGGAGACGTAATGTGGGCGCCGTTAGGCCAACTGTTGCCGCCTGAGTGTGTGGGAGTTTACCGTGGGCAGCGAGGGTAAGGTGTGTGTGGCGGCGACGCTGGGTTCCCGGGCCGTGCAGCGTGCAGCGTCCGGCTGGCGCCGTGCTGGTATCGACTAGCCGCGGCCTCGCAGACGACTGCCGCCGGCGCCAACGCCTCCGCCTGTGTGACGCGCCGTCTGCTTTACTCCAGCCACCTCCACCTCAACACGACGCGGCATCTTTTTTTGTTATTTTGGTCACTACACTGAAGTCACCAAAGTACTGTCTGCAAGCAGCCCCAAAGCGCTCCTCTGTCCGTGGCGGTAGAAAATCGCTCAAGGTCTGTATCAGCTAAAAATTACATACAAAACCAAGTATTCACGTGTGGTATACAATGAGATGATAGAAGTCATTGGATGGCGATATACAGGGTGGTCCGTTCATCGTGACCGGGCCAAATACACTCCTGGAAATTGAAATAAGAACACCGTGAATTCATTGTCCCTGGAAGGGGAAACTTTATTGACGCATTCCTGGGGTCAGATACATCACATGATCACACTGACAGAACCACAGGCACATAGACACAGGCAACAGAGCATGCACAATGTCGGCACTAGTACAGTGTATATCCACCTTTCGCAGCAATTCAGTCTGCTATTCTCCCTTGGAGACGATCGTAGAGATGCTGGATGTAGTCCTGTGGAACGGCTTGCCATGCCATTTCCACCTGGCGCCTCAGTTGGACCAGCGTTCGTGCTGGACGTGCAGACCGCGTGAGACGACGCTTCATCCAGTCCCAAACATGCTCAATGGGGGACAGATCCGGAGATCTTGCTGGCCAGGGTAGTTGACTTACACCTTCTAGAGCACGTTGGGTGGCACGGGATACATGCGGACGTGCATTGTCCTGTTGGAACAGCAAGTTCCCTTGCCGGTCTAGGAATGGTAGAACGATGGGTTCGATGACGGTTTGGATGTACCGTGCACTATTCAGTGTCCCCTCGACGATCACCAGTGGTGTACGGCCAGTGTAGGAGATCGCTCCCCACACCATGATGCCGGGTGTTGGCCCTGTGTGCCTCGGTCGTATGCAGTCCTGACTGTGGCGCTCACCTGCACGGCGCCAAACACGCATACGACCATCATTGGCACCAAGGCAGAAGCGACTCTCATCGCTGAAGACGACACGTCTCCATTCGTCCCTCCATTCACGCCTGTCGCGACACAACTGGAGGCGGGCTGCACGATGTTGGGGCGTGAGCGGAAGACGGCCTAACGGTGTGCGGGACCGTAGCCCAGCTTCATGGAGACGGTTGCGAATGGTCCTCGCCGATACCCCAGGAGCAACAGTGTCCCTAATTTGCCGGGAAGTGGCGGTGCGGTCCCCTACGGCACTGCGTAGGATCCTACGGTCTTGGCGTGCATCCGTGCGTCGCTGCGGTCCGGTCCCAGGTCGACGGGCACGTGCACCTTCCGCCGACCACTGGCGACAACATCGATGTACTGTGGAGACCTCACGCCCCACGTGTTGAGCAATTCGGCGGTACGTCCACCCGGCCTCCCGCATGCCCACTATACGCCCTCGCTCAAAGTCCGTCAACTGCACATACGGTTCACGTCCACGCTGTCGCGGCATGCTACCAGTGTTAAAGACTGCGATGGAGCTCCGTATGCCACGGCAAACTGGCTGACACTGACGGCGGCGGTGCACAAATGCTGCGCAGCTAGCGCCATTCGACGGCCAACACCGCGGTTCCTGGTGTGTCCGCTGTGCCGTGCGTGTGATCATTGCTTGTACAGCCCTCTCGCAGTGTCCGGAGCAAGTATGGTGGGTCTGACACACCGGTGTCAATGTGGTCTTTTTTCCATTTCCAGGAGTGTATCTCACGAAGTAAGCGTCAAACGAAAAAACTACAAAGAACGAAACTCGTCTAGCTTGAAGGGGGAAACCAGATGGCGCTATGGTTGGCCCGCTAGATGGCATTGCGATAGGTCAAACGGATATCAACTACGTTTTCTCAAATAAGGAACCCCCATTTTTTATTACACATTCGTGTAGTACGTAAAGAAACATGAATGTTTTAGTTGGACCACTTTTTTCGCTTTGTGATAGATGGCGCTGTAATAGTCAGAAACATATGGCTCGCAATTTTAGACGAACAGTTGGTAACAGGTAGGTTTTTTAAATTAAAATACAGAACGTATTGCTGACATATGAAGTCGCACCCCAGACCATAACTTCAGGTGTAGGTCCACACTGCTAGCACGCAGACAGGCTGGTTGCAGGCCCTCAACAGGCCTTTTCATGACCAACACGTGGCCATCACTGGCACCGAGGCAGAACCAGATTTCATCAGAAAACACAACAAATCTCCACCCTGTCCCCGAATGAGTTCTCGCTTGACACCACTGACGTCGCAAATGGCGGTAGTTTGGGACGAGTTGAATGCACGCTACAGGGCGTCTGGCTCTGAGATGCCCAGAAGCAACCGATTTGTTAAGTTCGTTTCGTCACGATGGTGCCAACGGCAAATGTACACTCCTGGAAATGGAAAAAAGAACACATTGACACCGGTGTGTCAGACCCACCATACTTGCTCCGGACACTGCGAGAGGGCTGTACAAACAATGATCACACGCACGGCACAGCGGACACACCAGGAACCGCGGTGTTGGCCGTCGAATGGCGCTAGCTGCGCAGCATTTGTGCACCGCCGCCGTCAGTGTCAGCCAGTTTGCCGTGGCATACGGAGCTCCATCGCAGTCTTTAACACTGGTAGCATGCCGCGACAGCGTGGACGTGAACCGTATGTGCAGTTGACGGACTTTGAGCGAGGGCGTATAGTGGGCATGCGGGAGGCCGGGTGGACGTACCGCCGAATTGCTCAACACGTGGGGCGTGAGGTCTCCACAGTACATCGATGTTGTCGCCAGTGGTCGGCGGAAGGTGCACGTGCCCGTCGACCTGGGACCGGACCGCAGCGACGCACGGATGCACGCCAAGACCGTAGGATCCTACGCAGTGCCGTAGGGGACCGCACCGCCACTTCCCAGCAAATTAGGGACACTGTTGCTCCTGGGGTATCGGCGAGGACCATTCGCAACCGTCTCCATGAAGCTGGGCTACGGTTCCGCACGCCGTTAGGCCGTCTTCCGCTCACGCCCCAACATGGTGCAGCCCGCCTCCAGTGGTGTCGCGACAGGCGTGAATGGAGGGACGAATGGAGACGTGTCGTCTTCAGCGATGAGAGTCGCTTCTGCCTTGGTGCCAATGATGGTCGTATGCGTGTTTGGCGCCGTGCAGGTGAGCGCCACAATCAGGACTGCATACGACCGAGGCACACAGGGCCAACACCCGGCATCATGGTGTGGGGAGCGATCTCCTACACTGGCCGTACACCACTGGTGATCGTCGAGGGGACACTGAATAGTGCACGGTACATCCAAACCGTCATCGAACCCATCGTTCTACCATTCCTAGACCGGCAAGGGAACTTGCTGTTCCAACAGGACAATGCACGTCCGCATGTATCCCGTGCCACCCAACGTGCTCTAGAAGGTGTAAGTCAACTACCCTGGCCAGCAAGATCTCCGGATCTGTCCCCCATTGAGCATGTTTGGGACTGGATGAAGCGTCGTCTCACGCGGTCTGCACGTCCAGCACGAACGCTGGTCCAACTGAGGCGCCAGGTGGAAATGGCATGGCAAGCCGTTCCACAGGACTACATCCAGCATCTCTACGATCGTCTCCATGGGAGAATAGCAGCCTGCATTGCTGCGAAAGGTGGATATACACTGTACTAGTGCCGACATTGTGCATGCTCTGTTGCCTGTGTCTATGTGCCTTGGTTCTGTCAGTGTGATCATGTGATGTATCTGACCCCAGGAATGTGTCAATAAAGTTTCCCCTTCCTGGGACAATGAATTCACGGTGTTCTTATTTCAATTTCCAGGAGTGTATTACCATGCGCTAGAGCTGTACGTTAAAGACGATGGTCTTCACTCTCGGTAGTGCCACGTAGCCTTGCGGAGCCCGATCTTCTTGCGACCGCACTTTCTCGTGAGCACGATGCCAGCAGTCAAGTACAGTGTCTACATTCCTGCCACGTCGTTCTGCAGTATCACAGAAGGAACAGACAGCTTCTCGTGACCCTATTACACGGCCGGATTTAAACTCTGTGATGTTCTGATAATGACTTCTTTGTCACCTTGAAGGCATTCTTGACTAACATCAACTCACCACCTCCAGTATAAAAGAAAACTAATCCTCACGACCGTTACGGCGTGTATTTGAAGCAAACCTGATTAGTAGTCATAGTGGCGCTCCTAGCGCCATTCTTACGAGACAGGCACGAAATCTGAACAGACATCATCTTTCAGATGCTTACCAACTTTCGTTTAAAGTTACACAGCTCCTCCTTGATGCTGCGAATTTTTACCGTCAGAGTTTGTCAATAAGTACATGGAGGAGAAATGAAATGTGTTTGCAGCATGATGGGGAACACACAGACATGCTGGACACTTAATAGGAAAGTAACTACTTATGCTAAAACAAACTATATCTATCCGCAGCTCGTGGTCGTGCGGTTGCCTTCTCGCTTCCCGCGCCCGGGTTCCCGGGTTCGATTCCCGGCGGGGTCAGGGATTTTCTCTGCCTCGTGATGACTGGGTGTTGTGTGATGTCCTTAGGTTAGTTAGGTTTAAGTAGTTCTAAGTTATAGGGGACTGATGACCATAGATGTTAAGTCCCATAGTGCTCAGAGCCATTTTTGAACAAACTATATCAATTAGCATTCGATACTAGGGGGGACGGAGACTTCTTACCCTACAGTGTCCGCTTGAAACGTGAATGTCTAACTGATAGAAACTTCCTAATGTTCACGTAGAGGCAGTGTGTGCGCGGTTGAGCACGTGACTAGATCGCTGAGTCGTCAGTAGACTCAACGATTCATCTGTGTATAGCGTCCCCACTGAAATGCTAAGAAAAAAGAAAAAAAAACAGAATTTATAAAGAAGAGACATTTAAAAATTGAATAATTAGTGGACACTAGCCGCTCAGGCGAACATACATATTTCTCATGTATCCGTATTATAATAACTTCTCTGTGTAAGTTTCGAGGGCAAAGAAATATAACAAAATAATCTAAAGAGACGATAAGATACGCTCTTTTGTTAATTTTTTTTAGTCGTCTTCACTCCTTCTCTTGTCTTGGTTGCGTGTAGACGAACAAAATGGTTCAAATGGCTCTGAGCACTATGGGACTTAACATCTGAGGTCATCAGTCCCCTGGAACTTAGAACTACTTAAACCTAACTAACCTAAGGACATCACACACATCCATGCCCGAGGCAGGATTCGAGCCTGCGACAGTAGCACTCGTGCGGTTCCAGACTGAAGCGCCTAGAACCGCTCGTCCACACAGGCCGGCGTAAACGAACATCTTGCGAGTGCTGGCAAATGTAAGCATATTTGTACTAATTAAGCAGATAATATATTCATTTAATATTATTGTTCGAGGTGATCCCGATTTCATGTCCGCCTTCCTTGAATTAACCTGCATTCGAGTAATTTACAGTGCAACACCGCAGCGGCCGATGCAGCCAACGAAGCCACTATGTGGCGATATTAACTTATAAAAATTAGCGGAAGCGAAAAACTCGCCCGCTATTAACATAATATACATTTTTTCTCCACAGCCGCCAAACGTTGTAGAAAATACGTAGCTTTAAGATTCTTATTTTCAGTACGCCGAGAGCCAGAGCCAGGACGCCGACTACAATGCAATGGTTAACGGAGGTAAAAAAAAAAAAAAAAAAAAAAAAAAAAAAATACTCTCGCGCGTGTGTAGGCCGCAATTGTAATTAATAACTAAAAATTTTTTTTTGCTTTAAAGTGAACTGACTAGCCGAGGAAATTAATATGAACAGTTTATTCCATTGTTCAACTTACCGGTTGATCAAAAAGTCAGTATAAATATGAAAAATTCCTCAACAATAGCTGTAGTCGAGGAATAATATTGTGAACAGCACTGTAAAGCATGTTCGGAGTTATGGTGAGGCATTGGCGTCGGATGTTCTCTTTCAGCATCCCTAGAGATGTCGGTCGATCACGATACACTTGCGACTTCAGGGAACCCCAAAGCCAATAATCACACGGACTGAGGTCTGGGGACCTGGAAGGCCAAGCATGACGAAAGTGGCGGCTGAGCACACGACCATCACAAAACGACGAGCGCGAGAGATCTTTCACGCGTCTAGCAATATGGGTTTTTTTTTGTTTTTTTTTTGTTTTGGTTCTAATAAAACCCCATGTCATTCCAGGCATGTGTGTCAATTTTTACCTCTCTGTCTACATTATTCCGTGTTTTGTTAAGTTTTCAAATTTATACTGACTTTTTGATCACCCGGTATATGCTCATGTTTTAAGATTCAGCGAGTCTAACGTTCATTAACGTAACAAATAATTTCCACCCAAGATTAATATTGTTTTTTAAAAAAGAAGAACTTCACAAAAGCATTTAATTGTAAATCAAAAGTGAATGAAATATCATTTTGACTAAGGCCCACGACGTAAGTCGGCAACAATCACCACTACCAATCAATTTCTGTAAATTAAATTACGACGGCCGAGGGACGCGTGATGAGTGTTCGCACTGGCGTGACTAATTCAAATGGTTCAAATGGCTCTGAGCACTATGGGACTTAACATCTACGGTCATCAGTCCCCTAGAACTTAGAACTACTTAAACCTAACTAACCTAAGGACATCACACAACACCCAGTCATCACGAGGCAGAGAAAGCGTGACTAATTTTTTGTCCGATGAGCTCACTAGTTGTATATAAAACTTTTTAAAGGTGTCCCTCGAACAAATGCAGGAAGGGATGAGGCACGTTTGTGTCGGCGTCGAAACTTGTGTTTCGATTGTCATGCCTACTAGTGAGAAACGAGTTTAGTCTAACAGAGAGAGACAAAGAGAGCGCGCTCTGGAATCTGGCCTGGTTTCATTAGGCAAAGAGGCCAGAGCAGAAGACAAAGCGAGTGCAAATGGTACGCGGCACCAAGACGCCGGCTGCTCTGTGGGTCAACAGCTCGGCTGCAGACTGACGCTAATTCTAAGTGCGCGGGCTGGCTGCTGGCAACCCGCCACCGTGTGCGGTGCAGCGGCACGGAAGCGGGGGTGGTTAGGAACGTCGCGTCGCCGACGTAGTCACTAATGGCAGACTACAGGTTCGCACTAAAGGCTGTACCCAACAGTTGTAAGAGAGCACTGGCGGCATGAGGCCACAAGGAAGGCAGCAAAAGTGATCCACAAAACTATCGTTCACTCTCACTGGCATTTGTTGTAGAATTTTTAGAGCCATTTGAACCATTTTGAACTCCCAGGATGTTGAACGCAAGCAAGCAAAGGTGTATGCATTGGGTTGTACACTTGTCGGATGCCAGTTTGTGGTTAGAGTTCCATGCCTGATGCACTTGGTCGGTCAACACAGGGACGGTTAATGCTGTTTGTGGATCACGCTGGAGTTGCCGTCCGATGCTGTACCATATGCGCTCGTTTGGAGACGGATATGGTGATCGAACAGGCCAAGGAAACATGTCAGCACTCTGTGGAGCATGCTGGGTTACAACAGCGGTATGTGCGCGAGTATTATCCTGTTAGAAAACACCCCCGGAATGCTGTTCACGAATGGCAGCACAACAGATCGAATCACCAGACTGACGTACATATTTGCAGTGAGGGTGCATGGGATAACCACCAGAACGCTCCTGCGGTCATACGAAAACGCATCTACGCCTGATAAACAAAGTAAGAGCCTACGGAATATCGGACCAGCTGTGTGGCTGGATTGAAGAGATTTTAGCAAACAGAACACAGCATATTGTTCTCAATGGAGAGACGTCTACAGACGTTAAAGTGACCTCTGGCGTGCCACAGGGGAGTGTTATGGGACCATTGCTTTTCACAATATATATAAATGACCTATTAGATAGTGTCGGAAGTTCCATGCGGCTTTTCGCGGATGATGCTGTAGTATACAGAGAAGTTGCAGCATTAGAAAATTGTAGCGAAGTGCAGGAAGATCTGCAGCGGATAGGCACTTGGTGCAGGGAGTGGCAACTGACCCTTAACATAGACAAATGTAATGTATTGCGAATACATAGAAAGAAGGATCCTTTATTGTATGATTATATGATAGCGGAACAAACACTGGTAGCAGTTACTTCTGTAAAATATCTGGGAGTATGCGTGCGGAACGATTTGAAGTGGAATGATCATATAAAATTAATTGTTGGTAAGGCGGGTGCCAGGTTGAGATTCATTGGGAGAGTCCTTAGAAAATGTAGTCCACCAACAAAGGAGGTGGCTTACAAAACACTCGTTCGACCTATACTTGAGTATTGCGCATCAGTGTGGGATCCGTACCAGATCGGGTTGACGGAGGAGATAGAGAAGATCCAAAGAAGAGCGACGCGTTTAGTCACAGGGTTATTTGGTAACCGTGATAGCGTTACGGAGATGTTTAACAAACTCAAGTGGCAGACTCTGCAAGAGAGGCGCTCTGCATCGCGGTGTAGCTTGCTCGCCAGGTTTCGAGAGGGTGCGTTTCTGGATGAGGTATCGAATATATTGCTTCCCCCTACTTATACCTCCCGAGGAGATCACGAATGTAAAATTAGAGAGATTAGAGCGCGCACGGAGGCTTTCAGACAGTCGTTCTTCCCGCGAACCATACGCGACTGGAACAGGAAAGGGAGGTAATGACAGTGGCACGTAAAGTGCCCTCCGCCACACACCGTTGGGTGGCTTGCGGAGTATAATGTAGATGTAGATGTAGATGCAGAGACCGTAACTCCAGGATCGGTTCCCGTGTGTCTTGCTCGCAGATAGCTTGGTTGCAGGACCTTAACTGTACTACTCCTAATCAACACATGGCATCATTGGCACCGAGGCAGAACCAGCTATCATTAGAAAACACAACAGACCTCCACCCTTACCTTCAATGAGCTCTCGCTTGACACCACCGAAGTCGCAAATGGCGTTGGTTTAGGGTCAGCGGAATGCACGCTAAAGGGCGTCTGGATAGGAGCTGTCCTTGAAGCAACTTATTTGTAACAGTTCGTTGAGCCACTGTGGTGACAGCGGCTACACAAATTCCTGCAGCGATGCAGTAACTTGTGCGAGCCGTACGCCGGACACGGTGGCTTTCCCTCTCTGCAGTGTTGCGTGGCCGTCCGGAGGCCGGTCTTCTTGCTAAAGCACATTCTCGTGACCACCGATGCCAGCAATCATGTACAATAGCTACATTCCTGCCAGTGTGCGATTTGCAGGGGGGGATGGGTGGGATTTCCCCCCCTCTGCATCAAACCATCCCCTCTTCTGGTTTTATTTTATGCATCCCATCCTGGGATGTTTATTTCCCACGTACTGGAGTAAAACTTTACATATAATTTAAATTTGTGGAGCCGAACACAAAGTTTTTAATAAGTCTTAGTATTAAAACTATTAATATGTTTCAGTTTTCTGTCATCAGAATAAGTACAACATTTTCACAAATGTGCCTCTACTTTTTGAATTCCCCTCGTATATCTGTACCCGTATGTAGATGATTTTGTAAATAAGCTTTACCTATAATGTACTTTTAAAGATATAACAAGAGATGGCTTTTCTGATAGTGCATACGCGTCAATAATGAGTTTCGGCATTAACATCTATTTATAAATAGCTGTTTAACCATGCGTAACGCCATGGTCCAAGCTAGTAACACATTTAAATTCTACTAACCCCCTAAGACATCCCCCCCCCCCCCACTGGTAAAAGCACAAATCGCACCCTGATTCCTGCCAAGTCTTTCTCCAATGTCGCAGAAGAAACATCCAGGTTCTCGTAGCCCTATTACACGAACTCGTTAAAACTCAGGGAGGTGCTGATAATGTCGTCTTTGTTACTTCAAGTGCATTCTTGACGGACATCAAATCACCACATCCAACCTCATAGGTAGACCGTTAGCGCCTGTATTCAAAGCAAATCTAATCTGCATTCTCAAAGTGGCGCGAAATTTGAACAGACATAAAAAAAATGGTTCAAATGGCTTTGAGTACTATGGGACCCAACTTCTGAGGTCATTAGTCCCCTAGAACTTGTAACTACTTAAACCTAACTAACCTAAGGACATCATACACATCCATGCCCGAGGCAGGATTCAAACCTGCGACCGTAGCGGTCTCGCGGTTCCAAACTGCAGCGCCTAGAACCGCACGGCCACAACGGCCGGCCAGACATCTTTCAGATGTAAAACTCGCCTGCCAACTTTGGTTTGTGTTGCACAACTCCTTCTTGATGTTATGATTTTTTTTCCGTCGGTGTATATGAAATAGTAAATGGGAAAATAAGGGGTGCGAATTCGTGATTTCCAGTCGCATAGGGCATTGTGTCGTAATGTATAGCCGGCCGTTGTGGCCGAGCGGTTCTAGGCGCTTTAGTCCGGAGCCGCACTGTTGCTACGGTCGCAGGTTCGAATCCTGCTTCGGACATGGATGTGTGTGATGTCCTTAGGTTAGTTCGGTTTAAGTAGTTCTAAGTCTAGGGGATTGATGACCTCAGATGTTAAGTCCCATAGGGCTCAGAGCGATTTGAACCATTTTTTCGTAATGTATAGCGTAAGTTGAAAATTTTGGCCAGCTTGAGGCGTAACGTAAGATTTCTGCCTCTTAATGAGTAGATTATCATACCATTTGAATGATCAAATTCGGTCGATAATTACATGAAATATGGAAAATCAAATTCTTGTTCCCTCTGGAAGCTGTTAGCCAGTTATCCTTTAATTGGGAATGAGCACCGTTATAGCCATTCTAAGGTACAGCATCATGAGGTGTCTCAGACAGAATAACCTCCTACTTTTATAGAACGAAATGTTCAGTAAACGTGGTATGTGATTGCTAAGTAACCTTTGCTCGGCGTGGTTTAGGAATATTAGACATGGCCTCACCGGATCCCATTAGTAGACCACTGGGTTGTTTGTACACAGCGTCATTGAATGTGAAATTCTTGTAATTTCAAGAAAGTCAATGAATTCAATAGTTCCAACCACTGAAAACCTTTCGTGACTCATAAATTTGTGTTTAATAACTTCCACTGCTTCGTCCATCGATATGTTTTTATTCAGATTCATGATACCCAGTGATAATATCTGGCACCTTCTGGAAATAGAAAATGTTTTGCAGCCGTTGCGCTATTGTGTAGCTGTTTTCTACAAAGTAATTTCATCAATGTGTGCTATTGTCCCTCAGAGTCTGACTGAATTTATTCAAGAACTAACACATACGCTCCGGTCGCAGGTTCGAATCCTGCCTCGGGCATGGCTGTGTGTGATGTCTTTAGGTTAGTTAGGTTTAATTAGTTCTAAGTTATAGGCGACTGATGACCTCAGAAGTTAAGTCGCATAGTGCTCAGAGCCATTTGAACCATTTTGAAACTTACACATAGCGCTGTTTCTAGACTGTACCGTAGGGCTGATAGTGCTGCCCTCAGTATGAATCTTTAACTGTTACCTCAGTTGTGTTACTGTGTTCATGGATATACAACTCTGTTTCTCAGAGATTAAGAAGTCTCTATGCACTCTTAAAGACGAATGGTATCATATATCCCACGTGTTCGGAATTATTGCTGGTTGGCATGGAAAATATCATTCATTTCGCGTTACCTCATTACATTTGAGCTCAGAATATGTACTAAGACTCTAAAACAGACGGTTGCCAGTGACGTAGAATGGTAGTTTAGTGGATGACTTCTGCTGCTTCTGCTACACACGGTGTCCGTTGCAAGAGTCGTCTGGCAAATGTTTTTTGGTCTTTTGGCAGATATTTCCAATTTAGTTTTTTCAATGTGTAGCTGGAATCAGCCCAAATCAATACTGCTCACCAACTTTTTTAGGTAACGCTCAGTGTCGACGGAAAGCGTCGGTTTCTTTCCAGTTACAAGCAAAAACATCTTTAAAGCAATATTTTAAGTGCTCATTCGACAGACCCGTCCCAAATTAGTTTAGAGCGAGATTCGTTTTATGGATAAGTGTTAACACGGATAGTAAAACACGAAGAATAACGGGTACTCTAGCAGTGACAGCAAGGCCCTGGCCAATGCTGGTTGCTACATAGCTGCTCAGTCATTTTTGGGGGTACTGGTTATTCTTCGTATTTTAGTGTTCCTGTTTAAGCATATCGATAAAACAAATTCAGCCTTCGTTTATAATGGGACACAAATGGACTCTTTTCACCGACAGTGGCCGTCAAATGAAGGCGTGATGAGCATTATTCGTCAGTGCTGACTCCAGCCTACACATTGGCAAAACGATATTGCAAATATCTTCCGAAACGCCAGAGAAAATAATGCGCCTGACGACGCTTAGGAGGGATATCCGGTGCACAGGCGTAACCTGTCCTTCCAAATCTGGATAATCTTTTATTTGAGGGATTCACCATATATCACGGTTAAAATGGGAACTGACTCGGTTGCAAATCCTGCATAAGGATCCACAGGGATTCCATCGAGTCCTAGAGCTTTATTTAACCTATGACTGAACCTATGTGATCATTCCCATTCACATTCAGACAAAACGTTACATCCTCATTTTAGTGTAAGGTGACAAGCTACTATGTTTTACATTTTGTAAACTGCAAAACTTTACATTCCTGAACATCTGTGTCCCGTGATACCCGACGACGAGCACCAGGGATATGAAACGCGTCGCTCATAAAGTAATGTTATAAACTTAATAACACAGGGGAACAAAAAAAAATTTTCTGTGGCGTAAGTTTACGGAAGCTACAATTAAAAGAAAACAGCCCTCGGTCACTAATTTTTAACGAATTAACCGGGTTTCAACACTGTTAGGAGTGTCTTCCTCAGAATTTAAACCAAAGGATTGTCTATATCATGGTCACAGAATTATGACTAAAAACGTATGATACAAATTATAAGTACGCAATTGTCGTGAAGGGCATTAGTCACAAAGACATTTAAGATAAAAAAAAAACTGATGGCGAGCCACTAAGGGCTGCTCGTTACTTGCGTGGTGCAGGTTGTAAACGAACATACCAGTTTTTTCGCAGAAGTTGTTGTTGTAGTCAGTTAGAAATGGTAAGTGATGTCACAAACGCAACACGCACTGAAGACAGTGCCCTCTCCTTAGTTTGTGTGCTTGCCGTGAATCGGGAAATTTGTATGCGATCCGATATTCAAACTTATTTTACATCCAACCGCTAGATGTCTTCACAGAGTCCCTGGGCAAAACTGTATCTACTAAGTCTCCTCTGTAACCCCCAGAAGCCTGAATTGTGAAACACCGTGTGTAGTCCACCTGTTGTAAACTATTAATTTATTTAGAAGAAATAAACGTTGATAAAAGCTTTGTTAATGTCAAAAAATCAACAGAACATCTCTCCTACTTCAATCATGCGTTGATAATTTTGCTAAGAAAATGGTATCGACCTGTCACCACTGTACCTTATCTTCGGGATACCGCGGTATATAAAAATACACACATCAAAAAAGTTTTGCATCACCTCGGTTCAGAGAGTTCCGGAACTTGTACAGAAAATTGGAATAGAGATCAACATAAACATCATTTCCGCCCTTATTATTGCTCATGAAAACCTTATGTTTCAAATGGCTCTAAGCATATGGGACTTAACATCTGAGGTCATCAGTCCCCTAGACTTAGAACTACTTAAACCTAACTAACCTAAGAACATCACACACATCCATGCCCGAGGCAGGATTCGAACCTGCGACCGTAGCAGGCGCGCGGTTCCCGACTGAAGCGCCTAGAACCACGCGGCCACAGCAACCGGCTTAAAAACCTTACATTGCATGTTGTACCACCACACAGCGAGACCTTCAGAGGTGGTAGTCCAGATTGTTGTACACACCGGTACCTCTAATATCCACTAGCACGTCCTCTTGCATTGATGCACGTCTGTATACGTCATGGCATACTATCCAAAAGTTCATCAAGGCACTGTTGGTCCAGATTGTCCCAATCCTCAACGGCGATTCGATGTAGATGCCTCAGAGTGGTTGGTGGGTCACGTCGTCCATAAACAGCCCTTTTCAATCTATCCCAGGCATGTTCGACAGGGTTCATGTCTGGAGAACATGCTGGTCACTATAGTCGAGCGATGTCGTTATCCTGAAGGAATTCATTCACAAGATGTCCACCCCATAACAGCAGGGAACCTGCACCTTGGTAAACTAGCTGGACAGTGTGTCTAAGGCGTTCAGCCTGAGTGGGTTGCCTTCAAACACGTCTCCGACGATTGTCTGATTGAAGGTATATGCGACAATTATCGCTGAAGAGAACGTGATGGCAGTCCAGAGCGCTCCATTCGGCATGTTGTTGGGACCATCTGTACCGTGCTGAATGGTGTCGTGGTTGCAAAGATGGACCTCGCCATGGACGTAGGGAGTGAAGTTGCGCATCATGCACCCTATTGCGCACAGTTTCAGCCGTAACACGACGTCCTGTGGCTGCACGAAAAGCATTATTGAACAATGTGACGTTGCTGTCAGGGTTCCTCCAAGCCATAATCCGTAGGCAGCCGTCATCCACTGCAGTAGTAGCCCTTGGGCGGCCTAAGCGAGGCACGTCATCGACAGTTCCTGTCTCTCTGTATCTCCTCCATGTCAGAACAGCATGGCTTCGGTTCACTCTGAGACGCCTGGACACTTCCCTTATTGAGAGTCCTTCCTGGCACAAAGTAAAATGCGGACGCGATCGAACCGCGATACAGACCGTCTAGGCATGGTTGAACTACAGACAACACGAGCTGTGTTCCTCCTTCCTGGTGGAAAGACTGGAACTGATCGGCTGTCGGACCCCTTCCGTCTAATAGGCGCTGCTCGTGCATGGTTGTTCACATCTTTGGGCGGGTTTAGTGACATCTCTGAACAGTCAAAAGGACTGTGTCTGTGATACAATATTCACAGTCAATTTTTATCTTCAGTATTTCTGGGAACTTGGGCGATGCAAAACTTTTTTTTTTTAATGTGTATAAGTAAGTACATTAAGCAGACTACAAAATGTAAATAATATGCTGCAAATTATTGTGTTACTACACCGTATAGTGGAAACTATAAAGTATTTTCACACCTTCATTCACACCTTGTGATACTACACCGGGCTGCAAATCGAAGCAAGAGATACTACGGGTAACAGACCAGTAAATCAGCACACAAAGCTACAGCGTACCTCTTCAGAGAGCATTAATAACGGCTGGACAATGATATGAAGGAGGCTCTAGAATGGAACAGGTTATTCCTGTTCGCAGTACATCAACTATGACGTTATACGGTGCTTTCTGTTCGCACTAATTACGGAGGTTTTCCACAGCTCGCAATCGACGTATTCATCACTGTCGTTTCTCCAAAGTGACTTGAGTAATCTGGGGTACCGTGAATTCTCGAAGTGTCTGCAGGTTAAGTAAACGGGGGATTCAAGGATTCAACATGATCTCGACTAAAACCGTGACAATCTTTTGAAATGGAGACAGCAACATCTTATATCCCGACAGACATGCACCCATTCCGCACAGCACACAGTTAGGTGATATAGTCGATTTGTACATCCCATTTACACACTTCAGCAGTTTGTCAAGCTATACTGTGAATGTTTACGCAAGACATTCGGAGTAATGTGAACAAACATGACGACCGTGTGCTCTGAAGCACTGCAGTTGCAACAAAGTTAACCTGCTTGATCGACCTGGACACGTCATAGACTTACGTGACTGAGGTTTCGAACTATAAGTTTCAAAGTGCACAGAAGCAGTATTGTTCGACTGACGTCAGCTCTCTCTCTCCCTCCCTCCCTCTCTCTCTCTCTCTCTCTCTCTCTCTCTCTCTCTCTTCCTATGCGAATATTGTTCCACCGTTCGAATGCGGACTATACACATTTTCCTGTACCAATAATCTGTTAAGCCGTGCTAAAGCTCTCACAGACGGACGTTTTCTGTCCTGTTCGCAGAAGCTATCAGATACAAAGAGTTCACAAATGACGGCATCCATGGACTTGCATCAGCATTAGTGACCGTAAGTGGATTTACGACTAACGAAACAGTGCCTCATCAAAATTCCCCCTCAATCATATGTCTATGACTAATATGAGCACACTCACAGCGAATCAGACCATGTAAAAGCGACAGGACAAAGCGTGATGACATGCTCTCATTAAAGATAATAGCTGCATTGCATCAGATCACGAATTTTATTGTCCTACGACCGTAACAAATTCAACAGCCGTGCGCGAAAAGTTCGACACGAGAAATGCATACGGCATTTCGTGTGATGTTCTCGTAAAACACAACTAGCTCTTTAGTCTCACGAAGTAATAAGTGCTGTCGATAGCGGATGTCAAGGTGATTACATATTTTTAGATTTCCGGAAGGCTTTTGACGCTGTTTCGCAGAAGTGACTTCGCCGGCCGAGGTGACCGAGCGGTTCTAGGCACTTCAGTCGGGAACCGCGCGACAGCTACGGTCGCAGGTTCGAATCCTGCCTCGGGCATGAATGTGTGTGATGTCTTTAGGTTAGTTAGGTTTAAGTAGTTCTACGTTCTAGGGGACTGATGACCTCAGATGTTAAGTCCCATAGTGCTCAGAGTCATTTTTTCAGAAGTGACTTGTAATCAAATTGCGCGTCTATGGAGTACAGTCTCAGTTGTGCGACTCGATCCGTGAGTTCCTGTCAGACAGGTCACAGTTTGTAGTAACTGACGGAAAGACATCGAATAAAACAGAAGTAATATCTGGCGTTACCCAAGGACCAGGCCCTATGCTCTTCCTAAGCTACATGAACCATTTAGGGGACAATCTGAGCACCCTATTAGATTGTTTGCAGAAGATGCTGTCATTTACCGTCCTGAAAAGCCATCAGATGATCAAAACAATTGCAAAATGATTTAGACAAGATGTATATATGGTAGTAAATGAGGCAAGGGCTGTAAATAATGGAAAGTGTGAAGTCATCCACATAAGTACTAAAAGGAATTCGCTAAATTTCGCTTACACGATAAGTCACAGAAATCTAAAGGCTGTAAATTTAACTAAATACTTTACAATTACGAATAACTTAATTTGGAACGATCACGTTGATAATATTGTGGGAAATTAAGCCAAAGACTGTGATTTCCTGGTTGAACGCTTAGAAAATGCAAGAGGTCTACTAAAGAGGTCTTACACTATGCTTGTCCGCCCTCCTCTGGAGTATTGCTGTGCGTTGTGGGATCTGCATAAAATGGGATTGACGGAGGACATCGAAGGAGTTCAAAAGAGGTGAGCTCATTTTGTATTATCACGAAATAAGGGAGTTTGCACCACTTAGAAATATTATCAAGAGCTGACAGAATATTTGTGCTGCTTTGTTTCAGATAATATTTATTATAGAACACGGATATGATACGAGAATTAGGCTGGCAATCATTAAAACAATGGCGAAATATCGCAGGATCTTCTAATGAAATTTGAATCAGCAATTTTCCCCTGAGAGTCTGAAAATATTTTGTTGGTGCACACCTACCCAGGGAGAAATGATCGTCAACAGAAAATTAATCAGAGCTCGCGCCGACAGATTTAAGTGTTCGAGAGTGGAGCGGTAGCGAAACAGCTTGAAGGTGGTTCGATGAACAGTCTGCAGGTACTTAATTGTGAATTGCTGAGTAACCACGTAGATGTAGATATGAAACGGTTAAATCAAAACAAGTATAGTAACTGTAGTTACGAAGAAATGTTTGTCAATGCTACACACAAACACAGATTCGCGTACATGCTCTTTATCAAGCGATGCGGAATTACATTTTCAAATAAAATCACTCACTGTCAAAAATCAACATTACGTCTACACTTTCCAACCACTGAAGTGCACGGCACCATTTCTTCCAGTTCAGTTCGCCTGTCGTGCGCACGAGAAATGATTGCTTAAACTCGTCCTGTAATTAGTCTTGTCTTTGGCTTCCCCGCGGAGGCCATACGCAGGAGCTATAGAATCTCCTTGTGTGTAGGATTTCGCGGTCTAGTGGTAGTCTTTCTTCAACTGCCTGCCAGTTAAGTTTATTTGGCATCTCCGTCACGCTCTCCCATGGATCCACTAAACTTGTGACCGAAACTTTATGCCAAATTAAAACTGTGAAGCGCACCGAGACTCGAACTCTGGACTTTCGCCTTTCGTGGGCAAGTGCTCTACCGGCTGAGCTACTCAATCACGACTCACGACCCCTCCTCACAACTTTACTTCCGTCTGTACCTCATCTCCTACTGTCCAGACTTCACAGAAGCTCTCCTGCGAAACTTGCAAGACCAGTACTCCTCAAAGAAAGCTTGTGTGAAGTTTGGACGGCAGATGAGGTATTGGCGGAAGTAAAGCTATTAGCACGGGTTGGGTAGCTCAGTCGATAGAACACTTGTCTGCGAATTACGAAGGTCTCTATTTGCAGACTCGGGTCAGCAAACAGTTTTTATCTGCCAGGAAGGTACATGTCAGCACACACTCCGCTGCAGAGTGAAAATTTCTTTCTGGGAACCTGTGACCATTGGTGTTGCCCTTCTTCCCAGTTCGTATATCTTGCGCTGTTAGTCCTCTCTGGTATAGATCCCACGCATTTGAGCGAATTCTAGAATGGGTCGCACGACTGATTCGTAACCACTCTACTTTGTAGTCTGATAGTATTTTCCTACTATCCTGCGAATGAATTGAAGCCTGCCAACTCGTTTACCTTGAACTGAGCCTGTGTGATCGTTCCATTTCGTATTCCTATAAACTGTTACACCCTGGTATTTGTATGAGTTGACGGGTTCCGTATGTCACTCGTTGATACTGTGGTCACAGGTCGCTTAATGCACAGTTTTACATATCTGAACATTTAAAATAAATTGCAAAGTTTGCACCACTTAGGAATATTTGTGCTTCTTTGCTTCAGATAATACTTATTATAGAAGACTGTATCATCTGCAAAAATTCTGACGTTACTATTGTTAAACCCACGTCATTAGCATACTACATGAACAGCACTGGTTCCAACACACATCCCTGTGGCATATCTGAAGTTACTTCTACATCTGAGATGCTGCGTAATTCCAACAAAATGTCGTATTATCCATCTTCTGCCAGAAAACCTGCTAAATGGAGGGCGTAGTTCAAGTTTATCCCATGGCTCATAAACTTTCTAAACAGCTTTTATTTCAAAACGCACAAACATATGGTACTACAAGCAGTTTAGTACTATTGTAAACACAACAAAATAGCTCATTACAGTGGAAAATACTGAATGCATTTGCGTCAAAGGCATCTGGATCAGAAGAGATACCTGCAAGCTCCTAAAAAAATTAAGCGAGAGAACGTACTCCCTTTTAGCGGCAGTCTATTGTGCGTCGCTGGAACAACCACGGGTACCTAGCGACTGGAACAAAGCGCAGGTTTAAGGCGCTGCAGTCATGGACTGTGCGGCTGGTCCCGGCGGAGGTTCGAGTCCTCCCTCGGGCATGGGTGTGTGTGTTTGTCCTTAGGATAATTTAGGTTAAATAGTGTGTAAGCTTAGGGACTGATGATCTTAGCAGTTAAGTCCCATAAGATTTCACACACATTTCAACATTTGAAAGCGCGGGTTATTCCCACAGGACAGATGCGGTTACTTACAGACCTATATCGCTTACGTCACTCTGTTGTAGAATTATGGAACATGTTTTGTGCTCACATTCTATTATGTTTTTGGGGTACGAGAACCTTCTCTATAGAAATCACACGAATTCCGCAAACAGAAAACTTGAGAAATTCAGCTCGCTCCGTTCCTCCATGAGTTCGACAACGCTGTATATTTGGCACTCAAGTTGGTGCCGTGTTCCTTGACTTCAGGAAAGCATTTGACGCTGTACCGCACTACCGTTTACTCAAAAAAACACAAGCTTAGCGAGTATCGGGTCAGATTTGCGACTGGATTCAAGACTTCCTTGCACACAGAAATAAACACGTCGCTCTTAATGAAACATGTAGTCATACCTCTACCATTGCATGGCCGAGCGGTTCTACGCGCTTCAATCTGGAACCGCGCGACCGCTACGGTCGCAGGTTCGAATCCTGCCTCGGGCATGGATGTGTGTGATGTCCTTAGGTTAGTTAGGTTCACGTAGTTCTAAGTTCTAGGGGACTGATGACCTCAGAAGTTAAGTTCTATAGTTCTCAGAGCCATTTGAACCATCTACCTTTGCACAACAAAATATCATTCATAAATATTACGTTTTGACATGTTTTGTGATATATATATATATATATATATATATATATATATATATATATATATATATATATGTGTGTCCCTGAAATGGTCTCTTACTGAAACCTATCGTAAGATCTTCTATAATGTACATGTTTGCTTGTTCAAAATCGTGTATCTACGAATGTTCTTTACCCATTGCTTTGAAATTTTGACACAACACTGCATTCGAACAAGAGAGTGTTTATACACTTACAGCAATGCCATATGATACATAAATATACTTACACTAATAAAAGTGATATGTTATTAGCAAAAATCTCATGTTAGTTTGTACAAAATCGAAAATCTCCGAATAATCGTCACTGATTCCTTTGAAATCTGGCACAACGCGCGTGTTTCAGCTACCTACTGGAGCGCCATGGGATGGATACATAATTAGGTTCATTATACACATTATATATATATATATATATATATATATATATATATATATATATATATATATATATATACCACATGGTACTCCAGTAGGTACGTAAAAGGACGCGCGTATTCGAATGCTACGTTGTGTCAAAATTTCAAAGCAATTGGTGAAGAACTTTCGGAGATTCAAGATTCTGAACAAACGAACGTATGTCCTACACATGGCGCTGCAGTAGCTGTATAAAACACGCGCGTATTAGACTGCAACGCTGCGATAAAGTTTCAAAGCAATGGGTAAAGATCATTCAGAGATTTACGATTTTGAACAAACGAACAATTACATCCGTATAAATGAAAATGTAAATGTTCGTTCGCTCAAAATCATAAATCTACGAAAGTTCTTCACCCATTGCTTTGAAATTTTTACACAACGTTGCAGTCGAATACGCGCGTGTTTTAATACAGCTACTGGGGCGCCATATACAGCATGCAAATATACATGTAATAATTGTGAGCGAAATCTACATAAAAATGTAAATGTTCATTTGTTCAAAATTTTAAATCTCGAAAGTTCTTCATCGATTGCTTCGAAATTTTGACAACTTCGCAGCCGAATTCGCGCTTGTTTTTACATGTCTATTGTAACATATACAGAGGGGTCCAAAGAAAAAACGTACCCACTGTTTAAAAGTCCATAACTTGCAAACTAATTGACGGAGTTGTCCCATTTTTGGTGAAAATGTAGCTTAAAGTCCAACTTAAAGATATCACTGTAGGTGTTCGAAGTGATCACCATTAACATCCACACACACACGATGCCGCCGAACTGCAGCACGTACTACTGACTGCAACGTATTCAGTTGGATACTTGCACATGAATGTGCGATGGATTCTCGAAGTTCATCCAATGTGCGTGGCTTTTGTCGATAAACGACGTCCTTTAGTGTTCCCCACAGATAAAAGTCCAGAGGAGTTAGGTCTGGGGAACGTGGTGGACACTCCACAGCACCTCTACGGCCTAACCATCTTCTGGTAGATTTTCGTAGAGTTTCGCCCTAACACGATTTTGGTAGTGGGCTGGGGCACCATCTTGTTGAAAGTAAAGTCTTCCGTCTCCATACAAGTCTCGGATGGCAGGGAAAATGGATGTCTGAAGCTTCTGAAGGGACACCTCACCGGTAACTGTGCCGTCAAAGAAGAATGGCTCAATCAAGCCCCGGTAAGACAACCCATACCACACATTTAGTCCTGGTAAATTCACGGCTTTGTCTACATGGACGTTCGGATTTTCGGCGAACCAGTAGATGCAATTGTGGCGATTTACTGTACCACTGAGTTTGAACTGTGCCTCATCAGACCACACGATCATCTCTGCAAACTCTTCATCGTTGCGCACCATGTTAGTAAACCACTCGCAGTAATCCATTCTACGATATGGGTCGTCCTCGTTCGTTGCGTGTAGCAATCATGGGATGTAGCACTTTGCTGTCTTCAAAATTCGCCGAACACTTGAGCGACTCACTCCAGTTTCACGGGCACAGTGTCTCAGATTTCTGTGGTGAGCCAGAGAATTGTTGTTAACACACGACGGGAGTTAGCTGGACTTGTTACTGTTACAGCTCGTCCAGATCGTTGTTTGTGTAGATCTTTAACACAGCCTTCGGCTTTAAATTTGTCTCTAATGCGACGAATCGTTATACGTGTCGGTGGCTCTGTTTGATACTCATTTCGCCATTGCCGTTGAACCTCATTTATGTTTTCGTACTAAAAATATCACTTCAAAATTGACTTCCTTTCATCGAATGTAAGCTTTGCGCCAGCCATGTTTACTTGAGTAACTAGGTGCAACTAAGAACAAAACACTGACTATCTGGCGACTGTCATCTGACAGAACAAAACAACGCAATACAACGTTTGTGTGGCGATTACCGGAATTACAGACTATTACTCAACCAAAGACGAGACAACTCCATCAATCAGTTTGCCAGTAAAGGACTTTTAAACAGTGGATACATTTTTTTGGACCCCTCTGTATAATATATAAATAAAGATGTAACGTACACAGTGGAACATTGTTATTTAAAATTTCAACGAGTACTTAGCCGACTTACTTCAATTTGTTACACGTTACAGTAATAAATAGAGATCATACTCCCTGTCCAAACGTTCATTACACTAACGTATATATATATAATTTTGAATAGGAACCCATGTCCAGTTGGTTCATTGGTTGATTTGGGGGTGGGGATCAAACAGCGAGGTCATCGGTCCCACCGGATTAGAAAAAAATCGGAAAGGAAGTCGGCCATGCCCTTTCAAAAGAACCATCCCGACATCAGTCTGAAGCGATTTATGGAAATCACGGAAAACCTAAATCAGGATGGGCGGGCGAGCGTTTGAACCGTCGTCCTCTCGAATACGAGTCCAGTGTGCTAACCACTGCGCCACCTCGCTCGGTCCCATGACTGGAAACGTACCGTTTCCGTTCTACGACGGTTTCAATTCAGGTGTTTAACTCATCCACTTGTGCTTGAGGAACCGAATTAACCGTGATAAGATTCAAAACGATGTAGGTGGCATTGGGTACTGGGAGATGAAGAAGCTTGCACAGGATAGAGTAGCATGGTGAGCTGCATCAAGCCAGTCTCAGGAGTGAGGACCACAACAACAACAACAACAACAATAACAACAACCACCCTACATTCGCTTAAGGATTTCACTGTAACCAAGGTACAATTATTAGGCAACAGTTCTAAAACAAACAGAACGAAACATCCATTTATCAATTAAGCTTGTTTGTGTTGTTGTTGTGGTCTTCAGTCCGGAGACTGGTTTGATGCAGCTCTCCATGCTACTCTATCCTGTGCAAGCTTCTTCATCTCCCAGTACCTACTGCAACCTACATCCTTCTGAATCTGCTTAGTGTATTCATCTCTTGGTCTCCCTCTACGATTTTTACCCTCCACACTGCCCTCCAATGCTAAATTTGTGATCCCTTGATGCCTCAAAACATGTCCTACCAACCGATCCCTACTTCTAGTCAAGTTGTGCCACAAACTTCTCTTCTCCCCAATCCTGTTCAATACCTCCTCATTAGTTATGTGATCTACCCATCTAATCTTCAGCATTATTCTGTAGCATCACATTTCGAAAGCTTCTATTCTCTTCTTGTCCAAACTATTTACCGTCCATGTTTCACTTCCATACATGGCTACACTCCATACAAATACTTTCAGAAATGACTTCCTGACACTTAAATCTATACTCGATGTTAACAAATTTCTCTTCTTCAGAAACGCTTTCCTTACCATTGCTAGTCTACATTTTATATCCTCTCTACTTCGACCACCATCAGTTATTTTGCTCCCCAAATAGCAAAACTCCTTTACTACTTTAAGTGTCTCATTTCCTAATCTAATACCCTCAACATCACCCGACTTAATTCGACTACATTCCATTATCCTCGTTTTGCTTTTGTTGATGTTCATCTTATGCCCTCCTTTCAAGACACTATCCACTCCGTTCAACTGCTCTTCCAAGTTCTTTGCTGTCTCTGACAGAATTACAATGTCACCGGCAAATCTAAAAAAGTTTTTATTTCTTCTCCATGGATTTTAATACCTTCTCCGAATTTTTCTTTTGTTTCCTTTACTGCTTGCTCAATATACAGATTGAATAACATCGGGGAGAGACTACAACCCTGTCTTACTCCCTTCCCAACCACTGTTTCCCTTTCATGTCCCTCGACTCTTATAACTGCCATCTGGTTTCTGTACAAATTGTAAATAGCCTTTCGCTCCCTGTATTTTACCCCTGCCACCTTCAGAATTTTAAAGAGCGTATTCCAGTCAACATTGTCAAAAGCTTTCTCTAAGTCTACAAATGCTAGAAACGTAGGTTTGCCTTTCCTTAATCTAGCTTATAAGATAAGTCGTAGGGTCAGTATTGCCTCACGTGTCCCAACATTTCTACGGAATCCAAACTGATCTTCCCCGAGGTCGGCTTCTACCAGTTTTTCCATTCGTCTGTAAAGAATCCGCGTTAGTATTTTGCAGCCGTGACTTATTAAACTGATAGTTCGGTAATTTTCACATTTGTCAACACAAGCTTTCTTTGGGATTTGAATTATTATATTCTTCTTGAAGTCTGAGGGTATTTCGCCTGTTTCATACATCTAGCTCACCAGATGGTAGAGTTTCGTCAGGACTGGCTCTCCCAAGGCTGTCAGTAGTTCTAATGGAATGTTGTCTACTCCCGGGGCCTTGTTTCGACTCACGTCTTTCAGTGCTCTGTCAAACTCTTCACGCAGTATTATATCTCCCATTTCGTCTTCATCTACATCCTCTTCCATTTCCATAATATTGTCCTCAAGTACATCTCCCTTGTATAGACCCTCTATATACTCCTTCCACCTTTTGCTTTCCCTTCTTTGCTTAGAACTGGGTTTCCATTTGAGCTTTTGATATTCATACAAGTGGTTCTCTCTTCTCCAAAAGTCTCTTTAATTTTCCTGTAGGCTGTATCTAACTTACCCCTAGTGAGATAAGCCTCTACATCCTTACATTTGTCCTCTAGCCATGCCTCCTTAGCCATTTTGCACTTCCTGTCGATCTCATTTTTGAGACGTTTGTATTCCTTTTTGCCTACTTCATTTACTGCATTTTTATATTTTCTTCTTTCATCAATTAAATTCAGTATTTCTTCTGTCACCCAAGGGTTTCTACTAGCCCTCGTCTTTTTACCTACTTGATCCTCTGCTGCCTTCACTACTTCATCCTTCAAAGCTACCCATTCTTCTTCTACTGTATTTCTTTCCCCCATTCCTGTCAATTGTTCCCTTATGCTCTCCCTGAAACTCTGTACAACCTCTGGTTTAGTCAGTTTATCCAGGTCCCATCTCCTTAAACTGCCACCTTTTTGCAGTTTCTTCAGTTTTCATCTACAGGTCATAACCAATAGATTGTGGTCAGAATCCACATCTGCCCCTGGAAATGTCTTACAATTTAAAACCTGGTTCCTAAATCTCTGTCTAACCATTATATAATCTATTTGAAACCTGTCAGTATCTCCAGGCTTCTTCCATGTATACAACCTTCTTTTATCATTCTTGAACCAAGTGTTAGCTATGATTAAGTTGTGCTCTGTGCAAAATTCTACCAGGCGGCTTCCTCTTTCATTTCTTACCCCGAATCCATATTCACCTACTACGTTTCCTTCTCTCCCTTTTCCTACTGCCGAATTCCAATCACCCATGACTAATAAATTTTCGTCTCCCTTCACAATATGAATAATTTCATTTATTTCATCATACATTTCTTCAATTTCTTCGTCATTTGCAGAGCTAGTTGGAATATAAACTTGTACTACAGTAGTAGGCGTGAGCTTCGTATCTATCTTGGCCACAATAATGCGTTCACTATGCTGTTTGTAGAAGCTTACCCGCATTCCTATTTTCCTATTCATTATTAAACCTACCCCTACATTACCCCTATTTGATTTTGTGTTTATAACCCTGTAGTCACCTGACCAGAAGTCTTGTTCCTCCTTCCACCGAACTTACTAATTCCCACTATATCTAACTTTAACCTATCCATTTCCCTTTTTAAATTTTCTAACCAACCTGCCCGATTAAGGGATCTAACATTCCACGCTCCGATCCGTAGAACGCCAGTTTTCTTTCTCCTGATAACGACATCCTCTTGAGTGGTCCCCACCCGGAGATCCGAATGGGGGGACTATTTTACCTCCGGAATATTTTACCCAAGAGGACGCCATCATCATTTAACCACACAGTAAAGCTGCATGCCCTCGGGAAAAATTACGGCCGTAGTTTCCCCTTGCTTTCAGCCGTTCGCAGTACCAGCACAGCAAGGCCGTTTTGGTTACTGTTACAAGGCCAGATCAGTCAATCATCCAGACTGTTGCCCTTGCAACTACTGAAAAGGCTGCTGCCCCTCTTCAGGAACCACACGTTTGTATGGCCTCTCAACAGATACCCCTCCGTTGTGGTTGCACCTACGGTACGGCTATCTGTATCGCTGAGGCACGCAAGCCTCCCCACCGACGGCAAGGTCCATGGTTCATGGCGAAAGAAGCTTGTTTGTATTGATACTTAAACATTATGTGTTAACATTATTCCAGAACAGAAAAGAAGCGATCATACTGTTTACGTACAGAACAGTACTGATGCATTACAACGGCGGCTCGATGCGGTGACCACCAACGCTGTTACAGACATTGTACCTATGAAGCATGTTCCGTCCCACCCCACCCGGTGTGTCTTCAGACTCTAGTGCAGCGGCAAGAACTCGTACCTGCAGATCTTCGTCTGTCTGTACAGGGGTCACGTAAATTAAACTTTGCATACGACTCTACGAGTAGTAGTCCACGCCATGCTGTCTTCCCTATCGCATAACAGGACAGGCAACTCTGACTTTTCTGTTTTCCTACATCTACATCTACATACATACTCCGCAATCCACCATACGGTGCGTGGTGGAGGGTACCTCGTACCACAACTAGCATCTTCTCTCCCTATTCCACTCCCAAACAGAACGAGGGAAAAATGAGTGCCTAAATGCCTCTGTACGGGCCCTAATCTCTCTTATCTTATCTTTGTAGTCTTTCCGCGAAATATAAGTTCGCGGCACTAAAATTGTACTGCAGTCAGTCTCAAATGCTGGTTCTCTAAATTTCCTCAGTTGCGATTCACGAAAAGAACGCCTCCTTTCCTCTAGAGACTCCCACCCGAGTTCCTGAAGCATTTCCGTAACACTCGCGTGACGATCAAACCTACCAGTAACAAATCTAGCCTCTGAATTGCTTCTATGTCCTCCCTCAATCCGATGTGATAGGGATCCCAAACGCTCGAGCAGTACTCAAGAATAGGTCGTATTAGTGTTTTATAAGCGGTCTCCTTTACAGATGAACCACATCTTCCCAAAATTCTACCAATGAACCGAAGACGACTACCCGCCTTCCTCACAACTGCCATTACATGCTTGTCCCACTTCATACCACTCTGCCCAAATATTTAATCTACGTGACTGTGTCAAGCGCTACACTACTAATGGAGTATTCAAACATTACGAGATTCTTTTTCCTATTCATCTGCATGAATTTACATTTATCTGTATTTAGAGTTAGCTGCCATTCTTTACACCAATCACAAATCCTGTCCAAGTCATCTTGTATCCTCCTACAGTCACTCAACGACGACACCTTCCCGTACACCACAGCATCATCAGCAAACAGCCGCACATTGCTATCCACCCTATCCAAAAGATCATTTATGTCGATAGAAAACAACAGCGGACCTACCACACTTCCCTGGAGCACTCCAGATGATACCCTCACCTCCGATGAACACTCACCATCGAGGACAACGTACTGGGTTCTATTATTTTTCCTCAACAGTGGAATGTTGTTAGGAAACAGGACAGTTGTATTTATGATTTATTGGCTTATTATTAGAATATTACTACAAAAATCTGAATTTGCAGTAACAATAAACAAGGCTCAAGGTCAGAGAGAGGGAAAAGAGGAGATAGACAGGGGAGTGGGATGAAATGGACATACAGAGCGGAATGGAGGAAGCAGACAGAGAGGGGGCAGGAAGAAATGGAGAGAAAGGGAGGAGGAGGAGATGGACAAAGAGAGGGGGGGGGGGAGGAGGAGGACAGACACAGGCAGGCGGGACAAGGAAATTTGGATGTATATCCAGTTCCCATACATATCAGACACGAGTGCTTTCGTTGTTTTTTTCCCTCTTTTTTCCTCTCTCTTCCGTTTCATCAAACAGAGCCACAGCAACATGTGGCGAGAAGAGTTATTTAGAAATATATTATACAATAGCTTCGTTTGTTACACTACGTCATTTCTAACTTTCGTAGGGGGGCTTTTATGTCTCACTGCAACAGGTTGCGAAATGGCTTACAAATCAGACGTGACAAGAGTGATCAAAGGGAGCCACCATGTTTGAGGTGCCAATCGATGGAATTTGGATGACGAGGCAATGTTTCCAGCGGTGAGAGGGCAGACAGCTGACAGGTGCAAGACTACCTTTTACTGATATCAAGCCGTGTCACAATCAACCGTCAAAACATTCTTACAACAGAAACCACCGTCGTATTGTTCAGGCACAAAGGTTGTGAATACGAGAAGCAATTATTCCAGACAGGTGATGTCACAGGCTCTCTCTTCAATATTGGCGCGTACAATGAGAACTCAGCTCCGTGTGAGTGAAATATGGAGCAAGACAGAACAACAGACGCCTCAGTTAACAGGCTTCGACACGGCAGCATATTAAAAACAAAGTTCACAGACGCGAATGCACCTCGCGAACGCCGCTACATTTTAGCTTCGAGGAACCGACATCGCTCGCTGTGCATCTGAGTACTGTACCATACACAATTTTTCCGTCTCGAGACTATAGAACACGACATGCGTCGGGTGGTCATACAGTTCGTGTTATCAGGGAAAACAAGTTCACGCTCTGTAGCGTAGAGCAATTCCATGCCACTGCGCACTATTCCTGGGAAATACGGCCATAATACTAAATTTAGCCGGCCGGGGTGGCCGAGCGGTTCTAGGCGCTACAGTCTGGAACCGCGCGACTGCTACGGTCGCAGGTTCGAATCCTGCCTCGGTCATGGATGTGTGTGATGTCCTTAGGTTAGTTAGGTTTAAGTAGTTCTAAGTTCTAGGGGACTGATGACCTCAGAAGCCATTTTTTTAACTAAATTCAAGGTTTCCACCCTTTTGAGATGATAAAAGCTCCGTCTGTGATTCGTTTCCTGTCTCTGAAAGGAAAACAGCAAACAAAAGTCAGATTTACGGGGTTATTTATTTTTATTTGCGGGTAATGAATTTTGGCCAGCTGCCTAGGTATTATCGCATGTCGTATTACATCTATTATTACAAATTCTTAACTGCTTGCACACGTATTTTTCTCAAGAAAATAAGCTATGTTATGTTAATGTGTTAGTAAACGATAAGAACTTTTCTCATGGTAATTTGTTAGTATGTTACTATAGTACAAGTAATCCCCCCTCCCCCATTATTTAAAGAATGGAGCGCTCACGTAATTTACGTTCTATTTCAAGGAAACCTAGTTTTCTGCAATCCCAGTATTCATGAAGTCGTCCCTCTTGAGGTGTATGTCGTATAATGATATAATTGTACTAGTACATTAATGGCTAAATATGGATACTATCTGTGAACAGAGTTATTAGTAAAGAAGTAATAAATTAAAAAGTCATGCTTTATGCTGAAGCTTTACTGCATGAAAAACGAAAATATAGTGAGCAATAAACACTTTTTCAAAAATGGTTCAAATGGCTATGAGCACTATGAGACCTAACATCTGAGGTCATCAGTCCCCTAGACGTAGAACTACTTAAACCTAACTCACCTGACACCATACACACCCATGACCGAGGCAGGATTCGAACCTGCGACCGTAGCAGCATCGCGGTTTCGGACTGAAGCGCCTAGAACCGCTCGGCCACAACGGCCGGCAAACACTTTTACTTTAATCATTTTGTCAGGGGTGTCAACGAGGAAAAGTTTGAAATTGTGTTGAAAATTCGATACAATCGCTAAGTGCTCTCATTTTCGAATAATGGATAAATATAGTCTGGGTAATTTCAGCAGCCTTCCTCAAGACATACACACAGTTCCTAACCCTAGTGTGGTAGAGCACTTGCCCGCGAAAGGCAAAGGTCCCGAGTTCGAGTCTCGGTCCGGCACACAGTTTTAATCTGCCAGGAAGTTTCATATCAGCGCACACTCCGCTGCAGAGTGAAAATCTCATTCTGCAAATTATTGTTGCTTCTGGAAGCTGTTCGATAGGCTACATGCAGCTGGGATTGAGTGAGCGTTGTAGCCGTTTAATAATAAAGATGAGGAGATGCTGAATCGATTGACTGACTAAAAAAAAGGGATCAGTTGACAAGACACGCCCTGAACCATCAAGGTATAGTTAATTTGGTAATGGTGGAAAGTCTGTGTCGGGGGAGGAAAACTTCTAGATTTAGAACAAAGTTTATTTATATACTCCTCAAAAGAATTAGGGGAACATGGCTGTGGGCGTCTGCCATACTCTATTGAGCAATAATTGAGGACTGGATATCTTATCAGATTATATCTTTATGTTTCACAAATTAAGTACACAGCAAAACATCGTTACATCCTCGATCGTTTCGATAAAAAGAGCTGAAATGTTCGACAGGCGTCAAAAAGAAAGTGGAAACAATCATTCATCCGTTCATCATGGATGTTTTACATTGGGCTCTAGGAGCTTAAAAAATGTGTATGCCCTTCGCGTGAGTTTATCAGGGCATAATGCCTACGTGGCATGCTCCGTATAAGTCTACGGAGGTTACCCTGTAAAATCCCTCCCAGTTATTCATTAAGAGCCCATGAGAGTTCTTTGAGAGTCTGTGGTGGAAGAAAACGACTACCAACACGTCTGTCAAGCAAGGTTGGTTGGTTGGTTGGTTGATATGGGAGAGGGGGCCTAAAACCGAGGTCATCGGTCTCATCGGGTTAGGGAAGGATTGAGAAGGAAGTCGGCCGTGTCCTTTCAAAGGAACCATCCCGGAATTTGCCTGAAGCGATTTAGGGAAATCACGGAAAACCTAAATCAGGATGCCAAGCATGTCACACATATGCAGAATGGGATTTAGGTCGGTCTCACTGCCGGCCATTCCATTACTCCAACGTCCAGAATTCGCTTACGCCCGCCATATAGGCCCTGGTATTGGAAGGAATTCAGGACCACCACGTATGCAGCACCCACCAAGTGGTCCAACAGGATCTTTTGGATGAACAGCCTACCAGTAAAGCGACCGTGGACAATATCCGTATGGTTGTCAACACTGAAGGCTTCCATAACATCCTGAAATTTGTCGATTTCCTGAACAGCATGTGGCAGGTACGGCTCATAACGGTGTCTCCATTTCTGCCTGAGGGGTCACCTGACACAGTAATGCTTAATACAACCAATAGATGTCATAACCGCTCATAACGGTGTCTCCACTTCTGCCTGAGGGGTCACCTGACACAGTAATGCGTAATACAACTAATAGATGGCGAATGATTTTAATTGTTGCCTCCACGAAAGCAAGGATCTCAAGCCGCGCAATAAGACAACAGGCATCGTCTGTATCAAAATTGATTTAACATACTGGACGTTGCTACACGTATTCCCCTGATTTTACTGAACAGTGTGGTAAGCAGGATCAGCTGGCCGGGGTGGCCGAGCGGTTCTAGGCGCTTCAGTCTGGAACAGCGCGACCGCTACAGTCGCAGGTTCGAGTCCTGCCTCGGGCATGGATGTTTGCGATGTCCTTAGGTTAGTTAGGTTTAAGTAGTTCTAAGTTCTAGGGGACTGATGACCTCAGATGTTAAGTCCCATAGTGCTCAGAGCCATTTGAACCAAGCAGATTCAAATGGATGTACGGCATAGTGTTTATGAATAGACGGAGAGATTTGCACAGCATAGGCTAGCGTAAAGGACTGCATCAGGTCAGTCTTGGGAGTGAAGAACATAACATCACTTGCAAAGTAACGTCTGTGGCAATGGATAATGACGTTTCACGCTTCATTCGGTCGAATGACGAGGCGAAAGTTGGCGATATATCCATAGCTAATGGCTGGGCTTCATAGCTGGAGTTAACGTTGCGCGCTCCAGACAAGCGTCGTAGCACGCACCGACGCGGAAACCCGTTACTCCGGTCCGGCGGCTGTTTTGCAAGCGAACGCTGTCAATTAAAGGAACGCGGCAAGCGTTCCGGGAAGCTCCGAGGCGGCAGCTGCTGTGACACGTGCTGTAAGGGCGGGGGGGGGGGGGGGGGGGGGGGACAGCACGCCACTTTCCTACTCGGTGTGTCTGCAGTCCCGAGACTGGTTTCATACAGCCCTCCACGTTGGACTCTCCTGCGCCACAAGTCTCCTTATTGCTAAATAACTACACTCATGCTCATAAATTAAGGATAATGCTGATAAACGGTGAAACAACGTTCTGGTGGCGGTTTGCGGGTTTAAATCACCTCGGGGTAAGACCATGTGGTGCATTTGACCTGCGGTCGTCGCATGGTGGCGCTGGCAGCAGTCCACATACACAGAGGTGTGTTGGAGCATGTCAGAGTACGGTGCAGCGAGTAAGTGTGCAGACGTTTTCAGACGTGCTAATGGTCACTGTGTGTTGAAAATGGCTCAAAAAAAATGGTTCAAATGGCTCTGAGCACTATGGGACTGAACTTCTGAGGTCATCAGTCCCCTAGAACTTAGAACTACTTAAACCTAACTAACCTAAGGACATCACACACATCCATGCCCGAGGCAGGATTCGAACCTGCGACTGTAGCGGTCGCGCGGTTCCAGGCTGAAGCGCTTAGAGCCGCTCGGCCACTCCGGCCGGCAATGGCTCAAAGAACACATATTTATGACGTTATGAGGGGTAGAAAACTAGGGCAACTGGAGGATGGTCAAACACAGCAGGTCGTAGCACGGGCCATCCGTGTGCCACAAAGTGTGATCTCACGATAATGGCAACGATTCCAGTAGACAGGAAACTTGTCCAGGCGCTACAGTACGGGACGTCCACAGTGTACAACACCACAAGAAGACTGATATCTCACCGTCAGTGCCTGCAGATGGCCTGGGACTACTGCAGGTAACCTTGCTCGGGACCTTACCGCAGCCACTGGAACACTTGTCTCCAGACACACAGTCTACAGACGACTGACCAGACGTGGTTTATTCGCCCGGGGACCTTCAAAGTGCATTCCACTGACGCCTGGTCATAGGAGAGCCTGTAAAGCATGGTGTCAACAACACAGTACATTGTCATTGGAGCAGTGGTCCCAGTTTATGTTCACGGACGAGTCCAGGTATAGTCTGAACAGTGATTCTCGCCGGGTTTTCATCTGGCGTGAACCAGGAACCAGATATAAACCCCTTAATGTCCTTGAAAGGCACCTGTATGGAGGTCGTGGTGTGATGGTGTGGGGTGGGATTATGATTGGTGGACGTACACGCCTGCATGTCTTTGACAGAGGAACAGTAACAGGTCATCTGTATCGGGACGTCATTTTGCACCAGTATGTCCGCCTTTTCAGGGGTGCAGTGGGTCCCACCTTCCTCCTGATGGACGATAACGCACGGCCCCACCGAGCTGCCATCGTGGAGGAGTACCTCGAAACAGAAGATATCAGGCGAAAGGAGTGGACTTATAGATCTGTGTCGTGTGTGTTCCCTATGTGCCTATGCTATTAGCGCCAGTTTTGTGCAGTGCCACGTTGTGTGGCACCACATTCTGCAGTTATCCTTAATTTATGAGCATGAGAGTACTACAACCTACATCCATCTCAACGCAAAAGTTAACTCCGTCCACAGGACCTGGCATGCCCATCCCCACCGACCGACCGCCGTGTTATCCTCCGTTAGTGGCGGCACAGGATACCGTACGGAGTGTCCTGAGGTCAGCACACCTCTGTCCCGCCATTGCCAGTTTCCGTGGACGGAAGCCGCTATTACTCTATCAAGTAACTCCCCAAATGCCATCACGGGGCTGAAGGCAACACCGTACCAGTCCTCCCACCGAGGAAAAACCTCTGGGAATCGAACTCGGGTTCTCCATATGGCAGTCAGCCACGTTTACCACTCAGGTACAGAGGCGGACACATCCATCTGAACCAGTGTGAAAAGTGGACTCAATGGTGTACCTAGCTTTTCCGTTGCGTGTTTGTGGGAGGGAAGTAAATGCGCGAATCATCGGTCAGGTGTGGGAAGTGAGTATTTGTTTACACTGAACTACTGCGTCCAGCTCTAACCACCACTTCTGGAATCGCGATATATTTCGGAGAAACACCAAATACACTATAAAACGATAAAAAAACGAGGCACCACGAAAAAATTATACACAAGGGACGGAAATCGGTGTATGTGATGTACACGGGTAGACAAATAAATGATTAAAATTTCAGAAAAAGTCGTTAATTTATTCAGCAGAAACAGCGTCACAAACTGCGCAAGTCAGTAACGGGTTGGTCCACCTATGGCGTTTATACAAGCAGTTGTTCGGCTTGGCATTAATTGATAGTTGTTGGATGCTCTCCTGAGGGATATTGTGGCAGATTCTGTCCAATCTGTGCGTTAGATCGTCAATATCCCAGTCAGGCTGGTATCCCACCTCTGTCCAGGGCGTTTCCAGATACACTACTTAAAATTGCTACGCCAAGAAGAAATGTAGATGATAAACGGGTATTCATTGGACAAATATATTATACTAGAACTGACATGTGATTACATTTTCACGCAAATTGGGCGCATAGATCCTGACAAATCAGTACCCAGAACAACCACCTCTGGCCGTAATAACGGCCTTCATACGCCTGGGCATTGAGTCAAACAGAGCTTGGATATTGTGTACATGTACATCTGCCCATGCACCTCCAACACGATACCACAGTTCATCAAGAGTAGTGACTGGCGTATTGTGACGAGCCAGTTGCTCGGTCACCATTGACCAGACGTCTTCAATTGGTGAGAGATCTGGAGAATGTGCTGGCCAGGGAACCAGTCGAACATTTTCTGTATCCAGAAAGGCTCGTACAGGAACTGCAACATGCGGTCGTGCATTATCGTGCTGAAATGTAGGGTTTCGCAGGGATCGAATGGAGGGTAGAGCCACGGGTCGTAACACATCTGAAATGTAACGTCCACTGTTCAAAGTGCCGTCAATGCGAACAAGAGGTGACCGAGACGTGTAACCAATGGCACCCTATTCCATCACGCCGGGTGATACGCCAGTATGGCGATGACGAATACACGCTTCCAATGTGCGTTCACAACGATGTCGCCAAACACGGATGCGACCATCATGATGCTGTAAACAGGACTTGGATTCGTCCAAAAAAATGACGTTTTGCCGTTCCAGCACCCAGGTTCGTCGTCGAGTACACCATCGCAGGCGCTCCTGTCTGTGATGCAGCGTCAAGGGTAACCGCAGCCATGGTCTCCGAGCTGATAGTCCATGCTGCTGCAAACGTCGTCGAACTGTTCGTGCAGATGGTTGTTGACTTGCAAACGTCCCCATCTGTTGACTCAGGGATCGAGACGTGGCAGCACGATCCGTTACAGCCATGCGGATAAGATGCCTGTCATCTCGACTGCTAGTGATACGAGGCCGTTGGGATTCAGCACGGCGTTCCGTATTACACTCCTGACCCCACCGATTCCATATTCTAACAGTCATTGGATCTCGACCAACGCGAGCAGCAATGTCGCTATACGATAAACCGGAATCACGATAGGCTCCAATACGACCTTTATCAAAGTCGGAAACGAGATGGTACGCATTTCTCCTCCTTACACGAGGCATTACAACAACGTTACGCTTCACCAGGCAACGCCGGTCAACTGCTGTTTGTGTATGAGAAATCGGTTGGAAACTTTCCTCATGTCAGCACGTTGTAGGTGTCGCCACCGGCGTCAACCTCGTGTGAAGGCTCTGAATAGCTAATCATTTGCATATCACAGCATCTTCTTCCTGTCTGTTAAACTTCGAGTCTGTAGCACGTCGTCTTCGTGGTGTAGCAATTTTAATGGCGAGTAGTGTATGTCTTCGGGCTGGAAAGTCAGTGAATGGAGCAGAATTATATTCAGTTATGAGACCTGCTTCGAAATGAGCCCATAAGACCAGCGAAGACGTGTCTGCAATTGCTCAGGACAGAGATGGGATATCAAGCTGACTAACGCCCGCCATAACCCCGACATCCAGGAGTGACGGTCTGGGGTGCCATTTCTTTTCATAGCAGCACTCCTTTGCTTGTCCCCTTACAGTGCAGCGATACGTCGTCGATATTCCGCGCCCCGTTTTGTTGCTCTTCATGGTAAGCCATCTTAGGCTTACATTTCAGCACGATAATGCCCGCCCGTTTGCCTTTATGGTTGGCAAAACGTACACTGGCTAGCAAGGTTGCCGAGAACCTTTAGAGCATTATAGGCAGGAGCTTCCAACCAGCTCTCGATTTCGACGATCTAACGCGCCAATTGGGCAGAACTTGGCCCGAATATCGATCAGGAGGGCATCGACTATCTCTATCAATCAATGCCCTGCCGAAGAGCCAGTGGTGGACCAAAGCCTTACTGACTTCCTTAATTCGTGAAGCTCTTTCTCTTGAACAAAACAACTAATTTTTCTCAAATTGTAATCATTTGTTTGTCTGTACATTTACATCACATCTACCGATTTCCACCCCATTCAGATAATTCCTTCATGGTGCGTCGTTTTTTTTTTTTGTCTCAGAGTAATAATAATGAGCGTATGACATTGGTGGCCGGGAGAAAAAAATGGTTCAAATGGCTCTGAGCACTATGAGTGCTTAACATCTGAGGCCATCAGTCCCCTAGAACTTAGAACTACTTAAACCTAACTAACCTAAGGACATCACACACATCCATGCCCGAGGCAGGATTCGAACCTGCGACCGTAGCGGTCGCGCGGTTCCAGACTGTAGCGCCTAGAACCGCTCGGCCGCCGTGGCCGGGAGACCCCTCGCGGGGCGGTTCGGCCGCCGCTCCACAAGTTCTTTAACGCCACTACGGCGACTTACGAGTGAATGAGGATGAAATGATAATGAAAGACACATAACACCCAGTCATCTCGAGGCAGAGAAAATCCCTGACCCCGTCGGGAATCGAACCCGGGACTCGGTGCGCGGGAAGCGAGAACGCTACCGCAAGACAACGAGCCGCGGACGTCTCAGAGTGTATTTGTGACAATCAAGATTATAATTATCATTGTTGGTCGTTCTACTCGCAATAATTTAATCTATGCTGTGAGGTCTGAAGCTAAACACAGCCTCGGAAATCGTCACATATCGAAAAACAGCCCAGCACGTGTGAGAACCACAGCGATTGTGACTGGCTTCCGTATACTGCCACCCGATTGGCTACGACCAACGATAAAAAATTGCAAACAGTTGCATGCGACAGAAGAGTCCTTAGCGGTGCACTTTAGCCGAACTCGCTTATTACAGTCAAGCCTACATATTGTGTAACATTTCCTTTCTGTTGGGACCACGTCAAATCTTCGTCGTTTTTCTTGACCACTCCGTATGAAAAAAAAGTGCTCGGATGTGGTTAGTGAATGGCATTATTCGGTAGTAATGCTTCTGAGCTGGATGGTGGAAAATGTGCTTTTCTTCTTCCCGTTAGCGCTTACTGCGTCTATTGTATTTCAAGCTGCGGCCGGATACCCCTCCTGTCGCCGCAGTCCAAGGGAGAGAAGTCGTGTGCGCCACCTATCTGTAAACTTTGTTACGTTTGCTATAAACGCATGTATCTCTTTCTTCAGTCAAACTGATCTCCCCCGAGGCCGGCTTTCACCAGTTTCTCCAGTCTTCTGTACAGAATTCGTGACAGAATTTTGCCGCCATAACTTATGAAACTGACGGTTGTAATATTCCACCGGCTAGCATTCACGTTCTTTAGAACTGGAATTACTGCAGTCATCTTGAAGTTGCAAGATAATTCGCTTGTGTCATCTATCTAGCATACCGGATAGAATAGTTTTATGATGGCTGGCTCTGCCAAGGATAGTCCTGCTCCAAGAGCCTTGTTTCGACTAAGGTATTTCAGTCTACTGTCAAATTCTTCTCATCTCCCGTCTCATGTTCATCTACTTCCTCTTCTCTTTCAATATCCTTGTCTGCAAGTTTGTTTCCTTTGTAAGGACCCTCTATACACCCCTTTCCCCTTCCAGGCTACCGTTAGTGGGAGCTTGCCATCTTAGGTCTTGGTATTCATAAAAATATTTCTCTTTTTTAATTTTATCTGTATTTCGCCGTTTCAAACGTGACTATATTCAATACACTGGAGGTATGAATTAAAAAAATGCCTTCAGTCACAACTTTTCGTGTTTTATTAAGTACACGATGCATTTCGGGTCCATCATCAGGTCTGATTTGTCTTAATACAGGGTTATTACAAATGACTGAAGCGATTTCACAGCTCTACAATAACTTTATTATTTGAGATATTTTCACAATGCTTTGCACACATATACAAAAACTCAAAAAAATTTTTTTAGGCATTCGCAAATGTTCGATATGTGCCCCTTTCGTGATTCGGCAGACATCAAGCCGATAATCAAGTTCCTCCCACACTAGGCGCAGCATGTCCCCATCAATGAGTTCGAAAGCATGGTTGATGTGAGCTCGCAGTTCTGGCACGTTTCTTGGTAGACGAGGTTTAAACACTGAATCTTTCACATAACCCCACAGAAAGAAATCGCATGGGGTTAAGTCGGGAGAGCATGGAGGCCACGACATGAATTGCTGATCATGATCTCCACCACGACCGATCCATCGGTTTTCCAATCTCCTGTTTAAGAAATGCCGAACATCATGATGGAATGTGGTGGAGCACCATCCTGTTGAAAGATGAAGTCGGCGCTGTCGGTCTCCAGTTGTGGCATGAGCCAATTTTCCAGCATGTCCAGATACACGTGTCCTGCAACGTTTTTTTCGCAGAAGAAAAAGGGGCCGTAAACTTTAAACCGTGAGACTGCACAAAACACGTTAACTTTTGGTGAATTGCGAATTTGCTGCACGAATGTGTGAGGATTCTCTACCGCCCAGATTCGCACATTGTGTCTGTTCACCATTAAGAAAAAATGTTGCTTCATCACTGAAAACAAGTTTCGCACTGAACGCATCCTCTTCCATGAGCTGTTGCAACCGCGCCGAAAATTCAAAGCGTTTGACTTTGTCATCGGGTGTCAGGGCTTGTAGCAATTGTAAACGGTAAGGCTTCTGCTTTAGCCTTTTCCGTAAGATTTTCCAAACCGTCGGCTGTGGTACGTTTAGCTCCCTGTTTGCTTTATTCGTCGACTTCCGCGGGCTACGCGTGAAGCTTGCCCGCACGCTTTCAACCGTTTTTTCGCTCACTGCAGACCGACCCGTTATATTTCCCCTTACAGAGGCATCCAGAAGCTTTAAACTGCGCATACCATCGCCGAATGGAGTTAGCAGTTGGTGGATCTTCGTTGAACTTCGTCCTGAAGTGTCGTTGCGCTGTTATGACTGACTGATGTGAGTACATTTCAAGCACGACATACACTTTCTCGGCTCCTGTCGCCATTTTGTCTCACTGCGCTCTCGAGCGCTCTGGCGGCAGAAACCTGAAATGCGGCTTCAGCCGAACAAAACTTTATGAGTTTTTCTACGTATCTGTAGTGTGTCGTGACCATATGTCAATGAATGGAGCTACAGTGAATTTATGAAATCGCTTCAATCATTTGTAATAGCCCTGTACATGCTTTATTTTTTTCTCTTGAATTAAGTGAATTGCAACTTCCTGACACGAAAAGGTTTGATATTAGGTTACGAATGTCGGAAGTCAGGCGCGGAAAATATGTAGGAAATTGTGGAAAAGATGAACAGTGTAAACTTACCACATAATCCAAGAAAAGCGTTTTTAACGTTTTGGCACCAGAAAACATTCTTTTTTCCATAGTTCCGCACATGTCACTTCACTCAAGAGGTACATTATCTGGGAACTGTTTACAAACATTTGTATGCAAATGTGCCTCTTGGCCGGCCGCTGTGACAGAGCGCATCTAGGCGCTTTAGTCTGCAACCGCGCGATTGCTACGGTCGGAGGTTCGAATCCTGCCTCGGGCATGGACATGTGTGATGCCAAAAAAAATGGTTCAAATGGCTCTGAGCACTATGGGACTTAACATCTTTGGTCATCAGTCCCCTAGAACTTAGAACTATTTAAACCTAACTAACCTAAGGACATCACACACATCCATGCCCGAGGCAGGATTCGAACCTGCGACCGTAGCAGTCACGCGGTTCCGGACTGAGCGCCTGAACCGCTAGACCACCGCGGCCGGCTGTGTGATGTCCTTATGTTAGTTAGGTTTAAGTAGTTTTCAGTCTATGGGACTGATGGTCTCAGATGTTAATTCTCATAGTGCTCAGAGCCATTTGAACCATTTTGTGCCTCTTGAATGAAGTGACGTGCACGGAAACGATGGAGAAAAGAATGTTTGCTAGTGCTAAAACGTTAAAAACGCTTTTCTTGGATTATGTGGTAAGTTTACATTGTTCATCTTTTCCACAATTTCGCACATAGTTTCGCGTCTTACTTACGAAATTCATAACCTAACATCAAACCTGTTCGTGACAGGAATATGCATTTCACCTCATAAAGCACGTATTAAGACAAATTACACCTGATGAAAGACCCACAGGGCACGAAATGTATCGTATACTTAATAAAACACGAAAAGCTGTGACTGAATGCGTTTTTTAATTCATACCTCCAGTGCTTTTTTTTATCCAGAGAGTTCTTTGATTTCGCTACACGCGGTATTCATTTATACCACAGGCCTTGTCAGCTACGTATTTGCTCTCTAGCCTTTCATGGTTCGTTATTTGCATTCTTCTGTGACTTATTTTTGGACGTGCTGTTCTAGGCGCTACAGTCTGGAGCCGCGTGACCGCTACAGTCGCAGGTTCGAATCCTGCCTCGGGCATGGATGTGTGATGTCCTTAGGTTAGTTAGGTTTAAGTAGTTCTAAGTTCTGGGGGACTGATGACCTCAGCAGTTAAGTCCCATAGTGCTCAGAGCCATTTCAACCATTTGTGACTTATTTTTTAGACGGCTGTATTCGCTTCCACCTCCTTCATGTCCTGCATTTTTTGATTCCCTCCTTTCATCAATTAAATCAAATGTTTCGTTTGTTATCCACCAATTTTTACTGAGACTTTTCTTTTTGCTTATTTAGGAACTGCTTATCCAGTTGACATGTCTTACGCGATTTCAGTAACGCAGGAAGGTCTCCACATGCAGCTTTCGGGAAGCTTGACATTGTGATGTATAAGACACAAGTGTGATAACGAACGGTCAGATAGCGAGTTTATTTCCGGGCGAACTCTGCTCCCGTGGGAGGCCTACATCCGCGCCACAACGTCCCGCTTCGGAGCTGTTTTCGCTCGCTCGCTCGCCGCACCGCACCAAACAAATGCATTCCGCGCTCTAAATATAGCACGCGCTGGCGCCACTGGCTGTGTCACGGCGACGCTGCGAGCGACCAACACAACCTGCAAAACTTCCCAATACAATGGCACAGCGCACGCAGAAATATTTTTAAAAAATCATACAACGGGAAATGTCAACGTGTGGAATGTATGTATTGTCGTACGATTTACAAGGATAGCGTGAAATTTCTCTGTTCCTGTTGCCACCCATTTTAAAGTTGCAGGAGGAGGTGGAGGACGAGATTAGTATTTCACGTCCCATCGACAATGGGGTCATTAGAGACGGAGCACAAGCTCGGAAGAGGGAAGAATGAAGAAGGAAAGCGGCCGTGCCCTTTCAAAGGAACCATCCAGGCATTTGTTGTGATAAGTTCCTATGGCACCAAACTGCTAAGGTCGTCGGTCCCTAGGCTTACAAACTACATAATCTAACTTATACCAACGCCAACACACACACCCATGCCCAAGGGAGGACTCGAAATCGCGAACCGTGGCAAGGCGCCTAAGACCGCACGGCTACCCCGCGCGACCCAGGCATTTGTCTTAAGCGATTTAGGGAAATAACGGAAAACCTAAATTAGGGTGGCTGAACGCGGGTTTAAACCGTCGTCCTCCCGAATGCGAGTAAAGCGTGCTAACCACCACGCATTTTTAAGCTCTGAATAGGAAAAATAAGGCTGCCATTTTCTTTCGGCATGCCGCAATCTGCAGTTCGTGATTGGCTGAAGTTTCGTCACTTGATCCTTCCGGCCATACTGGGCTGTTATGTTTCGTGTATGGCACTTGTCTGATAAGAATTTTAGGAGGTTTTGAGCCGTATAAAGCTACAGTGTTTTCGGCTGCACTTTTCGAGACCAGGAGGAAACGAAATTTTACAGGATTTATGCTGAAGGGAGAGATACAACAAGAAGAATTTTTATAGATAGCCGGCCTTTTTGGCTGAGCGGTTCTAGGCGCTACAGTCTGGAACCGCGCGACCGCTACGGTCGCAGGTTCGAGTCCTGCCTCGGGCATGGATGTGTGTGATGTTCTTTGGTTAGTTAGGTTTAAGTAGTTCTAAGTTCTAGGGGACTGATGACTACAGATGTTAAGTCCCATAGTGCTCGGAGCCTTTTGAACCATTTTATATATAACTATAGATCACATTAAGATTTGAGATTCGTCGCCGAGTATATCAAATATCAATGAGCTGCAGTGATCTAACGTGAACAAATTCATGATCAAAGTTGGTGTGTAGTGCTGTGTATCTTAACGTTTCCATCTTAATTTGTCCGTGGAAGGTTGACACAAAAGTGAAGGTAACGAATGAGTAGGCCAACAAATCTGGTTATTGTTTTGGAATTAATGTTAAATTCAGGAAGATTCCAGCATGCTTTGCTAATTCACTTGCGTTAATGTATCATTACAGCGAACAAAGTAATAAAACAGGATAAGAATAACACAACATACGTGGAACTGTAATAGGAACAGCAGTTCAGTAGACGTTTTAATCCTCGGTTTTTACACCTACTTCTACGCTAATTTAAATAATTTCAAACGCTAACATCAGAAACAATATGAGCTCCAAACAAATTTAGCTGTATACCGTTACAGAAACGTCAGTACACAAATACAGTGATCTGTAGAAGATTTCTGCAACAATGAAAAATGTGTATGTAGGATATTGTTTATTGCATGTCCTTTATCCCTAAGGTATATGTGCTTTGCACAATATTTAGCTTCAGTAAAAATCCTTTGAGGGAAATACAAAAAATGGTTCAAATGGCTCTGAGCACAATATTTAGCTTCAGTAAAAATCCTTTGAGGGAAATACAAAAAATGGTTCAAATGGCTCTGAGCACTATGGGACTTAACTTCTGAGGTCATCAGTCCCATAGAACTTAGAACTACTTAAACCTAACTAGCCTAAGGACATTACACACATCCATGCCCGAGGCAGGATTCGAACCTGCGATCGTAGCGGTCGCGCGGTTCCAGACTGTAGCGCCTAGAACCCCTCGGCCACTCCGGCCGGAGAGCGAAATATAACATTATTATTACACACAAAGTGCATAATATACTATGGTTCTATTTCGGTAAAAGAGAGATTCTGAAATTACAGTACTCGTAATAAGGAAGCACGAAGGAGGAAATTTATAACACGATCTCTTACTTAAACATCGCTGCCAGAGGAGAATGGTATCTTTCCTACTAACTGTTTTGTCATAGCTTGCTTTTTTTTATTCACTAACAAAAACTGCTGAATAATTCCGTTGTTTGTCCTGCAGTTTTGCTTCTTCCTGACCTCGTGCTGGTTAGCGGTATCTTGTTCTGCTGATGATGATTCCAGATGATCAATTTACTGCTACTGATGCCATCAACCGAGCGGGGTGGCGCAGTGGTTAGACACTGGACTCGCATTCGGGAGGACGACGGTTCAATCCCGCGTCCGGCCATCCTGATTTAGGTTTTCCGTGATTTCCCTAAATCACTCCAGGCAAATGCCGGGATGGTTCCTCTGAAAGGGCACGGCCGACTTCCTTCCCAATCCTTCCCTAATCCGATGAGACCGATGACCACGCTGTCTGGTCTCCTTCCCCAAACCAACCAACCAACCAACCAACTGATGCCATCACTAGCTATTTGAGCTAGCTGCCGTCTGTCACTGTAGCTGTTGATAAGTGATATCAGCACGGAAACTGGCATTTATCCTCGTGACAAAAGATATGTTGCAACACGCTTTTTTTTTACAGTATTTGTTGCTGACAATCCAAAGAGTTCTATCTAAAGCTAGAGCTCTACCTTATCAATACTTGAGATAATTTGGTTCCTTTAATAAAAATTGCTAAATGTATACTGAGGTGACACTAAAGACACAGGACAGCGTCATGCACGTACACAAGGTATAAATGGACAGTGCACTGGCGAGCTGTCATTGTACTTGCGCGATTCAAGTGAAAAGGTTTCCGACGTGATTATCGCCAACCTTGTGTCAATGCTCTGAAAAGCTAATCATTTGCAAACCACAGCATCTTCTTCCTGTCGGTTCAATTTCGCGTCTGTAGCACGTCATCTTCGTGGTGCAGCAATTTTAATGGCCAGTAGTGTATTTAACGTCCCTTTGACAACGGGGTCATTCGAGACGGAGCACAAGTTCGAATTAGGGAAGGATGGAGAAGTAATGCGGCCGTGCCCTTTCAAAGGAATCATCCAGGTATTTGTCTTAAGCGATTTAGGGAAATCACGGAAAACGTAAATTAGGGTGGCCGAACGCGGGTTTGAACCGTCGTCCTCCCGAATGCGAGTCAAGCGTGCTAACCACCGCGCATTTTTAAGCTCTGTATAGGAAAAATAAGGCCGCCATTTTCTCTCGGCATGCTGCAAAGTTCAGTTCGTGATTGGCTGAAGTTTCGTCACTTGATACTTTCGGCCATACTGGGCTGTTGTGTTTCGTGTATGGCACTTGTCTGATAAGAATTTTAGGAGGTTTCGAGCCGTATAAAGCTACAGTGTTCTCGGCTGCACTTTTCGAGACCAAGAGGAAACGAAATTTTACAGGGTTTATGCTGAAGGGAGAGATACAACAAGAAGAATTTTTATAGATAGCCGGCCTTTGTGGCCGGGCGGTTCTAGGCGCTACAGTCTGGAACCGCGAGACCGCTACGGTCGCAGGTTCGAGTCCTGCCTCGGGCATGGATGTGTGTGATGTCCTTAGGTTAGTAAGGTTTAAGTAGTTCTAAGTTCCAGGGGATTGATACCACAGATGTTAAGTCCCATAGTGCTCAGAGCCATCTGAACGATTTTATATATAACTATAGATCAAATTAAGATTTAAGACAGAATTAACAGACTCTGAACGCGGAGTGGTACTTAGAGTTGGGCTCTGGGACATTTCATGTTGGAAATCGTTGAGGAATTCATTATTCCGAGAATATCAAATTTCAGGCATTTCCTCTCACCACGGTCACCGCAGTGGTCGACGGCCTTTACTCAACGACCGAGAGCAGCGGCGTTTGCGTCGAGTTGTCAGTGTTAACAGACAAGCAACACTGCGTGAAATGACCGCAGAGACCAGTGTGGCACGTACGAGAGTTGACTGAAAAGTGATGCCTCCACCTTCGTAACTCCTCAACAGTTGGCAGCATTGGTATGCGGCAGGTACTGGCTTGTTCCGTAGCCTCTTCTGTACAGCTCCAGTTCGCGGGAAATAGAGATGGGCAAACTGAAACACGTAACTGTTTCGAAACAAATGAAACAGTACAATGTAATGTTTCGATACGCTGTTTCGAAACAGTGAAACAGTTTGTAGTTTGTTATCTAATAAAGCTACACATTTTATCATCTTGAATGTCTACTGTATAAGTTTGTCCATATAAACACAAATGAGGTGCGAGAGCGCTAATCATATCGCAGAAAGTATGAAACTATCACTTAGGCGTCTTGGCAGTCTCGTATTTCCTGCAGCAAATGCGCTGCTTTCGTGTCGTGTGACTTTCGTACTTTTTAATTGGCTGAGGACAGCCATAGCCTAAGACAGAAGAACCACCACGAACGGAACTGGAGGTGGGAGCAAACTGCAGACACAACGGATATGCTACTGGGATTCCCACTTTCCGTTAGTATGGGTAATATACCCATCCTGATAATTTACATGCACACTAAGGGAATCATTGTGGATAATAGGCACAGTGACTATAATCTCACAAATAATGCCAAATAATTCGAATAAATAACAAAATATAACAGAAAAAATTTTGTCTTTCAAGGTGTTTCGAACCGTTACTATAAATTCACCATGCTTGCCAGCCCTTCCCGTTCACCATTACACTATCAGTTATATGTCAAACAGATTGCTTGCAATTATACTTACATCAAATTTATGTATACGTCTAATAACTGTCACTCTACGCCTTTTTTTATTCGAAATGTTGTACGCTTACTTGCGTTTCTTAATATGATTACTGTACATGAACAGAGAAGCGTATGTTATAAAAAAAAAGTGTAATTTAACTGAATGATTTTCATCTATTTATTATTTTGAATGTGAATAGTATGCGTTGTTTTATTGTTTGGTTAGTGTTTATAAAGCAGATGTTACGCCATTTCGGCATAGGACAGTCAGCTAGAAACGAAGCTTTATTTTCGGATATCTTAAGCTTCATGCTATTGCTTGTCAAAAAGATTTCGACACTCTTGAAAGTGTTTCACGAAGTGGTATGTTGTGTTTCAGTACCTGTGCCGAGCCCGAATCTCCCGCGACACAGAGCGGAATGAAACATCACTGTTTCGATACAATTAGTCCGTTCCAAGCACAGGTGGACTGAAACAGCCTTATTTTGAAACAACGATACAGTTTCTGTGGCTGGCTCGAGATCGAATCTGGTCCGGTTATCCGAGACAGGGGCGGAATGAAACACCACTGTTTCGAAACAGTGAACCACAGCCGTTCCGAAACACTGAAAAAGTTCCACGTATCGATACACTGTATCGAAACATAGAAACAGTGGCCAAATCTAGCGGGAAGCGTTAGCACTGAACGGTTGTGTTGTTACAGTGTAAAGTGTGGAACCCTGCGTAGACGGTCGGTCAATGCGATTTAAGCAACGTGCAGTCATTGAATTCTTGACAGCAGAAGGTGTCACCCCAAAACTGATTCATGAGAGAATGAAAACACTTTATGGTTATTGTGTTGATGTGAGTACTGTGAGTCGTTGGGTGAATATGTTTAAAGATGTTAAGGCGGGAACATCTGACTGGCGTGACACACAGAGAGTTGCACGTCCTTTGACAGCAACCACAGAGTTTCACAAGCAAAATGTTGACAGACTGATTTAGGACTATCGTCGTATCACTCAGAGAGAAATTACAAGCACAATCGGAATTTCACAAGAACGTGTGGGTCACATTATTGCTTTGCTTGGTTATCGGAAGATCTGTGCACGATGGGTACCCCGGATACTGACTCCTGAAATGAAAGCGCACAGACTTGAAATTTGCCAGGAACTCCTGTCACGTTACGAGAATGAAGGCGACGCCTTTCTCCATTCAACTGTGGCAGGAGACGAAACGTGGGTACACCTTTACTACCCGGAGACGAAACGTCGGTCTATGGAATATCGACACAAAGACTCGCCCAAGAAAAAGAAATTCAAGATGCAGCCCTCAGCAGGAAAAATCATGGCCACAGTGTTCTGGGAAGCAGATTGCGTTATCCATATTGATTTCCTTGATCGTGGAACAACAATAAATTCAGAGCATTACATCACAACGCTGCGAACTCTGAAACGAAAGGAAACAAGGGTCCGAAAGGGAAACGGAAATGTTTTCCTGCAGCATGACAATGCCAAACCACACACTTCACGTGCCACCACAGCAGAACTTCAGAGACTGTATCTCACCACTGCACGGCATCCTCCGTACAGTCCAGATTAAGCACCGTCTGACTTCCGTCTGTTCTCGATATTGAAAGACGATCTGCGGAGACATCATTATGCTTCTGATAAAGACGTTGAGATAACTGTGAGACTGTGGGTGCAGAAACAGAGTGTCGACTTCCGTGACGGCTTCAGAAAACTTGCTCATCGTTGGCACAAATGTATCCAACTGGCTGGTGATGAGGAAAAGAGAATATTGGTAATTAAAGATCACATTCTAAGGATTATTTCTGCGTTTGATTCATTAAAATATTACCATCCAAACACAATTAACGAAGGTAGAGACATTACTTTTCATTCACCCCTCGTACAATGAACGTGTCTGTTAGGAGAGTGCAGCGAAATTTGGCGTTAATGGACTACGGCAGCAGGCGACCGACGCGAGTTCAAATGGTTCAAATGGCTCTGAGCACTATGCGACTTAACTTCTGAGGTCATCAGTCGCCAAGAACTTAGAACTAATTAAACCTAACTAACCTAAGGACATCACACACATCCATGTCCGAGGCAGGTTTCGAACCTGCGACCGTAGCGGTCGCCCGGCTCCAGACTGTGTGTGGTGTCACCGCCAGACACCACACTTGCTAGGTGGTAGCCTTTAAATCGGCCGCGGTCCGTTAATATACGTCGGATCCGCGTGTCGCCACTATCAGTGATTGCAGACAGAGCACCGCCACACGGCAGGTCTAGAGAGACTTCCTAGCACTCGCCCCAGTTGTACAGCCGACTTTGCTAGAGATGGTTCACTGACAAATTACGCTCTCATTTGCCGAGACGATAGTTAGCATAGCCTTCAGCTACGTCATTTGCTACGACCTAGCAAGGCGCCATTATCATTTGCTATTTATCTTGTGATGCCTGTACTGTCAGACCGATGTTCACCAATTATGAATTAAAGTTAAGTATTCCAGAAGCTACGTACTTTTCTTGATACTATAAATTCCCTTAACTGTTCCAGACCTCAAGCCAGCCTGCGTGAGCTTCACGCGTGCCTTTCGGCTACCAATCATAGTGGCTTGGCTGTCTTGCCAAGTCACAACACTGTGGCGCCTAGAACCGCACGGCCACTCCGGCCGGCCGACGCGAGTGCCTTTGCTAACAAGACGACATCGTGTGGAGCGCCTCTGCTGGGCTCGTGACCGAATCGTTTGGACCTTAGACGACGAGAAAACCGTGCCCCGGTCAGATGAGTCCCCATTTCAGTTGGTAAGAGCTGATGGTACAGTTCGAGTGCAGTGCAGACCCCACGAAGCTATGGACCCAAATTATCAGCAAAGCACTTTGCAAGCTGGTGGTGGCTCCTGAATGGTGTGAGCTGTGTTACCATGGAACAGACTGGAGCCTCTGGTCCAACTGAATCGATCACTCACTCTAAGTGGTTATGATCGGCTACTCGAAGACCATTTGCAGCCATTTATGGACTTCCACGTCGCAAACAACGATGGAATTTTTATGGATGACAATGCGCCATGTCACTAGGCTACAACTGTTTGCGATTGGTTTGACCAACATTCTGGACAGTTTCAGCGAGTGATTTGGTCACTTCGATCGCTCGACTTGAGCCCATCGAGCATTTGTGGGACATAATCGTGAATTCAGTTGTGCACAAACTCCTGCACCGGCGAGATTTTCGCAATTATGGACGGCTATAGAGGCAGTCAGCAAGTGAGCAAGATGTATGAGACAGGCGAAATACCCTCAGACTTCAAGAAGAATATAATAATTCCAATCCCAAAGAAAGTAGATGCTGACAGATGTGATAATTACCGAACAATCAGTTTAATAAGTCACAGCTGCAAAATACTAAAGCCAATTCTTAACAGACGAGTGGAAAAACTGATAGAAACCGACCTCGGGGAAGATCAGTTTGGATTCCGTAGAAATACTGGAACACGTGAGGCAATACTGACCTTACGACTAATCTTAGAAGAAAGATTAAGGAAAGGCAAACCTACGTTTCTAGCATTTGTAGACTTAGAGAAAGCTTTTGACAATGTTGACTGGAATACTCTATTTCAAATTCTAAAGGTGGCAGGGGTAAAATACAGGGAGCGAAAGGCTATTTACAATTTGTACAGAAACAAGATGGCAGTTATACGAGTCGATGGGCATGAAAGGGCAGCAGTGGTTGGGAAGGGAGTGAGACAGGGTTGTAGCCTATACCCGATGTTATTCAGTCTGTATATGGAGCAAGCAATAAAAGAAAGAAAAGAAAAATTCGGAGTAGGTATTAAAATCCATGGAGAAGAAATAAAAACTTTTTTAGGTTTGCCGATGACATTGTAATTCTGTCAGAGGACTTGGAAGAGCAGTTGAACGGAATGGACAGTGTCTTGAAAGGGGGATATAAGATGAACATCAACAAAAGCAAAACGAGGATAATGGAATGTAGTCGAATTAAGTCGGGTGATGCTGAGGGAATTTGATTAGGAAATGAGACACTTAAAGTAGTAAAGAGTTTTGCTATTTGGGGAGCAAAATAACTGATGATGGTCGAAGTAGAGAGGATATAAAATGTAGACTGGCAATGGCAAGGAAAGCGTTTCTGAAGAAGAGAAATTTGCTAACATCGAGTATAGATTTAAGTGTCAGGAAGTCGTTTCTGAAAGTATTTGTATGGAGTTTAGCCATGTATGGAAGTGAAACATGGACAATAAATAGTTTAGACAAGAAGAGAATAGAAGCTTTCGAAATATGGTGCTGCGAAAGAATGCAGAAGATTAGATGGGTAGATCACACAACTAATTAGGAGGAAGTGAATAGAACTGCGGAGAAGAGAAATCTGTGGCACAACTTTACTACAAGAAGGGATCGGTTGGTAGGGCATATTCTGAGACATCAAGGGATCACCAATTTAGTATTGGAGGGCAGTGTGGAGGCTAAAAATCGTAGAGGGAGACCAAGAGATGAATACACTAAGCAGATTCAGAAGGATGTAGGTTGCAGTAGGTACTGAAAGATGAAGAAGCTTGCACAGGGTAGAGTAGCATGGAGAGCTACATCAAACCAGTCTCTAGACTGAAGACCACAACGACGACCACATAGAGGCAGTACGGCTCAATATCTCTGTAGGGGACTTCCAGTGACTTGTTGACTCCAAGCCACGTCGGCCGGCTGCACTACGGCGGGAAAAAGGATGTCCGACCCAATGTTAGGAGGTATGCCATGACTTTTGTCACTTCAGTGTACCATAACAGGCAAAGTATCAGTAGCAGCACGACGGGCCCAAAATGGCGGCCGCAAGCAAGTCGGCCATACTTTGCTTTTGGAGATGTTTACCGCTAACTGCTAAGCGCTGCGCTCAAGTCTAAGAAAGAGGACGGCTACAACATAACTACACTGTATGAGTTTCTCGATAAGATTTCAAGGTTGTGTAATGATATGTGAAGAAATATGGCTACAGCACCATGGGGAAACAGCTTCAGACATTTGCCGCATCACATACTGTCCAGTAGCTTCCCAAGGATTGGAGTACCACTCACAGCCGCGAGGGATTAGCCAAGCGGTCTGAGGCGCTGCAGTCATGGACTGTGCGGCTCGTCCCGGCGGAGGTTCTAGTTCTCCCTCGGGCATGAGTGTGTGTGTTTGTCCTCAGTATAATTTAGGTTAAGTAGTGTGTAAGCTTAGGGACTGATGACCTTAGCAGTTAAGTCCCATAAGGTTTCACACACATTTGAACATTCTTTTTGAAGTACGACTCATAGCCATGAAACACGGTAGTAGCAAAAAGATTCTAACCGGCAGAGTCCATAGACGAGTGTCAAGCCTTACAAAGATGATCAGTTTCAAACCCAGCAGGGATTGCTGTCGGCAATGAAGGTAGGTCCACCTCAACCAGTTTCCGAGCAAGCACCGCGAAGAGAACTGCATACTGTGGACTTTTGGAGTGGGCTACTTTGCAAACAGGCATTGCTCAGAGGCATATAAAGCTGCATACTTCAATTGGCCACCAACACAGGTTTTACAATAACGGAGCAGAGCTGACACCCACATTGTATATAAATAAGAACATATGTTGATGAGGCAATTTTCGTTAAATAACATTTTAAGCAAAAAAATCAACTCCAAAGAGGGACAAAATTATAGTTGTTTATGATTTCGTTACCTACCGAAAAATCAAAGGATAAGGTAAATAGGCTGTATTTACTAACTGTGGCCATACAGGGTACGTTTGGGAAACGTGGCTGTGAGGAATAATTATTTATTTGTGCTTTTTGCTAACAGTCACTTTCAATTATTTTATGTTTAATTTAATACACAGCAAGAGTTTCGAGCATGTTCTGCCCATCTTCGGGTTGATTTCATGGAAGAAATTCGTAACACAAAATATGAAGATTTTATTCATAATTATATAATCGATTTCAAAACCTCAAAATTCTTCAGTAGTCTTAAACCAGTTGTAACACATTAGATTTAAGATGTACCATCGTAAACAAATGACTACCATACCGTCAACTTCGTGAATATCACTGTAAAACGCGATAATCGATACTCATCGACACTAAGATACCGCCATATTATGTGAAGTGAACGGTGTGGTGTATGTGGAAAATAGTTGTCCTGTGAATTACGCCAAAAACAGTGACAAAATAAATAGTACAATGAGTAATATTACATGACAGTTCCGCCTGTGCACCAAGTATGAGAAACGAAGCTTTAGGATTCCAGAACTGTAAGTGAACAGCTGACACATACGGAAGAGTACCAAACGATTTTCGCAACACAATAACTAATGCAAAACTATCCGCATGCCGCACAGTTCTGTTGTCAGTCATAAAGAACAAGAAGACACACCTCCACACAAGCAGGAAACATCACTGGACATTAATTCCTGACGAACCCCTCCCTCGAAATACCTCAACAGCCTCTCCAGCTGCGAACAGTAAACAAAAAATTCTAAGTTAAACTAGTTTAGGGCAATATATTTTAAGCAATAATTTTCTTTATGCCTTAACGCATCAACAGGAGCAGAACGGCTCGAAACGCGTTGCGTAAGTAAAATTCACTGGTAGCAGTAAATACAAATAAATGAGGCTCTATTTACTGGTTCGAAAATACTGTCTGAAGTACGTGTTTTCGTTAGACAATGTTTTGAAATGTTGTTTCATTTCTCAGAAGTTCACCACACAAAACTGATAAACAGCATACTTTATGAAGTTTGCTTTGGCCATTAACCATATCAATACCAAGTAAGCCGGCCTCTGTGACCGAGCGGTTCTAGGCGCTTCAGATAGGAATCGTGCTGCTGCCACGGTCGCAGTTTCGAATCCTGCGTCAGGCATGGATGTGTGTGATGTCCTTAGGTTAGTTAGGTTTAAGTAGTTCCAACTCTAGGGGACTGATGACCTCAAATGCTAAGTCCCATAGTGCTTAGAATGGTTGGCTCTGAGCACTATGGGACTTAACAGCTTTGGTCATCAGTCCCCTAGAACTTAGAACTACTTAAACCTAACTAACCTAAGGACATCACACAACACCCAGTCATCACGAGGCAGAGAAAATCCCTGACCCCGCCGGGAATCGAACCCGGGAACCCGGGCGTGGGAAGCGAGAATGCTACATAGTGCTTGGAGCCATACCAAGTAATTTTCCGTAATTCACATTACCAAGACATGGCGGGAGGGGGCGGGAGCGATGCTTTGTTCCCACCCAAAAATATAATTTTTAAAAATCGTTAATTTTTATTCAATTGTAATAACGACACACTTTTTATGAAGTACTTATGTGTAAATCGGATGCAGAACCTGAAAATACCCTTCAGCACACTTTTAGTAACATCAATACACATTCAATAAAGTGTACTACCAATATAATGACTACCATAAAAAAACTTAAAATTGCAAATTTTGCTTATTGTTGCTGACTCAATGTATTTTTTAAAGAGGTACTGGTTTGTAAGGCAGGCCCTGAACCTGGAAATATGGTGTTCACTGGGTGAAGTAACTCTGCTACTGACACTTAGATTTTTTAGTTTAAAACATTTATTGGATCTGGCAGAAGAATTCATTAAAAACAGTCAATATCTTTCTTGAAAAATAAAAATAGAGCAACTGACTAGATTACAATATTTTCAAAAGGTGGGCATAAAGAAGTCCCCCCCACACGTATTGTGAGGGTTTACGAAGATTATCGTTTTTTGTTCCTCAATTCCGATACTGCACTCCGACTTCTCGTATGACGGATGGTAGCTCATAACCACAGTTACAGCGTTCGGTCCTGGGCTAAGCGAACTGACGTGACGTGATTAACAGTGTGAATACACCCTGACATGACCGTGACGTCATGTGACGGCAATTGTGAATATTGAAATTACAATTAAGTCAATAACATTAGCTGCTGACAGGCGTTAATATACACCAACGGGTACAGTTGAAAATGTGTGCCCGACCGGGACTCGAACCCGGGATGTTCTGCTTACATGGCAGACGCTCTATCCATCTTTTTTTTCCCTCTCATTTTGTTCGGCATTGTTAGTTTCGTCTAGGCTGGGCGGACGTCACACGACATGCGTTCAAGTTGATCGTTGATCACTCAGTTTTTTTTATTACAGAGCGCGATCGGTCCTCTGACCGAACACGCGAAGCTACCGTGCCGACCTTTTTCATTTTGTTCGTTTTCGTTCGTTGCATGTGGTCGTTGCAGACGTCGCAAGACAGCCGTTTCAGTTCATCGTTGATCCATTAACTCAGTTTTTTCATTACATAGGGCAGCTAACCCTCTGACCGAACACGCTGAGCTACGGTACCGACATCCATCTGAGCCACCGAGGGCACAGAGTATAGCGCGACTGCAGAGACTTATCGCTGCCACGCTCCCCGTGAGACCCACATTCTCAACTTATAGTCGACACACTACATTCGTAGTGCCCCGGCCGTTATACCCATTACACGAGGCAGATAATCCACCGAGTCCCGTAAGAGTTCAGCAATTCGTGTGCATCCGCACTGAAGGAGGTCATCAGCCGGTTATCTTTAACGATATGAAGATGGCATCCGTTCTTTCGGACATGTCCGAAAGAACAGATGCCATATTCAGATTGTGAATATTGGCATTTATCCTCTCTGGGATAGTTTCTTGAGGTTTATCACCATTTATGAAAAACACCGTCTATATACACTACTGGCCATTAAAATTGCTACAGCATGAAGATGACGTGCTACAGACGCGAAATTTAACCGACAGGAAGAAGATGCCGTGATATGCAAATGATTAGCTTTTCAGAGCATTCACACATGGTTGGCGCCGGTGGCGACATTTACAACGTGCTGACACGAGGAAAGTTTGCAACCGATTTCTCATACACAAACAGCAGTTGACTGGAGTTGCCTGGTGAAATGTTGTTGTGATGCCTCGTGTAAGGAGGAGAAATGAGTACCATCACGTTTCCGTAGCCTATCGCGATTGCGGTTTATCGTATCGCGACATTGTTGCTCGCGTTGGTCGAGACCCAATGACTTTTAGCAGAAGATGGAATCGGTAGGTTCAGGAGGGATCCCAACGGCCTCGTATCAATAGCAGTCGAGATGACAGGCATCTTATCCGCATGGCTGTAACGGATCGTGCAGCCACGTCTCGATCCCCGAGTCAACAGATGGGGACGTTTGCAAGACAACAACCATCTGCACGAACAGTTCGACGACGTTTGCAGCAGCATGGACTACCAGCTCGGACCGTGGCTGCGGTTACCCTCGACGCTGCATCACAGACAGGAGCGCCTGCGATGGTGTACTCAACGACGAACCTGGGCGCACGAATGGCAAAACGTCATTTTTTCGGATGAATCAAGGTTCTGTTTACAGCATCATGATGGTCGCATCCGTGTTTCGTGACATTGCGGTGAACGCACATTGGAAGCGTGTATTCGTCATCGCCATACTGGCGTATCACCCGGCGTGATGGTATGGGGTGACATTGGTTACACGTTTCGGTCACCTCTTGTTCGCATTGACAGCACTTTGGACAGTGGACGTTATATTACGGATGCGTTACGACCCGTGGCTCTACCCTCCACTCGATCCCTGCGAAACCCTACATTTCAGCAGGATAACGCACGACCGCATGTTGCAGGTCTAGTACGGGCCTTCCTGGATACAGAAAATGTTCGACTGCTGCCCTGGCCAGCACATTCTCCAGATCTGTCACCAAATGAAAACGTCTGGTCAATGAAGGCCGAGCAACTGGTTCGTTACAATACGCCAGTCACTACTCTTGATGAACTGTGGTATCGTGTTGAAGCTGTATGGGCAGCTGTACCTGTACACGCCATCCAAGCTCTGTCTGACTCTATGCCCAGGCGTATCAAGGTCGTAATTACGGCCAGAGGTGGTTGTTCTGGGTACTGATTTCTCAGGATCTATGCACCCAAATTGCATGAAAATGTAATCACATGTCAGTTCTAGTATAATATATTTGTCCAATGAATACCCGTTTATCATCTGCATTTCTTCTTGGTGTAGCAATTTTAATGGCCAGTAGTGTATAAAAGGCACATGAGCAGACGCATGCAAGCACGCGCCTCTCTCTCTCTCTCTCTCTCTGTGTGTGTGTGTGTGTGTGTGTGTGTGTGTGTGTGTGTGTGTACTAGCTACAGGAGAGGCCCGGTTGACCTTGGCCGAGGGACGGCCACTTTGCTGCGTGATTTACTGGCGTGGCGTACGTGGCGTCGCGTCGCCGTGCGGTGCTAACGAGGCTGCCAACTGCGCTGGCCACACGCATTCCGTGGGTCAGCGCCGAAATAGCCGCCAGAGGGCTGGACAAGGCCGCGACACGAGCGCCAAGCCGCCTGCAAATAAGTGCACGGTGCGGCGGCGGCGGCGACTGGCGTGCCAGTGCGTGCCCACGCCGACTGCCCGTAAACTGAAGCACACGGCCTGGGTGGAGATGAGGAATGAGGAAGCACCGCATGACTTTTCCATCAGAAACGATAAGTTAATATCCGATCATTTTTAGATTTGCGTGCCTCAATCGGTAAAAACAGAACCCTTATAGAAGCACTTTGTTGTTCGTCCGTCCGTCCGTCGGACTGTTTAAAAAAAAATCTTCTTAGGAAGTGGTAGACGTACCAAATAGAAATTTATGGCATGATTGTAAAGGATCCGCCTCGATTGCAAATAGAAACCGGGTGTTGACAAGGTTTCGGCGCGGATAACAACGCTTTCTTCGGAACACACTAAAACTACAAATGCCTGAGAGCCCGCGGCCCACCGAACATTGGCTGGGGTGAGGAAGCACGCTTCTGAAGTTTGAGCTAAGTACAGCTATTGAAATGCTACACACGTACCGTTCATTTTACATTTTATGTGAGTCTTTTGCCCTTTTGGGCGTTCTGTATTAATGTTGGACCATGCCTCTGTAGGCAGTTTGTAGTTTTCGTGTGTTCCGAAGACGGCGTGGTTATCCGCGCCTAAACCTCGGTCAACATCCGGTTTCTATTTGCAATCGAGGCGGATTATTTATAGTCATTAAATTATTCACGATTTCTGAGGCGCTGCGATGTTAAAAGATCAGAAATTTATGTCAATTACTAAGGTCTACAATCTACGTCCCTTGGTATAGAATATAAAATTTGGCAGGAAGCAAGGTTTTACAGTAGAAGTAAAGGACAAAATATTGAAATTGTTAATTTGTAATTGTTGTTGTTGTTGTTGTGGTCTTCTGTCCTGAGACTGGTTTGATGCAGCTCTCCATGCTACTCTATCCTGTGCAAGCTTCTTCATCTCCCAGTACCAACTGCAACCTATATCTTTCTGAATCTGCTTAGTGTATTCATCTCTTGGTCTCCCTATACGATTTTTACCCTCCACGCTGCCCTCCAATGCTAAATTTGTGACCCCTTGATGCCTCAGAACATGTCCTACCAACCGGTCCCTTCTTCTTGTCAAGTTCTCCCCAATTCTATTCAATACCGCCTCATTAGTTATGTGATCTACCCATCTAATCTTCACCATACATCTGTAGCACCACATTTCGAAAGCTTTTATTCCTTTGTATTACATATCTATTTATTCACCATATATATTAAAAATATGTAGCCTGTGTCCATCTCAAAGTTTTATAGTATCGTGTAAAAATTTGAAGTAAATTGGTCAAGAAATTTTTGAGCTCTTTACTAACGTTTCCCCTTGATATGTTATATACACATTTATATACAATACATATTACAGAAATATGTAACCTATGTCCAACTGTACGTATGTAGAGTATCATGTGAACATTTCAATTAAATTGGTCGATAACTTTTCAAGATTTTTGGTAATCAACAACTTGTCTTTATACTTTTAGTGTATATACATTCTCACCGAATGTTTATTAGAGTATGTCAAGAAATTTTTGAGAATTTGAAATTTATTTTGCCATTATATATATAAATGGGTAGCCTATGTCTGTCCAAACGTTTATTAGAGCATCATGCAAAAATTTCAAATAAATCGGTGAAGAACTATTGGAGATTTTTGGTAACAGCGTTATACAACAATTTGTTTTGAAACAGTAATATACATATACGTTTTTATTTACCATATGCAACATATATTTAAAACTGATCTAGTCTATGGTTGTCCAATCATTTATTAGCGTTGTTGTTGTTGTGGTCTTCAGTCCTGAGACTGGTTTGATGCAGCTCTCCATGCTACTCTATCCTGTGCAAGCTCCTTCATCTCCCAGTACGCATTGCAGCCTACATCCTTCTGAATCTGCTTAGTGTATTTATCTCTTGGTCTCCCTCTACGATTTTTACCCTCCACGCTGCCCTCCAATACTAAATTGGTGATTCCTTGATGCCTCAGAACATGTCCTACCAATCGAACCCTTCTTCTAGTCAAGTTGTGCCACAAACTCCTCTTCTCCCCAATCCTATTCAATACTTCCTCATTAGTTACGTGATCTACCCATCTAATCTTCAGCATTCTTCTGTAGCACCACATTTCGAAAGCTTCTATTCTCTTCTTGTCCAAACTATTTACCGTCCATGTTTCACTTCCATACATGGCTACATTCCATACTAATACTTTCAGAAACGACTTCCTGACACTTAAATCTATACTCGATGTTAACAAATTTCTCTTCTTCAGAAACGCTTTCCTTGCCATTGCCAGTCTACATTTTATATCCTCTCTACTTCGACCAACATCAGTTATTTTGCTCCCCAAATAGCAAAACTCCTTTACTACTTTAAGTGTCTCATTTCCTAATCTAATACCCGCAGCATCACCCGACTTAATTCGACTACATTCCATTATCCTCGTTTTGCTTTTGTTGATGTTCATCTTATATCCTCCCTTCAAGACACCATCCATTCCGTTCAACTGCTCTTCCAAGTCCTTTGCTGTCTATGACAGAATTACAATGTCATCGGCGAACCTCAAAGTTTTTATTTCTTCTCCATGGATTTTAATACCTACTCCGAATTTTTGATTTGTTTCCTTTACTGCTTGCTCAATATACAGATTGAATAGCATCGGGGAGAGTCTACAACCCTGTCTCACTCCCTTCCCAACCACTGCTTCCCTTTCATGTCCCTCAACTCATAATCGCCATCTGGTTTCTGTACAAATTGTAAATAGCCTTTCGCTCCCTGTATTTTACCCCTGCCACCTTCAGAATTTGAAAGAGAGTATTCCAGTCAATATTGTCAAAAGCTTTCTCTAAGTCTACAAATGCTAGAAACGTTGGTTTGCCTTTCCTTAATCTTTCTTCTAAGATAATTCGTAGGGTCAGTATTGCCTCACGTGTTCCAATATTTCTACGGAATCCAAACTGATCTTCCCCGAGGTCGGCTTCTACTAGTTTTTCCATTCGTCTGTAAAGAATTCGCGTTAGTATTTTGCAGCTGTGGCTTATTCATTTAACCATACAGTAAAGCTGCATGCCCTCGGGAAAAATTACGGCTGTAGTTTCCCCTTGATTTCAGTCGTTCGCAGTACCAGCACAGCAAGGCCGTTTTGGTTAGTGTTACAAGGCCAGATCAGTCAATCATCCAGACTGTTGCCCCTGCAACTACTGAAAAGGCTGCTCCCCCTCTTCAGGAACCACACGTTTATCTGGCCTCTCAACAGATCCCCCTCCGTTATGGTTGCACCTACGGTACGGCCATCTGTATCGCTGAGGCACGCAAGTCTCCCCACCAACGGCAAGGTCCATGGTTCATGGGGGGATTTGTAATTGTATCACACGAAAAAATGTTTTTTATAATTTGCTATTTCAATGTCTGTCCGTCCATCTGTTGACACCCCCTTCTCGCGACAAGGGCTAAACGTATAAAGGAGAAATTCATGTCACATATTGAGGTCTATGGCCCTTTGTTGGTGTAAAAAAGGTAAGCTCCTAATACTCAAATCTCCAGATGTCAGACGCTAAGATCGTCACCAAACGCTGTATGTCGTTAAGAGTTTCAACTAAAACACTGAGTTATTTCGAGCTATATGCCGTCGTCCAGTAGAACATGCGTAAACCGTAATTAAAAGTATCACCAGAACTACGGAGCACAGGAAAGAGTGTTTCTGAGAAAATGTTTTAATGATCTCGCATGGGTGAGTTGGGAGAGCGCGAGGACGATGTGCGTAAGGTCCGGCGGTGAAACTTCACTGACGAGAATTTTTTTAACTGTTTACGCGTGAAAGCTTTTGACACCGTTCCTCACAAGCGACTTCTAATCAAGCTGCGGGCCTATGGGGTATCGTCTCACTTGTGCGACTGGATTCGTGATTTCCTGTCAGGAAGGTCGCAAGTAGTAATAGACGGCAAATCATCGAGTAAAACTGAAGTGATATCAGGTGTTCCCCAGGGAAGCGTCCTGGGACCTCTGCTGTTCCTGATCTATAAATGACCTGGGTGACAATCTGAGCAGTTCTCTAAGGTTGTTCGCAGATGATGCTGTAATTTACCGTCTAGTAAGGTTATCCGAAGACTAAAAAGGAATCCGTTGGAATTCGATTACTCGATAAATAGTACAATTCTCAAGGCTGTCAATTCAACTAAGTACCTGGGTGTTAAAATTACGAACAACTTCAGTTGGAAAGACCACATAGATAATATTGTGGGGAAGGCGAGCCAAAGGTTGCGTTTCATTGGCAGGACACTTAGAAGATGCAACAAGTCCACTAAAGAGACAGCTTACACTACACTCGTCCGTCCTCTGTTAGAATATTGCTGCGCGGTGTGGGATCCTTATCAGGTGGGATTGACGGAGGACATCGAAAGGGTGCAAGAAAGGGCAGCTCGTTTTGTATTATCACGTAATAGGGGAGAGAGTGTGGCAGATAGACTTTTTCGTCGCAGCGAGATCTATTTACGAAATTTCAGTCACCAACTTTCTCTTCCGAATGCAAAAATATTTTGTTGAGCCCAACCTACATAGGTAGGAATGATCATCACAATAAAATAAGAGAAATCAGAGCTCGAACAGAAAGGTTTAGGTGTTCGTTTTTCCCGCGCGCTGTTCGGGAGTGGAATGGTAGAGAGATAGTATGATTGTGGTTCGATGAACCCTCTGCCAAGCACTTAAATGTGAATTGCAGAGTAGTCATGTAGATGTATATGAAACTTCTATGTGGAAGGACATTTTCCTGACATGTAAAAGACTTTTCGAAGATTGTAGCATTGTTCTTTTGGCAGTTTGCTTTCGTTTCGTTAGTTGAAAGTAGCAAACTTATAGAGAACATTTGTGTAAGCAGACGTGGTGTTCTGTCGGATATATGAGACAGAATAGACACTACTCGAGATGAAGCAGCTAGTGCATATGTAGTTTCACAGAATACACAAACAACTGTAACAGTAGAATAAAGAAACTACTATATCACTACTCCGCACGTCTGATACAAATGTTCCTTTATTTTTCTGTTCTGACTGTATATACTGTGAAACTACAAATGTACTCTATAGGTTTACTACTTTCAAAGACACAAAGCGAATGCAGACTGCTAAGAGAACACTGCTATTAACTGCAAACAGCCCTTTTGTATGTCAAAATTCAAAATGGCTCTAAGCACTATGAGACTTAACATCTGAGGTCATCAGTCCCCTAGAACTTACAACTACTTAAACTTAACTAACCAAAGAACATGACACACATCCATGCCCGAGGCAGGACTCGAACCTGCGACCGTAGCAGCCGCGTGGTTCCGGACTGAAGCGCCTAGAACCGCTCGGCCACCGCTTTTATACGCCGTAAACATGTTGTCTCATGTAGTACTTTCACGCATATTCCAGTAAGAAAACGTAGTCATCATTGGGGTTTGAACCCACGGCCCCTGGCCCGGCGCTCTAATGCTCTAGCAACTTCCCCACGGAAGCTATCAGTGATACATACTCACAGTTATGCTTTTCCTGTGCTCCGTAGTTCTGGCATTACTTTTAATTGACGTTTACACATGTTCTATTGGACGACAGCACATAGCACGATCTAAATTGGAGTTTTGGTTGATACTCTATTTACATACAACGTTGGGTACCGATCTGAGTGTCTCACAACTCTAGGTTCGAAAGTCATGGAATCCCCGAGATATCTTTCCAGTATCAGTGCCGACACCAGGCAAAAATAGTCGAGGTTATCGATTCCTTGCATGGGTGAACTGTCTCTACGCATAGTTAAGTTCGTAGGGAACCTTCAGTGCGCGAGTGTAATCGCACCTCGCCAATTTTTATTAAACTTTTTTGGACCAGAAGGTACCTGGATTCGGTTAAGAATGATTTTGAAGTAATAGGTTTAACATCAGAAGAGGCACCAATGTTAGCACTGAATAGGGATCATGGAGGAATTGTATAAGGGGGGCTATGCTCCAGACTGCACGCTGAAAGGCATAATCAGTCTTAAATGATGATGATGATGGTTTTTGGACTCCATCTAGTCGCCTCCTGCACAAGCAAGCAAACGAGTCATTTAAAAGTCGAGCACAGGACGAGCTACTGATGTTACTCCAGTGGAAGGCGGCAGTAACTAAATGGGTGGCGAAGATTTTAACCGTCGTCCTTCCTAATAAGAGATCAATGTCGTATCACAGTGTCACCTCGCTTGGTATTAGGAGGAGATGAAGAAGACACAGTAGTATAAGTTGCGTGATACTCAAGAAGGGGATAGGACAACACGGAGAAAACTACAAACATATATCCATAATGAGTTCATGGGCATTGAAACACTTTCCATTGACCAATTGTGCAGCAGTCCAAGAAATCAGTCACATCCAGGTGAGTTGTTAGAAAGATACAATACGAGGGTCGTTTGTAAGATGGCAAAAACTATGCCCATAATGAAGTCATTAAAGATCACCTAACTCACGTTGAGCGAACAGTAGGGCTGAACAAAAATGACTGACAAGGCACAATGCATCTTGTATAGGATATAGTATGGACGTATTGGAATAATTAATGTCAGGTGATGGTTTTAAAGTAATTCACACGACATGAAAACTTTGTGGAAACGCGTGGATTTACTGGAGGCTAGTTTATCCCAGGGAAGTATTCAGAATTGACCGTGGCCGGCTGGGGACCGGCGAAGGGAAGCGACAATAGGCAGCTTAGGGCAGCTCGAGCTCTGAGAAAGCGGTAGCGGGGCGCGGCCTCCAGCTGCCTTAAGATGAGTGACAGTGAGTGGGTGGTTGACCCCATGCTGGTGTACCGGGAAGCAGACGGAGAACTTGTACGCCTGTGATAAATGTCCGTCGTCCCGTTTTCAGTGAAACATGCGAGAAAGCCGCACAAACTTTCCACGAGGGTTTCATGAGCTGTGTATTGAAGAATTCTTCTCGCACTTCGCATTACGCCTGGGTCAATCGATAGGACTTACTTTTGAGTTATCACGCTTTACTTCACGCAAATGCAATTTATTACCACTGCCTGGTAGGAGAGTCATGTATTGTGATGATTGAAGGTCGTGAGTTAAAATAAATCTGTGCTAATCGACTGCATCTGTTTTCAATCAAGTAGCTGAAATCCCAAGTCACTTTCTTAATTAATTTTATGTTCAACATTTGCATCTGGTGTTCAATAGCTGAATATAACATCAATGTGCAGCCCTTTTTAATTAAAAGGGATCAATTCTGAATCAATGTCACCACTGCCACCGCAGTTCAATCAGGAGTCACAGGGCCTTATTACTTTCTTTGTGTTATCTGACATTGCGGCAGTTTTGCACTCTCTGTTGATCTGTTAGTCAATTACCTGGGGTGAACAAACACCAAAACCAGATAAGTGACGGGTGGGGTGTTACACGTTCAGTAAATAATGGCCCACAGTTCTTTTCGCAGAAAATATTTAGTTCTAAGTTACAATTTGTTGATACTATCAATCAATATTTCAAATTCAAGTGGCTCTGAGCACTATGGGACTTAACATCTGAGGTCATCAGTCCCCTAGGACTTAGAGCTACTTAAACCTAACTAACCTAAGAACATCACACACATTCATGCCCGAGGCAGGATTCCAACCTGCGACCGTAGCGGTCGCGTTTATACCTCTCAAGGCGTACAATTTACAGTTGGTGTTTATCGTACATTTTCTCGTTTTCTTTTGGTACCTGCTACCTCCTCCCAAAAATGGAAAGAACAGGGCTTACAAAAGAAGAGATGTGTTTCATAGATCGAAGGCGAATTTGTGCTCATAGGTCTTAAGGTATGCAGTTTAGAACCCATGTTTACTGGACATTGTTTCCATATTACGACCTCTGAAAGTTTGTCGCTGGAGTTCTGGTTCACCTTGTACATAGTTAAGAATTACACCATGTTTAACTAGCACACGGTGTAAAGATGAACAAACTGAAGCAAATAAAACTGTCAGCAGTGATAACTTTTTTCATAGATGTGATGACAGCAGCGCCGCTGTAAATTAAAGTAGTCTTCAAGGTCGGTGAAACGTGTCTCTCTGCTCTAGACTTATCGCCAGCAAAACTTAGCACGCGCCAAAACAAAGCGGCAAAGACAGCGATAAACATCGCATACTTACCAGGAGCTGCGAAATGTTTTCTCAGTGCTGACAGTTAGTCCAGTGAATCACAGTGTTCCGCTTCTAGGCTTCAGCTGGTTAGTTGTAGTTTTCCAGCTGTCAAGCGATCACGCACTCCGCACGCGCGCCAATGTATGTGTGGATGTGTGTGTGTGTGTGTGTGTGTGTGTGTGTGTGTGTGTGTGTTATTCCAAGCAAAGCAGATTCGCCTGCTGCAGTTATTTCCCCGACAGTGGATTAAGATCCAGCCAGCAGTTCTACGCATGTTGCTGCTTGGCTACCCGTAATACTCAAGTGTGTTATCTCCCCTCCCACCAAATAAACTTCGATATGAATCACGGCTGTACAGCGGCCAGAAAGACGCAGAAACTGCAGCTCCGCATTGCTTGGCACGATGCACACTGCATATACACTCCCACGCTAAATGGAGCACGGCAGACTTACGAACACCAGATGTATCTTGCGCTCATGATTACCGCCGGACATGCGCTCCCAAACACTGGAGTTCAGTCCACCGCGGTTTTGTTTACCAGATACTCTGCTAACGAGACAAGACAAATAGTGACTATATAGATGTGAAAATACGGACGCCCCTATAGACTTGACGTGGAACAATCACATTTCCTTTGTACACTGACTGAGGACAGTACACGTAACGATTCAAACCGCAGTGCTCAGAGGAGGAATTTCCATATTGAACATAGAAACGTCGAACCTCCAACAACTGTATTTAACTTGCTGAAAGACTAGTGTTAATTCTAGTACCATACTTGGCTAATAAGTATTATACGAGTTATTCTTTTTATTTATTTGTGACAAAAACATCCAACTTCAGGATACACGACACACACATATAGAATTTATCAACTAGCTATCTGAAATTTGAAGGTAATGGTAAACTGGTATAAGTAATTCATAGTCTGTCGAACTCCGCAGTCGCAAAGGGCTGATGATGTGGAATTTCTGCAAATTGCCTTTTGATCTCGCAACCCTTGTTCTGACACTGTTCGTACTTTACCTCACGAGCCGTTATTCAGTCAAACCAGTAGCTGGATTTTCCGATGTTGTCATCCGATGGCGTTCAGACGTCACCTTCCACATAGATAATAGGGAATACAGGGTGGTCCACTGATAGTGACCGGGCCAAATATCTCACGAAATAAGAGTCAAACGAAAAAACTACAAAGAACGAAACTCGTCTAGCCTGAAGGGGGAAACCAGATGGCAATATGGATGGCCCGCTAGATGGCGCTGCCATAGGTCAAACGGATATCAACTGCGTTTTTTTAAAATAGTTTAAAATAGGAACTCCATTTTTATTACATATTCGTGTAGTACGTAAAGAAATATGAATGTTTTAGTTGGACCACTTTCTTCGTTTTGTGACAGATGTCATTGTAATAGTCACAAACGTATAAGTACGTGGTAACACGTAACATTCCGCCAGTACCGACAGTATTTGCTTCGTGACACATTACCCGTGTTAAAATGGACCGTTTACCAATTGCGGAAAAGGTCGATATCGTATTGATGTATGGCTATTGTGATCAAAATTATCAACGGGCGTGTGCTATGTATGCTGCTCGGTATCCTGGACGACATCATCTAAGTGTCCGGACCGTTCGCCGGATAGTTACGTTATTTAAGGAAACAGGAAGCGTTCAGCCATATGTGAAACGTCAACCACGACCTGCAACAAATGATGATGCCCAAGTAGGTGTTTTAGCTGCTGTCGCGGCTAATCCGCACATCAGTAGCAGACAAATTGCGCGAGAATCGGGAATCTAAAAAACGTCGGTGTTGACAATGCTACATCAACATCGATTGCACCCGTACCATATTTCTATGCACCAGGAATTGCATGGCGACGGCTTTGAACGTCGTGTACAGTTCTGCCAGTGGGCACAAGAGAAATTATGGGACGATGACAGATTTTTTGCACGCGTTCTATTTAGCGACGAAGCGTCATTCACCAACAGCAGTAACGTAAACAGGCATAATATGCACTATTGGGCAACGGAAAATCCACGATGGCTGCGACAAGTGGAACATCAGCGACGTTGGCAGGTCAGTGTATGGTGCGGGATTATGGGAGGAAGGATAATTGGCACCCATTTTATCGATGCCAATCTAAATGGTGCAATGTATGCTGATTTCCTAGGTATTGTTCGTTCTACCGATGTTACTGCAAGATGTTTCACTGCATGACAGAATGGCGATGTACTTCCAACATGATGGATGTCCGGCACATAGCTCGCGCGCGGTTGAAGCGATATTGAATAGCATATTTGACGACAGGTGGATTGGTCGTCGAAGCACCATACCATGGCCCCCACAGTCACCAGTTCTGACATCCCCGGATTTCTTTCTGTGGGGAAAGTTGAAGGATATGTACTATCGTCATCCACCGACAACGCCTAACATCATGCGTCAGCGCATTGTCAATGCATGTGCGAACATTACGGAAGGCGAACTACTCGCTGTTGAGAGGAATGGCGTTACACGTATTGCCAAATGCATCGAGGTTGACAGACATCATTTTGAGCATTTACTGCATTAATGTGGCATTTAGAGGCAATCACAAAGGTACATGTATCAGATTGGAATAACCGAAATAAAATGTTTAAACTCACCGACGTTCTGTTTTCTAATTTTAAAAGCCTACCGTTACGAACTGTTCGTCTAAAATTGTGAGCCATATGTTTGTGACTATTACAGCGCCATCTATCACAAAGCGATACAAGTGGTCCAACTAAAACATTCATATTTCTTTACGTACTACACGAATATGTAATAAAAAATGGGAGTTCCTATTTAAAAAAACGCAGCTGATATCCGTTTGACCTATGGCAGCGCCATTTAACGGGCCAACCATAGTGCCATCTGGTTTCCCCCTTCAAGCTAGACGACGTTCTTTGTAAGTTTTTTCGTTTGAGGCTCATTTCGTGAGATATTTGGCCTGGTCACGATCAATGGAGTACCCTGTATATCTGTTGCCAAACGTTATCTGCTGCCCTCATGAAAATAACCCTGGACGTCATTCTTGAAGGATGAAGATAGTGATCATAGTAATGGGTGTTTATCGTAGATAAGTACCTCATACATTTCACTGCATGTTTGGACGAGCAATTCCAACGAAATGGTGGAGCTTATTCCGCGGTGTAGGTTTGAGACATCCAATAATGAGCCTACACGATTCATTAAGAGCGATATCCACTTATTTCGCGTGCAGAGAATTGTAGCAAACAGGGCCAGCACCTGATGCGTAAAACGAATATACAGCTGTAGTTTTAACAGTCTTTACTGCAGGAGACCGGGAAGTTTCTATAATCCCTTGAAAGTTTGCAGGACTGTTACGATGGCATCTAAAAGCACGACATGTGCAAGTAACTCAGGTGGAGTGAATAGATAGGACTTTATTATTTATTGACTTTCGGGACGCACCCATACAGTCATCGCAACAGTGGAGAGTCAATTATGACGATACGAACGTGAGGCCAACACAATACCATGTCCTCGAGCCGAGAAAATCTCCGTCACAGCCGGGAATCGAACCCGAGCCCCCTTCAATTAGCAAACAACCGTTCTGACCACGCAGCTATCGAGGCGGACAACACAGGGCTAGATAAAGGAAAGAAACACGATGACAGCATTATGGAAGGAGAAGAGGACGTGGATGAAGATGAGCTGAGGAATGGGATTTGCGAGAAGAATTAGACTGAGCACTGAAAGATTAGCAGCGAGAAACAACATTGGTCACTCTTTAAAAGACAAAATAGCTGGGATAAAGTGGGTTAATCTTTTTCTGAAACGCCACAAAACCAAACTGTCAGATACCAAGTTGGTTGGTTGATTGATCTGGGGGACGGGACCAAACAGCGAGGTCATCGGTTCCATTGGATTAAGGAAGGAAGGGGAAGGAAATCGGCCGTGCCCTTCCAACGGAACCAACCCGGCATTTGCCTGAAGCGATTTAAGGAAATCACGGAAAACCGAAATCAGGATGGCTGGACGCGGGTTTGAACCGCCGTCCTCCCGAATGCGAGTCCAGTGTGCTAGCCACTGCGCCACCTCGCTCGGTCGCAAACCAAGTCTGCATGTACATCCTACAGCAGGGCTCTTCGGTTCAGCAAAGAAAACACACAGAATTTCCACAATCTTCTGGAAGATGTTAATTAATACCTACTTTGGAACTACAAGGTGATGCCACTGATTTCATGCCCTTTCATTGTTTTTACTAATAATCAGATTTTGGCAACTGTTTTTTCAAAATTCGTGAAACGTAAGGTTTTTGAAAATAACAGAATAGACTATTGAGAACTGTAAGGTGAAAGAGTAATAAATCACCACCAACCAGTATTCCTTTCTTCTCGGGATATGGTGCAGCTGGCGTTCAAAATTCACATCTTCGCGATAGGCTAGGCGCCCAAGAGAGACTAGCGCTTCTGCTAAGCGAGGATCTGAGCTGGACGTTAGTGTCTACGGCCAGCAAGGCATTAGCGTCGGGCGGACGGGATGTGTACACTTCATATGCCACTCGTGACAGGCGGAAATAAAGCTTCCATTTACCAACAGCTTTCATGAGGAGCCTTACCTGAAAAAGAAAAGAAGAAGAGTGTTACAATGTGGCATGCATCTAAAGGTTGATATGGTATTGTTATACTATGCGTCGTTATGTTCTGTTTTAACATGTTAATTAACATCGTGAAATACCATACGTAACGTAGCTGTTCTGCTCGAGACATTGACACTGATTGACAGTAGCACAGGGAACTTTTTTTTACAGCTTATTATACATAGAGGGATTTTTCCACGTATTTTTAAAATACTACCATGTACAAACCGGAAAACGTATTACGAACTGCACTGACGATTTCTGGTGTTTATTTTCTGCCTGCGCGCATTTTTTCCGCATCATATCCAAAATTAAATGTGATGTTATGTAATCAGGGGCGATAGGCGATCGACACGAGTAGATGGGTTCATTTTTCATAGAATAAAAGGCGCTTAACTCCGCCAGGGCGTGTGTGTGTGTGTGTGTGTGTGTGTGTGTGTGTGTGTGTGTGTGTGTGTTTGTGTTGCATATTAATGGTCAGCCAGCCACAAGTACCTGAGTTCAGTTATTAATACAGCAAGCTTACGGTTATCTGGTTTGCGGATTATCTGTGCATAATTCCGCGGTTTTTGAAACAATAAAAATCCAGATATTACGGTTAGAACGAATATTTTCGTTGAGAATACACTATTACGTTTGTGCCTTTTGTTATATCACGCACACCGAAGCGCTCAAATGCGTTCATCTGTTATTACAGACGCTGGACAAAATTTGTTCGGCTATAGGCGGATACACGCTAGAGCAACGAATGACAACCAACCGCTTCGTTGGCAGAAATTTACTTACAAGGGGAGGCCACAACTTTGGGATCACGGATTTATTCCAAACTTTGCACGTCTTTAGTAGGCCATTAAAACAACATAATATTCAAGAACTAAGGTTCATTACTCTAGCAATTCCGAGAAAATCGCAGCGTACGTTTTACGCGTCTATTATGTAACTCATGTATCTATTCGTAGACAGCGGCTGTATGTAGTTATGGTCAAGCGGTTAGCGTTCATGCGTTGCAACAAGATCGTAGACGAGACGACGAATCAAATCCCCTGAACACTTGTTTTTTAATTTACATTTTTTCCATCACTGTTCACATTATTTAATTTATACAACATTACCTATTAGGTAATATAATGAAATAAAAACACGTGTATTTTCATGAAGTCGTAGTGAATTTCTTACGTTATTTGAGAATTTACTATTTGTAATTAAATTTTCGAGGACGAGAGGCAGGCACGGAAAGCCCAAGTCAAATCTCGATAAATAATGATGCGAATGATGCTATTCAAAATCAGTAATATAGTAAGTCACAATGTGCCAGACTACAAGAGTAATGTACAGTTACTCGTCGGATGTGCTCTCTACAGCGGACGGAGTGGCCGAGCGGTTCTAGGCGCTACAGTCTGGAACCGCGTCCTGCCTCGGGCATGGATATGTGTGATGTCGTTAGGTTTAAGTAGTTCTAAGTTCTAGGGGGCTGATGACCTCAGAAGTTATGTCCCATAGTGCTCAGAGCCATTTGAACCATTTTTTTTTGTGCTCTCTACATCACACGTTGCAAGATGGTATTTTTCATTCAGACATGGAAAACAAACTGAAACTTCTTCCAAATACTTCATGCAAATAGATGTGGTTTTTCTTTTTATTGAATTACCTCTCAAACGTCATATAAATTAAATAATGTGACCAGTGACGAAAAAATATAGACTAAAAAAAAGTATTAGCTAGATTCGAAGCATCGCCTCGCCCACGACCTTCCGGCAAAGCGCGAACACTAACCACTTGACCGCAGCGACTTCTTACGACAGGAAATTCGCGAGGATACGTCAGTTACATAATAGACGCGTAAAACTTCTCTTGCGATTTTCTCGGAATTGCTAGAGTAGTGCATCTTACTACTGGCACACTATATTGTTTTCATGGCCTGCTAAAGGTGTACAAAGTCCGAAGTAAATCTGTGATCCGAATGACGTCGCCTTCTCTTGTTAGTGTGTGCGAGCGATAAATCGGAGCCAACGAAGCGCTTGCCCTTGGCTGCGGTTCGGACTACCGGCGGTAAGATCAAAGAATTAGCAATGAGTTGCGCCAGGTACCAAACCAACCTCACAGGTTAAAATTATATTGATACCTTCAGCTGCTAACGGCCGTTGACATATATCGACAGGGACAGGCCTCCCGCGAGACCCACATTGTCACCTTGTATGTCCACACACTATATTCGTAGTGTCCCACCCCAACACACTCATGACTCGTGGAAGACATTCTTACCAGGTCCCGTATGAGTTTGGGGAATACGTGTGCATCCGCACAGAAGAAGAAGAAGCTCATGGCCGGTACTGCCATAACTAAATACTTATATGGATACGGTGTCTGTTCTTTGGGACATGTCCGAAAGAACAGACACCGTATCCATATAAGTAATCTCAGAGGTGGCCGCCGGGTCGAATGGTAGTAGGTTCAGCAGCGATTTGCTATGTCCTTTGAGCGGGTATGTACTGACCGTGTCTAGAAATATTAGAGTATTGAGTGGAATACGGAGACAGCATTAAAGCTGATAGTTTTATCGTGAATGTCAATATCTGTGGGACCCTACGAACTACGTTGTAAAAGCAAGTTGAAAATATTAGGCGCTATGTAGGCGCTTTGAGGGAAATACGTAAGCTGTTAAAAAATAATGTGCACGATGTGAAAAAGAAAATGGAATCGTTGCTTGGTTGGTTGGTTTGGAGGATTAAAGGGACCAGACTGCTACGGTCATCGGTCCATTTTTCCAAAATTTCAAACACCCACACAGAATAAAAAGGAACAATGGAAAAGACGGCACAGGACAAGAAAAACTTAAGACAGAGACCAGACAAAAGGAATTAAAATCACACAGAGTGTGACAGTGGTTAGCCGACCATAGAGACAAAAAAGGAAAAGCCAACCACCGAGAAACACACTAAAACTCAGTCTAAAATCGTAGGCCAAAGGCCAGACTCAAAACAAAAAAAGACATAACTATCACTCAGATTACGTGATAAAAAAACCCTGCCCGAATAAAACGCAAAACTAAGCCTGCCATAGCAGTGTCATCAGTTAAAAGGGCAGGGAGCGTGTCAGGCAGCGCAAACGTCTGCCTGAGCACAGTTAAAACTGGACAGTCAAACAAAATGTGGACCACCGTCAAAGCCGACCCGCATCGACATAGAGGCGGGTCCTCATGGCGCAGTAAATGGCTGTGTGTCAAGGGGGTGTGGCCAATGCGGAGCCTACAAAGGACTACTGAGTCCCTGCGAGTGGCTCGCAGGGATGACCGCCACACATCCGTTGTCTCCTTGATAGGACGGAGTTTGTTTGGTGTGGTCAGGTTGCGCCATTCAGTGTCCCAAAGTTCGAAAACTGTGCAGCGTAAGACAGGTCGCAAACCAGTCTCCGGAAGGCCAATGTGCAGAGTTGGTTCACTGGTGGCCTGTTTGGCCAGGCAGTCAACATGTTCATTGCCGGGTATCCCAACATGGCCTGGGCTCCACACAGAGACCGCAGAGCGGCAAGAGTATGGAGGGACTCCTGGACAGCCATCACCAGACGAGAGCGAGGGAATCGTTATGGATATTTTTTTTACTTTAGGTACAGCTCTCCTAAAAAAAGGTGTCATCTTTGGAAATTTTAGTGCCTACAAAATTCAATGACATTGCGAAATCTGTAGCTCTCATCCGCAGACAGTAATGAAATAGCCCGTATTGCAAACCAGCTTTAAGGTCAGACATTAATGTTGTCCCATCATATTGCTCCCCACTTTTTAAAAGAGACGTCGTTGACCAGCGTCGTTTCTTCTTTTCCTAATGATCAGCTTCTTGCAGTAAAATAAATTCTGCACGTGCAACAACTGCTAAATCCTCTTCTTCCTTAATTATATCCGCTGGTGAAACTGTTATTAAAATGCTACGTTATAACAATAACAAAGTGGGAGAAACCTCAACAAGCTGTCAGAGTCAGTTGCGATACCAAGTAGACGAATACGTTGGTCTTAACCTCTTGTTTTAGTGAGGATGACGGGCCGAACGCCAATGCGTTGGCGGACAACGATCGACCGAATCCATTGTCTGACATTCGTTTGCCTTCGTCGGGCTAGTGTGCAGGCGCCTTTATGCGATGTTTTGACTCTCCGAAAAATGATGACGGTTGTCAGGAAGAAAGCAAATGAGAAACAGAAACAGAAATGGAGATGATGTTTTAACTACTGACGGCGCCTTTGACACAATTGCAGGATGTGATTTTAGTGTATTTTACTTCTGATGAAGGTATATCGAGATATACTGAAACCGTGGTCAAGAATTTAAATAAATCTTTATCCTGCAACTGTTTGGCTGTTATCATTTACCGTGACGAAACAGAAGAAATTGAACTATTAGAGCCCGAAAGTGAACTGAAGCAAATGATACGAAAGTGTGATTTAAGTGTGATTTTGCAAATAAGTTTTGAGTTTCCAGCAATTAATGCGTAAGTAATACAGCAGACTTTTAAATGTGACATTTTGCATGTTTTCTAAGTACAGTAAACAGCAGTTTCCGCTAAAATCATGCGTATTTCGGTTCGTCCATGTTTACCGATTTATCCGTGCAGTCTCGCATCCGCATTAACCGGAGTGATAGGGTGTTTGTTGTCCTTTTACGTTAGTATTGAATCATTAGTTGATAAATATTTTAACTCAAGGCTGTAACCGTAGTCTCAATACATCGACACAAACGTGTTTATAAGCATGCAAGTGTTCTCAGTTTTTCAACAAAGCTTCATTTCTGTACCGAGAGAAGGAAGATTCCTTTCCTTCAGAATTATTAGTCAGGATGACATTTTGTTAGTTTCATATAGACCCCAAGTCCTCGTTAGGTCACAGCGTGTAGCTTCCGTGAGGATCTTGCCCTCCTTTTTCGTGTACCTTTGACCCGAATCGGCGAAGGGTCAGATTTGGCGTGGTTAACTCGAAGGGATGCCTTCCCGTTACTCTCCGGAAGGGATTATGTGTATCCCAACTGTCTGCGTCCAGTGGTATTCATCTTAAAGTGAGCGAAAAGTTTTCGAAATTTTTCTGAAGCATGTAACTGAGGCTGGAATTGGGTTCCATCCCAGTATTCACCTAGTGGAATGTGGCATACCGCCTAAAAGGCGCGTTCAGGCTGGACGGGGCACCGACCTTCGTCGTTAATCCGCCGGGAACGGCGGTTTAACATGCACGGCTATCGGGGCGTGTTGTATAGCTATCGTGAGAATGTGCTAGCCAAGTTCAGAGAACTTGTAACTGGCGAACCAATATGCCTCTCGCGCTAGATCCATGCGCATTATAAAAATGTACACTGAAGAGCCGAAGACACTGGAATACCTGTCTAATGTCGTGTAGGGGCCCCGCGAGCACGCAGATGTGCCGCAACACGACGCGGCATGGACTCTACTAATGTCTGAAGTACTGCTGGAGGGAACTGACACCATGAATCCTGCAGGGCTGTCTATAAATCCGCAAGGGCACGAGCGGGTGGAGACCTCTTCTGAACAGCACGTGGCAAGGCATCCCAGATATGCTCAATAATGTTCATGTCTGGGGAGTTTGGTGGGCAGTGGAAGTGTTTAAACTCAGATGAGTGTTCCTGGAGCCACCCTGTTGCAATTCCGGACGTGTGGGGTGTCGTATTGTCGTGCTGGAATTGCCCAAGTCCGTAGGAATGCGCAATGGACATGAATGGATGCAGGTGATCAGACAGGAAGCTTACAAGCGTGTCACCTGTCAGAGTCGTATCTAAATGTATCAGGGGTCTCATATCACTCCAAATGCACACGCCCCACACCATTACAGTGCCTCCACCAGGTTGAACAGTCCCCTGCTGACGTGCAGGGTCCATGGATTCATGAGGGTGTCTCCCTCCGTAGCCGTAGACGTCCATCTGCTCACCCAGGCAACATCTTTCCAGCCATCAACAGTCCAATGTCGATGTTGACGGGCCCAGGCGAGACGCAAAGCTTTGTGTCATGCAGTTATCAACGGTACACGAGTGGGCCATCGGCTCTGAAAGCACATATCGATGATGTTTCATTGCATGGTTCGAACGCTGACACATGTTGATGGCCCGGCATTGTAATCTGCAGCAATTTGTGGAAGGGTTCCACTTCCGTCTCGTTGAACGATTCTCTTCAGTCGTCGTTGATCCCGTTATTTTAGGATGCTTTTCCGGCCGCAGCTATGTCGGAGATCTGATGTTTTACCGGATTCTTGATATTCACGGTACACTCGTGAAATGGTCGTACGGAAATAATCCACACTTCACCGCTACCTCGGAGATGCTGTGTCCAATCGTTCGTGCGCCGACTAAAACACCACGTTCAAACGCACTTCAACCTTGATTACCTGCCGTTGTAGCAGCAGTAACCGATCTAACAACTGCGCCAGACACTCTTTGTCTTATACAGGCGTTTCTGAATGCAGCGCCGTATTCTGCCTGTTTACATATCTCTGTATTTGCATGCGTATGGCTATGCCAGTTTTTTTGGCGCTTCAGTGTATAAAAATGTATGTATGTACGTATATAAGTTCCACATTGCCTACTAAAACACTACACCGATTTCAAACTTGGTACACGTATCACTTACTGACTGGAAAGAATAGCTGTGGGGGTACGAATGACCTACCTATCAAAGGGGTCGGAGTGGCGGTGAAAAACAATTATAGCCCACGACCCGTGAATGCCTAGGCTGTATTCGTGAAATATTTTAGAATGAGATTATTTAGTGACCTCAACACACTTAATGCATAAATTCAGACCTTTAGAAAGCTTTTTCGCTTGACAATCCGCACAAAACGATGAACTGAAGAAAATTATGGCTTATTGCATTTTCGCCGATAATGCAGTAATACTGCCGCCTGAGGTATGACGTTTTAATGTATTACTTCTTTACTACAAACTGTATTCACGACTTATTTGTAGGCAATATATACATATGCCCCTCAATGTACGTGCAAAATTGTATCACTGTACGACAGAAACATAATTTAGTAGACATGACGTCATTAACACAGAGATGCGTGTGAACGAAACTGTAGGTCGAAATTCGCTACAGATATTGGTGGTGGTCCATTGATCGTCGCCGGACCAAATATCTCACGAAATAAGCCTCAAACGAAAAAAACTACAAAGAACCAAACTTGTCTAGCTTGAAGGGGGAGACCGGATGGCGCTATGGTTGGCCCGCTAGATGGCGCTGCCATAGGTCAAACGGATATCAACTGCGATTTTTTTTTAAAATAGGGACCCCCATTTCTTATTACAGATTCTTGTAGTACGTGAAGAAATTTGAATGTTTTAGTTGAACCACTTTTTTTTGCTTTGTGATACATGGCGCTGTAATAGTCACAAACATATGACTCACAATTTTAGACGAACAGTTGGTAACAGGTAGGTCTTTTAAATTAAAAAACAGAACGTAGGTACGTTTGAACATTTTATTTCGGTTGTTCCAATGTGATACATGTACCTTTGTGAACTTATCATTTCTGAGAACGCAATCTGTCACAGCGTGATTACCTGTAAATACCACATTAATGCTATAAATGCTCAAAATGATGTCCGTCAACCTCAATGCATTTGGCAATACGTGTAACGCCATTCCTCTCAACAGCGAGTAGTTCGCCTTCCGTAATGTTCGCACATGCATTGACAATGCGCTGACGCATGTTGTTAGGCGTTGTCGGTGGATCACGATAGCAAATATCCTTCAACTTTCCCCACAGAAAGAAATCCGGGGACGTCAGAACTGGTGAACGTGCGGGCCATGGTATGGTTCTTCGACGACCAATCCACCAGCCATGAAATATGCTATTCAGTACCGCTTCAGACGCACGCGAGCTATGTGCCGGACATCCATCATGTTGGAAGTACATCGCCATTCTGTCATGCAGTGAAACATCTTGTAGTAACATCGGTAGAATATTAGGTACGAAAACGGCATACATTGCACTATTTACACTGCAATCGCTAAAATGGGGGCCAATTATCCTTCCTCCCATAATGCCGCACCATACATTAACCCGCCAACGTCGCTGATGTTCCACTTGTCGCAGCCATCGTAGATTTTCCGTTGCCCAATAATGCATATTATGCCGGTTTACGTTACCGCTGTTGGTGAATGACGCTTCGTCGTTAAATAGAACGCGTGCAAAAAATATGTCATCGTCCCGTAATTTCTCATGTGCCCAGTGGCAGAACTATACACGACGTTCAAAGTCGTCGCCATGCAATTCCTGGTGCATAGAAATATGGTACGGGTGCAATCGATGTTGATGTAGCATTCTCAACACCGACGTTTTTGAGATTCCCGATTCTCGCGCAATTTGTCTGCTACTGATGTGAGGATTAGCCGCGACAGCAGCTAAAAAACCTACTTGGGCATCATCATTTGTTGCAGGTCGTGGTTGACGTCTGACATGTGGCTGAACATTTCCTGTTTCCTTAAATAACGTAACTATCCGGCGAACGGTCTGGACCCTTGGATGATATCGTCCAGGATACCGAGCAGCATACATAGCACACGCCCGTTGGGCATTTTGATCGCAATAGCCATACATTAACACGATATCAACCTTTTCCGCAATTGGTAAACTGTCCATTTCAATACGGGTAATGTATCACGAAGCAAATACCGCCTGCACTGGCGGAATGTTACGTGATACCACGTACTTATACGTCAGCGCTTTGTCAATGCATGTGCGAACATTACGGAAGGCGAACTACTCGCTGTTGAGAGGAATTTCGTTACACGTATTGCCAAATGCATCGAGGTTGACGGACATTATTTTGAGCATTTACTGCATTAATGTGGCATTTAGAGGCAATCACAAAGGTACATGTATCAGATTGGAATAACCGAAATGAAATGTTTAATCTCACCGATGTTCTGTATTCTAATTTTAAAAACCTACCGTTACGAACTGTTCGTCTAAAATTGTGAGCCATATGTTTGTGACGTTTACAGCGCCATCTATCACAAAGCGAAAAAAGTGGTCCAACTAAGACATTCATATTTCTTTACGTACTGCACGAATATGTAATAAAAAAATGGGGGTTCCTATTTTTAAAAACGCAGCTGATACCTGCTTGACCTATGGCGGCGCCATCTAGCGAGCCAACCATAGCGCCATCTGGTTTCCCCCTTCAAGGTAGACGAGTTTCGCTCTTTGTAGTTTTTTCGTTTGACGCTTATTTCGTGAGATATTTGGTCCGGTCACTATCAATGGACCACCCTGTATGTACCAATATGTTTGAAATACTTAAAAAATATGTGACATGTGCGTACGCGTCGAAGTAGCAAGTAAAAAGCTCCTCCTAAACCCCTGGATCGGCTTAAACCAGACTTGGTACAGATGTCACTTACTATCTGAAAAGAAATACTGCATGGGTAAGAACGAGCAAATTGCTACTGGGGTGGGAGTGATAATAAGAAGAGAGAAGGAGACGCACAGAAATAGACGGACTGATAGAACTGGAATAAATACATGCCCGGACAACGCCGGGTACTGAGCTAGTGTACAGACAAAACAGGGCATTGCAGCTCTGTCTCTGCTTGATGCGAGCGCCTTCCGTCACACGGTCCTTTCGACCTCGGGGAATATCACCAACGTCGGAGTATCTGCGCAGCTGCCCAGTACTGCGATCGCATTTCTGCGCTTATCAGCAGTTGCCCAATGCCTATCGCGCTGAATAACCACGCTCCGTAAGCCAAGCCAAGCCGTTGTTGTAGCCATATAGCACTATATCTACGTCTACATCAGGATCTATACTCCACAAATAACCTTGTGGTGTGTGGCGGAGGGCACTTTTTGTAGCATTGTCACTAACCTCCCCTCCCCCACCCCCCACTTTTTTGCTCCAGCCGCGAATGGTGAGAGGAACAAAGATTGTTCGTAGGCCTCCGTGTGAGCTCGAATCTCTCAATATTACGTTCAACGACTTTTTGAAAGATATGCGTGGGAGGAGGCAATATACAGGGTGTTTCCACAAGAGTGTGGAAATATTTAACACGACATGGAGGATGCTGCACAGAACAATTTGAGGTAGGGAACCTGCGGTCGGAGAAGCCGGCTTAAGGAGATGATAAGAATAAAATCACATTACTATGTACTTTTTTATTTACATTAGTTACAGTTAATTGCAAATACCATTATAGACAAACTTTGGAAATTTGTGGTAAGTTATATGGGACCAAACTGCTGAGGTCATCGGTCCCTAGGCTTACACAATACTTAATCTAACGTTAACTTACGCTAAAGACAACACGCACACACCCATGCTCAAGGGAGGACTCGAAACACCGACGGGGGGAGCCGCGCGAACCGCGGCAAGGCGCCTAAGACTGCACGGCTACCCCGCGCGGCCGATCATGGACACAATGAACGTCCCATTTGTACTTTATCTTACAAAACGTGCTAAAACTGACGGCCATCAAACTCAATTCAAGTTCGACATCGGCGAACAAGATTCTGACGCATCCTGACAAATATCCCTGGTGTATTTCGAATCACATCACAGGCAGCTACGACTCTGGAAAACTAATTCCATCTCCATATCCACTGAGATCTCACACAAAAGTGACTCTACACAGGGTGCTACAAAAAGGTACGGCCAAACTTTCAGGAAACATTCCTCACACACAAATAAAGAAAAGATGTTATGTGGGCATGTGTCCGGAAACGCTTACTTTCCATGTTAGAGCTCATTTTAGTTTCGTCAGTATGTACTGTACTTCCTCGATTCACCGCCATGATTTCTTACGGGATACTCTACCTGTGCTGCTAGAACATGTGCCTTTACAAGTACGACACAACATGTGGTTCATGCACGATGGAGCTCCTGCACATTTCAGTCCAAGTGTTCGTACGCTTCTCAACAACAGATTCGGTGACCGATGGACAGGTAGAGGCGGACCAATTCCATGGCCTCCACGCTCTCCTGACCTCAACCCTCTTGACTTTCATTTATGGGGGCATTTGAAAGCTCTTGTCTACGCAACCCCGGTACCAAATGTAGAGACTCTTCGTGCTCGTATTGTGGACGGCTGTGATACAATACGCCATTCTCCAGGGCTGCATCAGCACATCAGGGATTCCATGCGACGGAGGGTGGATGCATGTATCCTCGCTAACGGAGGACATTTTGAACATTTCCTGTAACAAAGTGTTTGAAGTCACGCTGGTACGTTCTGTTGCTGTGTGTTTCCATTCCATGATTAATGTGATTTGAAGAGAAGTAATAAAATGAGCTCTAACATGGAAAGTAAGCGTTTCCGGACACATGTCCACATAACATATTTTCTTTCTTCGTGTGTGAGGAATGTTTCCTGAAAGTTTGGCGGTACCTTTTATAACACCCTGTATATCCCCATAGGATTTAATCAATGGGATTCAGTTCAGGAGACCTCGCAGGCCATGGAATAGAACTTCCCCTTCCAATCCGGCGGCCAGGAAATACAGTACTGAGGTGGTTGCGGACATCCATACTGAAGTGGGGCGGTGCACCCTCATGTTGTATTCAGATCCTCTTACGAACAGCAAAGGGTACTTTCTCCAACAACTCAGGCAGAACTCTTTGCACGAACCTCCAGTACAGGTGGCCATTTAGACGGCCACGTAGAAGATATGGCCCAATGAAATTGTCACCTATAATGCCGGCCAGAATATTCAAAGCAATACTTGATGGTGTGAGTCTACTACAACGTGAGAGTTCTCCCAGGTATGGCTATTTCTGCTGTTCGAAATACCAGCACGATCAAATGAGGCCTCATCAGTAAATAGCACGATTTGGAGGAAATATGGTCGATCAATTGTTGGAGCAACCATTGACACACTGCGACCCTTAGTGCAAAGTCACTCAGAGGCAATGCACGGACTCGTTGTGGGTGATATGGGTGTAATTGTTGTTCGTGGAGTACTCGGCACAGGCTAGTACGTGCAGCACCCATTTCAAGTGCAATGTAACGGGTACTTGTAGTGGGGACCGCTGCAACACGTTCCAGCACTTCCTTCAAAAACGTGTGTGCGACTACTCCTCACGTTGCCAGGTCGTCTCCCGCATTCGTCGATCGAGAGAAAGACTCGTCGTGGCGGATCATGCTGCTAGGGAATCGTTCCCTGTCCAGCCTTTCAGCAGCGAGAGAATTTCAACGTACGCTACTTCCCCATACACAACGTGCATGTCAGTGACTTCTGCGAAACTGTACCGGTACTGCTCCATCACATTGTACTGTACGTCTCTGAATGACACTGACAAGGGAGCAGCTGTGGAACAAGAGGTCCTTGGTTCAAGTCTTCCCTCGAGTGAAAAGTTTAATTTCTTATTTTCAGACATTTATTATCTGACAAACTCTTATGTTTTCATCACTTTTTTGGGAGTGATTATCACATCCACAAGAAAACCTAAATCGGGCAAGGTAGAAGAATCTTTTTATCCATTCGCCAAGTGTACAAATGGTTCAAATGGCTCTGAGCACTATGGGACTCAACATCTTAGGTCATAAGTCCCCTAGAACTTAAAACTACTTAAACCTAAGTAACCTAAGGACATCACACACACCCATGCCCGAGGCAGGATTCGAACCTGCGACCGTAGCAGTCCCGCGGTTCCGGACTGCAGCGCCAGAACCGCACGGCCACCGCGGCCGGCACCAAGTGTACAAGTTAGGTGGATCGACAACATATTCCTGTCATGTGACGCACATGCCGTCACCAGTGTCGTATATAATATATCAGACGTGTTGTTTACCGCCGGCCGAAGTGGCCGAGCGGTTATAGGCACTACAGTCTGGAACCGCGCGACCGCTACGGTCGCAGGTTCGAATCCTGCCTCGGGCATGGATGTGTGTGATGTCCTTAGGTTAGTTAGGTTTAAGTAGTTCTAAGTTCTAGGGGACTGATGACCCCAGAAGTTAAGTCCCATAGTGCTCAGAGCCTTTTTTTTTTTTTTTTTTTTGTTTACCTGTGGAGGAATCGGATGACCTGTGACCTTGCGATCAAATGTTTTCGGTTCCCATTGCAGAGGCACGTCCTTTCGTCTACTAATCGGACGGTTTTGCGGTGCGGTCGCGAAACACAGACACCAAACTTACTACAGTGAACAGAGACGTCAATGAACGAACGGACAGATCATAACTTTGCGAAAATAAAAAAAGTAAATTTTTCACTCGAGGGAAGACTTGAACCGAAGACCTCTCGTTCCACAGGTGCTCACGCTAACCATGGGACCACGGCGCTCCTGAGCTCACATTCTGCTTGATGTTGCCTATGTTGCACATGGACTACTCAGTTTGTATATTTTGCTTATTTTTTCATAGTTCCACTCAACTTCTTCCTGTTTTCTCAATTGATCTGTGTTCAGTTTTTCAAGGCCTATCCACTGTGCCAACTTTTAACTAAATCTGAGGGGGGTGCGATGGGGAGGTTCCCTTGTGAGTAGCGAATTGGCCCTTCTGTCACGTTGAACGATTCTCTTCAGTTATCGCTCGTCCCGTTCTTGCAAGACCTTTTTCCGGCAGCAGCGATGTCTGAGATTTGATGTTCTGACGGATTCCTGATATTCACGGTACACTCGTGAAATGGTCGTACGTGAAAATTCCCACTTGATCGTTACCTCAGAGATGCTGTGTCCCAACGCTCGTGCGCCGACTATAACACCACGTTCAAACCCACTTAAATATTGATAACCTGCCATCGTAGCAGCAGTAACCCATCTAACAACTGCACCAGACACTTGTCTTATATAGATGTTGCCGACCACAGCGCCATATTCTGCCTGTTTACATTTCTGTGTATTTGAATACGCATGCCTATACCAGTTTCTTTGGAGCTTCAGTGTACATGTTTAGTTATCAGCAAACCCAAGCGTTCCCTTTTCTTTTTTCCCACGTGACCCATGTGAGCCAGTCCGCAGTCTATCTCAAACACTTACATCCATACCGTGGATGCATGGTATCGCTGCCAGCTAGGAGGCGGGCGATTCGTGCCATCGGTAGTTGGTATGCGGCTGGCTCGGAGGGAGTCTGCCTTCGCGCTCTGCCCTATGCCTTGGTTGAAGTGTTAGCCAGGCCTGAATCCTTTCGCTTTGAATTGATGAATAGTACCTGTCCCGTTCAGATGTGGGTAGGGCTGTTGATAAAATACCGATGTCGATTGATTTTCCAGGTAGTATCGATATTTATGTGCTATCTGTTTCTCCCCAGTACATCGATATATTGATTTCGAAAGGGCAATATCGAGGGCCGATATTTTTAATTTATATTTTTTTCGCAAATTTCGGTGAATATTTGAAACTGTTCTTTAGAAATTGTAGAAGAACATACACTACTGGCCATTAAAATTGCCACACCAAGAAGAAATGCAGATGATAAACGGGTATTCATTAGACAAATATATTATACTAGAACTGACATGTGATTACATTTTCACGCGATTTGGGCGCATAGATCCTGAGATAGTACCCAGAACAAACACCTCTGGCCGTAATAACGGCCTTGATACGCCTGGGCATTGAGTCAAACAGAGTTTGGATGGCCTGTACAGGTACAGCTGCCCATACAGCTTCGACACGATACCACAGTTCATCAAGAGTAGTGACTGGCGTATTGTGACGAGCTAGTTGCTCGGCCACCATTGACCGGACGTTTTCAATTGGCGAGAGATCTGGAGAATGTGCTGGCCAGGGCAGCAGTCGTACATTTTCTGTATCCAGAAAGGCCCGTACAGCACCTGCAACATGCGGTCGTGCATTATCCTGCTAAAATGTAGGGTTTAGCAGGGATCGAATGGAGGGTAGAGCCTAGGGTCGTAACACATCTGAAATTTAACGTCCACTGTTCAAAGTGCCGTCAATGGGACCAATGACAACCCATACCATCACGCCGGATGACACGCCAGTATGGCGATGACGAATACACGCTTCCAATGTTCGTTCACCGCGATGTCGCCAAACACGGATGCGGCCATCATGATACTGTAAACAGAACCTGCATTCATCCGAAAAAATGACGTTCTGCCATTCGTGCACCCAGGTTTGTCGTTGAGTACACCAACTCAGGCACTCCTGTCTGTGATGCAGCCACGGTCTCCGAGATGATAATCCGTGCTGCTGCAAACGTCGTCGAACTGTTCGTGCAGATGGTTGTTGTCTTGCAAACTTCCCCATCTGTTGACTCGGGGATCGAGACGTGGCTGCACGACCCGTTACAGCCATGCGGATAAGATGCCTGTCATCTCGACTGCTAGTGATACGAGGCCGTTGGGATCCAGCACGGCGTTCCGTATTACCCTCCTGAACCCATCGATTCCATATTCTGCTAATACTCATTGGGTATCGAGCAACGCGAGCAGCAATGTCGCGATATGATAAACCGCAATCGCGATAGGCTACAATCCGGCCTTTACCGAAGTCGGAAACGTGACGGTACGTATTTCTCCTCCTTACACGAGGCATCACAACAACGTTTCACCAGGCAACGCCGGTCAACTGCTGTTTGCGTGTGAAAAATCGGTTGGAAACTTTCCTCATGTCAGCACGTTGTAGTAGTCGCCACCGGCGCCAATCTTGTGTGAACACTACAACTGCTAGGTCACTGGCATTGGTAGAAATGAAAAAAACTGGGAAGTCGATATGAAGTGTTCCGGACAAATCCGACACGTGACGAGGCCGAACGACCGACCCACCGGACACCTATCGTGTCACTTACATTGTTAGCAAAGTGTTTATCCTTTCAATTGTTGCTCTAAGGTGCATAAGCAGGCTTCTAGCTTGCTGATGTACAGAATATCTAATAATAAATCAATATTTAAATATACAGCTCTAAAACCGGCAGTATATTTACCATGTGGAGCCGATATTTTTGTAGGGCATTAGGTCGATAGGTCCGCCCCGATAGCTGAGTGGTGAGCGCGGCGGTGTGTCATGCCAAGGGGCCCGGGTTCGATTCCCGGCTGGGTCGGAGATTTTCTCCGCTCAGGGACTGCGTGTTGTGTGGTCCTCATTATTAGTTCATCATCAGCAGTGGAAGGCAACGGGAAACCACCACTGGAATCTCTTCCCTAGACGCTCATGTGGTGGACCTCTCTGACGATGCTTCCCCCATTACAAGACCTGCCGTACGGCAGATTACTAAGTTTAAGCGCCATGACCCTCCATATCCGCATCCCGTGACGCCTGTGGGCTGAGGATTACACAGCGGCCCGTCATGGCATTCATGGCCTGTTCCGGAGGAGTTTAGGTCGATATCCTTTTCGTCACTATATCAATACCTTCTTCGATATTGGGGGGGGGGGGGGGGGGGCAGCAATGACATTTTTTTTAAAATATCGATGTATCGGATTCGCGATATTATAAAAAATATCAACAGTCCTAGTGTGGGGCCTGTACTGGGAGAGTGTGTGTTATGTATACATTGTCACACGGAACTTTAGATGGGGCCGGCCGGTGTAGCCTCGGTGTGTGCTGGCGTTCATGCTTCAAAGCATTTGGTGGTTTCAGTTAGTATCAATGGAGGCGTCGGCTAAATCCTGCCTTCATCGTTATCGAGTACTCACATGGATGGAGATCTGGGGAACCTATTTGTGGAGACTCCAGCACTGCGTTTGAAAACGGTGAGCATCGACCAGTTTGCATGTAATCGATTTCTTGCCTTCGCCTGAGATAACTGGTTGATAGTTCTGCTCTTCCTTAACATCGTCAGTTCAAATGGTTCAAATGGCTCTGAGCACTATGCGACTTAGCATCTGAGGTCATCAGTCCCCTAGAACTTGGAACTACTTAAACCTAACTAACCTAAGAACGTCACACACATCCATGCCCGAGGCAGGATTCCAACCTGCGACGTAGCAGTCGCGCGGTTCCGGACTGTAGCGCCTAGAACCGCTCGGCCACAACGGCCGGCTAACGTCATCAGTGTTACGCTTCCATAGTAATGAGCTGTTAGGAACTTACTTCCGTGTAATGTTACGGCATCTTTCTTTGCTGCTTGTGCAGCGTTACTGGTTTTGGAAAATATTATTATCCCTTTTGAGATCATAAAGTGGCAGTGCCAAGCTCCGTGCTGCTTTATCAAAAAACCTTCAAATGTGTGTGAATTCCTAAGGGACCAAACTGCTGAGGTCATCGGTCCCTAGACTTACACACTACTTAAACTAACTTACGCTAAGAACAACACACAAACATCCATGCCCGAGGGAGGACTCGAACCTCCGGCGGGAGGGTCTGCGCAATCCGTGACATGGCGCCTCTAACCGCGTGGACACTCCGAGCGGCGCAGCTTTATCGGTCTGTTATTAATTTTAAACATATTCTGGCCCATTTAATTCGTAATTGTGCCTACTCGTAATTTGTTTGAGAACAGAGGCGTTAACATTTAATGTCCCTGTTAAAAATTTACATCTGGGCTGTTAATTTTAACTGCTGCACTCAGCGGCCTGGTTTTCAATTTTATTTCTTTTATAGATAATTCTTTTAATCTCGTTCTCATCTAGGCACGTTTGGGCAATCTGCGTGTTTTACCACGTTTAAGTGGTGTTAATTATTTATACATGTGTTGGATAATAGCCGCTTATAGTCCCGAGCTCGCGTGGATTTTCTTTTACAGGGTGTTTTATATTAACTCAATGGTTTACTGAAATATTTCATGTGTAGTAATCTTTTTATTTCATCTGTGTTTTAGAAATTCCTGTCCACACTGCTGCAAACGGTTCTGTAAAGCTGATATCACGCGGCCGGCGGCGCTCAGTGAGGGCCTGTAGCTGGTTACTTCCACGACTAGAATCTTTTGTTGAATGCACTGCTTAAGATTTACTTCATGAATTTACTTTTTTCATTAATTTTATGAATTTTTATGTAATTTCTGAATTCAAAGTTCGCTTCCATTAGTGGTCTCTTTAAGCACCTTACACTACCTAGCCTGAGCATACATTGCTGGGATCCTTTCCTGATTAATTTTGTGTTTCTCCTTATGTGTCTCTTCTTAACATTAAGTAATTTTCTTGTACCTGGGATTAAATAAAGTAATTTTGTTAGAGTAAGATAGTCAAGGCACAACGTAAGGCCATTCTAAAGTTTAAAGTACATCGACCACAGCTTACCATCAATATTGTACAGTGTATTAGCACTTTGCTTAAAGTAAGAACACGTTGAAACTTCCTGGCGGATTAAACCTGTTTACCGGAACGAGACTCGAAATCGGGACCTTTGCCTCTTGCGGGCAAATGCTCTACCATCTGAGCTACCCAAGCACGACTCACGCCCCGTCCTCACAGCTTTACTTCTGCCAGTAGCTCGTCTCCTACCCGTCCCGAGTTCGAGTCTCGGTTCGGCACACAATTTTAATCTGCCAGGAAGTTTCATATCAGCGCTCACTCCGCTGCAGAATGAAAATCTCATTCTGGAAACATCCCCCAGGCTGTGGCTAAGCCATGTCTCCGCAATATCCTTTCAAGAGTGCTAGTTCTGCAAGTTTCGCAGGAGAGCTTCTGTGAAGTTTGGAAAGTAGGAGACGAGGTACTGGAGGAAGTAAAACTGTGAGGACGGGGCGTGAATCGTGCTTGGGTAGCTCAGTTGGTAAAGCACTTGCCCGCGAAAGGCAAAGGTCCCGAGTTCGAGTCTCGGTCCGGCACACATTTTTAATCCGCCAGGAAGTTTCATATCAGCGCACACTCCGCTGCAGAGTGAAAATCTCATTCTAAGAACACGTTGTCTGAACACTGTTCCAAATCAAAAACATGGACTGAATAATTAATCCGCTTTTCTGGGAAAACACGAATGCACCACAAAATCGCAACACCAAGAAGTGGTTGTGCCACACAGATGTGTTTTTACGCCTGAAAGATAATGTCTATTCAGATTTCGCGCCAGTCGCATTAGAGTGATGCTAGTAACGCAACCATGAGCATGCAAATCTGGTTTTCTTTAAATACGTGCTGTAATGGGCACGAGCATTAGTTCCCTTCGAGATTGAACGTGGTGAGTTGATGTTAGTCAAAAATGCCTTTAAAGCAACAAAGACGCCATTGTCAGCACCTCAATGACTTTGAACGAGGTCATGTAATACAGCTACGAGGAACTGGAAGTTCCATCTGCGACACTACTGAAAGACTAGGCAGGAATTTAGCCACTGTACATCATTGCTGGCAGCGGTGATCACAAGAATGTAAGGGCGCAAAAAGACCAGACTTCGGACGGCCACGTGGCACTACGAAAGGGAAGACCATCGTTTTCAGTGTATGGCTCTGGGGCATCGTAATGCATCTCCGGCAGCAACTTGAGCCGCAATTGGCGCCGCACCGACACAAAGAACGGTTTCTTGAAGGACAGCTCCGAGCTAGACGTCCTGTTCCGTGCATTTCACTGACCCCAAATCACCGCCGTTTGCGACTTCAGTGGTTCACTGGAGGGCAGAATGGAGGTCTGTTGTGTTTTCTGACAAAAGCTGGTTCTGCCTCGGTGCCAGTCATGGCCGTGTGTTGGTTAGAAGGCTACAGGCCCATACCGTTAAAGTCGATATGCAGCAGGATTTTGGAACATATATTGTGTTCAAACATTATGAATTACCTCGAAGAAAACAGTCTATTGACACACAGTCAACATGAGTTTAGAAAACATCGTTCCTCTGAAACACAACTAGCTCTTTCTTCACACGAAGTGTTGAGTGCTACTGACAAGAGATTTCAGATCGATTCGGTATTTCTGGACTTCCGGAAGGCTTTTGACACTGTACCACACAAGCGGCTCTTGGTAAAATTGCGTGCTTATGGAATATCGTCTCAGTTATGTGACTGGATTTGTAATTTCCTCTCAGAAAGGTCACAGTTCCTAGTAATTGACGGAAAGTCATCGAGTAAAACAGAAGTGATTTCTGGCGTTCCCCAAGGAAGTGTTATAGGCCCTTTGCTGTTCCTTATCTATATAAACGATTTGGGAGACCATCTGAGCAGCCGTTTCGATTGTTTGCTGATGACGCTATCGTTCAAAAATTGGTTCAAATGGCTCTGAGCACTATGGGACTTAACTTCTCTTGTCATCAGTCCCCTACAACTTAGAACTACTTAAACCTAAATAACCTAAGGACATTACACACATCCATGCCCGAGGCACGATTCGTACCTGCGACCGTAGCGGTCGCGCGGTTCCAGACAGTAGCGCCTAGAACCGCTCGGCCACTCCGGCCGGCCCGTTGTCGTTTATCGACTAAGTCATCAGAAGATCAAAACGAACTGCAAAATGATTTAGAAGAAATATCTGAATGGTGCGGAAAGTGGGAGTTGACCCTAAATAACGAAAAGTGTGAGGTCATCCATGTGAGTGCTAAAAGAAACTCAAACTTCGGTTACACGATAAATCAGTCTAATCTAAAAGCCGTAAATTCAACTAAATACCTAGGTATTACAATTACGAACAACATAAATTGGAAGGAATACACAGAAAATGTTGTGGGGAAGGCTAACCAATGACTGCGTTTTATTGGCAGGACACTTTGAAAATGTAACAGACCTGCTAAGGAGACTGCCTACACTACGCCTGTCCGTCCTTTTAGAATACTGCTGCGCAGCGTGGGATCCTTGCCAGATAGGACTGCCGTAGTACATCGAAAAAGTTCAAAGAAGGGCAGCGCGATTTGTATCATCGCGAAATATGGGGGAGAGAGTCACAGAAATGATACAGGATTTGGGCTGGATATCATTAAAAGAAAGGCATTTTTCGTTGCGAGGGAATCTTCTTACGAAATTCCAATCACCAACTTAGTCCCTCGAATGCGACAATATTCTGTTGACACTGACCTACATAGGGAGAAACGACCACGACGATAAAATAAAGGAAATCAGAGCTCGTACGGAAAGATATAGGTGTTCATTCTTTCCGCGCGCTATGCGAGATTGGATTAACAGAGAATTGTGAAGGTGGTTCGACGAACCCTCTGCCAGGCACTTAAATGTGATTTGCAGATTATCCATGTAGATGTAGATGAGAAGGAGTCCAGTTGTGGCCCTGTAACCAACCTATCTGCGTGCTAGACAAACTGGACTTACACCTCGAGTTATGGTCTAGGGTGCGATTTCATAAGACAGCAGAAGCACACCCGTCGTCATCCCATTCACTCTGACTGCAAAGCTGCACGTCAGTCTGGTGATTCGATATGTTGTGGTATCATTCATGAACAGCATTCCACAATATGTTTTCCAACAGGATAACGCTCGCCCACATATCATTTTTGCAACCCACCATGCTATACAGAGTTGGCCTGCTCGATCACCAGATCTCTCTCCAATCGAGCATCATTGGACGACAATTCCAGCGTCATTCACAAACAGCATAAACAATCCCTGCACTGACCGACCAAGTGCAATTAAGCACAGAACTCCCATCCCACAAACTGACATCCGACACCTGTACAACACAATGCGTTTGCATCGGGCAGCATGTCGGTTACACCAGTTACTGATGTCCCAACATTTCACATTTGCAATGTCTTCCCTCGCGCTTACATTAACCTGCAATCTTGCAATGTTAATCACTTAAATATGTTACTAGACAAATGTACGAGGGTGAGTCAAATGGAAACCTTAAATTTGTAATAACAAAAAAATGGCTCCGAGCACTATGGGACTTAACTTCTGGGGTCATCAGTCCCCTAGAACTTAGAACTACTTAGACCTAACTAACCTAAGGACGTCACACACATCCATGCCCGAGGCAGCATTCGAACCTGCGACCGTAGCGGTCGCGCGGTTCCAGACTGTAGCGCCTAGAACAGCTCGGCCACTCCGGCCGGTTTGTAATAAAAAATCGAAATTTCGCGTCGTTATCCTGTAAGTTGGTAAGCGTGCTACAAACAGCGTGCAGAATGGTCTGTAGGTGGCATCATAGTGCAGATGCAAACATACCGTCGCAGTGTCAGTATAAAGATGGCCGCCCCACTTGCGACATGCACCAGGGAAGAACAGCGTTCTGTTACTCGGTTTTTGCGTAGTGAAGGTGTGAAACCTATTGAAATTCACCGACGAATAAAGGTTCAGTACGGTGATGCACGTTTGTCACAGCAGCAAGTCTACGAATGGAGTAGGAAGTTCGCAAATGGTGTGACTTCAGTGGAAGATGCTCCTCATCCAGGTCAGGCACAACGAGTTGTGACTCCACACAACATTGCAGCAGTTGAAGCCATAGTGAAGGAAAACCGCCGAGTGACACTGAATGACAATGCAGCATGATTAAATAGATTAGTCATGGGTCAGCACACCACATTTTGCATGATGTGCTCCAGTTTCACAAAGTGTCTGCAAGATGGGTTGATGGTTGTGAAGAGCTACTTCGGCGCTTTGAAATGGCTCTGAGCACTATGGGACTTAACTTCTGAGGTCATCAGTCCCGTAGAACTTAGAACTACTTAAACCTAACTAACCTAAGGACATCACACATATCCATGCCCGAGGCAGGATTCGAACCTGCGACCATAGCTGTCGCGCGGTTCCAGACTGAAGCGCCTAGAACCGCTCGGCCACTCCGGCCGGCAGGTGCTTTGGACGAGAAGGTGATGGCTTTCTTGCAAGAATCGTCACTGGGGACGAAACTGGGTTCACTTCCACCAACTGGAAACGAAGAAGGCGAGCATGGAATGAACCAAAGAAGTTTCGAACAGAAACATCAGAAGGGAAGGTTATGCTGGCTTTCCTTTGGGACGAAAAAGGCGTCATTTTGGAGCTTTACATGCCTAGAGGGACCACTGTCACCAGTGCATCATACACATATCTCCTAAAAAATCATCTGCGGCCTGCAATCAAATCAAAGCGACGTGCATTGCTGTCAGCAGGTGTCCTTTTGCAACATGACAATGCAAGGCCCCACACTGCCCGTACAATAGTTGCAACAATTACAGACCTACATTTTGAGTGTCTTCCTCGTCCCCCACACTCACCAGACCTTCCCCTAAGTGATATCCTTATGTCTGGACCACTCAAAGACGCAATGGAAGGAAAGAAGTTCCTTTCTGATGAAGAGGTACGCCACGCGATGCATGAGTGGTTGCGCGGACTACCAAAATAATGTTTTTCTAAAGGAATTTAAACATTTTGTAGGCGCTGGAGGACTTGCATTGAGCGAGGGAGAGATTTCGTTGAAAAGTGATACAAGTTTGTACCACTTCTGCACAAGAAATAATATTTTAAAAAATATTTAAGGTTTCATTTGTCTGACCCTTGTATTCCCGAAATTTCGTTGCTCTACGTTATTTATGTTTTGGTTTTGCGACTTTTTTCCTGTCAATGTATGGAAGTCTTGCGTCACTGCCGATGCCAAACGCCCAGGCCTGTTAACGTGGCGCAAAATCCATGGTCGTTGGAAAACTTGTATCCGCGCTCTCCAAACGCATTATTGTTGGAAGTGAAGAACAGTTTTCGTCGTCGGATTCTCCAATTGACATAGAAACACATAGCGATTTTGTTTCCAACGCTGGATTACAGGCGGAAAGGAAAATTTGTACGAGAAACTTTCCTTGGGTGGCAACCGAACGGCCGTCGTGTCTTTACGAGGTGTTTTACGGGCTTGGCTCGTGTCGTGCTGGCTGACCCTGGCATAGCAGAGGCTCTACCGTGTTTTCCCCAAGTGCCGCATTCACGACGGCCACTGGCTATTTCAAGAGCTCGCGATAGCCGAGCTGCCTTCGGGGAGGAAAATGTCACCGCACTCTAGACTTTCTCGCTTTATATGCGACAGTTCTGTAGAAGAAAAGAGCAGCCTCTGCGCTGTTCGGAAAGTAACAGCTTTAGATAGTACTGAACGCTTGTAAGTGATCACAAAACGTATGCTGATTTCAGGAAAGGGCGCTCTCGCCCACAAGAGATTTTCAGCCTGAAACACATCATCTGGAACAGGACAACTGGTACGTACTGCTACGTGCTTGTTGTTGTTGTCGTTGTTGCTGTTGTGGTCTTCAGTCCAAAGATAGATTTGATGCAGCCCTCCATGCTACCCTATCCTGTACAAGCTTCTTCATCTCCCAGTACCCACTTCAACCTACATCCTTCTGAATCTGTTTGATGTATTCCTCTCTTGGTCTCCATCTACGATTTTTACCCTCCACACTGCCCTCCAATACTAAATTGGTGATCTCTTGATGCCTCAGAATATGCCCTACCAACCGATCCCTTCTTCTAGTCAAGTTGTGCCACAAATTTCTCTTCTCCCCAATTCTGTTCAGTACCTCCTCATTAGTTATGTGATCTACCCATCTAATCTTCAGCATTCTTCTGTAGCACCACATTTCGAAAGCTTCTATTCTCTTCTTGTCCAAACTATTTATTGTCCATGTTTCACTTCCATACATGGCTACACTCCATACAAATACATTCACAAACGACTTCCTGACACTTAAATCTATACTCGATGTTAACAAATTTCTCTTCTTCACAAACGCTTTCCTTGCCAGTGCCAGTCTACATTTTATATCCTCTCTACTTCGACCATCATCAGTTATTTTGCTACCCAAATAAAAAAAACTCATGTAATACTTTGAGCATCTCATTTCCTAATTTAATTCCCTCGGTATCACGTGATTTAATTCGTCTACATTCCACTATCCTCTGTTTGCTTTTGTTGATGTTCATCTTATATCCTCCCTTTCAAGATACTGTTGAAAGGTGGCTACACTGAGCCACAGCGCCAGAGATCGCGCCAGAGAGTATTGTTCCGCCTCCTCCACTGGCAGTGATTATTGAGACGTAGCGGCAAGCAGTTCTTGCCGAGAAGTTGTGGTGGACACTGCTTGTCGCTGAAGTTGGAGTGAGATGGGGTAGTAGTGAGTGTTTGTTCCATGTTTTATGCAGCTATTTGATGGGAGAGATAGCAGATGTTATTCTAATGGAGACATTGTAATGATCAGAGTGCATTTCGTCAATATAAATTAAGGTAACAAACTACTTTTATTTTTCTCTCTCATTATTTCAGTGACCTAAATAATGCATCATTACAGGTTCAGTCAACAAAGCATCTGGCTTGTGTTCTTGTATTAGAGTGTAATTTTGGTTTTCTTGCACAATTATAGTATTTCTAATTTTCTTTTATCACGTCAGTATAATTGGTATTTAAAAATTCTTGTCTTGTTGAAGAAGAACCGTGCCAGATGTGCGTTGAGTCATACTACCACATACAGAACAGCTACACTTGTGCTTTGTTGGTTTCGTAGGTTTTATAGTTGCTGGGGACTTAATTAATTAATTGTATTAACTGACATTTTCATTTCATTCTTTGTTGTTGTTCTATGCAGTCAGATTGCGTACTAATACTAGTCAGGGCCAACCGTTTACGAAACAGCGTAATCGGACATACAGCGACAGAAAATTAAAAAGTATTTGCATTGCATTCTTATATCTTTATTTTAATTAAGCCCCCATGCACTGTCCATTCCGTTCAGCTGCTCTTCCAGGTCCTTTGCTGTCTCTGACAGAATTACAATGTCATCGGCGAACCTCAAAGTTTTTATTTCTTCTCCATGAGTTTTAATTCCTACTCCGAATTTTTCTTTTGTTTCCTTTACTGCTTGCTCAATATATAGATTGAATAACATCGGAGAGAGGCTACAACCCTGTCTCACTCCCTTCCCAACCACTGCTTGCCTTTCATGCCCCTCGACTCTTATAACTGCCATCTGGTTTCTGTACAAATTGTAAATAGCCTTTCGCTCCCAGTATTTTACCCCTGCCACCTTCAGAATTTGAAAGAGATGCTTATAGCGTCCTATCTCCTGAGCTATGCCTTGTCCAGTGACATAATTTTGCAGGTGCATTCCGTGTGATATTTGGGTACTGTCTGCAAACTGTGTTGCGAATAGAAGTCTAGTGAATAAGCTATAAATTAAAAAGTCATGTCTGCTGTTGAAATTCTGGTGAGCGAAGAGCGAAAAAAAAAGCGCGATAAATTTTATTTCTTTTATTATTTTGCGGCAGCTGTCGGCGAGAAAAGGTTTCGAAAAGCTTCGAAATTATCCGCAAAGTTTGTTGGAAGTCACTAAGTGCCCTCATTCTCAAAGGATGAATATAACCTGGGTAATTTGCGCGTCGTGAATCATGCTGCCTCAAGACACGAAGACAGTTTCTAACTTTAATCCTTGCCTTACTGTTTTAACCCTTTAACATAACATCATACCTCTTCATGAGTATATTATGACGGCATTTTAAATTTCCAAATTCAGCAAATACTTACACGAAATACTGAAAATTAAATTTTGTCGGCCCTGGTAGTCGTTAGAAAGACAACCGTCAATTGGGACGAGGTGACCATTTTAGCCATTTAGTAGTACAGACAGATAAAGCAGACGAGGCTTGAAAACAGTACGGGCTGACACGTAGTCTGCTGCCCTAGCCATCTGCGCCTACGCCTCTTCTTAAGGGTTGGCGCTCTCCTATGCTATTCAGCGGGCTTGTAAATCTTTCTATTTCGGTTTCTCGAAAACACTCGAGAATCCCGGCGCACTAAAACATAATTTGTTATATCCAAGTATCGCGTCGTACTAAAGCAGAATTTGTTACATCCAAGTAATTACTACACCTGTGCGAAAGATCAGCAAATTCAGTGGCCCGGAGCATATATGCTTCCTTGGTTAGTGGTGTGATAGCGAGAAAGCCACACTGCTTCTTGTTGAACACAGTACCTATCAAAAGCAACGTTGCAATTGAAAATCCCGTCAAATGTGAAATCCGTTCAGTCCTATACCTCCCAGTGACAAAAAAATCTCAACGGTTTGACATTCATTGAGAAATTTGTGCTGTGTATGGATTGACTGTGACGAGTGAGGGCACTGCGCACCATCTCGTTCGTTGAAGGGCATAAAGGATGAATGTTCGTGATGATGATAGAAGTGGTCTTCCTCAGTAATCATGAACACTGACGAAGTCCTGAAAGCTGGCATTTCGCGATATCTCAACTGTCGGAGAACTTTCCACAGATTTCTCACCGTGTTGTGCGTGATATGGTGAGTAAATAATTATGCTAGTTCTCACACAAAATAAGATGAGACCTGTGCAGAAATGCGCTCTCTTTCTCAGCGCTGGGCGTCAACCTCTTTGTTCGGTAGGGGTGGCCATCTAGCTGTCGCCTGTTGAGCAGCGCGCTTTGTCCATTAGAACCGGCTGCCTTAGTTGTTTATGTGCTGATTTTCTACACTAGTCCTCTAGCCAGGAAACAGTAACTTTCGAATTACTGGTCTAACTCCCATAACCTGTTAATACGATAGTTTACGGATATGCCCCAGTAACTGACAAGTTACGTTTCTGAGCAGGCTTCTGTTGAACTGCACTTCCCCTACTGCGCAGTGGCCGCACACGCGGGAACCCCCACTACCGTTGTCCCCTCCCCTCCAAGCCTTCTGCACAGGTAGGCACTCTGCCACTAGTTATGTTCTAGCTTTCTGACACTCCTTTCTAGGAACCACATAACTCAACTAATGCCTGCATCTCTAGACTTCAGTTTCCGTTGTAATGCAGTATGATGGCCAGTGACAAGTCATGGGTTTCATATGTCAAAACGGGAGAAAAACAGCAATCAGTGTTGTGGAGCCATACTGTCTCACCCAACACTCACCGAAACACGTGCCAAACCATGTCAGTATGTTCTTCAGCTCATTGTCAGCTGCTTGATCTAATATAAATCTGCAACCAAATAATAACACCAGCTCGAGCTAAATCACCAAATACCTGACCGCCATCTCGCTACTTCTAAAGAAAACCTTCTTGCAAAGAACAATGCGCGTCTTCCCTATGACTGCCTACAAAATTAAGAACTGGCTCTAACCCTCCACGTCTGGATAATGCTCGATCTGATATTTTTCCTCTGCGAAGGTCCGCAACCAACTATCAGAAATTGCGAGTTCATAGAAATTCACGAAATTTCTTACATTCACAAAACTCAGTCTCTGCCGTAAATAGCACTAATCGGATCTGATTAATTGGTGAGTAAATGAGTGCTTATGGCTGTTTCTTTCCGATTATCTACTGTACTAACAAACGAAGTGAAGGGGATATGGATGAGGCGATCATTTCACAAACGACAGAGATGCAGATACACTGAAGTTAATATACATTTTTAAATTATTCTCGAAAACGTTCTCTTTCTGAAAATACTATTACATTTGCAGTCTGAATGTATAAAAGAACGACTTCCACACCGTTCTAGCTGTTTCGTCCTCTTACATAACAAAAACCGTGCATTTCATATTAAACATCAAGCCATCTTTATGCAAATTCAGTATTAAGAACCCATCGGTTAAAAAATATAGGGACACAATTTAAAGACTTTATCTTTCTCCGCCTTTCTGTTACCTCTGAAGTATACATGTACGTGAAAATATGAAGATATTCGTATACAAACATACTCAAACTTTCTGAAAGCAAGAGAGGACATATATCGCGAGTGCGCGCACGCACACACACACACACACACACACACACACACACACACACAGAGAGAGAGAGAGAGAGAGAGAGAGAGAGAGAGAGAGAGAATTGGGGGAAGGGGGGATTCAACGGTATGTTTCACAGGCCTAGAGTCCGCCCCCGGTAGCTGAGTGGTCAGCGCGACAGACTGTCAATCCTAAAGGGCCCGGGTTCGATTCCCAGGGTCGGAGATTTTCTCCGCTCAGGGACTGGGTGTTGTGTTGTCCTAATCATCATCATTTCATCCCCATCGACGCGCAACTCGCAGAAGTGGCGTCAAATCGAAAGACTAGCACCAGGCGAGAGGTCTACCCGACGGGAGGCCCTCGTCACACGACATTATTATTATACAGGCCTAGAAAAACATTATGGAGTAAAAATGTATTTAACATTAGCTTCTATTAAAGTTATTAACATGGGCTGAACGATGCACCAACTGGACTTCTGTATTTTCTTCAATAGTAAAATGATTCGTGGAGTTTATGAATACTCTTAATTGTGCACTGAACTTCCAAGGAGTTGAATAATGTGTAGTGGAATCACAATCTGCCTACGTCTGTTGTACTACCAGATGTGGTCTCAACGATTTTTAGTAATACAGCACCAGTTGACACGGTGCTAACTAATGAAAACATCACCAAAACGAGTAGCAGAATTCATCAAGAACTAGTACTCTAGAATCAAAACACCATACGGTCTCACTTGCAAAACTAATTTGATAACTGCACCTTGGTGGTTATGAACACACGTTGATAACTATTTTATGAGCCTGCTGTGACTGGTCGTCAATGTTGAGTTAGTTTCTCAAGTAGTGCATCAAAAAGCATCTCAATTCAAAGATGCCTCCCCCTACATGTGTGATTCGAGGAAGCAACGCTTCCTCAAACTACAGATACTGGCTGATTGAATCTCTCCTAGATCCCTTTTCAATTGGAAGAAGTGGGAGGCTCCACTGGAAAAGGCGTGAAATGTTCGCCACCAAGGAAACTGCCCCCTGACCAGCACTAGTCGTAAAGTTTTATGACCCTTGGACGACAGTTACCGGGCCAGCCAGTCGTGCTCACTCTGTCGACAAAAAGCGACGGTCTGGTCTCAATCTCTGGGGTTATGGCCTAACGAAACTACAATCGTCCGATCATAATTGTGGGTTCTTCCGTTGCTCTGGGGGCTGGCTGATCGGAACTACAACATATGTAACAGTACTTCACTAAATTTCAAGAACAATAAAAAGATTGACTTTACTTTATACACCCGATTGCCACAGAAGTGTTTCGAATATCTACATATGAACAGAAAAGCATCCCTTGATGCACACAATTACAAACTCTTCTGTTGAAATACAAGTTCAATATTTACAAAAGTAGAATTCTACCTAAGACTTCGATAGCACTGGTGTCGTAATTACATTACTGGACATTAAAACTGCTACACCAAGAAGAAATGCAGATGATAAACGGGTATTCATCGGACAAATATATTATACTAGAACTGACATGTGATTACATTTTCACGCAATTTGGGTGCATAGATCCTGAGAAATCAGTACCCAGAACAGCCCTCTGGCCGTAATAACGGCCTTGATACGCCTGGGCATTGAGTCAAACAGAGCTTGGATGGCATGTACAGGTACAGCCGCCCATGCAGCTTCAACACAGTTCATCAAGAGCAGTGACTGGCGTATTGTGACGAGCCAGTTGCTCGGCCACCATTGACCAGACGTTTTCAATTGCAGAGATATCTGGAGAATATGCTGCCAAGGGCAGCAGTCAAACATTTTCCGTATCCTGGAACTGCAACATGCAGTCGTGCATTGTCCTGCTGGAATGCAGGGTTTCGCACAGATCGAATGAAGGGTTGAGCCACGGGTCGTAACACATCTGAAATGTAACGTCCACTGTTCAAAGTGCCGTCAATGCGAACAAGAGATGACCGAAACGTGTAACCAATGGCACCCCATACCATTACGCCGGCTGATACGCCAGTATGGCGATGACGAATACACGCTTCCAATGTGCGTTCACAGCGATGTCGCGAAACGCGGATGCTGTAAACAGAACCTGGATTCATCCGAAAAAATGACGTTCTGCCATTCGTGCACCCAGGTTCGTCGTTGAGTACTCAGGCGCTCCTGCCTGTGATGCAGCGTCAAGGGTAACCGCAGCCATGGTCTCCGAGCTGATTCTGCAAACGTCGTCGAACTCTTCGTGCAGATGGTTGTTGTCTCGCAAACGTCCCCATCCGTTGACTCTGGGATCAAGACGTGGCTGCAAGATCCGTTACAGCCGTGCGGGTAAGATGCCTGTCATCTCGACTGCAAGTGATACGAGGCCGTTGGGATCCAGCACGGCGTTCCGTATTACCCTCCTGAACCCACGGATTCCATATTCTGCTAACAGTCATTGGATCTCGACCACGACCAGTAATGTCGCGATATGATAAACTGCAATCGCGACAGGCTACAATCCGACCTTTATCAAAGTCGGAAACGTGATGGTACGCATTTCTCTTCCTTACATGAGGCATCACAACAACGTTTCACCAGGCAACGCCGGTCAACTGCTGTTTGTGTATGATAAATCGGTTGGAAACTTTCCTCACGTCAGCCCGTTGTAGTTGTCGCCACCGGCGCCAACATTGTGTGAATGCTCTGAAAAGCTAATCATTAGCATATCACAGCATCTTCTTCGTGTCGGTTAAATTTCGTGTCTGTAGCACGTCATCTTCGTGGTGTAGCAATCTTAATGGCCAGTAGTGTAAATAATGTTCACTGCTACATCGGAGGTCACGAACGGGGGCAGGGCGATACCAAGCTCGGCTCTATATCGACCTCTGTGCAAATGGCGCTGCCGTGCTAGGAGAGTGTGTGTGTCTTCCGGTGCGTCTCCCATTCGTCGTTGCAGACAGTAGCGAAATATCTGCTATGTCTGTGGTATCGATGAGCGTTGCCGCCTTTGGTTTGGCATCACAGGCATTGGACGATACCACTTCGGGCACCCTGTAGCTCCTAAAACCGTTAGACTGTCCGCAATTAAGTGCGATATTTCGTGTTGTGAAATATTATTGACCGTCAATGAATAATACTGAAGACTGCAGAATATATTGTACAATATATATAGATGGATCTCCTGAAATTAGGTTTTTATTGAAGAAACTGGTTGTAGTATGTAGTATTTGGCTAATATCTTGTATCTTCGTCACCTCAGTCCCGCATGTCAGACTTTTTATTTTGCGCAGTTTGATGTATTGTGAAAACCGAATTGTGGAAATGGCTTCTAAATCAGTGACATGCACGTTAATTTTAGAATAATTGGAAGTCTGTGTACGTAGGGAAATATATCAAGAATCAGATAAGTTCCAATTAGCTAAGAAGTTAAATTCACTACAGACGAATTATAGGACGGAGCAGAAAAGAATTACCAGTGCAACGAAAAGCAGGACCTGTGCTGACGAGCTAGTGAAGCCAACACTTCGGCATTTTGATGCCACAAACATTTTGCAAGTGTGCGAGCTTCCTTCCAATTTTAAAGATAACCACAATTCTAAAATTAGATACGTACACAGGTTGGTCCATTGATCGTGACCGGGCCAAATAGCTCACGAAATAAGCCTCAAACGGAAAAAAATACAAAGAACCAAACTTGTCTAGCTTGAAGGGGGAAACCAGATCCTTTTTTCGATTTGTAATAGATGGCGCTGTAATAGTCACAAACATATGGCTCACAATTTTAGACGAACAGTTGGTAACAGGTAGGTCTTTTAAATTAAAAAACAGAACGTAGGTACGTTTGAACATTTTATTTCGCTTGTTCCAATGTGATACATGTACCTTTGTGAACTTATCATTTCTGAGAACGCATGCTTTCACAGCGTGATTAAATGTAAATACCACATTAATGTTATAAATGCTCAAAATGACGTCCGTCAACCTCAATGCATTTGGCAATAAGTGTAACCAAATTCCTCTCAACAGCGAGTAGTTCGCCTTCCGTAATGTTCACACATGCATTGACAATGCGCTGACGCATGTTGTCAGGCGTTGTCGGCGGATACCAATAGCAAATATCATTCAACTTTCCCCACAGAAAGAAATCCGGGAACGTCAGATCCGGTGAACGTGCGGGCCATGGTGTGGTTATTCGACGACCAATCCACCAGCCATGAAATATGCTATTCAGTACCGCTTCAACCGCACGCAAACTATGTGCCGGACATCCATCATGTTGGAAGTACATCGCCATTCTGTCATGCAGTGAAACATCTTGTAGTAACATCGGTAGAACATTACGTAGGAAATCAGCATACATTGCACCATTTAGATTGCCATCGTTAAATGGGGGCCAATTATCCTTCTTCCCATAATGCCGCACCATACATTAACTCGCCAACGTCGCTGATGTTCCACTTGTCGCAGCCATCGTGGATTTTCCGTTGCCCAATAGTGCATATTATGCCGGTTTACGTTACCGCTGTTGGTGAATGACGCTGATTAGCCGCGACAGCAGCTAAAACACCTACTTGGGCATCGTCATTTGTTGCAGGTCGTGGTTGACGTTACACATGTGGCTGAACACTTCCGGTTTCCTTAAATAACGTAACTATCCGGCGAACGGTCTGGACACTTGGATGATGTCGTCCAGGACACCGAGCAGCATACATAGCACACGCCCGTTGGGAATTTTGATCACAATAGCCATACATCAACACGATATCGACCTTTTCCGCAATTGGTAAACGGTCCATTTTAACACGGGTAATTTATCACGAAGCAAATACCGTCCGCACTGGCGGAATGTTACGTGATACCACGTACTTATACGTTTGTGACTATTACAATGCCATCTATCACAAAGCGAAAAAAGTAGTCCAACTAAAACATTCGTATTTCTTTACGTACTACACGAATATGTAAAAAAAAATGGGGGTTCCTATTCTTTAAAAACGCAGTTGATATCCGTTTGACCTATAGCAGCGCCATCTAGTGGGCCAACCACAGCGCCATCTGGTTTCCCCCTTCAAGCTAGACGAGCTTCGTTCTCTGTAGTTTTTTCGTTTGATGCTTATTTCGTGAGATATTTGGCCCGGTCACTATCAATACACCTTCCCTTACCTTTTAAGTAATGTTTCAAGCTTTCTGTATAGGTCTGTTCGTTGCTGTTCTGTTTTGTGGTATCTGTCCATTCAGACATTAAAAATGACGAAATTGGTAAAGCGCCAGTGCATAAAGTGCCCTTGTGAGAATATAGAGTAATCAACGGCCGCTGCGCTGCGCTGCGCTGCAGCCTGCAGACCGACGGCTGCGTAGGCGTGAGCCACGGTCAGGGGCGGGCGTGGGTGGTTGGCAGCCTACCGTACGCCGGGCAGCGCGTGTGTTTACTCGCAGCAGGAAACGCAACTGCACTCTACTGGCCGGTGGCGTGGGTGGCTAAACCGCAGTGCGGTTTCGAGGCGAGGGGGTGCATCCTGCAAGTTCTGCCACCCTCTCTAATGCTTCTAACAATACCACCACTTGCAAAGTAGGTTAGAAATCAGATTAATAATGTTGCTCACGCTGCGAATGTTCGCTTTATCGTGCAACAACAAAGTTATTGACTGAGGATGGTATCGTCAGAAATGAAGTAGTGAAGTCACTGTACAAAAGGCATTAACTTTGGCACTTATCTTGAATGGATTCCCACGTAGATTTCGTCGAAGTTGTTATGGCTCATCTTGTTGATTCTAGGGTGATTCCACGTTGACTGCTAGAACGTCCAGATCTCTATTTTAGCAATATTTGAAGACCTAACAAATGCGTTTTTCAGGAAATTCTTGATGATCACACAATCTCAGGTCAGAACAATGGTATGGTAGAAATAATTTTTGACGTTGCGTTCACGATCCACATGTTTATTAAAACTTCTTGTAAATTCACATATACTTCTTAATCGTCACATCATCAAGAAAACAGTTTTGTATCAATCTTCATATATTTAATTTCCATTTTAACCAAACACAAGACTTGACTGTTCTTTGACTTCTGCAAAGTGAAACAAAGACTGCTCTGTGCGCATTCGCGCCAAAACAGTTACAAGTAAGTCAAAGATTATGACAGTCTCACAAAAATGAATACACACAAGAACCATATCACTATAATATATCGATACATCGGAGTACCTATACATTAATAAAACCAAACGTGAATATTGTCACAAAAATATGTCTGTTACTTCGCAGAAAAGTAGTACGATATTACTGGCATCGAGAACTGGGGTTGGAGAGCCGTAATGGTCACGTAAATAGAGAACCAATACATGCTGCGTAAGTACGACGGAGCGTCCATGGTGCCCCATTTGACTCATCATTACAGTTGCAAGCCTCTGGTCAAACCGAGCGAAATGGCTCAGTGGTTAGCACTCTGGATACCCATTCGGGAGAACGACGGTTCAAACCCGTGACCGGCCATCCTGATTTAGGTACTCCGTGATTTCCCTAAATCGCTTCAGGAAAATGCTGGGATGGTTCATTTGAAAGGGCACGGCCGATTTACTTCCCCATCCTTCCCTACTCCGATGGGACCGATGACCTCGCTGTTTGGCCCCCTCCCCCAAATAACCCACCCACTCTACTCTGGCAAACCTTACAGCTAGGTATAAAAATGTGAGTTTTTCACTCTGAGAGCTTCTGCGAGTGGTATGTCTCGTCTAAACAGCGCGGAGAGCTAGCTCGCCGGCAGTGTCCGAGAGTGGGGTAAGATGTCGGACAGTTTCGCTCTGCTTGTTTACACTTCTCGTGTAGACGGCAACCTCCACCTCGCTTGAGCTGCTCACCGTAGCTCTAACGAAAAACATTTCACTGGTCCACTGCACAATAAATCAACGAGACGGCTGCTCATCATCTTCCTGTGATTACTGGCGCGTTGCTGCAGTGGCTCGCCAATATACATGGTGAGTCACCTAACGTTACCGCTGGATTTATTTCGTAAACCACATCAAATACTGACGAATCGATTCCACAGACCGAACGTGAGGAGAGGATCTAATGTAATTAGTTAACACAAACCATAAAAAAATGCACTGAAGTATGTTTTTTAACACAAACCTACGTTTTTTTAAAATGGAACCCCATTAGTTTTGTTAGCACATCTGAACATATACACAAATACGTAATCAGTGCCGTTTGTTGCATTGTAAAATGTTAATTGCATCCGGAGATATTGTAACCTAAAGTTGACGCTTGAGTACCACTCCTCCGCTGTTCGATCGTGTGTATCGGAGAGCACTGCAACATACATCGCGTTTCTACAGAATGATCTGCCATCGTTGCTCGAAAATGTCCCACTGGAAACGCGTCGACGTATGTGGTATCAGCATGATGGTGCGCCTGCACATTCTGCAATTAACATTAGGCTGACCCTTGACAGGATGTTCGACGGGCGTTTCATAGGACGTGGAGGACGCTTAAATTGGCCAGCCCGTTGTCCTGATCTTAGACCTCTGGACTTCTTCCTGTGGGGTACGTTAAAGGAGAATGTGTACCGTGATGTGCCTACAGCCCCAGAGGATATGAAACAACGTATTGTGGCAGCCTGCGGCGTCAGATGTACTGCGGCGTGTATGACATTCATTACGCCAGAGATTGCAATTGTGTGCAGCAAATGATGGCCACCACATTGAACATCTATTGGCGTGACATGTCGGGACACACTCTATTCCACTCCGTAATTGAAAACGGAAACCACGTGTGTACGTTTACCTCACCCCTCATGGTAATGGACATGTGCGTCAGTGAAAAAGACCAATAAAAAGGTGTTAGCATGTGGACGTAATGTGCTGTTCCAGTCTCTTCTGTACCTAAGGTCCATCACCGTTCCCTTTCGATCCCTACGTAATTCGGTTCTCTCCGATACACACGATCGAACAGCGGAGGAGTGGTACTCAAGCGTCAACTTTAGGTTACAATATCTCCGAATGTAATTAACATTTTACAATGCAACAAACGGCACAGATTACATATTTGTTTATATGTTCAGATGTGCTAACAAAACTAACGGGGTTCCATTTAAAAAAACGTAGGTTTGTGTTAAAAAACATACTTCCGTGCGTTTTTTTATGGTTTGTATTAACCAATTACACTAGCCCCTCTCCTCACGTTCGGTCTGTGGAATCGATTCGTCAGTATTTGATGTGGTTTACGAAATATATCCAGCGGTAATGTTAGGTAACTCGCCCTGTACACGCTGGCTCACTAGAAAAGCGTGGGCACTGGGTGGGGCTATAATGCCATCGGAGACTAATCACAGAGGACTTCGACATCCAGAGCCCCCTGCCAAAAAATGGGCCACGGTCTTCGCATGGGCGACGCGGGAAAAGTGGGGCCGCAAATCCGAGCGCGCGAGCAGTGTTGGCGCCCAGTTAAAGAGTGAGGACTCCGATTCCCCGTCTGTGTATACTAAGTTTCGTTCTATTAATGTAGGTTGATTCTTACAAAGAAGAAGACAGCAACCAGCCACTATTAATACTGCTATCTAAGTAAATAGCGCCGTAACCGGTTTCGAGCTAAGTTCATCATCAGACGGCTGTTCACAAGATTTACAAGATGCACTTCACATAATCGTCAGTTTTCGATTTTTATTCTTCCACTGTAGCGAAATATTCTTGGTGTGTTGGTGCCCTACGGTAAAAAAACAGTGTTAGGAGCGCCCTATGTGAACATAACTAACCTCCAAACGATGAAATACAGAGTAAACATACGTGAGGTTTAGTGGTTATAGTACTTACATCGAAAATTCCGCGCAATTTTGTTGCGAAGTTGCAGGATTATATTTTACAAATACTGCACAAAATATATGAAGCACTTATATGATTTGCACATCACCATATTGTGCAAAGCACTACACACACACACACACACACACACACACACACACACACACACACACACACACACACACACCAAAAAGTATTCCCCACATGTGAAGCTGACACAAAGATTTAGTAATACATCCATCGTTCAGTGATCCTTTGATTTAAAAATTCCCGCTCTTCCACATGCCAGTGTGGCTGTGCCCCATCCTGTTGGTAAATGGAGTCGTTCGAATCAGTCTCCAACTGTGGGAAAAGAAAGTTTTCAAGCATTTCGAGATACGTGCTCCCTGTAATAGTGTTCTCAGCAAAGCAAAATGGACCGTACACCTTTTCCCGTGAAACTGCGCAAAACACATTAAATTTTGGAGAGTCCCTCTCATGTTGCACAACTTCATGTGGTTGTTCCACACCCCATATTCTCACACTATAACGGTTCACCTTTCCATTTAAATGGAATGTTGCCTCGGCACTAAACACTAAGCCTGGAAGAAAACTGTCATCTCCGTCTTGCCAAGAACGAAATTACAGAATTCCACACGTTGTTGTTTGCCACTTTGACGAAGAGCTTGCAGTAGCTGAATTTTGCATGGTTTCATGTGTAAATGTCGACGCGACATACGCCACACGGTCATCGGGGGCATGTTGAGTTGTCGAACCGCACGGCAAACGGATTTCTGCGGACTCCTTGTGAAACTAATAGCGGATGCGTTTGACATCTGTGTCCGACACTCAGGGACGGCCCGGCGATTTGCCTTTACACAAACTACCTGTTTCTTGGAATTATTCGTACCATCGTCTGATGCTCTCTCCTGTACGAGGATCCACACCGTACCTAGTACGAAAGTCACGCTGAACAGTTATTACTGGCCCGCGCTGCGCAAAACGCAGAACACAAAACGCTTTCTGTTGTCCCGACACCATTTTGACTACAACTGAGGTGGGCTCGCACTGCTGCTACCTAACGAGAACCATGTAAAACTCGAGAGTTTGCTCTCTCCAACAGTACGTTTCTTCTTTTTGATACACCCTGTAGTACATAAAAATAATAATTTTGTTTGCCTGTATGACTAAGTCACTTTGGCGGCATTGGTGTCCCTAAACCACCGAATCTGTCCAAGCGGGAAAAGGAGACCTACAGTTCAACATGGAATCCGAAACACGTGTTGTTTCTGGTGACTCATCACTTCGTTCACAGATGAGGGCTAGGTTAAAAAAAAGACTGAAAAATCCGTGGTCCAACCCGCGACCTCTCGGTTTCCAGACACGCGCTTTGCTGCTAACTATCTTGTATGTACGAGGGTAATCCTAAAAGTAAGGTCTCCTGCTTTTTTATACGTACAGAACTCAGTTTGTGTGGCAGTTGGTCACACTGTTATGAAGAGTGCTTCACGCGATGTGTGTAAACATGCGCACGCCGCGCTGAGGCGTTCAGTATTGGCTTGGCATCCGTTGAAAATGGGGCTCCAGTTGGATGTTACCGCCAAGTGCGAATTGCGCGCAGTTATTCGGTTCTTGAACGCAAAGAGCCGACTGAAACCCATCGCCAATTGACGGAAGTGTATGGTGAGTCGTGCATGTATGTCGAAACTGTTCGTAAGTGGTGTAGAGACTCTGCAGCTGGTCGGACCGAAATTCACGACGAACAAAGGAGCGGGAGACGGTCAATTTCTGAGGAGACAGTGTTGAAGGCTGAGCAAAGCTTGCGTGAAGATCAGCAGATCACCCTGGATGATCTCTGCACGTTGGTTCCTGAGGTTTCCCGAAGCACTCTAAC